>NC_137265.1:10845036-11517536 GCF_053477335.1 Acartia tonsa | reverse complement strand
CTCCATTTTACACAAAAACGGACAAGAGGCCCCGGGTTTTGCAATAATAATATCAATATACAACATGTATTGTGTATTAAACAGTTTTCACAACTTGGGGCCTCTTATCCGTTTTTGAGTAATTGAGCATTTTACATTGCAAAGTTTGAACAATTTCGTTCTTGTTAATTTCAAATTTTCCCCCGTTAGAGGGGGAAGGAGTCATTTTAGAGCCCAAAGTCATCTCTGCAATGTTTTCAAACTTTTTGGGGCGGAACTTTCTTTACTTATGCATTATTTGCCTCCGGCCAACCGTTACGCCGTTATTTGCCGCCGTTGGCGTGATTTTTAACGATTTTTGCCGTTCTCGCGGTTTTAATGGACATTTAAGGGATAAAGGAGTCGTTAAATAAAGATGACTCAAAAAATACTTTTATTTTAGCAATTAAATTTGCTAAATTTCATGTGTTCTAAAACAATTTGTATTTCTAACTGGTTTTGGTCCAGCAGAAATTCAAATTTGGAGATTCATTATAATATTGCAAAAACATTATATACGCATCAGAGAGAGAGAGAGAAATATACGTTTGAGAGAGAATATAATTTAAGTAATTATGCTTATATTCGTATACAAACTTTAAATGAAGATAGCTAGACTTATAATAAAGGTATTAACACAAAATCAAAAGTGTTTTGAAAATTATGTTATTGTTGTTTATATCTGTAGAAAAAATATTTGAAAACATGCCTTATAAGTGTCCTATTTTACTTATACTGGACCTACCTAAAAATGCCGGGACTCGAAATGGGTGCACCTGACGCTATATTCTTGTTCACAAACATTGTTTGCATTGAATAAATATTTACATAGACGTTGATTTTGTTAAAATATTCCTATCCTAACTAAAGTTATGAAGTTTTATAGATTTTTTAAAAATAGGGTAGCTTCGCTCCTCCAAAACAGCAAGACGTACTTACCAAATGCACATTAGAAATTAACAGGAGCAAAATTTATGTTATTTTTGAGTTAAAGCAAAAGAAATTACATCATTTCGTCAAATACAAGCTTTTTTATTGATGTTTACTTTTGTCTACCCTTAATGTCCCGTTTTTTGGCAAAAGATCCCACTGTGCAAATAGTATAATACAGTAATTTTATAGTTATTTGGATGAATTAAGTAAATGTATTTTTTGGGCGATTTATAAAATAATAATAAGAAATATTTGTTTAACAAAGAAATTTTGCTAAATATTATAGGCATTATCCGGTTATAGAGTAGCCCCGCAGATAAAACGAATTCATCCTATTGTTAATTTAGCTAATTTTCTTGAAAATTTGTTGCAATGAAAACTCACCAGATGTAATTTAGTGTTGGCCCCCCAAAGAAGTTATGTTTGCTAAAAATGATAACTTTTCTCTCTTCCATATCTTCTCTAAAGTAAGACATATTTTAGTAACAAGGCTACTCTACAATTTACAAGTTGGGTGGTCTCTATGATATTGGGGCAAACTGATCTTTTTAGGTGGCTGGTATTTTTTAAAAAATTTGACCTACCCTCTCCCTTTTTCCTGATACCAGTAAAACCTTTTTTATACCCACCTTACATTTCTTAACACGCAGAAAAATATCCAACTAGAACAGACAAATGTTGTTTTATAAAGCTTTGCTCCTATTGAATATTTTCGTTTTTGTTCTGGATATTCTAAACTAACATAAGCAACAGCAGCTTCCTTTCTAAAAGAAATGGAGAATATATAAAGCATGGTTTATCCGTTTGTCCGTAGGTACGTCAGTAAAATTAGCTGTTCCGACTTCCACATCTGTTTGTAATTATAAAATTATCAAATGATACACATGACGAACCTGTATGTTTCACTATAAAGTTTGATAAAGCAAAAAAATGTCAGGGGGCCTAAGTATTTTCTATACAATATAAACATGCATTGCTGCTCTACTTGTCAACATAACACATGGTATAAAATGTGTAATAAGTAATGGACCTTTATCTTATATAGAGTAGCTTTGCTGCCTCAACTCAAAACTTAGTGTTACAAGGTTAAAGGTTATTTTGTTAAGGGGCAAAATGAATAAGAAATGGGCACATTAACAAATTTAAAAAACGCGTAAAAATCAGTGGAAAAATTGTTGATTTCTTGCATTTTCCAAAATGTTGGACTGAACCAACCTCCCCCCTCCACCTTTAAACCAAAAATCCTTTTAATTGTGAATTTTGCACACAAAAAAATGTATATATCTTACGGACGTACTGACTTACCGAACCTAAATCAAAACATAGAAAAGCTTCGCGTTCTAAAACTGAAGAAAGTTGGGGGGGGGGGGTACAATTTAATGTAAAATGGAAACTGAATTAAAAATTAAGAATTCAGTTAGTTAAAGATATTCATTTTTTTTAGGCATTGTCCTAGCACTCGGAATCAGAACCCTATAAATCTAACCACTAATCTAATGTTAACTAATGAGACAATATGTAATTCCCCCCCCCCCCCAATACATTGAAAATATTGGTTGAAAAGTTTGGCATTTAAACCAATTAATCAAGATCTAATAAAAAGTATCCATAATCCTTAAGCCAACGAATACCAGTATTTGAGATAAGTAATATTCAGGGGCTTCTGAAAATACAAATTCTGGAGGTTGGGGGTTGTATTATTAGCCACTAGAAGAATAGTGGAATTCGGCAGATTTTTTTTTAGCTCCTCCCTCCATCTTAATTAGAAACTCAACACCGTTTATTATAAGCAAGTGTAGTCACGCCCATTTACTAACATTTTTACAATTTTAGGTTGTTCACACATGCATGTTACTTTGAGTTTTCGAAGCTTTTTATAGTGACTATTAAAAATGACGTCATACAATACGAATGAATAATAATAGGCCAATGGCCCAATACACAGACTAAATTACAAATGACAGGCCAATCATGCACAATCTTTATTCTTCCTTAATTCTTGACAGATTTTAAAAATTAACAATAATATGCTTTTTGCTAAGCTCTTTATAGTACCTATAAAAATGTACATATTTAAAAACTTTGGCTGAAGTATCCCAAATGACGTGATATTAGAAAAATCCATTAATATAATTTGAAGTAATTCGGGATACTTCGGCTAAAAAATGTATAAACACTATAAAAAGCTTTACTTTTAGCTTCAAAATGATTGTAACTTGTGGACATGTTTATTCTTGTTCTACTGAATATTTAATTGTGCTTTGAATAATTGCAGTTTATTCCCTTTACAAAATACTGTTTTAAATATTTTTTGAGGAAAAAATATGTCAAAAAAACTCGTCTCCCAATGAAAAATGAGTTTAACCCCTTTTGCTTTTTTTCACACCAAAGCTAAAAACTATACATATGTGGGAACGATATTTAAGAAAACGTATCAAAATTTATATACACACTTATATTCCTGAAATAAGGGAATTTGTATTGGAGCTGACAAATTTCATTTAAGGAATGAAATTAGGACTATTTTGTCCATAAGTGGCGCAACAATAATAAGCTAACATTGAAGGTAAAATAAAATTCAAATCTACTGCAGTTCACGGTAAAATATTGCTGGTAAGCAAAATTTCCAAAAATCTATTAATTTTAAAGACTGCTAGCTGCCAAACGGCTGAACATACAGATCATACCCGCACACCATTTTAAGCGGCATAAGAAGGCCTACAAATAATCTGGAAGAGCCAAGATCAAATTATGCACAGGAAAAGCTTCACTAAAAAAAAACGCGTAAAATAGGTCTTTTTCGCGCATTTCTCTGCACTGCGAGATAATTATGCATTATTGATTTATGGCTATTCCAGATTATTTGTAGGCCTTCATATGCCGCTTAAAACAGTGTGCGTTCAGCCGTTTGGCAGCTAGCAGCCTTTAAAATTCATAGATTTTTGGAAATATTGCTTACCAGCTATATTTTACCGTGAACTGCAGTAGATCCTAAAATTCTAATAAAAAGTAAAGTAGGGTGCGCAAATGATAAACTGAGGTATAACCTAGACTTTGTATAGACTGTGGGTCATCTCAAAAAACGCCCATCTTAGAAAACGTCTATCTCAAAAAACGCTCATCTCAGAAAACGCCTATCTCAAAAAACGCCTTTTTCATAAAATGCCCACTACATTTTTAAAAAATAAAGCCTAATTTATAAATAGTATTCAAATAGAATAATACAATACTTGTCATTCATGATCTATTACATAAAACACAAATAAACAGTTACCAAATAAACCAGTCAATAAACTATGTACAAAGATGGATAAAATGGTAAACTAAAGAGTAGCTGCTATATTAAGAGAATATGGATAGTTTAAATAAATGGGAGAAAATTATTATATGGAGAACTCATTGGAGGAAAGGGTTTAATTATTGAAGCTCATTCAAAAGCACATCATGTAAGCTGTCAATCTAACGTTGTAAAAAAGCACAATCATTGTTAATCACAAATATATATCATAATATTTTGTCTTTCTTCGTAACGCTTTAGGTAAAGGCGAATGCCATGTTTTAATTTCCCTTTTCTATATTTTTGTACTGTGTCTTTCGCTTGATATAGTGGTTAGGTTTGTAATGATAAATTAAACTTTTTTATATTTCATATACTTATCTGGTTATCTGTACTGTTATCTAGTTACAAGTAGGGTGATCATTCTCTTCCCCATATATAATAATCTTTAAATCACAAGAATTGCATATTATTCCAACAGCACAAACTACCTTGTCCCTTTTACTTCACTCTCATCTTTAAACACGCCACCTTCTTATTACTAACCTATTTGTTACTAGCGACTACGCGGGGGGGATGGGGGAGTACACCAACTACTATTTCAAATTTTATATTCAAAAAGAAAAGGGTAAAAAAATTTAGCTGGGGTACTTTATCTTTGGATGGTGGAAGTACCCTCCCCAAAAATGATCATAAATCTATCAGGACTTATCCTTCTGTACATATAGACAGACAGATACACACTGATATCCTGTTACTTTAATATAACGAATTCTTCTTATTGTGATTATAAAATTTTTGCACATTTGCTAATATGCGGAAATGAAAGCCCAGCTACAAGTGTAAATTCTTAATCAAGGGTGACGTTCAAATGGGGCTTTTCTCACTTTCCATAACTCATATTTCCTTTTTAAATTCCATAATTTTTTTGGCATAGCAAAGCTTTTCGACAATTCATCCAAACTTCTCATGCTTTGAGTGATATAATTATTGATAATTTTGTTTATAACTAGCGCAGCAATAACAAGCTTAACAATAAAATACATATAAAACAGTATGTAATAGATTATTATTGTGTAAAAGTAACATGATATCTATCTTTCTGTCTGTCTGTCTGTCTCGAATATCGATAAATAGACACCATGGAAACTGTCCCAATTTTGTATAACTTTTGCGGAACATGTTCCAGTTACGTCATATTTTTCTTTCCCGAAAAAGGGAAGGGGGAAAGAAAAAAAAGGGAAGGGGGGAAGAAAAAAGAGATGGGAGAAAAGGGGGTTTTCCCCATCTCTTTTGAAGAGATTTTCTTCCCCCCTTCCCTTTTTTTGGGAAAGAAAAATATGACGTAACTGGAAAATGCTCCGCAAAAGTTATACAAAATTGGGACAGTTTCCATGGTGTCCGATAAATACCGTTCCTCTCAACAGTAATGTCCAGAGATTGTAATTGATTTTGGGGAGGGTACCTCCACCCATCACAAAAACTTGCCCTATAAAAAATACAACTCACTCCACAAAATTTAAAAAATGGAAAGTAAACAACCTCCCCCCCCCCCCACCCCCTCCATCTCCTTCTCAGATGTTTCCAGGGGCATAGCCGCTCGTAGATAATATGATTTTAGTGTAACGACTGCAAAAACTGTAATACCTTATTGTCATCCTTGTTAGGCTTAAATTTCATTTTTTTCTTAAAAATTAGGTCACATTTGCCAAACTTTGTCAAAAAGAAATTATAATCATCACACTTGGATTTATTAATTTGTTCATTTTGTTTCCAATATTTATATCAAATGCTTTTTTTCTTCCAAAAATTAATATTTAACTAAGATAATATATCACTTTCTTAGTTGATAACAGTCACAACATTAACTTTAAATGCTTATAAAGTGTACAATTAATTAACACCTTATGTTGATAATGTAAAAAAATAGGCAAAAAGGAGGGGGGTTGAGTATAAAATTGATATAAATGATTTGATTACTCAAAAAAAGTAGATCATAAAATTTTACAATTTTGATGTTTCAGTCCTTCCAGTCTGTTACTAAATTTAAAGAATATAAGAATTGTTCTATTCATATCAAACCTCCAACGAAGATACATTTTAAAATATACCTTCATGGATTTAAGGTTTAAGGAAATAAAGAAAAAAGGACATAAGAAACCCTTTATTTAGCATCAATACAAAACAGCTTACTTATCTGTTTATTAAAAAGGTGTTAAAACCGATAAAAGCTTTAAAAATATGGGGAAATTATGATTAAGTATTTTTTCTCTATTAAAACATCTAAGAGGGAATATTACTCATTTTTTATTGCTCTCTTATCTTAAAAATTATGTACGCTATTATTTTCAGTAATTGTCTATTTAAATATTGAGATATTTTACTCTTTTTTAGACGGACAGCTACTCTAAAATATTAGATGTCCGTTTGTCTATCTGTCAGCTACATTTAGAGGTAAACGTGAATTTCTCGGCTGCTATTCAAGATTGACGACTGATTCTGTTCTTCTTTAGTTAATACCCTGATATATGCAGTACTCCTGCTATTTTCAAATTTTAGATTTCTTAAATTGTTGTTGAATCGTTACCTTTTTGATTAACCCCGAATGTAACATGACACACAGCTCATCCGCTTATTTTCGGAAAGGTTATAGGTTCGAAGCTAGGCTGATAAATAGAGTAGAGAGTAGAATACCTTAATCCAAAACTGGCGGAGCCAATTACAATCTAGAGTTGACAATAGTCATGCAATCAAGGGACGTTTTACCATATGCCTATGCACATCATTAAGCAAGATTTGGTTCAGAGATACATCAAAATATAGGCTATTTTAGGCTACCTCTGTTTAAAATAAGTATTTACTAACATATATATATGGATTAATTTTGCTAATTGTAAAATTTAAAATGTCAATGTTTTATATTAAAAGTGGTGGTGTGATGCGACGCTAATTATTTTCAAGGATTTTATACTAAAGGTAAAAAAATAAGGTATTATTAAAATTCCTATAGTGTCTGGTTCTTTTGAACTTTGCTGCTGTACTTTGTATTAAAATAGAAATAAAAACTAGAAAATCATCATGTGAATAGAGTTACCTCATAAACTGCGAGCCTGCTGTTTATGAGGTCCTACATGATAGAATAACAAAGAGGAGTAGTTTGTGTGTTTAAATATAGGGATTTAGGTAAAGTTATGAACAACCTGCCCTTTGATTTACGACCTTTAGCTGGAAGTGCCAGCTGTATGTAGCAATGAGTTGTGCCTGTTTATGTACTTAAGCATTTCCAGTCCCACTTCCCTTACAATTATTATCAAGCGCCTACACTAACCGCAGTATACATTTTTAAAATATTTATAGTTTGACGGGATGAGGTCTTTTGTAAAAGTTTACTAAAATTTGATAGTTCTATAACTTGAGTTAAAACCTTATGTAAAATAATCCTTGCATGGAGTTTGTATGGATTGATTATGTGTATGACAGCTGTTGCTTTTAAAGCCATTCGTTACCCTTTTCAGATATAGGGTGCCTCAAAATATTTATAAATTGATGTATATCCCTAATGATGATAAACAACTATACCCCTTCTGTAAATCAAAATTATTCGTTGAAATGTTTGAACATTGAAGTTTGAACGAAATATTAAAGATTTATTATAAGTGCATATTTTTTGTCAATCAACGAACCCCAGAACGTGTTTAGAGCATCTGTTTTTGTGGTAATTTAAGTTTGTCAACATTTCCAAACTTCAAGAGACACTTATTTTTTCCTTTTCATAAAGAATTTTCAAATTTTTTGCAATTAATGCTCATTAAAAACTGCACTTATATTGCTTTAAGCAGATTCTATTAAATTTTGTAGCTCCCTAAAACTATGGGTTGACGTTTGGTAGCAGTGTGGTTATGATATGTGTGAGTAAGTGGGTGTGTGTTTGTGTGTGTGTGTGTTTCAACCAGGAATATAGGATATAGGGTTGGGTTAATCTTTCATAGTTAGGAAATATTAGGAGGCGAAATGGTTATAGAAAAATAGCTGAATTCAGGTAGGTAAATGAGAAAAATAAAAAATTTGCCTTTAACTTTTTATAGTTATATGTATTAGTTCTACTATTATTTACTAACTAAAAACTGTTTGTCGGAATTTCAAAATTTTAATTTTTTTCCCATTACCTATTCCTTAATACCTGGTTAGCCAGTATATTTAAGTGTTGAGATTTCAGATATGAGAAAAACTGATGGAATACTCTTTATGAGTCAATACAAGAACAATTGTGTACATAAATAGCGCAGAAATGGCAAGCTTTGAATATTATAAAAGAAGAAAATAAAATAAGCTAAATACTGTGACAAAATAGAAAATGCTATTGATTAAGTCATAAGTAAATTAATGCCGTTTATAAATTAACTACTACTAAATCTGTAAGAATGTTACCAGAAGTCAAATATGACATTTGAAAACACATAGTCAGGTTTAAAAATCTCACACAATGTTAAAAAAAAGTTATATGTTATTTTTGGTGACTCAGATTTGTGGAAAACGAAAAGTCTGACAAAAATTTAAATATCTTTTTTATAATTTATCTTGAGGAATTTATTTGACAGATAACACCAGTTATGGAGTAAATGCACTTACGAAGAAAAAAAGTATAAATAAACAAAAAGGTTTGTGTTTTTATTGATGTACGACCCAAAATTAATTCTTTAATAAAGTTAAAAGGAATTTGACATGACATATGTACTGAAAACTGTAATTGAACATTATGATCCCTGGAAGGGCGACAAATTGACAGGGATTAAAGGATAATAGGCGTACATTTTCCAGTATGGCTTTGAAACTGATTAATATTTGTTTAATTAGAGCCGGTTCTCAGCTATACTGAAAAATTATTCATAGCATCGTAGTACAAGCTATTTTTCACGAATATTCAAAATAAAAATCTTATAATTTGTATTTTATAATACGCAGAAAGCTGTCTTTAATACGCTGCGATAAATAATTTTTCGTAAATTAAGTAACAATTAGAACAACTGTTATAAAACAAAGTATAATTCAATAATGATATATTGGAATTCTAGCGGCAAAATATTTTTTCTCTAGATGAAATATCCCTTCCGTGATGAATATGGTGTTAATGTTAATGATGTAAAGCCATTAGTTAAACAGCAAGAGAGTGTGTGCTGTACATAATTAGAGTTTTGCAAGGGCGTGCACGTCATTTTGGTTGGTGGGGGGGGGGGGGAGTCAATAGTGCCCTTACCCGCCCCCCATTTTTTCCCCCATAAAAAATCAGCCCAATGCAAGGGTATGTACACTAGATTCATAGAGGGTGGGGGGGCGGGGTGAGTTAACCCCCTTATCCATTGTGTACTCGCCTATGGCTGTACATAATTAGAGGATTAATTTAATCATGTTCATATTATTATGCTTATTCATTTAGATTTTTAGCTACTGTAACTTACTGTTCTGTTATGGATTTATGTCTTTCCTCGTGTGTCAACAGTCTTAAAACATCTAGATTCATAAACCATATAAAAAATCTATTTCGAATCTATTTCAGATATTTAAAAGCAGTAGGTCGTAAATGACATTCATATAGAAAAACAAAATAAGAGTATAAAATAGTAAAGAACTAATGATCTTTTCACCTTAATAATTACTATATTTTACAGTTGAAAATGCTAGTAAAAGAAATATGGTTTAGATTAAAGGAATTAGTTAGGTATCTTTTAATCTTGTTTTTTGACAGAGAAAATAAAGGGAAAATATCAATCAAACGCTTTGCTTAAATCCAAGATCCATTAAATAACCGCAAAATACTAAAATTTTTATATACCTATAAAAGTTTGCATTTCATTATATTTCTTTTAATATTACGATAAAAATAAAGGAGAAAAGTAAACTATAGAGTAGCTTCAAAATTTTAAAATTTTTTTGTATGTTTGACTCTAAAATTGATTGAATACATGACAAATCCAGCTAGAATTCTAAAAGTCACGAACATACTCTAACAAGGATGACAACATCCATAAAAGCGAAGCTCTGAAACGGTAGGACAAACGAGCATTAACTCTTGTAGTTTATTAGAACTTAATAAGCAGAAAATAATGTTATAATATTGTTCTTTGTTGTCCTAGGAATCAGTATTCCAAAAATCAGATATACAGGATAATTATATCACTTAATAACTTTATTTAAATAAACGTTCGGACATTCTTGTAACGATTTTAGAGTTGCTACGCTTTCTAAAATGTACCTAACTGTTAGAGAAATTAGCATATAAAGTTTGAAATATATAGGAACATTATAGCATGCCTAATCAACGTAAAGAGCTAACAGTTACAGACAGACGGACGGTCCGACTCTAATTAGAGAAAAGCTTCGCTTTTAAAAAGTATCACTGTTAACAATTCTAAAATAAAATTTTTATTTGGGCGTTAACCACTCTGTGTAAGATGAATCACATATTGCCAGGCAAGAAGGGATTTTTCATCTCAAGAAAAACTTTTTTGGTTAAGAAATATAAACCTAGGAGAAGATATCTTAAAATAAAATCATAGTTTATTATTCAGTTGTATAGGTTATGTTATAAGGTTGAATTGCTAGAAAGCTAAGCTTATTGTTTGTTATAACATTGCATTTTTACTTTTTTTAAAATTATTACCATAATATGTATTTTATTATGAAAAAAAATTATGAGCTGAAAAATAACATGTTATCAATCATAAACTTTGCTTTTATACAGAGATTTAAAGGGATAAGATAAGGGCCGGTTAATTGATGTACATCCCCAATGATGATACACAAAATTCCCTTTTTTGTAGGTAACAATTATTGGTTGAAACGTTTGGTCACTGCACTTATTAATTCAACCAATCAAAATTCATTAAAAGTCCCCAAAGTTGTTAAGCCAACTAATAAGAAAGCTATTAAAAACTTTGGGGACTAGTGTAATGAACAGTTTTGCTTTTATAGTTTTCTTATAAAAATTGTCTATATGACGTATGTTAAGAAAGTTAACAAGCATGAAAACATCAAGTTATCAACTTGTTTTTGGACATACTCAATAAGTTACATATAAAAGGAATTGTGTTCTTCCAAAGCAGTGAATTTTATAAAAAAAAATGCATAATGCTTTTGAACTGAAACCATAACTATATCAACCTAAAACTGTTTTCAAAAGGCATTACTAGAGTAGAGTTCCATGGTAGATATAGGACTTATGCAGTAATACCTACTGCTTGTTATAATGTCCATTGACGTCAATATCAGTTAAATAACTTTACATGAAATTATCAGATGTGACCATTTTAAGATATGTCTTATTGAGCCTTTTTTAAACATTAAAAATATATAAATCTGTTTGAGAGATATTACACACAAGGACACTGGACAGGCATTTATCTCATTGTATATTATCTAGGTCAAGAAAATTTGGTTGAAATGTACGGAGGCCGAATTGAGTATTCCGAGAGGCCACGTGCCGCTCTGCGTGGTTTCCGGTTCCGGCTTCGGCCCCGACATACTCACTCCCCTTTACTTACAGCCCTCTCCTTTACTTACAACCATCCCCTTTACTTATAACCCACCCCTTGCCCTTTTCTATTCTTCCGTACACGCATTTCCGGTTCTCAGTGTTGGAATTTTTGGGATGGTTACCAAAACATGCAAGCTTTTATACTTTCATCTTTCTCAATCTATCTATTTCTTTCTTTCTCTCTCTTTCTCTTTCTTTCTCTTTCTTTCTCTTTCTTTCACTTTCTTTCTCTTTCTTTCTCTTTCTTTCTCTTTCTTTCTCTTTCTTTCTCTTTCTTTCTCTTTCTTTCTCTTTCTTTCTCTTTCTTTCTCTTTCTTTCTCTTTCTTTCTCTTTCTTTCTCTTTCTTTCTCTTTCTTTCTCTTTCTTTCTCTTTCTTTCTCTTTCTCTTTCTTTCTCTTTCTCTTTCTTTCTCTTTCTATCTCTTTCTTTCTCTTTCTTTCTCTTTCTTTCTCTTTCTTTCTCTTTCTTTCTCTTTCTTTCTCTTTCTTTCTCTTTCTTTCTCTTTCTTTCTCTTTCTTTCTCTTTCTCTTTCTTTCTCTTTCTATCTTTTTCTTTCTCTTTCTTTCTCTTTCTTTCTCTTTCTTTCTCTTTCTTTCTCTTTCTTTCTCTTTCTTTCTCTTTCTTTCTCTTTCTTTCTCTTTCTCTTTCTTTCTCTTTCTATCTCTTTCTTTCTCTTTCTTTTTGTCTCTCTCCCTTTTTGTCTCTTTTAAATCTCTCCCTAATTTATAATCATCTTTTATTTATCGTTATTTGATTATTTTGTTTATAAATTAAGCATGCATGTTAAAAATTGAAACCAAGAATTCCCTCTCTGGTAAAACCCTTTTCTTATTAACTATATGAGGATAATTCTTTTGGTCAATACTAGATTACTTAGATTAACTAAACATTTACTCGGTCCATTATTAGTAGCGAAGCTACCTCATAAATATGACATGTCTATACGTCCAACCGTTTCACAATCACAGAAATAAACACGGCTCTAACAAGCAGAGATACACCTTACATGTTGCTAATAAAATCTTTCATATCATTTTATCCATTAAAATTAATACATCAAATCAATATTTTAAAAAGATAATCTATATAATAGTTTATTGTTAGTTTATATTTAAAGTAAATATGCTGTTTCTGCTTATGGATATAACCAACCTTGTATAAGTTATTCACAAGAACTAAGTCAGAAGAATAAACAAATCCTGGGCTAAACAAGGATATGTTTGTCTATAGATGGTGTAGCAGTTATATTCCTACAATAATTTAGATAATATAGCTCATTAAGCTGTAATGTAGACATATAAAACTATGACAAATCCATTAAATGAAAAGTAATATCAAAACTTTCAAGAAACAGAATGTTATTGTGTCAGGAATAAACAATCAAAGTTTGAAATCGATAGGAAGATTCTAAAATGCAAAAATAAATTATTTGAGCTAATCAGTATGGAGGGACTGTCCCTAAATAAAGAAAAGATTTGCTTTTAACAATTTGAGAGGGACTCAAATGTTTAGAAAACCTGTCTCTATCCGTGAGATAATCTTTGTGTAAATATACTTTATACTTTAGTCATATTAATTAATCTAAGGAATACAGAATATGCTCCCACTCTATATCCTACATTAAAAGCACTAAGATGACTGTCTAACCATATTATGAATCAAAAAAGGTTTAATACCCCTAGAATTTTCAGGAAAGTATAAATATACTTACATTTAAATCAGTGAATCATCAAAACCATACACTTTAATTTGAAAACGTGTATTGCAGGCCTAAAAGATCCAATTCTTTCGGGGCTCTCCTGACACTTGCTTTTCCTGAAAATCTAAGGGGGTGGACGGCTGCAGTCGTTAGTTTTTAAGAAACACTTCATCATGTTCCATTTCAAATTTATATGTATTTTTATACATCTTTAGTTTAGTTAGGTGTAAAATTGCCCAAAAAAATTTAAATGAACCATCTGATAATATTTAACAAAGAAACACGTCGTATACCTTGTTAAATTGATATCAGAAGTTTTTATTCAAACCCGATGATTACTCAAAATTATTCTTTTATAATAATCTAATTAATTTAACCCTTGCTGCTCTAATTAATTGTCCTTGTAAAATATTGTCTTTGCTAGATATATTATGTTAATGTATGTGGTGATGTCTGTTTAGAAATGATATCACATTTAGTTCACCCATGGATGGATAGGAAAATTGTAATTTTACGTTTTTTTAGGGACGTCATATTGGTTCTGGGCAGGTTTATTTGAACTATTTTATAAACACAATCTCCCAAGTTTTTATTAAATCTTGACAGATTTGTACAAACTAAATTATAAAATTTTTCTTGGAATGTTCTATTTTATAAAGCCAGGTTTTAGGCTGTTTTGTGGGGGCTATGAATGAAGCTTAACACCTATAAAGTAGGAACCTCCCAAATATCGTCTTCTCCTATTTATTTTAAACTAAAGTTTCCTGTTTAGAATGAAACTCCTATCTACTTTCAGAAAATTTTCTAGGCATTGCTAACATATTTTAGTTATAAAGAAGCTGAGACACTACTTTACTAATTTACTTATTACTCATGACTGCAAAATAAGCACACACTCACACACACAGACACCCAAATACACACACAAACACACATAAATACACACCGCCCAAAAGATTAGTTATATCACTCATAAACAATATCAATACGTCAACTACACACGCACACAAATAAACACAAACAGGGGAAAATAGTTCGAAAAACAAAAAGAATATTTAATGTATCAGAATATTTACTTTTAACCACCTAGCGGCTAAGGTCCTTTATATATGTCTATGTAGATAATTTAGATAGTTTAACCTCACTTAGGTAGGACGGCATAATATTTTTACCGGTTACCCAGAAATGATTGAGTACTTCAGTTTCCTGGCTCGGACCTATTAAATCAGTAAGCAAGAAAGACAGACATCCTACCTCTTTTTATATCAAATTTCAAGTAGTTTTGATACATTTTTGCGTATAAACTTCAAAACTGACAAATTTAAATTCTATGGTTGCATCGGTTAGAAAAAAACAGGACTATGAGTGTTTGTAACATATTCTGTGATTAAGTGGAAATTTTGTGCCAACTTTTTTAGGAGTATAGCTTCTCTATACTATGTTTATGTAGAGGGGACCTTGTGTTGATTGGGTCTTTGAAAATCAGCCAATAGCGTAAGAAATATAATCACAGCTAAGTCGCAACAAAAGAGCAGAAAGCAATTTGTTAGCAGACGAAAAAGGTCCCCACGACTGGAACCAGGAAGATGTCTGGGTTATACATTTATACTTATACTCCAACCATGCGGGGCACTATCCCAACGGCGAAATGGTTTTTTAAAAGTTTATTTGTGGTCCATATTCGATATAAGGGAAACCATGCCGAATAACTTACACATTTTTACTCATCTCATTAGTATCCAGCTCTATTCGGAACTACAACATAAATATTTTCATCCTTGTTATTTATCATATTCTTCAGGAATGATAATTCTGGCTAATTTACATAAAGAAAGGGGAATATTTATTTTTTGCTACATTATAATTGTGGCAAGTCCGTACATTCACCCAAACAAATAGAGCCAGGATGGGAGGTACCCCCAGTTTTAAAATCATGCTCTCTCATTCGTTGGCTTTAAAACTCTTATGAAATCTTGATTGGTTTGTCCAAACTAGCAGTGTTATTCTCAAACCTCAATTTGTTTCTATAGAAGGGGTATAATTTTATGTACTTTTTAATCATTAGACAAAAAAACATTACAACTTTATATTGTATTTGTTGCTTCGCCCTTAGTCTCCAGGAGGAGGGGGCAGAGGAGGTTAGAAAAATTGCTAAAAAGCCACCCCTAGATATTTTTTAAGCTTGTCTGAAAAGTATAACCAGCAATCTTGGTAATTTTTAGCTGAAAATAAAAAAAATCCTCAGGTACTATTTTATAAATATAATAGGCTGGCGCATGCGCTCCAAGCACCTGTACTTGAAGGAGTAAAGAAAGAAAGGAAAATAGCCTAAAACCATCCAGTTTACGAAGCTTCCATAAAATGGAGAACTCAATCGGATCAGTAGTAGAAATCTTAAACTACATATATAAAAGCTTACTACTTTGTATAAAAGAATATCAATTTCTGGGATGTATCCTGATAATATAAAGAAGCCAGAAAAAGATAATAAGATCACTATTTATTAAGATCTTAATTTTCTTATTTTATTAGATATTATACAAAGAATTAGTATAATAAGTAATTCTTCGTAATGATAGGCTTGTACAGAAATTTATTAAGATTTCTTCTTGAAAATTCTTTACATAATATATTGGTATTTATTAAATATTTTATTATGTTTTAACCACGTTGATGCACAATATTACTTTGAAAATAATACAATAATTTTCATGTATTATCAGTTTGTCTTGCCTTTTCCTATATTTTAAGGAAACAAACAAAATAAGTTCAACCAAGTTATTAAATTTTGTATCATTAATAAAACTCAATTTAAAAGATGTTCAACCCTAATTTTTCTAATCTAAAATTATCAGAAGATGTAAGGTTTCAAATTCATATGATGCCGCCAGAAGAAACTGTTAAACTTTGATGCTGATGTTATATCTACAAATAATACTGTTGTACTGTTTCACTCTGACATAATTAAAACTGATAGCTCAATTAAAAGCATGTTAATAGTAGATCATCATTAACCATCTTTACTAAAAATATATATATTCGACTTACATTTTAATTCTAGGTCAACAAAATGGTTACAAGATCGACAGGGCAAGCAAAAATTAATTTTGCATAATATTTAGATACACAGGTGTTTTGTGTGTATGATCACAGGGATCTAAAGGGATAAGACAATGGCCGATAAATTTAAGTTAAACCCCATTGATGATACACAATATTACCCCTTTTGTAGATTAAAATTAGTGGTTGAAACGTTTGAACACTCAACTTCATAAACCAACCAGTATACTCTCCAAAGTTTGTAAGCCAACGAATAAGAAAACGTTATTGTAAAACTTTTGGGACTAGTGCAATAAACAGCCCATTGTTCCCTTTCTTTCTGATTTGATCATACTAACAAATTTAATAAATAAAATTTACATTGCAAAATTTGGAGTAATTAAAATTATACTTCAAAGATATTGTTTACTGTTTTTTTTATGGAGTGTCAGGGAGAGAACATTTGGTTGTAAATTATAACGGTACCGAAACTTTTTAACACGCGTTCTCTCATTAGTTTGCATAATTTATGTTGGGTTATGTTGCAGCCAATTTTTTTTGATGATTTAATCATTTAACAAAAATTATTTTCAAAACCTTATTATATTTATACTTACGTTACCTAAAATCGAAAAAACAGCATAATCTAGCAAAAAAGAACCTATCAAATCTGTTACCCTGGAAAATATTTTTATCCCCCATAAAACAGAAAAGTTTCCCTTACAGAGAAAGGGAAAAAGTATCTTAAAAACAGAGTTGAAGGACCTTGCTCTTATCATGTATATAAGATCAAGAATAAGGTACCATCCATTTGAAAATAAGCAGAAGCAGAAAAATGAGAAACAAAATAGTTGGATTTCTGGTGACTTGTTCTTTACCTTAACCTTCCAGTTAAAATTTTGGTTATCTTTTAAAGAGTTTATATCCCTATCCATTGGTTTTGTTGATTCGTACAGAATTGTAGGATAATGTTTGTGAATGATCCTAAGGCAATGTCTATAAAATCACAAATGGACCACCCTTGGCAACCCCCCCCCCCCTCCTTTTTTTTGAAAATGCATATTTATACTTTAACTTTTAGATTGGTTGGTTTAGTTAAAGTAAGGTTCAAGTGAGCCCTGCGGACTTATTGCCTGATACAAAAGCCCAGGTAAAAGTTTCTATCAGGCTTTGGTAAAAACATAATGGGGGGGGGGGGGGGTAGGGAATATACATGTTAACAATAAGGGTTTACTGATCCTGCAGTATAATACTATAATCTTAAATCCCATGCTCCCTAGCTTCGATATAAACTTCTCAAAGATAAAACATATAATGGTATCTTTAGAGTGCCATTTCAGGGTGTACAACTTTTAGGTTTCACAATATATTTAATTATTTTTTGCATTAACTATGTAATAGATAGATATTGATATCACAATGTATAATAAAATGATTTTCTTTATGAAAATAAAAGAAATTGTTGCAGAAAAAGTTGTCAATCCTGTTGATAAATCTGGCGGGAATCCTGTTATTCGCTCCAGTGAATCTGTAGTGCTCCTGCTCAAACATTATTATAGGCCAGGAAAGGTAAATAGTATTCTGATAAAATGGTTGTGGTTTATTAGAAGCATAAATCATGTTACTGCCATTCAATAGTATGGTTGAAATATTTTCCGAAAAAGCCTAAATATTGAAGTTAAAAGTTCAGGTATCTCCATTATGGTTATGGTCAGGTTTTAGCCTATCCGCTACAATATAACTTGCCAATGTAGGAAGAAGGTATACCCTTGGACCATTTCAAGGAAGATATGTAGAGTACCTTTCCATTGGGCGGTACAAAATTTAAGAGGATTGGAACCTTTTTTTCTAATATGACTTCGAAACCGATTAATATCCTCTGAAAAATCATTTATATTATCGTATTACAGACAATTATCCACTAATATTTAAATAAAATCATATGGTTAGTACCGGTTTTGTTAGCCCGGGCCTGTAAACAATTTCAGTTGACTAATCCCTGTCTCTGATAATATCCACTGAACACAATTGTAGGCTATTCTAAGCATTGTCCAATTTTTGATGGCAAAGATTAAGGTATAAATCCTTGACGTGGTGAAATCTCAAGTCAAGTCAAGTGCCAACAAACAAAGGCTTTTGTGCGTGTTTTGGAAAAATAGTAATTTTTACTAGCGACGATACTTTTTATAAGCATTAGTATTTGGTTGTTTAGTTGAGAAATGAAGTCTATAGAGCAAAACAAAATGATATTGAAACAATATCAAAAACAAATTAGATGCATTTCTGATAATTCCTTTAATCCGTCAATAAAATAAAAAGACAGGAAGCTTTTTACGATTGATCAATTAAAATGTATATTGGCCTGCCATTTGTAAATTAGTCTGTACATTGGCCTGCTATTGGTAAATTAGTCTGTATATTGGCCTACCATTAGTCATTTGTAAAGTATGAAGTTATTTTTATAGGCACTATAAAGAGCTTAAAAGCTTATTTATATCAATGTACAAAAATTTTGAATTTTATTAAAACTTCTCATAGTCTTACAGACTTACGGACATTCATGATCATATAATACCTATGCTGCCAAAAATGTGTGTCTCACTTAATATTAAAATATTTAAATCTAGAAATGTAGCGTAACCCCTAATAGGATTATAGTAACTAGTACTAATGTGTATCAACCATTTTAGGTTCAACAAATGTTCGGTTTACATGGACATTTTAAAATTCAGTCCATTTTTTAAATCCATCTTTTAAAAAGGATAGATTGGATTTTTAGCTATTTATTTTGATTGATCAAATTGTCCATTTAACCTAAGCCTTTTATAATTTTTTGCTAATGGAGGTTACTCCCACTAACCTTAAAAATTATATAAACTTTATTTGTATTTTCTTAAAGTCATATTCAATGAATTATTGACAACTTCTGCAAAAGGTTTAATTCAAATGTACTGTGGTATTCGGCAACCGTGAGCCATGCCTATGGCACCCCTGATCTAGGGTTCGGTGGAGGGTCAATGGCCCTCCCCCGAGTCCTGGGGAAGGGGTCTAGCGACCCCCTCCCTATGCTTAAAATTAATGATTGAATCTGTCATGTTTATTATGGTTAACTGTATTCTTAATTCTCCCCCACCCTTTTCAGGGATGGGGGATCATTATTGCCCAAACTGACCATTGTATATGTATTATGATGCTTTTATGTTATGATTATCTATTCCTATCCATGTAATTATTGTTTGTTGTATATAGCTTTAGTATCCTTTAAACCTTCAATAAAGTGACAACTGAAATAGATGTTGATCATTATCTAGTGAATGCTAGAGAAGCGTAGCTTCTCTATAGTAAGGTGTCCACGTCTGTCATACTGCCGTAATCTGATTGAACTCCGGTGTCTGCCATTTATCCTCGGCGGATACCACAACTTTTGGTGACAGCTGTGTGAGATTACGGCGAACCACAAGTGTAGAGCAGACGTGCATCTGAGGCTAAGGTACTCCCAGCAGTGAAACTGGCAAAACTGACGCAAGCAACCTGAATTACCCACCCTGGACAGCAAAGTTTAACTCTGCATCCGGCAGTTGTGGAAGCGAGACAGCGAAATTTGACGAACAACCGCGAGCAGCGCCGATATCTAACGGAGAATTGAGCGCTCAAAGGGCTGGAACAGGCCTGCGGACCGGCTGAAACAAGCCAAATAAGTGTAAACGGCTGGAAATAGGCCAACTTTACTGCAAGAAATAGCAGGATCCGAACCAGTGGCGCTAGCAGGACGGGACATTCCCTGCCGCCATCAGCCGGATTTGGATCAACGGCGCTAGCAGGACGGGACATTCCCTGCCGCCAATAGGCTGAAACATGCCACATAGCTGCAAGCTGCGAGCCCACATACGAGTGTAGTGCACCAGAACAGAGAAAAACTACGTCAACTCCAAGTATCCTGAGAGGCTACAACGCAGCCACCCATCTAGAAAAACAGATATTATGTTATATTGCAGGGATTACCACCCTGGTGTGATGGCTAAACAATAGATTTATGAGCAAAGCTTGGCAAACAAATTGTTGTGTTGTGATAAATCTAAGAATAGAACAGGCTTGGATTTATTGTGTATTGTGATAACAGCTAAAAATAGAACAGGGTTGGTAAACAAATCTGTTATGCAATTGTGATAAGGACAAAAATAGAAGCTAGATGTAATATAATAAAGACCCTGATATACAATCAAAACACCTCAAGCCCACAGCACAACAACAATACACCCCTTATTCCAAGGGAAAGGGAGGAGCCCCTCTCCATTGAAGGCAAATACAATCAGGGTGATATAATAGATAAGCCTAGGATTAAGAAGAAAAGGCACTATTACACCAGCACACAGTTACCTCCCTCCCTCACAGGGGGAACGGACGGAGTTACCCCCGTCCCCTCACGCGCTTCCCCCTTCCTACCCACACTAGACTAAGTCCGTCTGTAGTGTGGGGCTAGCGATCGGACACACAGAGCGCCATCCACGGGTAGCGCAACAGAGTGCGGCAAATATCATAAATTCAACGGACGAAGCGGACCAATGAGAGAGCGAGTTGAGGGGTGAGAGCGCGTTTTCCCCGTGTGCGCGGATTTGACGGTGCGTACGCGCGTTGCAAGGACAGGAGATTTCACGCACACACACGCACACACACACACACACACCGGAGCGGAGCTACTCCATAGCATTTAACAGGGGTATTTTTAGCAAATAAAGAATTACAAGCTTCTCTCCTTCTAGCTCTAGTGTGATAAAAGGAAAACCCAATCAGTTCCTGACAGCAGTTCAGACCCTCAACATCTATCTACCCCTACCAGCCTACACTACAACCTCAGCATCTAACTAGTGATAAGTACAGCTAAGTTATATCTTTGCAACTAAACTACCAACCTAGTGATACAAACAGTGTTGGCTGTTAGGCTAGAAAGCCTCAAGTGACAAACCATTTATCTTAGTACTGTATAACTTTGTGCCCCGCCGTTGAACCGTTGACCCAATGGACCAGCCGCAAGCCCCAGGAGGTGACCAAGCCCCAGGATGGCTCCAGGATGACCCTCAGCCGGCCCCAGCCGAGTACCGCAAGCTGATGCTGAGCAATCTGCCGGAGTACAGAGGGCCGCCCAAGCAATCCTGGTTGTCACATATCCGCAGACTCGAGATGTCATGGGCGGCTTACCGCGTGCCACCTCATGATTCCCTCAACCGCCACAACGCCCTCCTACTGTCACTGGTAGGGCAAGCGGCGGAAATGGCGTCCCATCTGTTTGGCGAGGCAGGCCAAGCCTTGACCTACGAGCAGGTCAAGGCCGAGTGTGAAATGTTATTTCGTCCTGCTTTTGAATCCCAAACGCTTAAACAAGCGTTTAGGGATTACAAGCAACACTCGACAGAACCGATACAGGCGTACATATCCACTAAATGTGCCCTGTATCGGGACGCCTATAGCCATGAGGATCTTGAGTTGTTGGTGGACGAATTAAATCGTGGAATTCGTAACGCCAATGTAAAACGCATCATGATGGGTCATGAAATTACGAGTGTACCTGAGTACACTCGTAAGGCCATGTTTACCGTCACCATGATCACAAAGCAACTGAAGGAAGGTGTGTGCCTAGTGGACTCTACCGACGGGCTGACTGGATCCGCCAGCATCCAGTTGCCCCAGTATGATGATTCGGAGCCAATGGAGATTGGCGCCTTGGCTCCGGGTCTCCACCAGATGGGGAAGGTCGCTCCAGATGACAAGGTTCCAGGGCGCTGCTTCCGCTGCCAGGGGAGAGGCCACCGAGCTCGAGACTGCCCAACGCCTGTGGAAGTTAGCCTAGAGGAGAGACGTACCCAGCCACGCCGTGACTGTTCTGCCAAGTGTGAGCGTTGTCACTATGACGGTCACACGGCGGCCGACTGTAGAGCTGACTGGGCCCAGGTAGCCAGCCGCAGGCGCACCGCCGATAAAGGCGCCCCTCCAGGAAAGCCCAGCAGAGTGGCCCACATGGAAGGGAGCGCGCCCCCAGCACCACCGCAGCAAGCAGCCGTTCCCAAAGCTGTGGACCGGGCCGATGGGATGCCGCAGTTTGGGACTGTCCCAGCTAGGATCAACGTACTGGGCGGCGCGGCTGAACCCAACCGGGTCGGCCTAGGCTTCAGCCTCAACCATCTGGGGCCAGAGCTGATACAACCCAACAACGTCGCCGAGCCAGAGATTCTGAGGCCCCAGCCTTTTAGCCTCAACATGATGGAACCTGCCCGACTGAGCCTACCCAGCAAGAGTGGAGGGGCGCTGCCCAGCGTCCCTGAGACGGTGTACGGGGAGGCCCTGGCAGCCGCCGAACGAGAGAGGCAGGAGGTGCTAGCCAGCGCCTCTGCATCGATGTATGGGACGCCACCCGGCGTCGCCACCTGGGATGATGGGGGGGGTGCTATCCAGCGCCTCCCACCTGGTGCCTGGGGCGACAACCGTCGCCGCCACCGAGATACCTGGATCCTGGAACGAGCCAGCCTCCAACCTGATGTCTGGGGCGACAACCGTCGCCGCCACCGAGAGACCTGAGTACTGGAACGAGCCAGCGGTCCCAGAGGAAGGGGTGACACCCGTCACCCCCAGTCAGCCAGCGCCACCAGCCTGCAGGGAGAGCCCAGCTACATGCCATCCAGAGCCCCCTGCCAGCCAAGGGAACCCAGCTGCTCAACATCAGGATAAGTTGAATTTGTTAAATGTGTTGTATCCAAGCTATTGTAAAACCCCAGCCTTGCCTGTGCCCCCTGCACCAGAGGCTGGGGAGATTGAAATTTGGGAAAATAAGGACTTGCCTGTGCCACATGCACCTGAGTTCCTAGGGCAGGGGAGGGAAGTGAGTAAGGGCGAGCCTGTGCCACATGCACTTCAGCCCCATGCCACTGGGCATGCTTTGGACAAGGGAAGGGAGCACTTGGGGCTAGGGGAGCCGACGCCCAGGCAAGTGCCAGTCGCTTGCCAGTCTGTCATTGGGGAGGGTATCGGGGTGCCCCGGCCGCATACAGATAACGCTCAATGGAAACTTGTATCTAGCCAGGAGCAGCCCAGCCGTGTCCAGTCCCAAGAAGCAGCCGTGACCAGAGCTGAAGATCCCCAGCCGCATGTACGAGGTAGATGGTTGCCTGGAAGCCTCTCCCATTGGTGGATGGTCCTGTGGGGCCTCCTGCTGGCAGCCGTGTGGCCTACAACCAGCTACGTCCTGGTGGGATGGGACTGTGCCAACCCCACCCATGTCACATCCTACAATAAAGAAAAGATGTGTAACACGGAGCCCCTACACCAGGAGGTGCCCCTGGGCCATGAAATACACGTCCTGCAGCAAGTCAAGGTGAGGGAAACCACCGGGTACAGTTGTCAGCTCACCGTGTCCCAGTGGACATTCAGGTGTGGAGTATGGGGTCACCTCAAGGTGACCTCGGTCCCCACCCTCATGAGGCCAACCAAGATAGACCCAGAAGCGTGCCGAGACCTGGCCAGGAACCGAGTCTACACGCTGCCAGGCAAGACCCAGCCACTGACGTTCCAGCTGAACCATCCCCTGTTCTTCACCATCGATATGGTGGGCGCCCTCGTCAACAGCCCCGAGGGGGTGGGTTGTGAAGGGGAGGACGTCCACTTCGAGGGCCAGCTATACCGCAACGAATTAGTGCTCCAGGAGCGACGGCTGCTGGTCAAGGAGGAGACCTATGTGGTGGAGGATGGACGGGTGGAGTCCCAGTCTGACCACCTGACCCTAGAGTGTCCCCATTCTGAGCTGTCCTGCATTACTGGGGAAGCAACCTACGTGTGGGACCACCTGGGAAGAGATTGCCCCTTGAGGCTGATCCGCAGCCTCCAGCCCAGCCTGGTGATGGATGCATATCTGGTTGACCATCAGGCCCAGTTTTTTATCAACATGACCAACCCCACCTCGATTGTGAACTGCGACTTCGAGGCCCATGCCACCAACCATCCAGCGTTGTTCGTGGCAGCTGACCCAGCCGCGGCTGCGCTGCCCAGAGTGTCGGCCAGGGATGTTGACGTTCCCCTTCAAGCCCAAATACATGCAGGTTATATTGGGTTTACCCTGGAAACGCGCATGAAAAGCACCGCAGCAGAAGAAGTAGCGGCCAACTGCTGGAAGCTCCAGCAACTAGACCCGGCCCACCCGGTGCGTGTCCAGGGGAACACGTTCTCGGTACTGAGGGGAGACATCCTGCTGCAGCTGACCTGCCAACGCCATAAATACGTTGTCCGCGAACACAAGGAGTGTTGGGACAAAGTGCCAGTAGAGCCCACAGGTTTTGTAGACGCTGTGACACGGGTATATAGTGAACACGCCACCAAGATTCCCTGCTCCTCCACCTACCCCCTGACTGTGCACGCAGAGGAAGGCTGGATAGAGTTGACCCCCGCTCCCAAGAAAAGGCCACCCCCGCTGGATACGCCTACGCAATTGTTGACAGAGCCCTTAGATGACTTCAGTTCAGGTGGCTTGTATTCGCAGGCTGAGTTGAACGACTGGCAACAACTGCTGGCGTTCCCAGCATACAAGAGTGCCATGCTGACCGGCCTATCCTATGGCTCCTGCGTTCAGCAAGGCAGCTGTTCGGCCACAGGAGACCATGGGATAGTGTCCTACAACATTGACCGACTGGCGGAGGAAGGAGAGGCAGCCCTGGATGTCTGGGCGGGATTTAGGCAAGCCATCCACGAGTGGGGAGATGGCGCAGCCATACTGTGTTTGCTGTTGTTGATCCTCAAACTGCTGGGGGACCTAACCATCATTTCCCTGGCAGCAGCACAAGGAGGAGTCCGGGCAGCCCTGAATGCGATATCACAAGTGTTCCTGTACCATCCAGCTTTGTATAGGAAAGCGCTGGCTAGAGCCAGGCTCAACCATGCCAAGTCCCGGGACTTTTCAGTGGACTGGGATGCCATTCCCATTGGCAGGGAAGCAGCCGAGGAAATGGTGTCTATGAAATCAACTGACAGCGGGCATGACCGCCCAGGTAGGCCAGGACCGCCCTCTGGCAGACCCCGCGGCCCCTCAGGAGGACAGGCCGCTGCTCAGACGATCAACCTGGCAGCCAGCGCCCCAGCCGCTGCCAACAACAACCAGCAGGCCCCACTGCTGACCGTGCCAGCAACAACTGTGCCACCAGCAAACTTGATACCTGCCGGCGCTGACCAACGTGTCCAACCCAAACCAGCCTCTGCTTTCTATCCCACATTGGGAGCCCATCAACCCTAAGAAGACACTCACCACTAGGATTCCATTGAATCATTATCGTTTGTATATACATATTAGCCCTAAGGAGCGGACCGAAGGCCTCAACCACTGTCGGAAGTCTGGTAGGGAAATCATCTCCCAGCCTTCCGAGGGGAGAGTTGTGGTATTCGGCAACCGTGAGCCATGCCTATGGCACCCCTGATCTAGGGTTCGGTGGAGGGTCAATGGCCCTCCCCCGAGTCCTGGGGAAGGGGTCTAGCGACCCCCTCCCTATGCTTAAAATTAATGATTGAATCTGTCATGTTTATTATGGTTAACTGTATTCTTAATTCTCCCCCACCCTTTTCAGGGATGGGGGATCATTATTGCCCAAACTGACCATTGTATATGTATTATGATGCTTTTATGTTATGATTATCTATTCCTATCCATGTAATTATTGTTTGTTGTATATAGCTTTAGTATCCTTTAAACCTTCAATAAAGTGACAACTGAAATAGATGTTGATCATTATCTAGTGAATGCTAGAGAAGCGTAGCTTCTCTATAGTAAGGTGTCCACGTCTGTCATACTGCCGTAATCTGATTGAACTCCGGTGTCTGCCATTTATCCTCGGCGGATACCACAGTACTTCAAAATTGCTATTACTAGAAAAGATTTTTGTTTTGAGAATGTTTTTAATAATTCGTTGCTTATGGACATTTTTTGTTGATGATAAAAAAATACTTTAAAAATTTAACTATGGTGGACTTTCCCTTTTACTTATTCTATTCTTTTTTTCTTCTCGTTTTCAAATGTGCTAGGATTTAGTAAGTCAAAACAAGGATGATAACATTAATAATAGCGCAGCTCTATCTTAAAGTTTAAAATGTATATTAGAACAACTAACCTAATTAATTAATATATAACAACTATCTGAAATTTTACTAAAATGGATATATGTCTAAATGGATTTGAGTTATAGAGTAGCTACGCCCCTAGTAAGCTGCAGGCATATATATAAAGTTAAAATGTTAAATGGACGTACATACATTATTAGTTATAGAGGAGCTACGCTCTTAGGAGCTGCAGGCATATATATATATCTAAAAGGTTAAAATGTTGAATGATATATTGAGCTTTTCACTAAGCAGGAGTGCTTAAAAGGGTTGTGGCAGCTTTTTTTATCAATTTTTTTTAAAGTAAAAGGTCTGAAAAAAAGGAATAAGATCGCATTTTAAATATATTGGTAAAAAGACAATTAAATTAACAATATACATTTATTACCATAGTTGTATTATGATAGCAGTATTTAAAATTTTTATTTTTGATAATCAAATATTTATAGCAGAATAACCATAATTGGAAATTCAATTGTAGAGAAAATTTAACTTTTAACATATTGTTATTTCTATCATGTTGAATAAATTTGATTACAAAAAAGCTCCTATCTTATGCATAGGCCTTTTGTAGTCAAATTTTATTTGTTTGTATTTTTTCCCTTATATTTTCATTACATCCCTAAAAAAATGTCTCAGTGGGGGTACCTAAACCCTATTTTTTCCTACACAAAACCTCCCCTTCCCCTCCTTCGACCTATGTATATGGTCAGCTTAATCCCCCCACCCCCCTTATCCTCTAACACCTTTTATATTTTTTGTTTGAATATCTTTTTGGCATCTCCTACATCCATGTTTTAGAGGTATTTTAGAGCAAGCATCAGGTTCAGACCTCGAATAAAAAGCAGAACTAAAGCCTGTCTATTAATTTCATTCTTTTAAGATAAAAATAAAATATTACAGTTATGATTTATAATATCAACGCAAAACTTTTGTCAAGATGTAATTATTAGAAATGCATTACAATTAAAATTTCTGGTATAATTGCTAAATTCTCTTAAAGATTAAAATTGATGTAAGAGATAGTAGTTACTTACAACAAATTATAATAAAGTCGATTCTGAATTTATAAAAGCTAAAAATAGTAATAAATTGTGATCTGTCTAGAGCTACTCTATTGTTCGCTGTTGGTATGAATGTTGTGTTAGAATAAGATTAATTTTATTTACTAAATCAACACAGCTTATATTGTCTTACTTCATTGGGTAGGAAGGCTAAAAGAATACATTTTTGAAAATCACAAAATTTTTTAAATTTTGAAGTTTTTTCATGAAAAAGAGTATTTTAGGTCAATATAACATAGACACATTTTGGTTTGATGCAAAGGGCCAATAAAATTACAGAGTGAGTTAAAGTTGTGCTATTTAGGGAAGCTTAGTTTAGTCATTAGGCTTGTTTTATACACACGAAAGTGTGCCCCAATTTAAGGCCTATTTGCCGCTGTTAATATTATAAAGAGGAAAAGTTGTCATCTTACACAAGGAGGGGGGGACAATAGGCTGTTTATTACACAAGTCCCCAAAGCTTAACAACTCTGTTGAATTTGAATTTTGATTGTTTGGTTCATTAAATTGAGTGTCCAAACCTTAACCTCTAATTGTCGTCTATAAAAGGGGTAATTTTGTGTATCATCAGTGGGGATCTACATCATTAATCGAACATTGTCTTATCCCTATTGATTCTTGCATCTTAAAATAATGAACTTAAAATTACTTACTTGGTTTTCCTTTTAAATGATTAAAATTTAAAACATTAGAACAGTAGGTCTACTACAATTTAGAAAAGCTGTGCTTTGATGGAGCTAATTAGGATAAAATGCTTTGTAAAAACAACATTTTATATGAAATATACTTTAGTTTGTTGATTCTTTGTATTTCCACTGTGCGTCCTTACTTTGACTTTGACACAGAAGTTGCCATAATTCTCTTATGTAAAGTAGTAAGATATTTTTGTCTGTTGCGAAGGATCTCCCTAACCGCTAACCTGTAACTTTACAGTGAAGCTAATTAAAGTTTCAAGGAATGTTTTTTTGTAGGGTACCTCCAACCTCTAAAGAGATTTCACCTCTAAAAAATGGTCCCCCAAAGAAACCTTTTCTTTTTAAATTGAAAATGGGGGATTGGGTCAACGTTCCTCTAGGGGCGCATTCGCTAGTTGCAATTAGATTATTAATACTTTACTGTACGCCAGACACCACTAGGGATTGGAGTTAAATGTTATGTGCTGCGCACTTATTCATGGTTTCATTTCTTAATAGTCAAGGAATTTATGGTATAAAACCCTATTAAGACAAATGCCAAGCATTGCTGAAAACCTGAGGTTTTAGATATCTTTGGCGTTTTCATAAAAGGCAATTCTATTACATATAATAAAGTATAATTTAAATATCGAAAAAAAGGGCGCACAGTGCCAATTTAAAAGAATGACAATGTAAAACCTAGCCAAGAGAAATAAGAAAAAGAGGGAGAAAAGAGATTAGAGATATAGTTGGAAAAAAGAGAAAATATTACAGTTTTGAGCTAATTCTCAATCTCATAGTATAGATAGATTTTGTTTTAAACATTTTATTCATTTTCAGTTTGTTTAACCTAAAATAAAACACGATTTTTGGACTGGTTCCTATTGGTGCAATGATAGTTTGAATTTTAAGTATAAAAAGGTGTCATTATTGTCTAAGAGATGATTTTTAACATTTTGGAACTTTTTAAAGTTTTATTTTGATACTTGATCTTGACCTATAAGCACCTTAAAATTAAATTCTTTTATCATTTTAAAACCATTTAATAATTGAATTTATCAATTTCCTTTTAATGGTATTAATTACTCAGTTATTGATAATTTCATAGTAAACATATAATCTTTTTGTTAACAATGATAAATAGAATTTTTCCACGGGGAGTGGGGGGGGGGGGGGTAGTTAGCCCTCCCACCTAACATAGCCCCATTGTTATATTAAATAATGCTCATATCAATTAGGTTTCCGGTTTATGGAAGGGGGAAGGAATTTTAACAAAAATGACAAAATTCAGAATGCTATAGCATTTTCTACTAAATTTTAATTTTTTTTTATACTTTGATGTACATCTAAAAGTAAATTTGTAAAGGCGAGGGTACTGCCAATAAATAACTTAATATGACATAATGGAATTTTTCTAATTCATTAAAATTTTTGAAACTTATATATAGTAATTATTTTTTTTATTAATATTTGAGCTACAGTGATCGACAAACAAACGGACACTCATAGGTTATAAATATAAATAAATTTTAAATCACCAGCTGTTTCGTTTGAACACCATTGTTGCTATCAGTCATATTTGTGATTAAAGTCAAATTTAGCATTTTAATCCAATATTACAGTTAGGGAGTTGAATCCATTTTTATAGAAGCAGAAATATAATCTATGATTATGGTTTGGACCCTCTAAAACTGTAATCTACCCTTCCACTTTCCCCTCTCTTGGTGAAGATATCTTCAACGCCGATACGATTTTTGAAATATAAGATTCCACTTTTGTCTCTCTTGTTGAAGATATCTTCACCAAGAGAGGCAAAAGTGGAATCTTAAATTTCAAAAATCGTATCGGCGTTGAAGATATCTTCACCAAGAGAGGGGAAAGTGGAATCTTATATTTCAAAAATCGTATCGGCGTTGAAGATATCTTCACCAAGAGAAGGGAAAGTAGAATCTTACATTTCAAAAATCGTATCGGCGTTGAAGATATCTTCACCAAGAGAGGGGAAAGTGGAAAGGTAGATTACAGTTTTAGAGGGTCCAAACCATAATCATAGATTATATTTCTGATTCTATAAAAATGGATTCAACTCCCTAACTGTATTATGTAGAATCAATAAATATATAACACAATGATAACAACATTGCTTACATATTTCTCATAAACTTCATAATAATTTAGGATTCATAGCATCTTTATAACCATTCGTCTCCCTAACTGTCTAACAAAATTATTTTGTGTGTTAAAGACTCTCCAATTTCTATTTTTCTTAGCTTATTAAATATTTATTATATTATCATTGGAAGATTTTTCCAAACTTTTTCAAGTCCGAAGATTTTTCTCCCTAAATACTTTTGAAAACATTCAAAACTTCCAAGAAATCGTTCTATTAAGTCCGTAGTTTTAGATTTTTATCTTTTCTTTTACAATTGTATTTTTTTAAGCAGATAACTTCATCCAAAGTCTTCCTTGTTATTTTAACTCATTTAAGCCAAATAAATTGGCATAATTTTATAATGATTTCACACTTAGATGATAACAAATAGTTGACATAATTTGATTAATTAAAATCCAAGGATTTTTAAAACAAGAATGACTAAATCAATCAAAGCTAAGCTAACACACACAACAAACAAACAGTTTCCAATCTAGAGTCTAGAGTGTCAACGCTTGATTAAAAAGCTTCCTATGAAATGGTGGTGCCTTTTAAGTAGTGCCATATTGTCATAGTAATCACCATTTATAAATAATATCAAATCGAAAAGGTTTGTTTCAAAAAATGTCCAACAAATTTATATAAATGTTTCTATATTTTGCTATATGATGCTAAGATACCTTTTTATTAAAGTAACATATTTACGCGCAGCTAAACGTCCTGTCGCACTTTCGGACATAATCACCATAAATGTAGAACAACTAACCAATAAAATCATAAAGTTCCTATTTTTTACTCCATTTCCAATTCCATTTGTCCTTGGAAAAATAGAAACATGTCAAATAGTAGGATCAATTTTTGATGGATTAAGCAAAGGTATTTGATTGAATTTATACTACAATAGGGGCCCTGTCCGTCCGTATGTCATGTGTGCCTTTGTCTGTGTGTTTGGATATGTTAGTATGTGTGTGTGTGTGTGTGTGTGTGAGTGTGTGTGTTTGTGTGGGTGGGTGTCAGTGTGAGAATACAGGGAAACTAGGAAAACATTTTTTTTCAAAAATGCAAATTTGGAAATATATCTAAGTAGCTGGATATATGTGTGGAAGCCTATTAAAAATGACGCCATTACTGGCCTACCATTGGTCATTTAAAATGTATACTGGACTGCTATTGGTAATTTAGCCTTTGTATTGGCCTATCATTGGTCATTTGTAATGTACGACGTCATTTTTTGTATAGGCACTATAAACAGCTTAGTATTTGTGTGTTTTTTTTAAATATATTTTATATTAGCCGCTGTCTCAACCATGACACTTTGGTTGAGCTTGGACTTCCGAATTAGCGGGAAGTTCACGAGATCAGTTGGTGAACAGACAAAACCCCCAATACCAGGAACCATCAAGATTCAACAGCAGGTTTGAATATAGATTTATTGATGAAATTATTTCAAAAGACCTGAAATTACAAGATCAATTAATAAACAGAATAAAATATTATTCGTTATCTTAAAACTTTGAGCACTAAAAAAAATCTTTTTCTTTTCTTATGGTTAAAGAATCTTTGGAAACTTTGGCTTTTAAAGGAAAATTATTTGGTTTGATAAATCATTGTTAAATGCAACAATAAGGCACATAAAAATTACTAAAACATATATTATCATAATTAAGTTTCATGCTTAGCTGGCTAAAGCCTTTTTTTTTTAAAACTACATATAATCGTCCTATACACCATACTTCTTAATCAAATTAACAAATTCTACCTGAAGCTCTTATGGTTTCAAATCCCTGATATACTAGGGTAGTTCACACTCAATGAGACCAATGATAGGCCCAATTTTGTTCTCCGCAATCTTCACACTCTCATATCTCATTCAAAAGTAAAGAACGTGCGCTTCAAAATAAACAAACACTCTATGCCGCGCCACATTATGAAAGGAAAGCCCTAAAAGACGACATTTGCGCTTTGATTTTGGTTTAATGATAAGGAATTTAATTTCGAACTTGATAAACACAAAGCTTCCTCGAAAAGAGGTTAAGACACACCCCCCGTTTGAAAGTCAAATTAACTTCCTTAACGAGATTCAAGGTTTTTTTCGCGCTGAGCACTAGCAACATTTCTCACTAAACTCAACTCACCATAATCACATGAGAATGGCCACATCCCGAAAACGTGACAATTTTGCTCCTAACTAAATGAAACCCCGTGAAACGCATACACAATATTATACTCCTCACTAGGACTCATAATACCTCACATTTTAGGATAGAAGGATGGGGATTGGTTTGTACCATACAACATTCCATGCACATGACAATCACAAGATCACATACACAATCCTAAAATAGATAATCCTATTAATCATGATGTTGTAAATATAACAACTATATTAAATAATAATCATTTCATAATCAATAGGTAATAAATCATTATTAATAAATCAATAAGTACCTACGAAATCAGGTTGAAATGTAAATGTAAACAATAATGGTAAAAATAAAACGAAATAAATCTTAGACAAGAAATTTAAGATTTATAGGTACTTAAAACTAAATTTGTTAAGCATCAAAAAGAGTAGTAAGAAAAAATCTTTCAAAATCCTTGGGCAGAAAGTTTTTCAAACCTAATGAATAAGAACTGTAATATCTTAATCAACAAATAAAACTTTTTAATACTTAAAGAATAGCAAAATAATAATATCCTCGTTAGAATTTTCATTGAAATTATGAAAAAAAAATACCAATTTTTTCTTTGTAAAAAAAAATGAGACTTTAAATATGAATTTTCAATCATTCCTTGATCTGAATAAAAATGTTTTACTTGATTGAAATTCATATATAATTTTTTTAAAAAATCTGCTAAAAAAATACTTGATTTTTTTCTTAGAATAAATATCGAATCACGCAACCTCGACACATTTATTCCTTTTTGTTAAACTTTTCAGGTAAGTTTTAAAATGAATTGTACTTTTGAAAAGAAATTAAACTCAATAAAATTAAATTTGAGCATATGAAATAGAAGAATATTTAATCGCATTTCATTTGATTCTTATTTTAGGCATAAAAATAGGCATATGAAAAATGTGGCTTTTTACTAAAAAAAAACTCAATTTCCATAAAATAAGAATCAATTATTAATCATAATTTTTAACAACTGCCTGACTGATACAGCATGTTCTTCTAGGGGAGATTTATCTGTCAGTCTGAACAAGACTCTTGCCGTCTTTCTTCCATCCTCAATTCTCGTCACTCGGCCCATCCTCAAACATCTCATCAGCGGATTGGTACTCGTAACCAGAACTACATCTCCATCAGCTAGTGGCTCTGCCATCTCATCCTTCCACTTGGACATCCGTAATATCTTCGGTAGGATCTCCTGGCGGTAGGCAGTCCAAAACTGGGCAGATAAATCTTCCAACAACTTCAACCTGGAGGAAATTTGGTCCTCCGGTTTCATCGCCACATTGCACAACGGCTGGCGGTCAACATTTCCCAGCAGCTGGCCAGGGGTAATTAGCCGCCAATTCTCCACGTCGTTCGCAGCTTCAATCGTCAGTGGTCTGCTATTCATAATTTTACTGACCTCCGCCAACAGCACCAGGAGCTCGTTGAAATTAACAGAACTATTCACCAACTTCTTGGACAGCAATCTCTTGGTTAATCCCACCATTTTCTCAGCCTGCCCAATATAATGGTGGGCTCGGGCCGGGATCTGAGACCAAGAAAACTCTACCTGGCTGCCCAACTTCTGCTCTAAAACCTTGCGAGCACCGGATAATTGTGTGCCCATGTCACTTACTATGATCTTCGGCAGACAATGAACAGCTTCCAACTTGCGCAGGGACAACAGGATACTGCCGGTATCATACTTTTCCAAGGCATCTAACCACAACGCCCCTGAGAATCTGCAGACCACCACGAACACCCACACCTTCTTCGTTGCTGTCTGACTCCTCGTTTTGGCGGCAGCTCTCCTCGTAACCAGCGGACCCATCAGGTCGACTTGCACAGCTTCAAAAGGCCTGCTCGGGACCAACTTGTCAGGTAACACCTCCTTCATGGTAGCACGACATTCCTTAGCCCTCTCAACACTGCAGGGCCAACATTTCTTCACTTCCATGATGGCCAACCTCCTTGCCTTCACAATCCAGCACCAACGGCGGCTCTCAGCTAAAGTTCCACGGACACCAGAGTGAAGCTCAACATGCGCTTCTCTCATAAAAACAGCAGCTAACCAATTACCAGGCTCCAAAATTATTAAACCTGGCATGTCTTCAAATATCATTTTACGGCCGCCAGTAATGGCGTCAATGACTGGCTGTCCTCGACCAACCATTTTAAGAATCCTCATCTCCCTGGTCACATAATTTCCACTGGGACCAACGACAGGCCAGGTCAATGATACTTCATGCACTAATGGATTTAATGACGCATAATTGCCTTTAGCATCATTTATCCACTCATCCTCTTGGCTTCGTGACACAATGAAAAGTTCCGCCGCCGCCATAAAATTGTACAAAGACGGCTTGTACACAGCATCTGCGGCTGCTACATGACTACCAGCGGCTGTAGCCTTACCTTCTTGTCTGCTCTTTAGCTTCTTCAACCAGGTGTTCGCAACTTGCAGGACAGCTGCCATAATACGTTTGGCCTGTCCAAATGACCTCCTGTGCTTAAACCTAAAGACATCTTCAGCGGCTTCTCCGGCAACTTTCATTGAACATAACTTAACCATTTTGGTATTCAACTCCTCAGGGGGTAAAACCTGCTTGACTTCTTCGGCAGTTTTCACCGGCCACGCACTTTCATCCTGGCGCAACCATTCTGGGCCCAATCTGTACCTGGAACCTGGTCCCAAATCTGATACTTTGCAGGTGCTTCTGGTGCCCAAATCTGCAACGTTTTGCGTCCCCGGGACCCACCTCCAGTCATCCTTGTTGGTCGCAGATTGAATTTCTCCAATACGATGAGAATTAAATGTGTTCAACATAGCACTGTTGGAAACTATTTGTGATAAAACACACGATGAATCAGTAAAATACATCACTCTGATAATATCAAAGGGCAGGGCATCTCTGACGGACTTTGCCAACCTTGTGGACATCTGGCACCCCATCAACTCAAGGCGTGGAATTGACTCACACTTGACCGGCGCAACTCTTGACTTGGTGGCTAGCAGAAACGTTTCAAAACCTTGTCTAGTTGGCCACCTCAAATATGCATTAGATGCATAAGCCTCTGATGACCCATCCGAAAACATCATCAAGGATGGAAGGCCAGTTGGTTCATCCGGGACCACACAACGGTCAAACTCCAATTTAGCGACCTCAGCTCTGTCCTCCAGCGACTGAACAAGTTCATCCCGTAGACTTTTTGGAATGAAATCTTGCCAGCCCAAATTCAGCAAACAGGTTTTCCGCAGGACAAGTTTAATTCTCAACAGAATAGGGCTGCAAAGCCCAATCGGGTCGAAGGTTTGGGCGGCGAACCTATGGACCATCTTCTTTGTCAGATTCTCGTCCAAGGCGTCCTGGAGGTTGTACAAATCAGCATCCTCTTTCACCTTCCTTCCCTTGACTTTACCATCTTGGTTGACTCTTGTGGCGATGGACAACACATCGGTGGCTGGCTTCCATATCAGCCCGAGAACCTTGGTATGCTGGCAATCATCTCCAGAATAAATGACTTGTTTGAAGGAAAAACTACCTTTACCGATAATCCTGTCGGCCTCTTTCATCATCTCCCTGGCTTCTGGCTTCGATCCTGCTCCCGAAATAACGTCATCTATGAAGCTGTGCTTCTCAAGCTTGACTGCAACTGGAATCTGAGGTAACTTGAATTCCTCATCAGGGTAGGTATGTATTTGTGGCTCCTTCCATAATTCAGGTTTGGCAACAATTTCACTACCATTTATTTGTCCCTCTCCATACATCTCCTTCACCTCTGCTTCACTCTTTCCGCCGAACAGGCGGGACGTCAACTTCAGGGCTGTAACTGCCAAATTTCCCGCAGCTAACTCGCCGAAATTTACAACTTTGGTCAGGTAAATTTCAAGTGGACCATCTGGCGTCGGGGAAAATAAAACTCTCTTCATCTGGCTGTCGAACTCTGTGGCCAGGATGGAGTTATAAAACTTGGAGATATCCGCGGTTATACCAACCTTGTAACCGCGGAAAAGCATCAAATGATAAAAAATCTTCTGCATTGGCGGCGGGCCTCCCAGCATTATGTTATTAAAACTGGTACCCTTGAACGTCAGAGAACTATTTGCACACAATCGCATGGGTGTGGAACTTGAATCCTCCTTGAAAGCAACCACTATTGATGAACAAGACTTAGGTCCTTCATACTGCAACTCTTCAGGCGTGGCTTTTTGGAAAACGCCTCTTCTTATGGCGTCGTTGAATACCTCCACATACATTCCATAGGTACCTTCCTTGACCATCCTGGCACGATCCTTTTCAGCAATTTTGCGGGCTAAACTTTCATTGTAGGGTAAAGTGTGAGGATCTTCAATATAAGCATATTGACCTGTCCACTTGTTGGACTGCAAGTCTAGTGTTAAACCTGCCTCAATTATCCTCTGCCTCTCACGCTGGTCCCAGGTAGTGCCGTCGGCCATAGCCTTGCACTCTTGACAAGCAGTACATCCTGGACAAAGTGCCTGCGGCTGTATGCCAAACGATTCAGACGTCAGAAAGTCTGGCAAAGTGCCTCCACTGACACTGACAGCCTTATAAGCCGACTTTTGATCTCCAGCTCCACCATCAGCACTCGTACAGATAAAACCACTACCAAAAATGGTTCGCCACAACATAGACTGGCCCACTTTCTGGTAGGTTGAAGGAAACACGTCAGGATGTGTATTTCCAATGATGATATCTAAGCCTCCACTAATATATGTAAACCTTTCTGGCGGCATTTTAAATATCTCGGCGGCAGTTTCGGGGTGGACCGAGCGCATCTCGTTGGCCCCGCCGAGGGTAGGCATGACAGCTGCCTCAAACTCCCTCAGATTGCCGTCCCTATCCTTCAGATAAAACACAACATTGCGGCAGGAAGACTCACTGCCATCAGCTACAGAAATAGTTGTATATCTGCCAGTAGATTTCAGCTTCAACTTGTTGGATAACTTCTCAGACACAAGTGGCAAATTTGCCCCGGAGTCAAACATTACCGTGGCTTGGCAGGTGCCGCCGCCAGGTGCTACAACAGGAACTAACTGAAGTAAGAAGGTACAGGGGCTGGGTGCAGAACTTGACTTGTAGACTGTATTCACACCAGCACTAGCCTCATGGAGTAACCTGGAATGGTATCTGTCGCAATTATTAGTACCACAAACACCAAGCTTCTCAGATTTATTACACTTGTCAGCAGTATGGCCGTCGCACAAGCAGAGTTCACATAACTTCTTCTGCTGGACAACTTTCTTCCGGTCAACCACATCCATCTTCTTAAACGTGAGGCAACGGAAAATCGGGTGTTTCTCCTTGCAGCTCTCCACAGGACATGCACTGTTCCACTTGGAAGCCTTGCCCTTTCCAGCCTTTCCATTCTTATCGTCGCTGCGGCCAGATACTTGTGCGGCGGCAGCTCTATCACGATTTCTCTTGCCGGCGCCACTATCATAGGACATATCACCGGCCAACATGGCACCTCTGGTCCTCTCCAGCAGTTCAACAATCTTCGGGATGTTTGGTTGGTTCATGCTACCAAGCTCCATCATAATTTTGTCCCTCAAATTTTCAGGGCACTTGTCTTTAAAAATATGAATGAGAGTTAGGTGGTTGTAATCCTTAGCTGCAGAACCAACGATGGCTTCTACCTCCTGCATCATGCTCTTGAAGGTAGCAATTGCGCTAACCACGTCCACAGGTTTATCCACAGGTTTCATCTTGTTCAACTTAGTTAAAATCCTCATGAACCGGCGAGTGTTTGATAAAAACATCTGGTCAAGAAACGCCCATTGTTCATTGTGATCTCTAATCGCTGACACTTGCTTGCGTAGTTCCGGGTTGGTTATCACCTTCTCCATACACAACATCAGGCTTAACCTCTGGTCAGCAAATCCATAACCAGAGCATAGATCCTTAAAGACCTGTTTAAAGTTTGGGTAATCCGTGTCAGTACCGTCGAACGACGGCAATAAACTGTTGTCCCAGCGCCCATACTGCGGGTTGGAACTCCGAATATCCACGGCAGACATACTTCTGGAGAGCATGGCAGGTGTCCCACTCTCATCCAGGTTAGATGAACGACGTTCCATCTCTCTAAGCCTTCGGTACATATCACGTACTTCTTGGCGCAACTCCACGGAAATTTTAAGCACTCCCATGTCCATCTTCACCTTCTCAATGACGTCGAGGTTCCTGGCGACAGTGCTTGACCTCGCGTCATCTGAATCATTGTCAAGCCAGTACAGAATTTTTGTACACTGCTCCAACGACGCATAAACTTTATCTGCAACAGTTTTTTGCTCACTAGCTTCATCCAAATCACGCTTAAACTCGCGCAGCTCACTAGTCTCCACGGCAGGTTTTAGACTTTTTATTAGGTCAGATTGGTCCTTGACCTCACTAAAAATGTCACGAATTGATTTTACATTCACATTTTCACATGAACTAAAACTTTGGCAGGCTTTTAGATTGTCATAAAACAATTTTAACTGTTCATCAAAAACTTCTAGCCTTTCACTGCCAATAGCGATTGCTCGCTCAATTTTCTGCTTTTTGGTTAGTGGCATATTGATTCACTAGGTACTTATTTCACAGAAAAATTGTCACAGTTTATTGCATCAATAATTCACTAGATGCTATTGATCTCTTGATGAATGCTAACGCCTATTCATCAGATATTTTGAAATTGTCTCAACCATGACACTTTGGTTGAGCTTGGACTTCCGAATTAGCGGGAAGTTCACGAGATCAGTTGGTGAACAGACAAAACCCCCAATACCAGGAACCATCAAGATTCAACAGCAGGTTTGAATATAGATTTATTGATGAAATTATTTCAAAAGACCTGAAATTACAAGATCAATTAATAAACAGAATAAAATATTATTCGTTATCTTAAAACTTTGAGCACTAAAAAAAATCTTTTTCTTTTCTTATGGTTAAAGAATCTTTGGAAACTTTGGCTTTTAAAGGAAAATTATTTGGTTTGATAAATCATTGTTAAATGCAACAATAAGGCACATAAAAATTACTAAAACATATATTATCATAATTAAGTTTCATGCTTAGCTGGCTAAAGCCTTTTTTTTTTAAAACTACATATAATCGTCCTATACACCATACTTCTTAATCAAATTAACAAATTCTACCTGAAGCTCTTATGGTTTCAAATCCCTGATATACTAGGGTAGTTCACACTCAATGAGACCAATGATAGGCCCAATTTTGTTCTCCGCAATCTTCACACTCTCATATCTCATTCAAAAGTAAAGAACGTGCGCTTCAAAATAAACAAACACTCTATGCCGCGCCACATTATGAAAGGAAAGCCCTAAAAGACGACATTTGCGCTTTGATTTTGGTTTAATGATAAGGAATTTAATTTCGAACTTGATAAACACAAAGCTTCCTCGAAAAGAGGTTAAGACAGCCGCCCTAGGCAGGTACTAGGCTATTCCTGGTCACTTTCAAAAAGAGAAGAAATTAAACAAAATATAACATTTTTGTGTCTTTTTATAAGTTCAAAACAAAAGTGTCTACTCCAAGTGTTTTTATTGGTGAAGTTTGCGAGATATTTTGTTCAATAATTTGGATGATGGCAAAGTGTCCCTTTAAAGTCTTATAGGGTGTGTGTAGCCACCCCCTCCCTCCCCCATTCCAAAACCAAACTAACTTTAAATCCTACTGTGCTGCACTACTGTGAGTATTTGTATTAATGCTAGGACCTACAGTCCTTTAATTTTACTGTATAACAGTCAATTCATCGCTATATTAAGCCTACTATTGTCATGTGATATCCTAACATTTATTTACTTTAGGAACTAAATCCATTCATATTTCCAATTTCACATAAATTTTATGAATTAGATTTTTAATATTGGTTTTATTATTATATTTATTATATTATGTTATTATTTGCAGTTATATAGATATAGTCAAATAAATAAAATAATCATCAATTTTTTAAAAGTAAATATTAGGGAAAAGAATCCCCTTATGGGTAAGAAAAATGTTGATTTTTTCAATAATTAAAAACACATTTAAGAGACTTGAATGAAAAATTATTTTATTTCAAGATAAAAAAAAATAGGTCTTTTATCTCATTTATAGTAATTTGATAGGTCATAGGCTATCGGAACTAAAGCTGTTGCTTTAAAAAAAGGTTATTTGACTTTTTAGTAGCGATGCTAAATCATAACATAAATATGCCCCACTAAGTCCATTCCTCCTTCATTACATTCTTACGTCAAAAAGGTGAATAATACTGAATTCAAAATCTATCTATCTAATATCAGAAAAAGTCTAAAAGGAATTAAATTTTGTTGCTGCCCTATTTTGGACATAATCGTCCTTGCTAGCTCTAGATTTAAAGAAATTTTAAATAAAGAGCAACTATGCTATTGTTAATGTGACAGGCATGAAATCTCACCTTTTACCTTAGGGCCTAAGGTCTTGTAAGTACTGTAGAATTACACCTAGTTATAAGGTCATAATTACTTCTATTTCTTGTTGTGATATTAAAGAATTACATAATTTTAGGAATCTAATATTAGCTTGCAACCCAAGTATTTACATTAAATTGTTACAGCAATACAATTTCAGTATATTTTAGACTTCAAAATTATGTGAATAGCAAATTTATAATTTTTAAAAGCGAAGCTTTTCTATAATAAGGGTCGGTCCGTCCGTCCGTCCGAGATAGATAGCTTTTATTCGTTAATTTAGGCATGTTAGAATTGTCCTATCGATTTCAAACTTTGCATGATGATTTCTGTAATAAGGTACGATTTAGAATGCGTAGCAACTCTATAATCATTACCAGAATGTCCGTACGTCCATTTTAAACATGTTGATTTTTCTACTTTTTCAACAACAAATTTTTATGTGATCTAATTATCCGTTTATCTGATTTTTGGTATATTGATTCCTGGGACATCAAAGAACAATATTATAAGCGAAACAACTCTATAATCAAGTCCTAAAAATGTAAGTATGTCCATAAACATTATCCTGAATCAGTTTTTCAACAAATTTACTTACAATTTTGCTTCGACTCTTATACTTTTATATTCTGATTATTCAGTTCAGACACTTTACAAGTGTTAAAGTCCGTTTGTCCTGCCGTTTCAGTGCTTCGCTTTTATTGATGTTGTCATCCTGGTATATTCTACAAATCTGAGGTCCTACATGGGGCCGGAATAACGCATTCGTCGCGCGGTTTTTAAATTTTTTTAAACATAAAAAAATGTACAGTTGGGCTTGAAAGTTTTACCTGCAAATGTAACTGAGCTGCAAAAGTAAAAAAATATTCTCTAGTCACAGATAAGTCACCCCCAATTTGACTTCGGCTAAATAAATTCTGTAATATTGTTAAAACACCAAAGAATAAAAAGATTTAAATAGTGTTGTTATTGGATGAATTGTATACTATATTAGTTTATATATTTCAATATAAATAATACATAAATGAAAAAGCGAATGAATTTAGGCTTCTTAAAGTTTTTTTTGTCTGGAGCTTCAGATTTTGATTACTACTGAACTAATTTAGTTTTTCCATTTAAGGAAAGCTTCACGTGTGTCAATGGGTTATTTTAGGCTATTTTATATTTGGATTTAAGTCTTAGAATAACTTTAGTCTATTTCTCTGTCCCTAGATACCAGGGGCGCAAACCATTGTATTATATATATGTATTATGTATACCTATCTATGATATGAAGTAGTGAGAGTTTTTGGTCTGAAGCTTATTCACTTTAAGTTAGCATCACAATGGTCCTGTAATGGTTTTAGTCTACTTTATTTTTAGATTTATGTCTTGGGATTGTTTTAAGCTGTTGTTAGATGCTAGGGACGTAGCCACTAATTCCAAATATTGAGCATCTATGAAAGTTATATTCTTATTATAATATTTTAATACCTCTTTTCATGTCAATTTATGGAGGGCCATAGAAAATAATATACATAGATTGCAGTAGAACTCAGGGATAAAGAAATCCATGTTAATTTTTCCTTTGTCATATGTTGGTATCTGAACTTCCATGTGGTTTCTCTTATTCTTTCTGTTCTAATATGAAAGATACTTTGGTCTTAATCTATGCAAATTTCACTATGAAAAATTGTCATATTCAATCAGAATAGAATTGAGTTATAATATCTATAAAGCTGGCTTTGTCATAATAACGAAAGTAAATTTCATGAAAATCTTTTTCATTTCAGCATGTCGAAAAGATAACAGTTTTTATAAATTCCTAAAAGACGAATTAAATCATTTTCTCATGAGTTATTTTACTTTCTTTCTAATGGTAGCTCTATTGTGAATAATAAGGACAGTAGAGTGTTAGAAACCCCCTTCTATCCCCCTCCCCCATCTTTTGTAATCATATCAATATGGAATTTTATAACATAATAGTAAACATGCTTAAAAGGGTGTTTTTAAAATATTAGTTTTAGATATTACGAACGAACTATATTTTTGCATTCATTCTATGAATTTATTTTATTTTAAGAATACAGTTTTTGTGCAGTCTTGTTTTTTTTTCTTTACACAATACTTATTGTAGGACACAAACAAAAATACGCTTGCTGTAGAAATGATACAGACTAGTTCAATAATATGTTTTAGTGCACCCTCATGTTTGATACAGTTATTAAATCTACATTTGTAAACTTTACAATAGAAATATTATAAAAAATTCAATTTTGACACAAATATGAAATAGGATAAACAGGAGATAGGATACTAATATTCTGCAATTTAGTTAATCTTGTTCTAATTTTTTTTTTGAGTTCTATAATTCAAAAACCTGCCCACTATTAAATATTGTCCACTTTTGAAGCTGTTTCTTGTTCCTATAAAAAATGACGTCATGTAATAAAATTGACCAATGATAGGCTAATTTGTTAATGGCATGCCAGTATACATTTTAATTGACCAATAATGGGCCAGTATGGCTTCATTTTTATAGTCACTATAAAAAACTTCTTCACTTCCACAGTCCAGTGAATTTAGAAATTACTGCTGGACATACACATGCAACCTTGTACTTTCCTTTATAGCACTATGTTTTATGTTATACATATGTATTTAATACTTATTATTTGTATATTGAGGTATTAAGTCTTCAATGGAATGTTATTATTCAATAACTAATATCAAAATCGCACTTCTTGCTCATTAGCATTTGTTAAAAATATTTTAAAATAGATTAAAAGATTTATTTTAGTTGAGTGGATAACCATATCGATTCAGAGAGACATACAGACAGACACTCTTGTTACTTTTATATAAGGACTAGCGGCTACGCCCCTAGAGGCCTCTAGTGGCACTTTAAATGTTTTTGTTTGTTAAATTTAATTTTTTATGTACGATACCACCTTATTTGACGTTGAAGTCTCCCCTTAGGGAGGGATTTTTTTATTTTTGGGGGGGTTAGGGGTGTCCCACCCCTCAAGAAAATATCTTAAAACCACCACAGGACCAGTAGGTATAATCCCTGAAGAGTAGAGCCCAATCGGTTCAGCGGTTACCGAGATCTTAAGCTTCAGACGGACAGACAGACGGACAGACGGACAGACGGACAGACAGACGGACAGACAGACAGACGGACAGACAGACATCGTTCTACTTTGTATTATAGATATACAGTTGTTATAACTTGTTATATCAGTTAAAATGATTCATAAACATTTCGAAATAAGGAAACATGTATATATTCTTAAGGATATATTAAAATATATACACATTAATGTCATATATTTATGTTGTGATGTCATATATTTAAGTTTGCAGACATATGTTAGTTGTTACTCTTAATTACTCTTTAATTGCTCTCAGAAAGAATAAAGAGAAAATATATTTAAGTCAGTTGATATTGAGAGTCCTAACACAGAACATTATCTGGTTTGGGTTCGAGTCTTTATTAAGACCAATACAGCTATTCACAGACATCCTACTACTTTAGATAGTTTGCATAGGCAGATATTCTACCCCTTCAAAGTGCATAGTTAATTAATACATTGTATTAATTAAACAGACAGTCATCCTGTTGCTTGGTGTCCTGATATACAGACAGACATCCTGCTGCTTCAGAACTATCCAGCTTTGAATAATCAGTAGTTTTGACTTATTAACATATTTAATCATTTCTAAATATAGTATCAATATATAATCTTATTTACTCAAAAACTGCATTTAATCCAATATAATAAATACTTAAAAATCTGTTTGCATTTTGAATTGAACATTAAGTCTACTCTATCATTAACTTATGTAAGTCTGTCTATATCACATTTGGCGCAGTCTTATTGTGCTACGTGTTATTTAGACCTACTGCTGAGTTAAGGGTGGGGGAAGTGGTGTTTAATTTGGAGTCAATCACTTTTTGAGATATTTTTTTATCTCGGATTTTTCACAGTTTTGTTTTATTCTTTTATATTTTTAACTTGATTTATATTTCAGGTTTCTGTGGAATTTCATTCTTTAACTCTTCTGATCTAAATTTCACGGCGGATCTAGTTCTAGTGCTCGGATATGGCTGATGGTGAAAAAGGAGAGCGGGGTAAAAATGAAGGCAAGCGTGGACGGCCGCCTAAACCTCCTCGGGAGACTGACAGTCAGGATGATGATGGAACTCCCGAAAATTGGGAGGAGGAGGATGCTGCGGCTGAGGATGCTGGTGCAGGTGCCAATGCGAATGTGGAGTTGGCGTTGGGCGAGGTGGAGAATGACGTTGTGCCTGAAAGCATAAAAAAATATGTTAGGGCAATGTTGAAGGAGCATACGACTGTCAAAGGTCAGGTGGATAAGTTAACGGCGGCGAATAAACGGCTGGAGAATAAGGTGAAAGAGTTTAAGAACTCTGATGAGCATAAGAAGTTAGGTTATGATGTTGATTTGGCTACTATTAAGAAAAAGGTGGCGCAATTGCCAGCGGATGGGGATATTAGCGGTTTTTTGTATGAGACAAGTATGGGGGCTAGTGTATCTGCAGTCAAAGCGACGGGAGATGATTCGTTTAATACATCTTTCATTAATCGTTTGAGTGTGGAGGCTAAATTGGATTCTACGAATTTTGAGGCTAAAAGGGTGAAAAGTGCTCCTGGACATTTGAAGTTTTCGCAGATTGAGTTTTTGGGTCCTGTTGGGAATTGAAATTGGATGAATGTTCGTGAGAGTTGTTTGACCGAATATGAGAATCAATTGTTGGATATATTTCCTTTAATTGAGGAAAGGGCTGAAGTGCTTAAGGCCTATAAAAAGGTGGCCGGCGGTAGTGTAAGCCAACAGACTGTAGAGGAGCAGTTTAAGGAGTTTTGTCTTGTAAGAGGAGTCAAGTGGGATAGTGATTTTGTGCGGGATGCTCCATTTTGGGATGGAAACATTGATTTTGAGGATTATTTTTTATCCTTATGGAGGGTTGCTAGGTTCGCAAAGTTGGAGGATCCTATGCTTTTCAAGGACGTCCTGTACAATAGGATTTTTGAGTGCAAAGGGAAGAAGATGGGGAGGCTTATTACGCCGGAGGCTAATGTTTCCCTAAGTGCTTTAGGTTATTACCTGTTGATAAGAAGGTTGGTGATACCCTTTGCTGATACAGAGTCGGCTACCGAATTCTTTTACGCCCTGAAACAAAAGAGTGGTCAGAATGTGGATGTGTTTTTCAATGCTAAGTTGCGGCTGTTTAGGCTTATGCATCCTGGTCAAATTTCTAGACAATCTTGGCGTGATTTTTACAATAATGTGGCTAAGAATTTGCTGTTTTCTGATTTAGCTAGAGATATGGCTAATTTCATTGAATCTATGCATTACCTGGAAGATTATAGAGCTTTCTTGACTTATTTGATTCGCAGAGGTCAGCATTATATAAGCTGGGCTCGTTCTGGACATGTTTCACCTGAAAATGTAATGTCCTGTTATTCTCAGGCTATGGAAGGGTTGAGGCTAGAGGATTCTAGGGAGGTAAAAGCTAGGCCTGTAATCAGTGAAGTGCATGTATCTGATATGGAGGGCAGGACTGAGATTGACGATAATAATGCGTGGATTGAAGGGGATGATGATATTCCTTGGGATCAGGTTGAGAACGTGATTGGGGCTCTGAATTCGAAGGCTAAAACTATGATTTGTTGGTATTGTGGGAAAAAAGGTCATGTAGTGGCTAGTTGCTGGCAGAAGAGAGACGGCAAGCCGCCAGCTCCTGATTCTCGCATAGGAAAGACCAAAGCTAAGTTTTTCTCAGCCGGTAGCGAAAAGAAAGAGGGTCCTGGAGTGCCTAATAATAGGGTAATACCTGAGCAGTTTCTGAAGAAGACAGTCAATCAGGTGGGGCCTGTTGTGGATTCTGAAAAGAGCAGAGATGAGAAACAGTATGAGGCTATGATTGCTGACATAGCCAGAAACAATTTTCAGCAATATCCTATGTAATGGATATGATTGATTTGATATATAAATTTCATTTTGGGATGAAATTTATAGATCGTTCTTTTATTCATATTCATTATATAGGCTATAGTACTGTAAATAGTTAATTTTGCTGTCTTGTATTCACATTATTGCTCTCAACTTTATAAAGTATTACTGTCTTGCTTATTCTTCAGTCAAGGTGTGATCGTGTTAATGAAAACATTATATATATATATTTATATATATATATATATCTACTATATATTATATTTTGATAGGTACCTATGCAAGGTTGAAGTAAATGTTAATACTTCGAGAGGTACTTACTTGTATAAGAAAAGGCTTGGAGTGTAGCTGTGTGATGCTGGTAGTCTGGGAGATGTACAGGATTTCATAAATCGAACAGTATGTTGGCGGCTGGTGACAGATGGGGGGCTGACTGCTGTGTAGTGGAATGATGTATATCTAAAATATATGGATATATTAATTAATTATAATGACTAGTGTTTTCAAGAGATTGTGAAGTTTTTGAAGATAACGAAAATGCCTATTGGTGCGGATTTAGAATTTTTTGTGCCTGGGGCTGATATTCCGGTGAAGGAGTTAGGAATTATTGATACAGGAAATAATTTTAATTCTTTGATATCTAGAGAAATTCTTGATAAACATGGAATTGAGTTTTGTCCTGCTAAATTATCAGCGTATTCAGTAGATTTAAAGAAAGTTAATATTATTGGATATGTTGAGTTGAAATTTAGATTTGCTGGAACTCAAGCTGTGTTTACGGAGATATTTTATGTACCTGAGGTGACGAGTAGGTTGGTAAATCTTGGATCTGATTTCCTGAAAAAGAATAAAATTAATATTTGTTTGGATGAGGATAAGTTTGAATTTTGTGGGGAATCTGTTCCTATTAATTCCTGTTTACAGAAACAGGTGGTGGCGGAGATACAGAAAATTCCTATTTTGTCCGGACGAATGAATTCTGAAATTCCATCTAAACCTACCTTGCCAGGGATAAAGGAGGGGGGTGGGTTTGGAGAGTTATATTCAACGAAGTATAATGTGAAGTTGCAGGATAAAACTATTTTTTATCCTGGAGGATCTACCGCTGTGGTGCATGTGACTGGATTAAAGAATGATGGGCTTTGGTACGTGTCCCCTAATTCTTCTAAGATGACAAGTGGCAATGGGATTATGATTATTGAGGGGGTGTATCAGCCACGGAAAGATGGGTCCTGCGTGGTTAATGTAGTTAATGCGTCAATAAAACCTATTACCTTGCTGAGAAATGTGAAGATGGGGCATTGTTTCATCATGGATAATCAAGATGTCACCTGTAATAAAACAATTAATGAGTTGGATAAGCCAGAAAAGTTGTCGGGGCAAAAAATGCATGAACGGGTACAGTTTATTATTCAAAAATTGAAGTTAGATGAAAACCAGATGATTAAGGAAAATCCAGAATTGAAACCTAGGATTATTAAAATTTGTTTGGAAAATTTTGATATCTTTTCAATGAATGATTCAGATATTGGTGATTGTAGATTAATGACATATAATATAGAATTGTTACCTGGAGCTAAACCTGTGAAGGCCAGAAATATTCCATTGAATCCAGAGTACGATGCTAAGTTAAAAGAACAGTTAACCAAATGGCTGGATGCCGGCATTATTGAGGAGGGTTTCTCGGATTGGTCTAGTCCTATTTTTGCTGTGAAAAAGAAGGCTGCACCTGGAGCAGAGGCTAAGTTGAGGTTTGTCATCGATTTCCGCAATTTGAACAACGTGACTAAGCGGGTGGCGTGGCCGCTGCCACTGATTTCTGATAATCTGACGAAGCTGGGTTCTGGCAAGGTGTTCAGTACTCTTGATTTGACAGCTGCCTACCATTCGATGACTATGGATGAAGACTCTAAACCGTTGACAGCTTTTAGTGCAGCAAACAGGATGTATTTGTTTAACAGGTTGCCATTTGGGTTGTGTAATGCACCCAGCCTGTTCTGTGCTCTGATGGATAAGGTGCTGTCTATCCTGCCAGGTATGTATGGATTCTGTATCAGTTACTTGGACGATCTGATCGTGTTTTCATCAAGTCCAGAGGAACATGTAGAGCATCTGCAGGCACTGTTTCAAGTTCTTAGGCAGGTCAACCTGAAATTGAATTTAGATAAGTGTGATTTATTGACTAGAGAATGCCATTATTTGGGGCATATTATTAGTGCCGATGGATTGAAAATGAATCCTGCATATTTGGAACGGATTAAGGATTGGGGCAAGCCTAGAACAGGGAAGGAGTTGCAGAAATTTTTGGGATTTACTAATTATTACAGAGGATATTTTGCTGATTATGCCAAGAGGTCGTGCATGTTGGATAGTCACAGGAATGACACTATAATAAAGTGGACAGAAGAATTGAACAGAGTATGGACTGAATTTATGGAAATGTTCAAGACTGAGATGTGTAAAGGCTATCCTCAATGGGATAATCCTAATCTTTTTATCGTGGATATAGATTATAGTTCTCAGTATTTTGCAGGGATTATTTCGCAAGAACAGGATGGTGTAGAGAGAGTGTTTGGTGTCTGTAGTAAAAAGTGTAATGCTGCAGAACAAAATTATCCTTCCTATAAAGGAGAATTAGGTGCATTAGTATATGCATTAAAGAATTTTTTACACTTTTGTAGGTTTCGTGAATTTTTGGTTCGGACAGACAGTATTTCACTAGTGCATTATAAACGTTGGGCTAAAGGATCGATAAACGGTGTCACCTATCGATGGATAACTTTCTTGCAAAGTTTTGACTTTACAGTTATCCATCGACAGGGGACTAAGCATGTGAATGTAGATTATTTGTCGAGAACTGAGTTAGATTGTAAGGACCATCGACTGAAGGATTGTCAGGAGTGTAGAGAGACAGATAATAAAATTTTGGATCCTTACCTGGATGAATCACCATTTCTGGATCAAATCTATTTCATTATGCAGGTACATTCTGCAGAGGATGAGGCGGATGTTGAGTTTGTCTGGCAAAGTAGTCTTCAGCAGGACGAGATCCTAAATGAAATAAGGTTATGGATATTGGAAAGGAGACAGTTGTCGTCTTATGAGAGGGCGGAGTTATCGGGCAGAAAAGAACTATTGTACAATCTTATTGGCCATATGTATGTGCTAGAGGGGGTTGTAATTTTCAGACAGCCTTTGGCCGAAGGGGGTTTTGTCGAGAGGCCTGTAGTGCCTCTTTCTTTATACAATGATATATTTGATTCAGCTCATGGTGGATATGGTTCTGGACATAGAGGTGTGCAGGAGACAATACGTAAAATAAATGAGAGATTTTTTATGCCTGGCGTGAACAAGTTTGTGGAGTCGAGAATACGAAGTTGTATTACATGTTTGAAAAAGGCTGGAAGTAATCCTAAACATGTTTCACCTATAACTCATTCTGTTCAAAGTAGTGAAGTTTTTGCTAATATGTCAGTAGATCTAGTTGGTCCTTGGACTCCATGTTATCATCAGGGACAGACGGTTAAATTTGTCTTAATCATGGTTTGTTTATTTTCTAGATATGTTTTTACATGTCCGTTGGTTGATGCTAAAACTGAAACAACTGTAAAGGCTATATTGGAAAATTTTGTACCTACCTATGGTTTATTTAGGGCTTTGAGATCGGATAGAGGTACAAATTTTACAAGCAGTGTGTTTAAAGGTGTGATGAAAGGATTGGGGGTGGATACTGTCCTAATTCCCCCCAGGAATCCAAATTCGAATCCTGTAGAGAGGCAAAATCAAAGTTTGTATGCTGCTTTGAAAGTAGATGAAAATCATGGAACAAAAGACTGGGCTAAAAAATTACCTTTGGCTACGTTGGTGATTAACTGCTCCAAGAGTACTAGAACGGGATATTCTCCATTTTTTCTAGTTTTCGGTCGGCAGCCACGTATTCCCCTCGATTTTCTATCACCAGTCCCGTCTGTTGAATCTTCATCCTCGCGGTCGTATTTGGAATTTCTGAAAAATATGGAGGATGTAATTAAGAGAATTTCTACAAAATCCAAGTTATATTTAGAGGTTCAAAATAAACACAGAGTACAGAGGGAAGCATTAAGAGTGACAGACGTTTGTTATGCTTTCTTTAATATTGTGAAGACTGACGTGTCCAAGAAATTACAGTCTTTCTATGGAGGGCCTTTTATCGTAGTTAAGAAATTTTCGGATGCATTGTATGAGTTGGCACCTTTTGGGAATAATCCCATCAAGAAAAATCAGGTTGTGGCTAGGGATAAAATTCGAAAAATTCATGCTCGAACGGAAGTTTTAGGGGAGGAGGTTAATTTCAACGTTTTTCCTTTACCTGAAATTTGTCCGTCCAGTGAGATATTTTTGGAGGTTAACAATATGCCTGTAGAGAGAGAAACTGTAGAGGAGAGAGAGAGTGAAGATGTTGTGTATTTGTCATCTGAAAATGATGGTTTTGAATTGGCAGAGGAAAGACAGAGTGACGAGATTCAGGAGAAGGAGAGTGAGGTTGAGGTTGATAATGACAGAATTTCAGGGGATGGAAATGAGTGGAACGTTAATAGAGAAATTATACCTGTAGGGGAAGGAGTAGAAGTGGGAGTGACAGATGAATCTGTGGTGCCTGCTCCTGTAGTTGAGGGTAATTTTGACGAGGTTGAGCTTCCATCGGAACAGTCGTTTTTGACTACGGCGCCGCCGCAATCTTCACCTGAAAGATTAGTTACAATTAAGAAAAGTGGATCACGGGTGGCGAAATATTTATGGGACACTGGGAGGAGGTTAAGATCTCAGGTAGGGGGTCCTGTGGTACATGTTCAGATAGGAACTCGAGGACGGAGAAAGTAGGGAAAGGGGAGCTGATAATAATTATTTTTGAATAAAAATATTATATAAATACATATAAATATTAAAAAAGTATATTATAATAAGAGTTCATGAATTGTTATTTGAGTATTTTAATAACAAATATGTGCTGACAAAGCTAGTAGGTGGAAAGTTGTCCTGCAATGAAAGGCTAAATCAGTTGATATTTGCGGGTGAATTGGTGAACAGTTATCAGCTAATAATGTCTGGTCATAATAATAAATTCAAATCAGGTAAATATTTTTTAATTTGGGGATTGTGTTTGATACCCTGTGGGGCTGATGTGATACCTGTGCTAGTAAAGGAGTGTGTTGGTGACGGTCCTGAGTTGAGGGCTTCAGAATGTACAGTATTTGGTCAGCATGAGTTTAATGGAACAATCAGCGGTCATCTGTTAAAAAAAGTGAGAGTGAGATTTTTGCCCGCTGTACAATGTCACGTCGACAGAACGGTTCACACCTGGTATTGTGGCAAATATAGCCACTTACATTTAGGGGCACCAGCTGTTGTTAGTAGTGATGAGTTAATTTCTAGTGAAGATTGTAAAAGGATGGAGGAACAGAGGGTGTTAGACATAGATGGACGACGGTTGCCTGTAGCGTTTTATGACCGGTCAATGACTTATTTCATAAATGGTACCATTCTGTATGATGATATGATGACGTATGGGATTGACCCTCAGTGCAGAGGGGATGGTATTTATTTAAATAATACCTTTGTGCCTAATACTTTTCAAGAAGTTCAGATTACAAGTTATTTGAAAAATATACAAATTTCAATGTTACCTGATAACAGTTGTTTTCTTGAGGATCAGTTCATTGGTGCACATTGTCTGGAGTCTGATCTGCGGCTTGGGCTTGATCGAGTGATAGTTCACAATAAATCACAGGAAGATAGACGTCATTTTAGTTATTTTCGGACTGTTGAAATTGTAAATTTAACTTTGTTTACATTTTCTAATATGGCGGATGATGCTAATAATCAGGGTGGCCAAAGTTGGTTGGCGATTTCTCCACAGTTTTCGTTGGGATTGAAACTGGGGAAAAAAGTGGAGTTTTCTGACTTTCTGACTGATTTGCATTATTTTTATACCAACGTTCCTGATGTATTTTTGTGGATTACAACTGCTAAAAAGAATTTTTTTCCTTGGATGCGAAAAAAGGAGGAGGATGGTGCTTTATTATTACAGCTAACGTCTTCATATCATCAGGTGGAAAGGATTTTGCAGGCAGAACAGGGGTGTTGGGAGAATAATTTGTTTCATTCCAACATCAAACAAGTCGGAAATTTGTTGGTACAACATCTAGGGGAGATGGAACTTGTGTCTGTATGTAAAAAAAGATGGTTGAATGTGACTTTAGGAGCAAATTTGCCGTGTTATCTTGGTCATTTTTCTTTGTTCATGGATGATAGAATTGTTGCTGTAGAACCGTTCACAAGATTAGTTAAAAATGTTTCCTTGTTGATGGTTGTCGAGTGTAGGAAAAATCCAGTATTTGTGAGAGTTAAACCTGGATTATATTTAGGCAACAAGGGGGCAGGAATGCAGCTGGTTCAGACTAAACGGCTGGAGGATAGTAGGTTGAAGGTACCATTGAATTTTGAGCATCTGTTGGATAAGGGAGAGAAAGGACAGGTGTTGGAGTCTGTGGAAGAGGCTAAACTTTCGGAATTGGCTGCTAATTCAAATGCTTTTGTTGTAGAGGTTACAGAAGATTGGTTTGTACATTTGTATAATACCTCAATTGATTGGTTGACTAATAGTTGGCAGCATTTTGTTATGGCTGTGATGGGTGCTGCGGGGGTGGTTGTTGGATTGCTGTGTGTTGGTTGTTTAGGCAGACTGTGTAACTGCGTTAAATTTTCGCGTTATCGGGAAAACAGTAATTAAAATTTGGCATCCCTGATAAATATAAATTGTGTAAAGTATTTCGTTTTGAATGTCGTCTTATATATGAAAAATGTTAAAATATTAAAATATTAAAATGTTAATATTTAATTATTGATTATTATCAGGAAATGGAGATGGAAACGAAAGGCGGTATCAGCGGCCGTCTGGTCGGCGGGAGGAGCGTGAACCGTCTGTTGAGATGTTGGATGCTGGTAGAGCTAATCGGCGGCATGTTGTGTATAGAAGAGATGATAGGAGGCAGTATGATGTAGAATCGCCCAGGTATGAGCCTGGGTATGATGATGAGGACGATGTTGGCAATGTGAGCCTTGAGGTTGAGCTTGATTCCAGGGATCGTCTGCCTAGTGAACAGAGTGGTTCAGAGCTAGACAGTTGGATTGAGCCTCCAACGGACAAGCCTGAAAAGGTGGCAGATACTGGTTCTGGTGAGGGACGGCGCAGGTTTGGTAAGTTTGTGCCAAATCAGGCTGCTGGGTCGGTCAGGACTAAGGGAGCCAGCAAGGCTTATGATGATGCTGGGGAAGGTACTTCTAGAAGGGGAGCCAGCAAGGCTTATAATGATGCTGGGGAAGGTACTTCCAGAAGGGGCGTGGTCAAGCGGCCTGCTGGGGCAGATTCTCTTGGGCCTAAACAAAAGAGGGAGTTACCAGATTTACGTGCTGAGGTTGAGAGAAATAAGGCTGAACGCAAGCATGACAAACGTGGCTTGGCGCCGCTCAGTGATGAAGATATAGGTAGAATCAGTAATTCTGTTGCTGTGACTCTAAAGCCTATGATTGAGGAAAAAATTCGTGAAGCTGTAAGAGAATCAGTCAAAAGTTTGAACACTGCACAGAAACTTTGGCAGACGGACAGTCATAATCGGATTAAAGATATGTTGGCCTCGCATAAGAGGGATCTAATGGACTGTATAAGGAAGGTCGATACGGAGATGCAGCAAATGGTGGCTACTACTGCACAGCAAAAGGCTTCTTATATGGTACAGAGTGTACAGACAGCAATGACTGATAATTGGGAAAGTAGTTCAACCAAGTTGGGACAGCAGGTGGGCCAACAGGTGGAAAGTGTTTTGGCAGGACAGGGAACTAAGGTTCAAGAGGCTATTTCTGAGATGGCGCAAAAAGAGGCTGAAGTGCAAAGGCACCTGTCTATTATTTTTAGTGAGCTTAGCGAGATCCGGCGCAGAATAAACAATGACTTACCGGCGGCGGCATATTGGCAGTTGCAACAGGCTGGAACTTCTGGCGGTGCTGAGGCTAACAACGGGGTGATGATGGTTTCGGGAGGTGTTCAGGTCACTGGTGGTGTTGATATGGAGGTGGCAATGCCGGCAGATGGGCCAGCGGTTGCTGCAGAGGTGGCTGTTGCTAATGATACCGCCTCAGCGGTAAATGATGCTGTGATGGTTGCTGTAGGAGGGCCCGTAACTGCTGCAGCGAGTAATGCTGTCATGGCGGCAACAGTGGGTGTCTCGGCTGAGGTTGGTGGAGGGGCGCTGAACACTCCTCCTCCAGTGGGTGAAGGAGAGGAAGGACTTGAGGCCGGGGTTAATTTCGATGTAGGTTCACCCAGTGAAGACATTGATCCCAGTTTATTGGATCAGCCTGATGGATGGTGAAACCATGCTTAGCTGGATGGTTTCAGAAGGGGGTAAATGTCATATATTTATGTTGTGATGTCATATATTTAAGTTTGCAGACATATGTTAGTTGTTACTCTTAATTACTCTTTAATTGCTCTCAGAAAGAATAAAGAGAAAATATATTTAAGTCAGTTGATATTGAGAGTCCTAACACAGAACATTATCTGGTTTGGGTTCGAGTCTTTATTAAGACCAATACAGCTATTCACAGACATCCTACTACTTTAGATAGTTTGCATAGGCAGATATTCTACCCCTTCAAAGTGCATAGTTAATTAATACATTGTATTAATTAAACAGACAGTCATCCTGTTGCTTGGTGTCCTGATATACAGACAGACATCCTGCTGCTTCAGAACTATCCAGCTTTGAATAATCAGTAGTTTTGACTTATTAACATATTTAATCATTTCTAAATATAGTATCAATATATAATCTTATTTACTCAAAAACTGCATTTAATCCAATATAATAAATACTTAAAAATCTGTTTGCATTTTGAATTGAACATTAAGTCTACTCTATCATTAACTTATGTAAGTCTGTCTATATCACATTAATTTTAATCAATAACTCTAAATTGATTCATATTCTTTTACTTTTAAACAATTGTTAAAAATCATGAAACATATTTAAAAACAGAGCCAGAAGCTTTATTATTTCAATTCATTGAGTTGCACCTCTATAATTCTACAATAACTCTTGAAATAATAGCAAAAAAAATAAAGATATAATAATAAAATTTAAAGGTTAATTGATTTTCTCTTCTGTATTATTATTATTACTGAAGGAAAGATTTGTAAACTGAAGGTTTGTTCAACAAAATCAACATGATCAACATTATAATCATTATAAACATTATAATCATAAGTCACTAGATTTTAGAGTCAAAATAAAACATATGTTTACAATAAAATATTTGCATTTACCCAATTGGTTAGCTTATCTTATTAGGTAGATATACCTTAATCATATTTAAATCTATTATATTAATTTTATATTTTTCTTTATTACTTTAATTAAAAAGCATCGCTACCAAGAACACAATAATTCTTGTTTAACTTGAAATTGCGTGCCAAAGAGTCACATTTTATGGTCGCACATAATACAAGTACTTTTTAAACTGTTTTAATAAGTTTTATTGTGGATAATTGGTTGCAGGCGCTCTCTTGCCTGATACATTAAACCAAAAACTCATACCTTGTAAATTTTCCGTGGTTATTGTAGTCTTTTACTTAAAAGTTCAGAATTGATGAATATAAATGAAGTCTTTTCAGAAGAAGATAAAAATTTATCTTTGATAAATTGATGCAATCAATAAAATTACCCCTTCTGCAAAATAAAAATAATGTTAGAAAAGAGTTAAGAAAAGTCTCTAAAGGTTTTAAGCCAGCAAATAAGAGAACTCGTTTATAAAACTTTAAGGATCCGTATAGTTTACAGAGGTGGATTCTTAAAAAAAAATTGCCCTACTAATCGCTTAGTGGGGCAAAATTGTTTTCGTGATAAATCCACCAAAATCACATTAAAAATCTACAAAAAATAAACAAAATCATAGAAGGGTTATGAACATAAGATTTTATTCAATTTTTGTAGATTTTTAATGTGATTTTGGTGGATTTATCCCAAAAACTTTTTTTAAGAATCCAATTCAATTCAATGTCCCCACCTTCTCTGAAATAAAAAATATAAAGTCTTTAATATAGCCTATCCCTTGGGTATACTGACAAGTATATTGACAAGTGTATTCTAATAATGGATCTATTATTACTTGGATCTAACACCAGATTTTCGTGTTTTCTAAAAATGTTAAACACGCAGCGGGCTAAATAACGATTCTCCCATTCGCCCTCTTTACCCCCTCCTCTCCCCTCCTACTGGATTGCGAGAACAATAAAAGATTTCAATGTTAGCAAGCTAAATTGATGAAAATTTTCCCCCTGTCATAATATCCACGTATATGACATATCCAATATTCTGATTCACCATTCGATTTTGCACAAATGGTATATTGATTATTTTAATTGTTGTTGTTTTTATCAGGTGCAAAAGAGGGCAAAAGGGAATACATCTATGATATATCCTATCCTATAACATAAAGTAGAAAAGATTTTTGTCTGAAGCTAAAGATCTCAGAATTACTGGTTTAAATAGGTTGCACTTTATGTGAGCTTTAGATATATTTTGGGATAGTTTTAGGCTATTTTCATGACCTCTCCCGACCGCCTCTAAAGGCTAGGGGCGCAGAAACTAGTAAAGAAAATTTTAGGGACATTAATATGGTGATTTGCATTATAACCCCACATAAATACTCATAACCTGCCCTTGTTTGTTTTAAAGATCTCTCACTTTTCACTTGTAAGTACAAAGCCCTTGGATATAAAGAAATGTATTTTTAAAAAGGAAAGTATCTGGTTTAATAAAAACATATTTAGAAATTATTTAGATAAAAGACAAACAATATTTGAGTGTTACCCTCTTTTTTCTTTCACCTTTTTCTACCATAGCTTTTTAAAAACTACAATCCCTTTTTTAACTATGTATACCTGTCCGAATTTTGTTTACCCTATCATAACATTGTTTTATTTGTGAATGCTTATTGTAGGAATCTTTGTTTTCGTGTGTAGGTTTTTTTAAAATGAATAAATGGATACATACTTTTTTTAGAAGCAGTATGTTGCTTTGAATCTTTAAAACCAGTTAATTTACAAGGAGTTTTCAAGCGTCGAAAGTCTTTTCTTGCTTCCCATGATCTTATTTGACATATTTTCTTGTTTGATTTTCTACCTTAGGTCACATTAGGTTAGGTTGTTTTGGTTACTGAGAGGCCCTGCAGGGATTTGGCATAGGAATAGACCTCCCCCCTCCAATCATTTTTGGTCATTTCTAAGATAAGGGAAGGGGTTTTCTCGCACAATAGGCGCTTTGAGAGGGAATAATCAGATTTTATAGTCTGTTTGTTTATCCTCTTGATCCTGATTATTTTATGAATTTACTCGTCATATGGGGTGGTATTGTTTTTTAATTAAAATACCATTTGGCATGACTCTGGGGGCCTAGAGGTGCCATTTTTGTCACTCAGGTTTAATTAAGTGGTCTGTTCTACTCTGGAAGGGATATTTTATCTAAAGAAAAACTTTTGTCGTCAACTACTAGACAACAACAGAACAGAGAAAAAAATAACACTTTTTATCTCCATTATATCTTTTTCGCCACTGTTTAGTTTGTAGATTTTTTTTGCTCAAAAAAATTTCTTTCAACTTTTGCTTTTCATAACTGTAAATTACACTGGCCTCACAAGTTTTATAACCTTGCTATCTTATTCGTTGGCTTAAAATTTAGTACCATAATATGATTTTGACTGGTTGTTAACTTGTTTCTAACTAGCAGTGTTGGAACTTTTGAACCAAAAATTGTAACCTACAGAAGGGTTAATTTTATTTGTCATCCTTGGGGATGTAATAGTAAATAAATTTATCGATCATTGTCTTATCCCTTCCGATCCCTGAGAGTAATAGAGTATCTTTAGCTCTAAAAAGCTTTGTTTAAACTATAGGTTGAACAATAAGTGGCTCTAAAATACAACTTTAAGACAAAAGATCTGTAAATAGAAGAATTAAAATTGGTTTCGCGCAAGGTGCCAATTAAAGGCAATTTAGAAAAAATTTGTCAATTTTAATGCTAGCATTTGTAAACTAATGTACACTGCACGCTAGTTTGATAATATGGATGATATTGTATGACCAAATCTTATTTCAAATATATGGCATTCAATAAAAGTGGTCTTAACTGACATTGTATCGACATTTAGTCTGAAAACCTAAAGCTACCAACCATGTTAAATAATTTACAATGTTGACATATTAATAGTATTGGATATTACAAAGTTTTGATGTTCTAATCTTCCCCACCAATAATTTTATTCTAGATGATCTAGTTTTGTTTGTCATAATTATGGGTGCACATAACTACATTGTCAATTGAATTATCCCTTAAGATCCCAGGTATTTCAGTCTTGCATAAAAACCAACGTCGTCATTTATACTCTATAAAACACTTCATAAATTTTGTTAGTTTGTTCCTGATGTGTTTATTCTTGTGGCTACCCTTTAAAGAAGAAAAAATGTTCATGTTATGTTAAATTTTAAATTGCGACAAATCTGAAGCAATTAAAGAAAAAGGTTTGTTTTAGTTGGTTTAACAACTAGTACATATATTTCCATTATAAACTTTTTTATTGGTGGAGGTATAATAATCTTTCTAAAGATTTATTTTTTTCTCTTATTTATTTCTTCATCATTCCCCTTTTATAATTACAAAAATAAAATTTTCAAAATCAGAAATCCTAAGAAAAGTGGAATTAGCATTGTAAAACCTTGCTATTTATGTTGCTAATCAAACATAGAAAAATATAAAAATTACACCATTTTCCAAGCAAACAAAGCGAGAGATGGTTAGCTTAATAGAACATGATTTGCGGGTTAAAAATGTTGCTATTTATACACGGTATACACGTAACAATTAGACAATTTTTCAACAGATAACAAAATTACACCTTTTAAATTTAACCCTAAAAATGCGGGCAAAAATAGATGTTAAATTGGGGAGTTTTAATGTTTGAATCCGTTCTTCGACAAATATGACTTTATAAAGAATAATTCATAACAATCATAGGATGAGCAGTTACAGAAATCTTAGATGACCCAAAGAAAATTTTTATCTGAAAAGGTTTAAATGAAAAACATGAAGCCTATTTAGTGAATATAAGTAGGACAGGGAGGGATTTTTCATCGAAATCAACTTAGTTTTGCCTTAAAATTTTCAAGTATCACTATTGTGACAAATAACACTATTTTTCTGTACATTCTCAATTATGCTTTGGAAAAGTCTGGTAATAACAAGTTCGCAAAAAAATGAAGAATGAGACTTTTTGAAAGCATATCCCCGCCTAAGGTTGAAGTAACTAGTAGTAACTACCTTTTTAGTACCTTCAAATATATACACACTGTAAAGAGACACTAGTTTCTTCAGGAAGAAATAGAACATTAGGCTATAAATCATACTTGATCTACAAGTTTTATAGGCACGTGTTCTCATTCGTTGGCTTAAAGACTTTGTTTATTTTTATATTAATCTTGATTGGTTGTTACAAACTAGCAGTGTCCAAACTTTTCCTCCAATAATCTAAATATTCAGAATTTGATATTTTGTGTATATGTCAATTTATCGTCTACTGTCTTATCGACTAAGATTCTTGTGTTTTATTGAATAAACTAATAAAAACCTTTAATTTAACAGTTAAGAAATTTAAAAAAAATACTAGTTACGTAGTTTCCTTTTAGAAATAAGTCTTTAGACTAGACGAATTATGTATATACACATAAACCTAAGTGTTGTAGGTTTTTTTTCTTCAATTGACTAATTTTGGCTTTTTAAATCTGTTTTTTGAGTACTAATTTTACCCTTTAGTGAGTATGAATATGTTTTGAACTTTTAATTACTATACCCCTAAGAAATTATATTTTTAATAAAGAGTAAAAAAGGTTTTCTGTTGTAGTAGTTGTTGAAAGGTTTTAGGCTGTATATCAACCTTACTAATCTTGTTCTCAAAAACCCGCAACCGTGGCTAAACACGTAGCGAATCCGCTAGTCGTCGGGGAGGTGATAGGTTCTAATCTCGGCCAGACACCGAGTCATAACTAAAGACGCTAAACATTGTTCCTACAGTTGCTATGTTAGGTGCGCGACAAAAATAGTTAAAGTAGGTGGAATGCCTTAGGCCATAAACAGTAGGTATTAGGCTATTTTGTATCTATTTTCTCTATTTTGATCTGTCGTTTATGAAGGGTTAAAAGATCAAAAAAGGGGACAAAATTTGAACCATTTAAGAAAAGTAAAATAAATGGTCAACCTTTCTTTCCACACTTAATTTTGACTGCCCTTTAGCATTGTGTTGTGCCCACCCCCCGATTTTTTTTCAACTACCTAATACACCCCTTTGCCCGCCCCTTTTATGTTCACTTATGCTTTGCCTGCTCCTACATCACGTATTATGCCTTATTGATGTATACAAGTAGTTAAAAAAGCTTCAAAATTATATGTAGTATTAAAGATGATCAAAAGTCATCTCTGTATGTCAGCTTTTATAACATTCATATTTTTATATACCCATTTATTATTTACCCTTTTTTAACCCCCTCTTTATATTACTAGAACCACCCAATTTTCCCCTATAACTGGTTGATACCCTGAGATTAGAAATTCTGTGCTATTATATAAGAATATATTGTTAAATCAGCTTCTGCAGACAATCTACCCATTAATTGCACGACCTTTGTTTGAAAGTCCTAACTATAGATGGTTTTGAATTGAACCTTTTAAGCCAAAAAACTTTTACATATTAGCAGTAGGAAACATTTCAAAGTCTTCTGTTATACTGTAAATCAGACAAAAATTTGAACCATACAACTAGCAGACACCTTGTCACAGTTTAGGCAACCTGAATATAAATACCTTGAAAGCAAACCATTCTTAGAAAACATTTCTTTTCAGATTTCAAATTTTTGTGGACTCAGTTTATTTAAATATTTTGAGACACAGTACAATGGAAATTTGGCAAATTTGGGTGACATACACACTTTTCTGATAATCATACGCAAATTTTACTAAAATATACTACGTACGATTCGTACAATATAATTCATTAAAACTCCCCTCCCCCCACCAAAAAAAAAAAATTAATAGTCCATTTATTAATAATCTCTCTCTATCTCTCTTTCTCTCAGGGCGTTCACCTCCGCTAGAGGTTTGCCCCCCTCCTCTGATCTGGCAAGTTTCCGGTGTTAGGCCATATTGGTCTTAACAAATTCTCCGTTGCATTAGCTGAAACTTCCTTCTTTCAAAATTAAATCAAAGGTGTTTTCGCCCACCCTATTTTAATCCATTATTCTGAGTTTATAGTTCTGCCGGTCACTAGCACTTTGGAAATTTACTATGTCTATATATATCCTTCTTGAAAATTATAATATATTATTTTTTAGGTTTAGATGATAAATTAAATGACACAAAAGAAATTTGATTTTCTGTTTTATTTATCAGATCATTAAAGTTTTAGTGTGAAGACCACCTCTCTGTGCAGAAGATTTGAGTCTTACTTGTTGAATGCTCACTAAAAAATCACTACAGCTCAACTTAACTAAAAATATTATGTTTCTTTGTTTTACAATAAATGTATATAATTATAGATGTATACTCCTGACAACTATCTGGCCCAAGAAGCGGAGACCTTTTTCGCCTGGTAGAAAATTGCTTTCTGTTCTTTTGTAATGACTCTGTCATGTCTTTATTTCCAACGCTTTTAGCTAATTTCAAAGATCCAATACAGAGTCAGCAAAGGGCCCACACTCTGTGGGTAGAATGACATACATTTCGTGCCTCCTCTTTTATTTTACTTCAATGCTTAAACTATTTAGTTACAAGTAGATATATCTGTCCATTTAGATTTCTGAAATGGCGAAACTGAATTCTTAATTTCAAATTTTCAATTCTCCAAAAAGGTAAAGATATAGGGCCCATACTTCAAATGGTTTTAAAACAATTTTAGAATCTTAACACTCATCTTATTCTGGAATTTTCACCTAGTTCTATTAATTAGGACGATTTTTTTGTCCCATATTGACCTACTGTGTTCCAATATATAGAATAGGTTAAAAAGAGTCACATTAGTACAATACCTTTTATTTACGGACACATCAATGAAATGGTAGCTAAACACAGGGTGTTCTTACTGAACAACAAAATTCAGTTTAATTGGCATTTCACACCCTGGACCATCACTAAACTTTTCTGAAAATCTATAGTCGATTAGAACAGCTGTTTTCAAGATCCTAGCGTACATAAACACAGATTTACTATTTGATAGTACAGAATAAATAATAATGGCTATTATTACACTAATTTTGTGTCATTTTGTTTGTACAACAACCAAGGTATACTTTTAAAGGGGGGTTTAATTAATGGTCTGATATTGTACAGTCTTGGATTTCCACTAGTGTTACAAATGTTTTGAAAAATATTTAATTACTAAAATGTACAAAATAAGGAGGTTCTAAAACCCAAGTATTTCATATACTTTTCAACGCATTACTTGCATTTGTACTTTCAAACGTTCGTACAATCTCGGTCTTCTTGGTGCTTGTCAATTTCTTTTCTGTCTGGACACATGCCTTTTCATCTGAAAAAAGAGCAGAAAATTCTTTATAATAAGAACCATTCTTTCATTTCAGGATATGATTGGTTGGTTGATGTTAATGGTCCGCCAAGGATTTTTATTTGCTTAATTATATTTAGTATGCTTTTTAAAAACTTTAATATTTAGGCTTTAAGGTCTTATTATTTGTTAACATATTAAACAAACAAATCTTAATTTTTTAATGTTTTTTTCAATAATCTGTCAGAGTGTTCTTTTTATGCAGAGCTTAAAGATTTAATATCGAATAAACAAACGATTTAGCCAACATAAGTTGATAATATAGTAGCTACGCTATTTATGAAATATGTATAAAGTCCTTTTCAATTTGCTTTATGACTTTAAACAGTAAGCATGATAATTACTTCAATATCAGAGTTAAACAAGAATAGTCATTACCGCATCTTGCTTTCCACTGATATTAAAATCAGAAAAATTATAAGATGAAAACCAGTTTTGTTAAGGCCCGATCTAACAAAACTGGTAATAATTTTATGATTTATATTCTAATATTCGTGGAAAATTGACTGTACTACGATGCTATACATGATTTTTCAGTATGGCTGAGAACCAGTTCTAATCCAGCGGTTTCGAAGCCATACTGGGAAAAATATTGGAATACCCCACTCCATATTTCGAATTTTATTTAAAAATTGGAGAGGGGTTTCTGTGCTTAACTCGGAACGTTGAAGGGAACCGCCAGCTGCACTTTTAAAAACCAGTCTATACACAATAACTCCCATATATATATTGTATAGTGAATATACTATACTTCATAATTCTAATTAAACCTTGCTTCACACTTTTTAATAGCTTTGCATTTAATCAAGCCATTAACTTTTCCTTCAAAACTCATTTCAGATAGCGGTGCACGTTAGCCTGGATCAATATTAAACAATCTGTCTTATTTTTTCTGTCCACTCAAATTTGTTTTAAAGGAACGCTGGCATGTCTCTAATTTATTTAAGATTTTATCCTTTATTTCAGAACTCATTTCAGATAGAGGTTCACGTTAGCCTAGAACAATATTTAAGTTTTTTTTTAACTTTTCGAACTATTTATATTTGTTTTAAATTAGCAATAGCATGGCACAAATCTAAGCTATTTCTTCAGAAATCTTTTCAAATAGCGGTACACGTTAGCCTGGATAGTTATGTTTGCTAGTCTGGCTTAAATTTTAAAATGTTGTTAGTCTTTTCCTAAAACTAAATTAGTTTTTTAACCACCACAAGAATTGTTACAACATGTGCCAGGCTACTGCACATAGTTTAAACTTATGAGATCAGATAATTTTAATTTTAGAACCTTAGAAAATAGATTCGTGACTCTAACCACATTTTTATACTCATAACAATTTTTAATGAAGCTCTACCTAACAAGGACAATTTTTGCAATTAAAAGGAAATTTACAGCTTAGCAGCCTCTAGTAAAGCAGCAGTCTTGAGCTGTGAGGCTTATATAAGCCTTCCAATAAGCCTTAACAGAAGCTACACTCACCATAAGCCACAGATGCAAAATTTGAATTTAACCATAGCCCTGCAGCTGAATGCGCAGCTAGCAAATTTTGTGCAAAATAAAAAATTAACAAAGCAAAACTGTAGAATATAAAAAGTATAATAATATCTTTTAAATTATATATCAAACTTATTTAAGAGTGTGTAAACATTAATAAAGGGTGTTAAAAAAAAACGATCGCTTCACTCTTTTCAATACAAACCCTACAGTTTTGGTCAAAAACTAACGCAAAATGACCTATTTCATGTCCAAGCAATGACAATGAGAAAACACTATTGAATTTGATTTCTACTCACCTCTTCTGAGCACTACAGCTCGATTCCTAGCCCTTGTGGAGACTTTTTCCTTACATGGATAGTGCATATTTTATTACAAATTTTTACAGTTTTGTCTTTTCAAAAAAAAATAATTAATTGTCTAAAGTACTTGAAATCTTATAGATAGACCCCATAATGTTTAGAATTTTTGATGGGGCATGTCAAGATCTTTTTATAGACACCTTAACCAGGTTTCTAACACAATCTTAGCCATTTTGGCATCAAAAAGAAAGATCTGTCAAACATCAAGGACTAGACAGACCTTTCATGTCTCAATGTTTGATGGGTCTGTCTTTTTTATGCCAAATTGGCTAGGATTGAGTTAGAAACCTGGTTAAGGTGTCTAAAGAAAGGTCTTTACATGTTCCATCAAAAACTCTGAACATTATGGGGTCTATCTACACGATTTATAGTATTTAAGAAGATTTGTTGATTTTTAATCTCCATCTAAGGAAAAATTCTCCACAAGGGCTAGGACTCGAGCTGTAGTGCTCAGAAGAGGTAAGTAGAAATCAAAATCAATCATGTTTTCTAATTGTCATTGCTTGGTCATGATTTGTGTCATTTTTTTTGTTAGTTTCTGACCAAAACTGTAATGTTTATATTGAAAAGAGTGAAGCGATCGGTTTTTAACACCCTTTAATTAAAGCCTCTAATAAACTGTAAAGTGTATACCTAACGATCTTTTAATGGAGCCAGTCGAGCTTTTTTTTAGTGTAAAGACATGTTAAAATAATAGGTAGCTGCACATATCTATCATTTTGTCCACATTTTAATGAAGCTTTGCTGTACAATAAGTAACATAGCAAAACATTACTCTAAATTTAATTTTGAAGTGAATGCCTTGACTAATTATTAAAAATTTTAGTTAATGTATTAAAATCTGAATCATAACCGCAGCCGCAAATTTTAAGACGGCTGCGGAACCGCGTAAGAAATTTGTGGGCTGATTTGGGCGTTGTTATGTGAGCATTGGTACAAACATGGATGTACAATTTCAGTTTCATGACATTTACATGATATACTTTATTTAATCTAAATTATATAAAGTATTGAGGTTGTCTGTAACCTAAGATTTCGATAACCAATGAACCAATTGAGTTGTCCCATTTAGTGAAGTTTTCATTTATCTTAGGAAGGTTTTAGGGTATTGTGTTTTTATATTTAAGTCTTATTTTGGATTTAGGCTTTTTTCTGTCTATCTCTAACCCTAGATGCTAGGGACGTAGCCGCTAGTAATCTAAAAAGTATTAGTTTTTTAGTTAGTGTATTCTCTAAAGGTATAAAAGATTTCCACTTGGTTTATATGTAGAATCTGTATATGAACAATGAGCAGGTTTTAGGCTGTAAACAAATTAAAAGTACATGATGTACACATCTGTTAAATAATATGTTAATTTCTTAAAACCTAAACAGAAACAATTCTGTGAACTATGAACTAATACGTACATGGTGATCACACAAAAGAGGCAAAAATATATATAAGCATAATTATATTATAAAACCAATTGTAAGCCATTATAAAAAAAATCATGTATAGCATCATATTACTGACGATTGTTCACAAATATATTAATAAAATCATTAAGGCCTCATGTAGCAAATAAAACAGTTTTTATCCTTTTAAATTTTTTATTCTAATATCTGCGGAAAGCTGTCTAAAATACGATGCAATAAGTAACTATTTTAATTATTTTTCTAGGTTTTTAGTATGTCTAATGTCTTATTTTAGCTTCAGGTAGGAAAACTTTCTGAACAAAGCCTAATGAATATATGGTGCGTGATAAGCCATAAAAGTATTGGTTGTTATGTTTGAACTCCTTTAATATTTACACTAATGTCAAGTCAATGTTAAGATTTGTAATGGTTATGTAGAATTGATTTCCACGCATGCTTTTATTGGACCCCCTCCATTATAGTTTAGTTCAAGGAGGGAGAGGACATTGTGCTTAACAACTTTGGGGATTTTTTATTGAATTTAATTGGTTGGTTCAATAAGTTGAATATTCAAACGTTTCAACCACTAATACTAATCTAAAGGAGGGCTAATTTTGAGTATTATCATTGGGGATATGCATCAATGTGTGTTGTGTTTTGCCCCACTAATCGCTTAGTGGGGCAAAATTGTTTTCGTAAAAACTCCTCCAAAATCACATAAAAAATCTACAAAAATTAAATAAAATCTTATGTTAATAATCCTTCTATGATTTTGTTTAATTTTTGTAGATTTTTAATGTAATTTTGGTATATTTTTCACGAAAACCATTTTGCCCCACAAAGCGATTAGTGGGGCAATTTTTTTTTAAGAATCCACCTCTGGGATCTCCTTCATTCTATTTACGTTACTCACAATGATGGACGAACGGACAAACAGTCTTTAGTAGGATAATTTTGTTTATAGTAATTGGGGTTACATTAAATTATCTTCCATTGTCCCTTAAAATCCTTTTGTGCTTTATGAAAACACAGTTTTCTAGGTGGGTTTAGAAACGTGACCCATCATAAATTTGATAGAAACTGCCTTGCTAATGATTGAAAACAGACGTAACTAATATGTAACTTTATGTTACCAGATATTTACACAGTGTTACCTTGGTGTAATTAAAATATATTCATTTCTATTGTAAAGTGTGCTCAATAAAGATTTGAAAAATAGTACATTCTCCTGCTATATTATTTGCAACTAGTGATTGCGCCCCAAGCATATAGAGGTTCTGTAATCGAAGGTGGAGTGAAAAATAGCCTAAAACCACTATTGAACATATATGAAGGTTCCCTTAAATGGAAAAATTAATCAAATCTTTGGTTAGAGAAATCTTAACGTACAGACAAATGTCTTACTACTTAATATAATACAGATCATTATAAAAAGTAAAAGAAATGCATTGGCTTAGTTGAGGGCGAACCTCAACCTCTAAAATAGTAAGTACTTCTTGACAAAAGTCAGTCAATCAAATGGTTGGTAGTTAAAAATCAGAGATACTGTGCTTTTGATATGATGTTAAATAATAAAATGTAGTTTTAGAATTAGGTTTAGAATACTATAATTATTTATTTATATTCATAATTTTATAATAACAGAACTTTTCTATGAATTTTTTGGTTAGAATGTATGAATAGAAAACAACAGGTATAACTCAATATTTACAAATCTTACGCCCAGTTATTAACAGAGAGGGAGAGGACAATGGCGTTTAAATTAATAAAATTATTCAAAAACAAGAATTTTTAAATAATTTTGAAAGGAACCAAATACCATTTAAGAAAAACGATTGAGGTACCAAACTTTCTGCCAGTTAAAAATAAACAGAATTCGGTCTATAATATTTATTTATTCTTAACTTATGCTGTTTTTATAAATTAGTAGTGTAAATTTTTTTTAAAGAATTTTAAAAATCCACGAAAAAAAAGAAAATGTAAAAATACTTAACAATGAAGTATCTTTATGTAGGTAAATCTAAAAAATTTACTTAAAGTTTGGAAATTAGAAAATAAGCGTATTTTATTATTATTAAGTCGCCTGATTTTGACGATTTTGATTTTTGCAAAACCGTAATCATAGTTTTTATTTCTGCTTTTATAGAAATGGTTTTAACCTTCCAACTGGTTTAGGCATATATTTATAACTTAATCTTATATTATTTCAATCTCTTTATTTTTCCAACTTTGGCTAGTATTTTAAATTTTTGTTCAAGGTACGAGATATAAGAATATGCTAATTTAAGGCTATTATGCAAATTCTATAAACCATAAACTCCGCCCCCTCCATTTCTACCCCTCCTTCTAGTTCCTATCTTTTTTTATACTCCACTCAAAATACATTCTATGATTAACATAGCTTTTGTATAAGCCTTAACATAGGTCAGTATTGTACTTGATAGAGGTTTATGAATATAAAGAAGAAAAAATTACAGAAAAATTGTACACCTTCTTTTTAGCAGAATAATGAAGGCTAAAGTTTATCTAAAGAATCTACATATAAAGATTATACATTTCGCGGGATCCTTAATTTTTAAAATTTAATTATGATTTTAAAATTAATATTTTAATGTAATATATTTGAGTGTAGTTGTTCTCTAAGTTATCTTAATATTAAATTATCATTCATGTTATTGTTTCACTACATACTGCCATCATTGACCTTGTTTTGTAAATAATGATCTAGACGGACTTTTTTGATAGTTCGCTAAAACTTCAAAGGTTTTGGTGACAAAGTCATGAATGCAGAGACAGAGAAACTCTACAATTCATTTTATCGATAGTCCTAAGAACTGAAACTTTTGTAAAAAGCCAAAGTCTTAAGTTATTCAAATTGTTTTATGGTTGTTTCATAATACATTCTGTTGGATATAAGGTCGACGTAAATCAAATGAACTGGCTTAACTGGCTATATATCCATAATAAAGTAATGTCTCTATTAATCAGGGAGGGGGGGGGGGGACATTATACTGTAGGTGATATTGAAAACCAAAGTTTTTAAAACACTTTTCTTATTCGTTGGCTTAAAACTTTTAGGTATTTTATTGAATTTTTGTCTAAGGTTTCCAATCAATAATTTTAATCTACAGAGGGATTAATTTGTTCGTCTTTATTTGGGGATGTTTATAAATTTATCGTCCATTGTATTATCCCTTAAAATATTGTTAGAGATTAAAATTGAATCGGCAAGCAATGGATCTAATTCTTGTAGATTGTTTAGGGATGTTGTTTGATTTGGTTTTTACATAGATATAAGGATGGTTAATTTCTTATTTTCTGAAGCGATGTTGCTCTACGCATCGTGTCAGTCAAATATCTACCTGGTTATTAAACAGTCATTGTAAATTGATATGTCTCTCCTGCATTCATAAGATATAATCCATGATATGAACATGAACCTTTTTATTTAAAAACATGTAAGTGTACTTAAGTTTCACCTGTCTGTCAACTGAGGAATTCCCTAAAGTCGGGAACCTGACATGTCAACAGTTTAAAAAGAAAATAATTTTAACATCTTTATTAACTTACCATTTATATTTCCCTTTATCCCTGCTAACATTCATGGGCAGTGTGTTGTGCCATCTCTTCAACCAAAATTATATTTTTTATCAAGAAATCTAATCTCTAAGTTATTACCTCAGCAAAAACTTGATTTTCCTCTTTTCTTTACTCTACACAACCTCTATCTAATTAATGATATTTGCTATTGTATTTGTCGCGATTATAAAAATACTTTACAGATATTACAATATAGGGAAAGAATGACACACCGCTCTGTGGACATATTTCGACCCATCATGAAAAATTGCCCTAGAAAAAGTGTCCTTCATTGGTCAATATAGGAAGTTTCACCCTCTTCTCTTTTCTTTTAAACATTTTCAGAAGAAAAGATTGTCAATTTTTATATTTTTTACCCGAAATGCAAAAAATCTTAGGGTTATTTTAATACATGTACGTATGTATGTTTTTATACATCTTAGCTTCGCCTAACTTTTTTTTGATATATTTTATTGTTATGGGTAAAATGACCTAAAATTTCGATTTCTAATATTTTACCGAATCGTATACAACAATTTCCATTTTAAAATTGACGGGTTATGGGGCCAGTTTGGTCATCTAGATATACTACAGCATGACCCTCGAAAAAGTATTTTTAAGCATCTGCAGCCCATATTTCTCAATGAATTATCAAAAACTGTATATGTTCTTGTTCTCTGTAGATTTCCACATAAGTAGATTTAAAAATATTTTTTTTACATCAATTAACAGCTGAGATTTTTAGAGCCAAAGTTTTGAAAAAGTGGCTGAGGAAAAAGTAACTTTTCAGGAAAAATGTTTTTTTAAAGTGAAATGACGTGTTTTCCTCATAATTTCAATACTTTTTATAAAACTTATATAAAGATGTTTCCAATAAATTTATTTCATGCTGAAAGCACTTTTTTCACTTGCTCTAAAAGGCATTTTTAGATTAGTGTAAATTGCAAAAACACCCTTACAGAAAAAATCCTATAAAAAAAAATAGTAGCAAATTGAAAGTTTACATAACAGAAATCAAACACTTTTTATTTTATCAAAATAAGTTAAAAAAACAAAAAGTTACAGCTACAAACTTTTATTAAACATTTAATAATTTAAATGATTTTTATGTTTCTTAGATTAATTTGATAAGTGGGCGTGAATTTATTGGTAAAGGTTGCGCTAATCCTTTCGGTAATGAGCATAAATTGGGGAGGGGTTTATTTAAGGTCATATTAATAAGTGGGAGATATTATAAGATTTGAGGGAAAATGGTTATAAGAAAAATGTATTCAGTAAAATTTGAAAAGTAGTTTTTTATATGTAAAAGTAACGTTTTTTAATGCAATAAAAAATGTATCAATTGTAAACTTGCTCTTCTTTCTTATTTGTTTTTTAACTGGTTGATAAAAAGTAATATACTAATAAAAAACTAAGAAATATTTAGCAATATCCAGTTTCTCAAGCACTTTTTCCAAACTTTGGCTTTAAAAATCTCGGCTGTTAATTGATGTAAAAAAAATATTTCGATATCCTTTGATGTAGAAAATTATAGAGAACAAGTACATATGAATCTTTTAATATTTTATTGGGAAATATAGGCTGCAGATGCTTAAAAATACTTTTTCGAGGGTCATGCTGTATATCTATAGTGAGTATACGCCTAGTGTTATGTCAAGAATTTAAAGCTGACTCTGGCCTCAAAAGAACCGAAACAGGATTTTTGTCGGGTGATGATTTTTCAACAGGGTGGGTACATACACAAACACATCCCTGTCAAAAACCACAACATAGTGTCGACTATATCAATGTGTAAAAAAAGGTCAAATGTGTGTTCTAACGAAATGATAGACTACTAGTGTATTCGTGGATCTCCTCCTTAGCCCTTAGTTTCAACAAATTAAGTAAACTGTTGACATAATTCACCCAAAATGATAGTTTTTACCCGCCGACCCAGAAATGTATAGATTGTAATCATTCCATAGACACACCTTATTTAATATTTAACCCAAGTGGGAGCGAATGTAAATAAAGCTTGGACGTCAAAGATTATAATTACATTACTGCTACAGCATTGGCTATGGATAAAATAACAGCACCAAAGATTGATAGGGTGGATAGAATCACATAAAATCATTCACTTTTAAATTTAATGGTTCCAAAATAACAAGCAAGATTAATATTCAAAAATATCGAAGCTTTTTTACAGGAATTAATTTTTCAAATGTAAGATTTTTTTCTCATGAGTTGAATTCAAAATACACTAAAGCAACTTATTTTATTTTTTCAGTTAGAGGGGGGTTGCGTATAGTAGGAGTTACTGAAGTTTGGGGGTGGGAGGAGTCGACCTTCTCACTTCAATTTCAGTTTTAAGGTGGCTCATTTTTTTCTAGATTATTCTTGGAAAAAGTGTGGTACCCTCACGCAAAATAGTTATAAGGTTCTATTAGAAGCTACATTGTTCGGAGAACCATGTAGGTTCAGCGATTGGCGAGATGCTTCGGTAAAGACAGACACACAGACACATATGTTACTTTTATAAAGAATAAATAAGTTTAAAATATATTTTCAAGAATATTCCCAAAAAAAGAAATTCATAATATACCTTTCTCTATAATCCTTTCTTAAGGCAGTGAATATTTAGATTTTACCTTTTTTGGTGTTTATTCAAAATCGGACAATTTTATTTGAGAAATCTTCATTCATAGCATATAGACCAGAATAGAGGAAAAAATTCCTTCTAAACGTGGAATGTTTCAAACTGAAAAAAATAGAAGATTTCTTTTTTCCAATATCGGTATTTTTCTTTTATGGTGTCCTTCCCGCCGCAAAATATCATAAGACCTACCAAAGCAATTAGTAATATTTGCCTTGATTGTCTGTATTAAATTGTCTTAAAGGCTATGATTCAATAATTATGAGTCCATAGCATAGCTAGCTAGATACTAAAAAAGCCTTGACTCCTTTTGCTACTTATTGCTGGCTGGAAGAAATTGTAAGTCAAACTCTATATCAAGATCAAAATGATTTGAAGGAAAGTGTTTTTTATAAGTTTCAAATTTTAGCAGCTGTTTTGAGGCAACACACCCCTCTTTCTATTGTCTTGGTGTAAAAGTCATGATTTATGCATCAAATAAAATTGACTTTTATCAGTTTTTTTCACTTTTAAATACATACATGTTTTTTTGGCAACTTGTTTACATTGAACCTTTTTGTCAGTCTTCAAAGATTATTATTGAGAGAAAAAGTTATATTTTAAAACTTCTAGACAATTTCCATGTTTTGCAATTCAATTAAAGTTATGGACAGATGTATTTATTTTATGTCTTTTTAAATATTGACATAAAAACTTTTTACATGACCCTTTACATACTATATTAGATTACTCACTTTTTCCTATCAATGCATTGGACTTATTTTTCAATTTTGTCATTCTAATCCTATTATATAAATAAATAAGGTATTTTTGTTTTTCGTTCATGATCTTGCTTACCAGTTAGAGTTCTCGATTTTGGGTGTCACGTTATGGTTTTAGCCTATTAATTTTTTTATTTGAGTTTTGGGATGATTTAGGGTATTTTCTGCGCCCCCTGGCACCCCCGCCCATCCCCCTTTGGTTAGAGATCCACTACTAGATGATAGTATAAAATAAAAATACATATATTCATTTATAGTACAGCAAACAGCAGTCTTTTTAATATAACAGAACAAAAAGCATGCTATCAAAAAAAGATAAAAAATGTTGGTAAAGCTCTCGCTGATGTTTAAGAATTCTTATTGACAGAACACGCTGCTAGACAATGGCAAATTATGGAAATGAATGTTTTTAGGGGGGGAAATGGGTTGTGGGCTATGCACACATCCCCCCTGTCAGAGAAAAAGGCATTCGTAGATAAACCCACTATTAGGAGCTTACGCGTGCGGAAGAAGGGTGACTACACCCCCTTAAAAATTAAAAGTGGCAAAACCTTCTATGCCCTCTTTTAAAACTTATTTAAAAAAAAACCCTGTGCATACCACGCTACAGGAGGGATATCATACCTGAAGAAAGGCCATTTGTCTCAAACTGCAAGTCAAAAAATTATATTAGAAAAAAATATCTTTTTCGTATCTAGATACAATAACAACGTAGAATTTTGTCTCCAACGTTTCAGGTACAAAAATTTGTTTTATTTTGATGACTGAATAGAAAACAAAGTATTAGCATGAATACAAATCCTTATGTGCAAAGCCACACTTATCCACACACAGAAAATAATAAAAACACACACAATTATATGCACAAAAATAACGTGGTTTTCCTTTCCAAGTTGGGGTCGCGAAACCGTTTAACACATTAGTCCAGTTTAATTAAATAGTTTAAATGTATACGTTTTTTCACAAGGTAGGGATAGAGAATGGTTATTTATCGCATCGTATTATAGACAGCTTTTTCTGGGATATTAAAATGAAAAAGTATATGAAAAAAACACCATTTTGGTTAGGCTCGAGGGGCCGAATGCCCAGGCTGACAAAACTGGTATTAATTTTATGATTTTTATTTTAATATTCGTAGAAAATTGTCTGTAATACGATGCTATATGTACATGATTTTTAAGTAAGGCTGAGAACTGGTTTATTTTAATAGGTTTGGGATTCTTATTGGAAACGGTTATCATTAATTTCATTTGTGAGCTATAAAGTTGGTTCATTTAACCCGACTGTTTCTTTGCCTAAAATAATTTATCTAAGTAAATTGATATATGTTACCCAGTATAATACTTAATTTATTTAAAAACAAGGAGCAAGTCGTCCATAGAAAAGTAATATAAAATACATTTATCTTTAACTATAAAGTTTATTTTTATAAATTGACCAACAAAAAAAGTGTTTTTTTTCTCAACTCCTTCTATAACAGTTTTATATATTATTATTAATTCTTTAACCCTTAACGATCGGGTGGGGGAGGGGGCGTTGAACGCCTCCCTCCCCCTTCCCCCTCAGGTTTTTTCTATCTCATTTTCTGTGTGTGAAAGATAAAGAGCCCAAACTGCGTGACTTTTAAGTATGGGTATGACACATAACTGAGAGATATAATTTTTTGAATATCTCCATCCTGCCGGGCACAGGATGCCAGCAAACCTGGCAGGGTCATCTAGGTAAAGGGCAAAAATATTTTTTTTCACTAAAACAAAGCATTTTATCATACCAAAATACTAAAATATCCTCTAGTAGTACATCCTTATATGAAATACAGGTGTTCAAGTCACTTTCAGGTTCCAGGTATGATCCTGCAGGTCCTGATCCTTTAGGTCTCCAGAAATCTTTTAAAGGCTCCTGTGGCCGCAATTTTTGACTTAGAGACTTCAAATTTTAAACTTAAGCTTTTCTTACATGTCTTGCCAAGTACAGCTGCGTCCGCTGAAATTCATAATTTAATATTTCTAAAGTAAAACAATTCTAATTATGCTGATCCGTTATTCCTTAATAATTTTACTATTTCATATGCTAATACTTTATTCCTTAGTATTTGTTCTATTTCATATGCTTATCCTTTATTCCTTAGTATTTGTTCTATTTCATATGCTTATCCTTTATTCCTTAGTATTTGTTCTATTTCATATGCTTATACTTTATTCCTTAGTATTTGTTCTATTTCATATGCTTATACTTTATTCCTTAGTATTTGTTCTATTTCATATGCCTATCCTTTATTCCTTAATAATTTTACTATTTCATATGCTTAACTTTTATTCCTTAGTATATGTAAAACTAAGTTAAATACATAACTATTATTCTTTCACACGACATATATGAGTGTTTATACAGTATTTTACATATCTACAACATTTTAAGTAGCAAATTTAAAATTTAATATACAGGTTTAAATTCCAGGGATCTAAAAGAATAAGACAATGACCTATTTAGTGATGTACATCCCTAATGATGACACACAAAATTGCCCCTTTTGTGCATTACAATTAGTGATTGAAACATTTCGACACTCTATTTAATGTACCAAACAATCAAAAGAAAAGTCTCTAAAGTTGTTAATTAGAAAACGATAATATAAAACTTTGGGGACTAGTGTAATAAATAGCCCAATGTCCTCTCCCTCCCTGTTTAAATTGTATATAAGTGTTTACTGATTTACCCGTAAGAAAGGTTAGTTAACACTTTTCAATATGATATTTTAAGAAAAACTTTTTAGAAATTATGGGGAAGGGTTAATTTCTGCAAAAAAAGATAAAAATGTAAAAGCTTTAAAGGCAAATAAAATTCTTTCCGAGAACCCGGTATTAGTGTCGGACTGATTATGACGTAACAAAAAAAAATAGCCAATGAGAGGCTACTATGAATTTTACCATTGGTCAATAATGTCCTCTCATTGGCTAATTTTTTTTGTTACGTCATAATCAGTCCGACACTAATACCGGGTTCCTTTCTGAGATCACAGACATCTTTAAAAGTAATGCTTAAAAAATTGTTATATTTTTTGCTACATTGTTGTGACGGTGCAAATAGTGAAGGTTTTGAAAACAATGGTTAAGAATTGGGTATAATTGTAGCCACATAGGAGTTATCCCCCCCCCCCTTATCACCCCCGGATAAGCAAACACCTATCAGCTGTCTGTGACCGTCAAATTATTAGTTGCCAACCCAAATTTAAAGATGGAACCTTTTTTGAAATATGCAATCATAATTGGCAAATGGATTTATTATTTTCTAGCTATCGTATTTTCTGAATAAGGTTTAGACTTTTTGCTTGCCCTCTATAAAAGTTTCAAAAGATTAGGGTTGCACTTCTAGTATTTATTTTTTTAAATACAAGTTGGTTTCCCCCTAGGTTCTAGAGGAGGGCGAAGGGGTCAGAAAAAAATCACCAAATCCTATAATATAAAGTAGTAAGCTTTTTTTTATCTGTAGCGAAGGATCTCGCTAACCACTAAACCGATATGGTTCTCATTTAAATTGAAGTTTCCAATAGGTAAAGGGAAGGTTTTTAACTACTTTGGGGAAAGGTATCATTACTCTCGCAGTAAAAAAAATGACGCTCCCTTTTTCTTTTTATAACTCAAATTGAAAATTTGGGGGTGGAAAGTCGACTTTTCCCCCATCTTACCTTGAGTGCCCCTAGAGGTTTCTATGTACGCAGCCGCTAGTAACATTTATAAAGCTTCCCAGTTTTAGGATTTAGTTCATAATAAAATAATCAAAAATGTTTTTTGAAAGATTGGATATTTAGTCAAATGTGGTTCTTGTTTCTATATAAATAAAAAAAATAATTGTTAGTTTTGGATACTTATAAAGTCTAGAGGGTCATACAATGAAATTGTTTTTCGACAAGACAAATGACAAAAAAAAGGTGGTCTAATGTATCCTAAGTTGGTAAGCTACAGTAATTATGCTCATTTTCTAGTTTTACAAGTGCATACGTCCGTCTCATAGTTCCTTACCTTGTTGGGATAATTATGGTTTACTAATGTATTTGTCCTAGCTTATTGTCACTACCACTACCAATATTTACAAGGTTATTTATACAAGGATTAAACCCACGGTTGTTGCATGAAGTCTACCTTAAACAAGGATGACAACATCCATAAGTAGCGAAGCACAAAAAATCATGGATGGGAATATGTAAAAGTAGATTTAAAGTGTATTTATTAAAATCAAGAATAAATTTATTAGAGAAAATAAACAAGAAACCTTGTTTTATTTTGTATGATGATGACGGTTAAAATAAATTACATACTAGATGTGCATAACCATGGAAAAAAATATATTGATACTATCATCGCAAAAAAGTTTGAAAATCAGACAAAAAATAAAAAGATATATATGAAAACATAAAAAATAGCCAAAAACCTGCTAAAAGCAGTCTGACTGTCATTGCTTCTTTTCTTAAAGCGCCAGGAAATATAATTTTAATATCTACAACTGAAATTTTTTTAAAAATTAAATCATAAACACTAAAGATATGGGGAAAATGTGAAAAACATAAAAATAGCCAAAAACCTGCTAAAAAGCAGTCCGACAGCAATTGATGTTTTATAGTTATTTGTGCTCATTAATGATGGAAATCTTGACAAGAAGTTTCAGCCTTCTATCTTTAAAAGGAGTCGAGCCCCAAAAAAAGTTTCAGACAGACGGAATTTTCAAATTACAGAGTAGCTTAGGTTCAAATAATGGGAAATTTAATTTTGATATCTATAAATAAAAAAATTGTGAAAATCAGACCATAACATTTAAAGATATGGGGAAACATGTGGAAAATATAAAGATAACCTAAAACCTGCTAAAAAGCAGTCCGACAGCAATTGATGTTTTATAGTTATTTGTGCTCATTAATGATGGGAATCTTGACAAAAAGTTTCAGCCTTCTATCTTTAAAAGGAGCCAAGCCCCCAAAAAAGTTTCAGACAGACGGAATTTTCAAATTACAGAGTAGCTTTGCTACTAAAAAAAGATTATTAGCTGTCTTACACAGTGTATTTGTCCTAACTTATTGTCGCTACTTACTAATATTAACATGTTAATGATAGATCCTCTATGGTTCCCAAAGTTTTATGATATGAATTTTACCTTAGTTTGCTTAGAAATTATTGGTATCGTTATAAAATCTTTATTGGGATGTACAAACCTTTAGTGTCCTGACTTTTCTTCCAATAATTTCAAATTTTGTTAAACCTTACAATTTATGAACCTTGACAAAAATCAGTGGGAAGAAGTAAGAAAAATGAAAAGAAATTATTTGTATAATTAATCACGACCTGTGAGAATTTTTTTAAGGAAAATAGAAATTTCTTATAATTTGTTTACTTTAGTAATTATTTTTTTCTTCTGTAATTTTACTTTTTTGACCTTAAACAAAATTTAAGTTATATTACCTTTTTATAAAAATTAACATTTAATGGCCAAGTTAATATTTTCGACGCTATTGGCTGATTAAAGATCCAATTGAAAGTGTGCATACACGGGGTCCCCACCCCGTGAACATACAGTTATTTAACACCTGACCCCTCTATTCTTTTAATTTATTATTGGAACTTCTCTTGAATTTATTGAATGTCTTATGCAAGATTTTATACTTCAGTTCCCTTCCTTATTTACATCTTTTGTAAAGTATTTTTGTGTGAAATTTTTTTAGTATTTGAAACATCTTTGTTTTATTGACAATACCATCGGAATGTTTGTGTTTCATACAGAATAATACCACAGGCATCTTAATACTACAGTTTTTTTTTCAATAAATAGTGTTCATACAAAGTAAATAATGGCTTCTTATACTTATAGTTTTTGTTCTTTCAAACTATAGTCATAAAATCCAGGGATTTAAAGGGATAAGACAAATGCCGAAAAATTGATGTACATCCCCAATGATGATACACACAAAGTTACCTCTTATATAGATTAAAATTTGTAGTCAAAACGTTTGATTGCAAAACTTAATGAATCAACCAATCAAAAGTCCCCAAAGGTTTCAATGAGTAAAAAAAACGTATTATAAGACTTTGGGGACTATTGTAATAAACAGCCCATTACCCCCCCCCCCCCCTCCTCTCTCTCTCTCTCTACATAAAATCATTATCAGAATAACATTACATGTTATATATAGGTTATTAGTATTAAGGCTCAATGTTTTAGCATATCTATTTTGATATGAATCCTAAGTAAATGAACGTTTATAATCGTTCATATGTTCAGCTATGGCGATGCTAGTCGACCAAGTTAGCAATTAAAATTTACTTTTAAAATATCTATTTGGCTCTTTATTTGTTAAAAGACAATTTACGTTATTTTGAGGACACCCAGTAATCCACTTTGATAAAATAGTACTCTATAATAACCGTGGGTGGTCGCTAAATGGATAATTCAATTCATAAATACCAAGAAAGGGAAGGGACAATGGTCGATAGATTAATTCTCAACAATTGGTAGTTCCATTAATATATAATTGTGGGAGAAGACAGAGTTGTAGATTATTTTAACTAGTTCTGTCCTTCTTGTAAATATACAGAATTATTGTATATTTTAAAGAAATCCAAAAAATAAGTCTGCCATGCAATTCGTCATACTAAAGACGTTAAAAATACAACTGCTATTATATCAGGCGCGTGACATTCATTTGAATTAAATTATTATTAATCAGATTGTTTTTTTAACCTAGATTTTTAAAAAAAATGAAGTAGGATGAAATAAGCATGTAAAAAATGTTGAATAGCCAACTATCTGTGTTGTATGAATGTTTACATTCTTGTTTAAAATAAACTTAAAATAAAAAATAGTATGAAATAGGAATTACCTATTAAAGCAACCAACTGAAAGTAAGCATATAAATATTTTGGATGTATTTATTCTTGTTGTAATGGTATTATTTGAAGTAGGAAGAAAATAGGCATCTTAAAAAGATAAAAATGTGGGCGATCAAATCCTCAAAATATATACTAACCCAAAAATATATATAAATTATCCTTTATAATAAATCATGGAAGACATCATCCATAAGTAGCAAAGCACAAAGAAATATAGATAGACAAACGGTCAAAGTAAGTTATATAGAAAATGTTCAGTTGCAATAAAATACAATGCTCATTGTAAAAGGAAATCTTCACCTGATGAGAATCCTTAAATAAGAAAATCATAATTTTTCCATAGTGAATTATAGAGTAGCAACTTTGCTAAAAAAATTTCTAATAATACCAATTTGTGCTATAGTAACATATTTTCGATGTAAAACTTGTGGGGATTTGATAGAACATAAAAGATAAATAGCCACCAATCTATCTGCCACCTTTTACAACAGACATAAACAGACATGTAAATTAACCCATGGAAGAATGTTGTTTCTTATACATGCAGGGCATTTTTGTATCTTTCATAACCTAACCTTACAATCAAAAGCAACACAAAAACATTTTAAGATTATTAAGGGGAATTTTTGCATCAATTTATTATATTAAAGTTGAAAGCCTTTGTATAATATCTTTTTATAATTCTATCTATTTGTTTATTCCTTTTCTATATAGATAAAGCAATGAACAATACATATACGATTCAAGGTATGTTTGATAGAAAATAAGAAAATGATATGATTTTTAAAATTTTTCAAAAAATTGTAATCAGTACTACAAGGAATTAAGATAAAGCCTGGCTTTCTTGAAAAACTCAGTTTACAGTAACTGTACAGATTTCCTTAGGAACAAATTGCAAATGGCATACAAAAATGGGTATTAGATATACGTGGATATTATGGCAGGGTTAAAATTGTCGATAATTTAGGTTGCTATGGGGAAGGGGTGAAGGGGGAGTATTTTAGCCAGCTACGAGTTTCACTGTATCAGAGTACATGATAATCTGGTATAAGATCCAAGTAATAATAAATCCATTCATACAATAATAAGAAGTTCAACATTATGAATAACTACGTTCCTTTTTTGCGGCTTCATTTTACCCTCTCCTATTTTCTACCTTTCAAAGCCCTATTAGAATTTAGTTTAGGAAGTTAAACAAACTTCTTTGGGCATAAAATTCTCCATCAAAAAATTTGATCAGTATAAAGCTTCTTCCAAAAGGGGAGACCAGTGAGGGAGAGGACATTGGACTGTTGATTAAACTAGTCCCCAAAATTTTATAATACCGTTTTCTTATTCGTTGGCTTAACAACTTTGGAGACTTTTTTGCATTTTGATTGGTTGGTTAAGTATGTTGAGTGTCCAATAGTTTCAACCACGGAAGAGGTAATTTTGTCTATCATCATTGGGGATGTAGATCATTCTATCGGCCATCGTCTTATCCCTTTAGATCCCTGCAGACTTACAGACAAATAGTCCAAGCTAGAAATTTTACCACAGGTTTCTTAATGTGTTAACAGATTAAAAAGCCCTTTACTGTTTTTGTTCCATGTTTTATATTTTTCCCATACATATTAGATGATACTTAATCAGTTCAGTTTTACCAGGAATGCAGGGATTGGCCAATGAACCATAAATTATTCTTTCACTTAATTATGCTAAATTGTCATTTTGTTATTTATTGTCAATCCAAACCCACAAAGTTTATTTCTCCAAAAGGCAGAATATTTTGCACAAAATTAATTTATATTTGATTGTTCTATCCCTGAAACCTTACTGACTAGATGATACATAATCAGTTAATTTGAGTTAAAACGAGAGGGTAATAATCAAAGCTTTATCTTCGAGTAGGCAGCTTATAGCAGCCAACGGTAGCAAATTTTTTAAAATGATAGGCTAGTCCAAACATGGAAAAAAATTTCTTTGGAAAGGAGATAGAGAGAGGGAAAGATATTGAAATTCTGTTAAAAGGACAGACAGTCACAGTCAATTATAGACCATCTTATTTTATCTAAAAAATAAAGAAGTTGGTTGTAGTTTGGACTTTTCTTAACATGAAATTATCGAATAGAACCAAACAGTTTGTAGACTGTCTAAAAATGTACAAAAAATCATAGAGAAACTGAAATTAACAACCCTACTTGTATACAATGCCTTGTTCAGAAAACAGAATCAATTTTCACAGATATTAATGTTCTTTTGTGTTTATTTACACTTTTTGTTCTTTCAAATGACTTTGACTCTAGCCTTTATAATATGCCTAAAATCTTTTTATTTTAATTTAAAAACAATAAGATAGCTTTTACTGAAGTCAAGTTATAGCAGAGAATTCGTAGCCTTTTAAACCTTCTATTCTATATCAATATTATTTTTCCATACCTAAAAATGCATGTAGATAGAAAATCTAAAAATCCTAAAATGTTGTTAGTAAAGTTATTAATGATGAAATGTATATGCTATATAAGACGCAAAACATGTGTGTTTAAATGAATTTTTCATCTTTTGGAATAAAACATACATGATAAAAATACAAACAATTTTAATTGAAAGGAGCTCATCATACATATAAATAAAAAAAACATTATCATTTCAGAGAATAATATTAATAATAAGCTAACTACATATGATAGAGATAAAATTCGTTATAAATGAGTTATTGTCATAAGACATCTTCATCCTCCTTGGATCAAAGGTAAGATAGGGCACTATGGGCCGCAATGTTGCCATAAATAGGGCAGTCTCAGAATTTCTTTGGTTAAATACTGGAAAATAATGATATGCCTATGTTATTCCCCATAATAACATAGTTTATGCATATATATTAAAGATTATAATAATGATAATCAACATGATAATAGATAATATATATTTGTAGTTGAATGTCCACAGATATTAATTGACAACAGACTAATTTTCGACCTTTATAACCTTTTGAATTTTAAATCAAGTTAGGTTTGAAAGGTTCTTTTGGTCAGGGAAAGGGGTACACAACCCTTTATCCCTACTTAATAAATAACCTAAAACCTGATGTTGCAAATAAAGAATTAAAAATAGTGAAAAAAGGTAAAGAATAAGAGCGTCCTTATAAATTAAGTTCTAAATGTTACAATCATTTATATTCAGAGAAGTTTTTTTGTGGAATATTTTATTACTTCATTTCACTAAATTTGTTTACAGTATACTTTTTACTTGTAAGCAGCGAAGCTGCTTCATGATAAGATTTTGTCTGTTTGTCCTTAAGACACAATCTACATTAAACAAGGATGACAACATCCATAAAACGAAGCCCTGAAATCAAATTGTAGAACAAACGAACAAGAACACTTAATAAGCAGAATATTGAATTAATTTAAAAGTATGAATAAAATAATATTTATATATATGGGATTCTGATTAAGGACATACTTACATTTTGGGACTTGATTATAAAGATGCTCTTGATATAGTGTATCTTGTTGTCCTAGGACTCATTTTTTTCTTGAAATAGTTATTTATGTATATATTAGCAATGTTCGATTGACCTGAAAATCTTTGTTACTTTTATATTGTTTTTAATAACTCTTGTTTTATATGAATTGGTCATTTGATGACCCTTAAAAGCAAAAATATGTTTCAAATATTTTTCCATGCCATACTTGTTCATACATGGATATCTTTGTACTCCAAAGAGCTTTGATAACAAAATTAAAACAAAAAGACACATTTTTAACATTAAAACGTATGTAAAAAGTCACCTCCTAAATGGGTAAACCTGCCAAACAAATTTATATCAACCACTTTTCATGAAAGTGGCTAAAAAGTGTCCCAAAAAGCCACCAAAGGGATCGCTAGCCGTAATTTTTAAAATTGGCCTGAAGTAAATTTGATGTTTTTAGTAGTGCAACCCAGAGACAATTAATACTATACGGTACCCAAAGTTTTACAAACACTTTAAAACTTTGGGTACTTTAGTTAGATTTAGTTAAACACTTTTCAAACTTTTCTTTTTAATATACAGAAGGGGTAAATTTTTTTAGTTTTATTGGGGAAATAAATCAAATTCTCTGAGTACAATCTTAATAGTAATAGAGCTGTTCGTACGTCTATGCACAAAAAAGACTAAAACCTGACCAATAAACATTCCTTAAATCTTGCAGAACATTCAGTAAAGCAATTAACGAGATCTTACGAGACACAACCGAACAATATTAAGATTGTTTCTTTATTTTGACTTTGATAATTAATTAACATACTTTTCCTTGTTTTTGCGGATACCAATAATGCAGTTGACCATCCCTGATATTAAAAAATGTCCTAAAACTGTGAGTTGAAAAATGAATAAGAAATTTTGGTTGGAATGCGGAATCCCGCCGTGTCTTGCTCAGGGACACAGGGATAGTACAATGGACGATAATTTAATCTTTACCCGAAACCATTGTATACATTTCAGCTTTAGTTGCTTATGTGTTTATGGGACATTAAAGGTATGTAGAATAATTAATTCTCAATTATGCTATCCCTGTATCCTATAGAGTCACAATCAAATACTTTTCTTTGTTTTAAAACATATTCAATTCAAATCTTTTTAGTGGAGGAATTGGATAAGGCTTCTGAGAAAAAAAGGTTAACCCACACATTACATATACATAGCATAATCCTTTGAAAAAAAGTAGTAAGTTTTATCTAAAGCTTAAGACTTTTATGGCTACTACCAATTGACTTCTCCAATTTAGGAAAGCTTTACATAGATCCCAAGGTAGTTAGGCTATTTATTTTTAAGTCCTGGTTTTAGGCTATTTTTACTATCTTTGAATACAGAGATCTTTGATGCTTGGGTGGAGCTAAGTGTATAGTAAATTTATTAGTATCATGTCCATATAAAAACAGTTGCATGACTTACTCATACCATATATACAATAGATACTACAATAAAAATAGTGATACTTACATAACATGTAAAGAATGAAAAAGTATGAACAAATTTGCTTCAGTCTGTTTATAAACTTCAAAACAATGCAGTTAAAAATGCATTATTGTTTCTTGTGTTTAAAAAATATCTGTTACAGTGTATGTACATTTGTTTAGGTTTTGTTCAGGTTTTGTTCAAGTCAACCCTTTAAAGCCGAAAATTATGATTCTTAAAATAAACTTAAATTTTTTATTATAGTTTTATAAAACTTTTTCAATTTTGCTTAGAATGGATTCGTAATATTTTTCTGATTCTAAAGGTATATATGAACCCATATTTTTTATGTCTGTTTGAGAAAATATTTAGGTTTAAAGTTTTTATTAAACCGAAGTTAAAAAAATAGATTTTTTCAATAATTACTCAACAGAATTTTAAAAGTAAGGTGTCAAATTAAAAATCTTACTATTTTTGTTCATACTGGCAATTTTCTTCTTTTATTTTGTTGCGTTTTAGTACCTTAAAACCGACTTAATTATTTTTTTTTTAAAACTTAAATTACTTCAAAAATAAGAGGTCTACAAAAAAAACGATTGCATATCTGAATTCTATGAAAAATTTTACATCTACTACTTACTAAAAGAACCGGCTAGCTATCTTAAATAAAAAGCAAAAAAGTTAATACACCTTCTTTGTCATATCTTCGCTCCTTTGAATAATTCAATTCTGGATTTATTGAGAATTGAACACTTTTGTGTTTTACTTGGCTTTAAACATGTTTTTACTTTGGTTCAGATAATTTATCATCTACTCTTTTTATGGTCATAGAAATATTAGATTACATAGAAATTCTTAATATCTTTTTAAAACACAAAAAAACGTAATCTAAGGTTTTTATTTTCTCCCTATTTAGCTTTAGTACAAAAATTTGTTGTCTTAAAAAAATATTTGTTACTTTTCTTTAATCTTGATTGGTTGGTTCAAGGTATCAGGATCCCAACTTTTACACCAAAATAATTTTAGAATTAAATCTACAAAAGTGCAATTATGAATATCATCATTTGTGATGTTCCTTAATTTATCGTTTTCTTCCTCTTTAGTTTGCACAAAAATAACAAAGGATTTTCTTTTTTTTTTCATGTTGATATCTTTCAATTCTATTCAATTTTACTATTCTTTACAAGGGACCTCTTAGCCAATACTAAGTATCTTGAAGAATAGCTAATAGAAGTTTTTTAAACACCTCTCTTATTCATTTTTTGGAGGCAACAATTTAATCTTGATTGGGTTGTACAAACCATCAGTATCTCATCTTTACCATCAAAAGTGATATCTAAACAAGGGCTAATTTTGTTAATCATCATTTGGGATAAACATAAATTTATCGTTTATTGTCTTTTTTTTCCTTCTAATCATGGAATAAGTATAACAGCATTAAGGAACCAAGCACAGAAAGGTTATATATATAGACAACCTATACAACCCAGGTTATCATCTAAAGATTGATTTATCTGCCATTGTCTAAACCCTGGACCACTGCATCTAGCCTAAAAACTGTGTGGGTGTATGTGGAATCTGGAACAAAAACATTCACTATCTCTAAATTCAATCATGTATCAAAAAACAATCAAAATTGTTTTACATTTTCAGGGGCAAATATTGCATTATATTAATTTGTATAATTTAAAACATTTACTAACTTTTCTACAGTAATGGTATGTCGTCATTGTCAGAAGAAAAAAAACATGACTGTAATATATTTTTTATTGATAGCAACGGCCAAAAATTTCATCCTTTTAATTTTATGTGTACATTTTATTTCAATACAATGAAGCTTTTTGTAGTGTTTATAAAAATGACGTCATACTGGCCTACCATTAGTCAATAAAAATGTATACTAGCCTGACATTGGTAATTTTGTCTGTGTATTTGCCTATCATTGGTGATTTGTATTGTATGGCGTCATTTTTTAAAGGAACTATAAATGTCTTCTAATAAAATTCTTTGTCGAAAAACTGTTTTTTGTTTATTTTTCTCTCAATTGAAATATTTTTTTAATAACAATTTGTGATTTTTTGTAGAAAGAATAGTTAGCCCTGTAAGAGTTTTAAGATTTATGTATGGTTTTATAAATGTTGGCTATCATTGTCTAACAAAGGTCAGGAGTGCAAGTATAGGACATTGCAAGATAATTTTTATGTTTAACCCTATTATTATGTATATTACAGGTACGATAAGAGAAGATTTGTGCATAGAATATTTGTTTTACATTGGTATAGATTTTTTTCTTTCTGTCTCTCTGTCTGTTCCCTAAGATATCAAAAACATCGTTTAATGTAAGCTTTAAAACATTAATATACTATCAATTCTCTTGGTTATTTGTAGTTAAATGTCGCATTGTATTATAGACAACTTTCCATGGATAGGTCATGGATAGGAAAGGTCTGAGTTTACAATACTGGTATTAATTATATGATTTATATTTTTAAATTCATGGGAAATTGTCTGTAATGCTATTCATGATTTTTCAGTATGACTGAGAACCGGTTCTAATCCAGCGGATATAAATTGATTTGGAAGCCATACTATAAAAGTCCTCCTTTCCCTGACTACTGCCTACGTGAGAAAAATGTTGTGTCACAAAATTTTTAAATTCAATATCAAGCATACTTTGGAATTTTATAGGTCATATGCAGTCGCGTGTTCAAGATATGTGTATTTTGGCTCTTTGTAAGTTTGTTCACAATTTTAAATGAAGAAAAGCCCTTATACATACACACTCCTAGAGCTTTACCTTTGAGACCGGTTTTTCTTTTTTATTTGACTTTGTGTATACTTTAGAAAAGATGAAATGATGAAGAAGGTAGGGTTGGGCCGGATATCCGGCCATTTTCAATATCCGGCCGGATACCGGATATTGAAACTATCCGGCCGGATTTTTTATACTTTACACTAAAAATCTCTGCTTTTTAAAATCTTAAATGGCTATAATTTTCTTATTATTGAAGCTAGAAGAACATTTTTTCTGAATAAGTTTAACTTTATGTAAATTTATATAAGATTTCTGAAGAAATTTTTTTTTACTTCTTTAATATCTGGTTATTTGGCCGGTTATCCGGCCGGATATCCGGTAATTTGGCCGGATAACCGGATATTTGCCGGATATCCGGCCGGTTACCGGATATCCGGCATTTGAAATCAGCCGGATATCCGGTATCCGGCCAAAAAAGTATCCGGCCCAACCCTAGAATAAGGCTATGTAAAGTCTGTTAAAATCAGAGTCATAAAAAAAATTTGTATCGTGTGTACAAATCTTTAATTAACTCAAGACGTCAATTTTAAATTTTTGTATATTATTGATCAAAGCTTTCAATTTCGCAAAAAAAGCATTATATAATGCAACAGATAACAAAGACTACAATAAGAACTTGAATTTAATCTGGACAAATTTTTCAAATAACTCTTAGTGATCCTATTTTGTGTCATCAAAAACATTTCTATACCTAATTTTTGGATAAACTATCAAATAAATCTAGTCGACCTCTCTTAGTAATAATTCCATGAGAATATATATACTGTGTATAAATCTATGAAATAACTATTGTCGACCCTTGTTTGTATATAATTAAGTAAAGTTTAAAATCCCACAAAAAGACTTATGTATAGTCTGCTTAAATTGACATATAGCAGATATTTTGCAAAGTTTTTTTGCAAAACAGCACCAGAAATAAATGAATGATTCTACAATCTGTTAAAGCTAAGAACTTTATGTTGACAAAAAAATATAAGAAATCATAATTGACCATAACTGCAAATTGAAATACTAATTAAATTTCTATATTTCTTTTTAATACAAACCTCTCAAAGTTCTAAATTACATAGGTATCACTTTAAGTTAATAGAATTATGATCTTTACATTAAGAAATTAGACTAAAATGTCAACAAAACTAAAAAAACAAATCTAACAGGCATATAAAGGCTTGATTCAAACCTGTAGCTTGCTGTATTTATGAGATCTTTCATTTTCAAAAATCAACATATTTTTTTTGAATATAAAAAGGGGGTAATTTAATATCGCCTTCCCTTCCCCGTTCTACTCACTCCAAATAGCTTTAAACCTGCACTGGACTTATGAATAATTCTACTGATCCATCTGTTTACAAGATCTTACTTGCCATAAAATTAGATATGGGCAAACATTCTATCAATATATATGGTTATCAGGCAAAATATTAATATATGAGCCCAGTTAGATTATAAATTATGTTACGTTTCTAGTGAACAATAATGTTCTCGTTAAGATTAAATTTATTATTAATTTTAGAAAAATATTTCTGTGTGTTTCTGCAAAACAAAACATAGTTTTTTTTCTCTCACTTTTGACGTCCTTAAAACGTCTTTCTTACTTACAGGGTTATAAATAAAAGGCGAAAAAAAGCAAAACACTAAAAAAACACGTTAGATTTTTTTATAAACTGATAGCTTTTGTACTGGCTACGTTTTGTTGTTAGATTTGATATAAACCCACCATTACGATAAACAATATTTCCCCTTTCTGTATTCTAAAATTATCAGGGCTAGTGTGTAAAACCAAATCAAAATTTAATAAAAGCCCCCGAAGCATTTCAGCCAAAGCATGAGAAAACGTATTTATAAATCTTTTGGAACCAGAATAATTTCCAGTCCAGTGTTCCTCCCTCAATTTTTATTGATACTTTTTTGTTTTTTAATTGTTTTCTTTATCTGAAATGATGTTACTACGGCATAAATCACAAAATCTTCCTTGTTATGTTGCGCACATGCAAAAAAAAACACCTGAATTTTGCACCTTGCTTATCTGCAAGAAAGTGCCTCATTTTTCAACATTTTTACTCCGCTAACAGGAAACAGAAATAGTAAAAAAGTGTTAAAATGATCATTTTACATCCTCCAAGGCTCGGCAGCCGGAGTCGCGTTTAGCCGACATTTATGGCAGATTGTAAACACAACTAGCCGCCGAATTTTTAACAATCCGCAGCTGATGATACTTAGGTCATCAAGATTCAAAACACAACTACCTTTGTTTTGGTTTGTTTAGTGGCAGGTAAATCCTAAAAATTAGCTCAAAATATTCCTAGATCATCTTTTTAGTAACAAAGCTTCTCTATAATTAACTTTATTGCCCGTCCTTTAGTCTTTCAGTATTGATATATGGGAAATTTGATTTTCTCAGCTGGTAATTAAGATAAACTGCTGATTTTTGTAAGTATTTCATTACCGATGAACATAATCTGCTTTTAACACTATCCTTTTGTACAGTACATCCATAATATGTGTGCTTCACAACTCATGGATGAAGTCATTCTTGTTTTAATAATCCAGAACCGCATCCATACTGAGTTTTTCCGCAATTCGATGCTACAGCGGGACCGCCAATAATTTTAGCGGCTGTCTCTGTCTGACATCCTCCCTGACTTATTATACAATGAATAACTTCTTAATTAGGCGCTCAGTGTCTCATATGTCAACCTAGGAGCAAAGATTCTCTTTCATTTGTTAATTGTGAATGTAATTAAAAGCAAAGCTTTTCTAAAACTAGGGTCTGTACGTCCGTGCATCCGTTCGCACGTAACAGATTTTTCGTAGGCATATTAGAATTGTCCAATCTCTTGGTATATTTCCTGTAAAAGTTAGGTACGATTTACATTTATTTAAATGTAGCAACTCAATAATTATTACCAAGCAGTTCATTTAGAATATGCTGATTTTTGACAATAACTTTTTGTATGATTTCATTATTCTATTCATATGTTTTTATTATCAATAATTCCTAGGACGCCAAGGTTCAATATTTTAAGTTAAGCGAAGTTTTTCTATAATCAAGTCCTAAAAATGTGAGTATATACTTAACAGTATCCTTTGTTTACGCATTTTGCAAAAAAAAAAATAAGATAAATTATTTAAATGAGTCAACCTTAATGACCCTTATGTAAAAACAGCTTTGAAGTACCTAAAGACTTTTAGGGAGAAGCTTTTTTGATTATCAGAGCCCTTTTAACTTAGCCATTTTTGAGGTTTTCTGCTTTTGATGAATAAGAAAGGGTCTATGTCATGTGAGGGTCATTTAGACTCTACAAAAAAAGTGTGTATCCCTAATTTTAAACATATTTAAGTTTTAGCGCATTTAAGAAATTGACCAGATCTTTTTTAAATTGGCTATATAGCTTTTTCGGATAAAATATCCTACTTTAACTCTAATCTAAAAATATAAACTGTTCCTAACTTGTTAATCATGAAAAGTTAAAACTGTCTGTGTTTTGTTTAAAGAAGAAAAAACAATTTAAAATACAAGGTTCTGGTTGCATTTTACTTTGATGTTTATTCAAAAAAGCTATACAAAAAACAGACAGCGACTAAAACTGCTGTAGAGAAATATTGTAATATTGTTATAAATCGTAGGATATTTACATTTTTATTTTTAAAAATGGTATTTAAAATTTAAAATGCATTACCGACCAATAAAACCTCGATCAACTTATTCACTGCTCTTCAAAGACAAGAACTTTGATTGTAAGATCTTTGTCAGGAAGTTTCTAACTGTGCATGTCAATAACTTGCGTCTGAATAATATTCAACGATAGCTTTTATTAATCTACATCCATTTCTTCCACCAATATTTAAAAGCTTTGTAGATCTGGAATAATTTTTCGGCCTGAAAATCTAACCATCTTTATAGAAATGGAATATAACTCCTTATCTTCTTCATTATGTTGCAGACATTCAAGAGAACGCATTTACCTTCGCGCTAATGGAATTAATTGGTTGGTTTATAAAAAGTCCGCGCACACATTTATTTGATGATTTATAAATTGATACTCTCTGATTAATGATACAGCATGATAGAAGCCCGTCAATTTGGACGTGATACAAATTTATAGAAAACGAAAAAATCAAAATTAAGTTTAAAGTCAAGGATTACATTTCTAACAAAGCACCTTATAAGCACTGACTTCCCACATTACCTCTTTTTATTTGTAAAATAGATTATAATTTGTTTTTGGGGTTGTCCTTTGCCCACACTTGCAGTGCCTGACCCTGCGGGGCCACCCAGTACCCAATAAAATCTAACCCAAAGAATAAACAAACAAACGAAAAACCACCAAAAAATAATTAGGCGAAGGTATCCATGCGTTATTACATTAATTTCCAAAGTTTTCTTTTCGTTAGCTTACCAACTTTGGGGACTTTTAATGAATTTTGATTAGTTGGATTATGGAGTTAAATGTCTAAACGTTTCAAATACTTGTATAAGGGGTAATTTTGTGTATCATCATTTGTTATGTACATCAATTAATCAGCCATTGCCTTATCCCTTCAAATATAGATTCACCACTTAATTTATATACAGTTATAGAGTAGCTTGCAAAGATTGTAGTTTTGTAGCCCTCCCAACTTCCTGAGTAGTAGCATAAGTCTAATATTAGTTTCAATTTAGATTTAAGGTTTTTTTCTCTTGTTACTTGTGAAATAAATGGATTTAGGAAAAAAATAGCAAAGAATGCTAACATCTGATATACTGGTTTTAAAAATCTGTTTTGCCTTAAACTTTTCCATTAGTTGCAATAATGTTCAATAAAAAAATAGATTTTCTCAATCAAATCCAAAAATATTTCACTAAAGTGTTTTTTTAAGTTTATGTATAATGAATACAGAAAAAAATCGACAAAAATTCCAGGGAAGCATGGGATTAGTCCTAATTAGATGTTAAACCTAATATTTAAAGGACCGATGCAAAATTCTGATTTTGGTATTCTTGGATGTAACTTTTCTTGTTTATATAACATTCTGTCCAAATAATAATTAGAACCACAGATAAACAGAATAAAAAACTCTGGGAATTTGAAGGGAATGTAGGGAACAGCAATTTTGTTTGTTATACTAGACTCGTGATCTATGTTACGTAGCTTCAATCAAAGGGTTGTTTGTCTGTAGGAGACGTTTGGCCACATTTTATAAACTTTATCAACCAAATATATGGTTTCAGCTTATACCAAGAATGAAATTAATTTAGGAAAAAATAACGAAACCTATACGTGTTTTTCAGCTGTCGTCGGGGGGGGGGGGGGGGGGGGTGGCAACACATCGTAAGATTGACGACCTCTCCATTTGCCCCCCAAATATTATTTTATTTTTATTTGCTTGTTGGTTATACCTTATACCTGATATGGTTCAGGTACTTCAAATTAAGAACTTGTGCTGTGTACGTAACCGTCTTCTGAAGATTGTTCATATTTGGTCGTTCAAAAACATGATATGGTACTACCCTGCTGTAATGTCAGGTGCATGACAATAAAAGTTATTGAGTGCATGATGAACAGCCAACAGCTAGTAGAAGATAAATGGCCAGTATGCAAGATAATTGACTTCAAAACTAAGCAGAAATCAAATGCTTTGACCTATAAATATATCAAAATGCATTGTTGAACCATCAGAAAAGGTTATACAATCAAATGGTAGATGTTATTGTCTGTTTACCGAACCTTATATCGCCGAAATCTGGTTAGCCATAAACAATGTTTTCTGATGAGAATTCTTATGAAAAATTGATTGTTAATTCCATGTTTACATTTGTAGAACATTATGCAAGTAATAATATTTCATTTCAGTTTTCTTTTACTTGGTTTGTTTCTTTCAATAATGATTAGGTAAACGAAAAATTTCACTTTTTAGTAGCGAAGCTACTAGTACTTTATAGATACGTCTATGTATAGAATACTATTAGGGATATGTGATTTTCTCAGCTGCTATTCAAGATACAATTATCAATTCCAGTTTGTCTTTTTTGTCTGTTGAAATGTCACACCCCTCCTCAACCAAACTTTATATTAAAAAAATGTCCCAAACATTCGGACAATTGGGCGTTCAAATAAGGCCTAGTGGTAGTTAGAATCAGTTGAGAACAAAATCCTAGCCGTTCCTTCTTGCCCGATATGACCATTTTAAGATTTTAGTCAAATAACACTAAATAACCTGATACAAACTTCACTCTTCTTTGAATATTTTAGTGTAACTGTAGTGGGACAGCCCCAAAATAGAGAAGCTTTGCTCCTCTGACCAAACTGACTGCCTGGAGTTCCTAACAGGAAGTGCCCTAATGTGTTATCACAAGTGGGGATTCGAACCCATTCCCAAAACTATCTAATGTGGAATAGCTGTATATTACAACATGACGACATTAATTTGTCTTTAAGGCTTGGGCAATGGATGCCCCTCTGGATACCCTCTGCAAATCCTGGCTGTTATTGTGATCAGCAGGGTCAGCTCCTTGTTGGACTTGTACCTGGGGTTCCCTAAAGCCAGGCCTGGCCTGGTCTTGACCACAATCTCTGTCCTCGGGGTTAGTTTGATGTGTCTGGGCCTTCCCCAGGCTTTGCAGGGCTGGGGCCACTGGCTTAATTAACCATAACTACTCTCCCAACTGATCTTGGGTCCATCAAACAGTAACCGTGTCCCCCAACTCCATCAGAAAGAACCCTCCCAGGTTCAGGGTATGGTTCAAGATGCACACCAGCATCTTCCATCCTAAGCCTAGGTATGCGGCCCACCACCTGCAGCTATCCTTCCATGGCAGCTGTGCTGATCTGGGATTGGTAGGGGAGCATCTCATCTTAGGGAGTTGGGGGACACAGTTACTGTTTGATGGAGATGATGGTATGGATCAGTTGGGAGAGTATTCATGGTTGCCCCTACTCCCATTAAGCCAGTGGCCCCAGCCCTGCCAATCCTGGGGAAGTCCCAGAGCCCCTCCCACCACCAGCGACTGAAGGCAAGACTCGCTCTAGCTGTACAATCAAATGTCTGGCCAAGGCAGCTCTCATGAAGCCACTGTCAGCCACAGCCATTGTCCCCATTTGTTCAGAGCTGACCAATGACCAGGATATGGGTAGCATGGAGTTGCTGGCCATTGCCATCAAGGTAGGGGCCCTGAAGAAGGTGAAACTGGAAAATTGGACAGGGGCTATTCTAAGTTGTACACCCCCATGGTGTTCAAGGTGCCTCAAGGAGGCGCGAATTGGATAGGGTTGGGTTTACACATCAAACTGCCACCCAGGACAGAGATGGTGGTCAAGACCAGGCCAAACTTCCAGCTCAGAGGCCTATCTATGGGGAACCCCAGGTACAAGTCAAACAAGGAGCTGACCCTGCTGATCACCAATAACAGCCAGGATTAGCAGAGGGTATCCAGAAGGGCATCCATTGCCCGAGCCCAATATACAAATTAATGTCGTCATGCTGTAATATACAGCTATTCCATGTTGGATAGTTTTGGGAATGGGTTCGAAATCCCCACTTGTGATAACACATTAGGGCATTTCCTGTTAGTAACTCCAGGCAGTCAGTTTGGTTAGAGGAGCAAAGCTACTCCATTTTGGGGCTCTCCCATTACAATTACACTAAAATATTAAAAGAAGAGTGAAGTTTGTATCAGGTTATTTAATGTTATTTGACTAAAATCTTAAAATGGCCATATCTGGCAAAAAGGAACGGCTAGGATTTTTTCTCAACTGATTCTTAACACCACTAGGTCCTATTTGAACACCCGATTGTCCGAATGTTTGGGACATTTTTTTAATATAAAGTTCGGTTGAGGAGGGCTGTGGTCGGTAATGATCGAGATGACATTAAATTTTCAAGAGGAAAATGTAATTATTTGGCTACCATTAGATATAGCATGGTTGTTTTTTGTTTTTAAAATTGATTAGATAGATTATAAAAGGTGTTCTTTTAAATTTGGGAGAGTGTTTCATACCTTATATTGGCACAACCTAGAAATTACCGAATTTTGACCATTTGCTTTTAAGCCAGCAAAAAAGGAGGCTAGTTGCGGCTTAAGCGTTGATTTTTATTATTAGCTATCCACAGTCAAGGCACCCTTTACTCAATAATACTAACGTACGGGTCCTTTTTGTTGAAAATCGTTAACTTACAAAATATAGTTAGCTTTAGGAGTCATTAAGTTTCTTTATGTTGACAAGTAGCCAGTGCACTGGTCAGTCCAAACATCATTATATTAATAAGACTATCTCGCTTCCTAGAATTATATAGTGGGACTATTAAGTCTATTTTATTTTGAAAAAGTCACTTGCACTCAAAGCATTATCATTTTCATTAGACTGTATCGAAATGTTTCCAATTAAAAAATTAAATATCCCCTCGAACAATGAAGGCAACGAAGGTGGTGTCATTTTATAAGGAAACTCATTGTTACGTTCGTTATACTTATTTAACTACCTTTTACAATTAATGTAACGCGCCTGATTAAGTAATTAAGAACATTTTTGAAACCAACAAAATAACAACATTAAATTTGAGATGCATTGCTTTTTGGGACAGGCTAATGTTAATAAACCATAATAAGTAAGATTAAATGTTAGAAAATTGTTATAAATGACATGTCTGCTTCTATTCAGTAGCAAAGATACTCTATGATTTACCATAACCGTCATACTATTATATTTAGTAGCAAAGATACACTTTGATAACTTCTACAGTTTTTTTTACATCTATTTCTATATTCTGTATTTTTCCCCTAAATATCTGGTTGTGATTTTCCCTTAAAGTGATGGTCGAGCTGGTGGGAGGTTTAGTTTTTCGTTTATTTGTTAACTATTTTAGGCCAGGTTAGGTTAGGTTATATTGGGTACTGGCAAGCACCGTAGTATTAGGACAACGCAGGTATCGTCTCAGCAGGATAAGGGCTCGCCTCAGGATTTATCCATAAAAAGAAAAAAATACCCCCTCCCTCGGCCTAATTTTAATTTATTTCAAAAAAATATCATTATGTTTTTCATTGCTTATGCTTAATTAGGGGAAAGTGGTGTAGATTAATTGAGGTAAGAAAGCCCTCCTTCTTCAAATTTTCGAATGAAAGTAAGCCATCTGTTTTAAATTATTGACTACAACAAAGGCAGAAAATGCTAAGATAAAAATGCAAGCAAGAGCAACATTATCCAAAAATATCACAAGACAATTCCAATAAAATTCTCATCTTTAAGTTGCTTAGTACTTTCAAGGCCTCAGATTATGTTTCTCTTTAAGTTAGAGACTCAGTAGTTTCTGAGATCTTTTTTTCAAGTTACATCTAAAGACAAGTAATTACTTACAAAATAAAACAAAGAGTAGCTACTACTAATACTAAAAATTGTATTTAAAAGTATTTATGGCTTAAAATGTTAAATGTTGTTTGTAAATAGTTACTTAGATTCAAAATTTTTAGGCATTTTTTATCAAATTGCAAGTGTAGCACCCACAACCCTTCCTCTTTTGTTTCTTGATTTTTTATAGATTAAAAAAGGTTAGGTTTATGAAAGTCCCGCAGGCGCAGGCCCTCTCCCATGGTTTTAAACTTCCCTAGGGACTAGGGCTTTGTTTCTGAAATTAAGTTAAGAATGAAGTAGATAGGGAATGTCTTAGGATCTACAAGTCGGTTAGTAGGATCCTGCCAATATTTATAGCCACTTAGGGAATAGTTAAGAAACTTTAATTTACAAGTGCAAGCGACTCTGAAAGTGCTTTTACTCTTATTTATATTGTTGAGAATGTTGATATTAAGTAACAGGAAAAAAGTCTAAAGGAAGACAAAACTAAAGCTAAAAAAAAGCTTTCCTACAAAGCGGAATATTAGGAACCCAGTAAAAGTGTCTGACTATGACGTCAGAAAAAATTAACAATTAACCAATGAGAGACCGCTATATATTTTACCATTGGTCAATTACAGTGAATACTGGCTTCTCATTGGTTAATTGTTATTTTTTTCTGACGTCATAGTTCTACACTATTACGAGGTTCAATATTAGCTTTATACATAAAAAAAACCTTACTACTTTTAAGAGAAAGACATGTATCTGGCTAATAACGTTCTTGTTTTATTTTTGACTAAAAACATAAAAATCATATGTTATTTTCTATATTTATAAAAAAAAATTTATGTTATTATTGTAGATCTTTAAACTTTAAAGAGAAAAAGAGTCAAAACAAATAATATAAGAACAATTATGACCAGAAGTTGCGCAGCAAAAATAACCTATTAAAAAGAAAAATAGATAATTTTATCAGTTAAATTAATTAAATGATAAAAATAAGCTACTGAAATCATAAGCGCATGGTTAGATTAGTAAGTGTTTATGTACTGGTCTGTAGAGGTGGGACATTGTGCATCTTGTGGGATGCACTGTATCAACCAATATTACTTAACTTACTTTGACGGAATGACATCATGACAAGCCTTAGTTATAGAGTAGCTATGACATTACAAATGTTATTTTACAGCTGTTAGTATTTCATATTACAGATTCCTTTTATAAAAGTAACAAGCTGTCTGTCTGTAACTTAAGATACTACTATCCTTTGGACCTATATGGCCCTTCTTTACAGTGAAGCTTCTCATATGTCTAGGGAAGATTTAAGGCAATTTTGGGGGAAGGTACCTACAACCTCCAAATTTGAATCGCCCTTGGAAAAAAATATTTTATTCAACAAAATTCCTTTTTAATCTAAAATGGTAAATGTAGAGTCGACTCAATCCCTCCCTCAATTGCCCCTAGTGGCTTCTAGGGGCGTAGCCGCTAGTTCTAAATAATTTGTTTTCTTCTAAAGCACCATTACACTATAATTCTAAATATAATACAGAATAGAGGGATTCCAATAAGGGCCCTATTATAGCATTCTTACTCATTTAAAACTAAAAAAAATCTCGAAACAGTTAGGTGATTGGAAAAAGGTTATAAACGCAGAAATATTTTAATCTACAAGTACTCTTTTGTCCGGCTAAAAGTTAATATAGGGTTTTATTTTTACCTTTCTTCATAAAGATATCTTTTATATAAATAATTCTTTTGACGCTTTTAATAGAGACCAAACTGGAATCGTATTCTCGTATAAAATGGGACACCCTCTAAAACAAAATATACAGTTCTGTTACAGTAATTTATTATTATTTAGAGTTAAAGGTTAGAAAAATAATATTAAAACATTAACACATTTAAATCTCAAGGGATTAGGGAGAAAAAAAACATTAGCCTCAGTCAAAAAGCAAGATATATCAATAAACTTTCTAAAAAAAACTGAGGTTTATTTTAAAGGTGTCACTGTCTATATTTCATAAATCTGTAAAAAAAAAAAAGTTCTATGAATGGTTTCACAAACCATAAAAAATCAAATTTAAAACAAAATGAAAAAAAAAACATCTTCAAAGCATACTTTATTACTATAATGTATGTTTTTGTAAGTTTAATTGTTTACTTTTTTCTACTGTTTATGTTTATCATAAAAACATATTTATTAGCTTCAGATGAACATACAACGAAATAAAAATAATTAAACATTGATTTTCAAAAGTATTATTGTCCCATTAAACACCTTATAGCAACCAAAGAACCAGTATAAGGCTTCATATAAAATAAGATTCATAATTCATTGTTGAAATCTTTTTTTTATTCCGATCACAAGTCAGACTATCAGAAAAATGTACAGACATACAGACATACTTTGTAACAAAAATTCAGAGAATATTTTTCCTTGCATCTATTTTTTATCCTTTAGGGCCATACAGATTTGAAATTGTTTTCTTAGATTTTTCAAACTTTGCTGTAACAACAGAATTTTTCCCTAAATTCTTTCTTTCCTGTATTGTTATACTTCATTCGTCACGAAATTCTAGGAACCACTAATAGTATTTACTTAGAGCTATTACCAGAACATTTAGATAAAATACAACATTAGATTAATTTTTAAAAATATTTGGGTCATGTGAAGGAAACGAAGTTGCGGGTTTCGTCGTATTTTCACAGTAGCTTTTGAAAGGTTATTTTAGGTTCGGTTAGGTTAAGTTAGGTTAGGTGATTGCACCGCAGGGTTAGAGCCACCCGAAAGGGCTTGAAATATGAAATAAGCTACTGTGAAAATATGACGAAATCCGCAACTTTGTTTCCTTCACATGATCCAAATATTTTTAAAGTTGAGATAATCCATGGATTCCAAGATAAAAGACAATTGACGACGAATTTGTGTAATTGAACACCACAAATTGATGCTGTGAGTATTGGTGCAAAAAATATGACGTAACAAAAAAAATTAGCCAATGAGAGAGTCCACTATAAATTTTACCATTGGTCAATAACGGCCTCTCATTGGCTAATTTTTTTTTACGTCATATTTTTTGCACCAATACTCACAGCATCCCACAAATTTTGATAAATAAGATTATTCTTTCTGTTAATTAGAATTAATGATTGAAAAGTTTGGACACTGCTAGTGTTAACCATTTTATCAAGTATTAAAACTTTTTGAGCCAACGACTGAGAAAACATGATAAATAAACTTTGACTTCCATAATTAAACTTTAAGGTAAGGTTGAGACTAATTTAAAGTAACATCCGTCAGACAATCAATCACAATATCAACTAGACGCTTGTTGGCAGATTCTTCATCCTAGGAAACGAAGATTTCTTAGCACGGCCTTTGTCTCAAAATTGAAACTGTTTATTGCCATTCTCTCTCATCTTGAAATTGATCTCATGCATATTACACACCCAATAACATTTTTATTGTCTTTTGTAAGACGAAGTATGGCTCATACTTTAACCCGACACATTTTCAGACAACAAGCGGATAATGTAGCAATTTGATATGTTTCTTATTTTCTTGTGAAGAAAAGCTTTTTGCTGAAAATGAGTCCAAATTATTTTAAAAACTAACCTGAGAACTCACAGGAGAGAAAAATAGACACAATAGGAACCACAAACTTTGCCATGTTTTAGTTTAGCAAACAGACATTATAAAAGATATAATTTTGTCCTCCTCTATGCACACTTTCTTTGTAAATTTTATTATACGTAATGAAGGCTTTAATGGCAGTTTCCCTCAAATTTCATCTTGAAAACAAGCCAAGCATTTTTAGAAAAACGGCAAACATTCTGCCTCTTTGAAAGGGCAATGTTGTCAGGTTCTCGAACTCCAGCATTGCTCATTCCCGTGGGTCCCCTGATGGATACTCTCAACTTTTTATCACACTTCTGCTAAAACAATCATTAAAAAACACAGATTAAGATATTTACAATTTTAAAGTTGAAAACACAATAAAATAAATTAATTGATAGTTTTTTATCAAAAGAAGGGATAATCAGCTTCTTATTAAACATATGGGTAAGGCTTAATTTATCATAAAAAAATAAAAGTCAAATTTTTTTGATTCTTTCAGTTTTCAGTTAATGTTTTTATCTAATTTCTTTGTCAATTTAAACCAATTGATTAAAATGCCTTAAAATTTCTTAGAATTTATTTATATATAACTGTAAACATAACATATATTTTGAATCAAATTTATATAATCCCTATAAATATGTTTAAATGTTAGTAAGGAAATCATCCCAAAATTTTACTAAAATGTACATTTTTTTGTACAAAATCACATATTGCCAAGTGCCATACCTTACTTTACCCGATATTATTTGTTATGGTATTTAAAGTAGCAAATCTACTCTTCAATTTGAAACGACCTAAAATATGTATGTATACCCGAAATTTCGAAGAAAAAAAATGAATAAGCTACTATTAAAGATGATTGCCAAAAAATCTTGCTTTGTCTGCCCGTCCTTTTAATCCGCTATTTCGATTGTTAATATGTGACTTTCCTGATAGCTTTTGATTTTTTGCCATCGCGGAACTTTCATGTTCATGTGTGGCTCTTTTTATCAACTTAATGTCAAAGCATATTACAAATCAGTAAATCATGAGCTTTAGGATCAAGAATTTATTTAATATTTACAAATATTTAGTTTTCAATCTTAATGACAAATATTTTGCAATGTTAAGGGATTAACAATCTTAAATTTGATAGCTTGATAATTTTTTTCAATTGAATCAAAAATACATTTTAAGTTTATTTTACTTTTGCATGATTAAACATTTTGATACAAAATATTTTTTTTGGTAAATGGTAAATTCTCATGGTTAAAATTAAAGTTGACGATATAAGACTTTTTCTTTTGTATTTTAAGGTACAATTTTCTTTAGACCCTTGTCCCTGTTTTTCTTATGTTTACCTTAAGCTTGTGCTTAACAAAATTTCATGAAATATTTGATATTTGACATAAATCACAAATATATAATTTTTGACATTGATTCATTAAAAATAACACGATTGTATAGGGTTAATACATACAAAAGCAGCGCAGCAATGAAAAAGCCTTTAATTTTCTAGTTAACTATTGCAATCGATATATATCCTTGGGTGTTGAACCAGATTCTCATGTAGAACACAGTAATAGTGTCTGACTGATTATGACGTAACAAAACAAATTAGCCAATGAGAGGCCACTATAAATTTTACCATTGGTCAATAGCGGCCTCTCATTGGCTAATTTTTTTTTGTTACGTCATAATCCGTCAGACACTATTACTGTGTTCCTCATGTACTCTAAAAAGTAATACTCCCAGTTGGCTAAAACAACGTACCACCCCATTGACCCTCTTTACTCCCTCCCCTTCCCTCCTATTGAATAAACGAACTGACCAATACATGAGTTTCATATTAGCAACCTAAATTTTCCCCTGTCAATATATCCACGTAATCTATATTCATTTCTATTGCTTTAGAAGTGCTGCATTCATATATGTAAGCTCAAAAAGTGGGGGTCAAAATGTGTTCTAGTTTCAATTTTGGGAAAAATTGTCGTACTTCCTTATCAGTATAATTTAACCCTGCATAAATCACAACAGAAGTAAAGGGATAATATCCCAATAAAATAACATAAAAGCTGAATTATTGATACCAATAGAAAGAGATTTCGGCATGTTATTAAGAAACAAAATGACAATTAGGTTTATTACGTTCGAGTTATGTCCTTCTGTAATGGCAACGAGGTAAACCAAATTTTATTAGATACTTTTCTTTCTTTTGACAACTTTACCTCCTTAAACATAAACCTTTTTCATTGATAGGTTAGGTTAAAATTCAGAATAGTCTTATATAGCTTAGAAGGAGGGTCCCGATAAAAGGCTAAAAACAATTTTGCAAGTTTAAGCCCAAGGGTATTTTATTGACACAAAAAGCTTTTGCCTGTATTTATAGCTTCGCTATTGTTAAACGTAACTACCTTGTGTTATAATTGTTCATTGTCATTTTGTCATAATCATACTTATTATTTTTTTCAAATCCCCATTCCTTGTTACCCGTGATGGTGTAGAATGTGTTTCAGCCCAAAAATTTATCATACTTATGATTGCATTTTCATACATCATGCAATAATCATTTGAGTCCCATACAAAACTGCTAATTGAGGTCGAGAAAATAGAGCGAAAAAAATTCAAAGAAATATTATATCAATGTTGTACAAAAATCTGTTGGCATGCATATAATTTTAATAGTTTTTTATTAACATTTAAGCAACATGTAATAGTTATTTATCGTATTATGGATAGGTTTCGATGCTATACATGATTTTTCTGTATGACTGAGAATCGGTTCTAATCCAGCGGATATAATCGGTTTCGAAGCCATACTGGGAAAGATTATTCTCTTGATAATTATATGTACGTGTTATGTCTTACATTACTTTTAAGATAAAATTTCGACCGTATAACACTATTCCAATAATGATATAAGTTTTGTCTTAGGTTGATTCTTTACAATTGCGATATATCCTTATTGGATAGTTTTGCCATGATTGTATGAACTTTCTGCTTATGTCACCTCTTTCTATCTCCATCTCCCTCTCTTTATCCCACACCCTACTGTCGATGTCTCTTCATATGTCATTTCTTGATTAACATAATCTAGGACAATTAGCCCTGCAGATTTTTTTCCTCAAGAATATGTAACTTCCTCGAGATTAGGTAACTAAATGGTTAATTGATTTTTCCTGATAAACTCATTTTTAGATTTTTAGTATTTTTACGCCTAATTTTGATATGTCCAAAAAGTTTTTAAAATGTTCGCATTTTAACAAATATAAATCATTTTTCATGGAGCATTCTATCAAACCCTTTTCTTATTAAGTATAGGTGAAAAATGTATATAAAACCTTGCTTACTATTATATTTGTTACATTGATAACAAAACTTTAAACTAAAAATAAAAAGTATTCATATACATTTTGTAAATTATTATTAATATTTGAAGAAAAAAAATTAAAACAATTTTTTTTTATTAGTTATAAATAGTATTTGAAAATAACTTAAAATAGATAGAAGATTTGACATAAAATACCTTTTGTTTACTAGTAATTAGATGTTTATATTGTATTTATTGCTATAATTAAGACTTTGGTGAAACTTTTTTAGCTAACCTCATACAAATGTTACCCTCTCTCATGATTAGTGACAGTCATTGTCCATAAATAAGTTGTAAAATGGCAAGGCGAAGAGAGCAACAGCATTAAAATATGTTTTTCATTTACTTTAACTCAACAGAGAAAAAATATCGACAAAATATAAAAAAGCCTTCCCCTTAAAAACTTTTATCAATATTTATTATTGTGACAACTTTTTTTACTCATTTACTCTTGTATGGATTATGTTCTATGAACTTTTACAAAAACTTATTTTTTGGAATAAATAATTTTTATGTAAGTTTATTTTTATGTTTTATTGTTATTGATTTAATGTATTTGTCTGTATTTGTATGCCCATGGAGAAAAAAATAAGAGGGTTGTCCAAATTTTTCATGCAATTGGCTCAAGGCTGTTGACAAATTTTGATTGAAGGTTGGGTACTTCCTTTTTGCAATGAACTGCCTAAACAATTTAGTTTAGTGATATTGTTGTATTTTAAAACATTTAAAAATTTTATGGAATTATTAGAAACATCAAAAAGAAGAAAATTGGTGCTAATTTGTAAAAAGAATTGTTCCCCAAACAAATATCTTTGCGGGATGTATCCAACAAAAATAAGATTTTCTCAATAATATATCACACCACAAATTCTTCAATCTTATCCCCCAAAAATTTTAATCCCGCCCGCCCGAAGGAATGTATGAAATGGTGCTAAATTTCTCAAGCAATCGATGTTGAATATTTGATATTTAAATTAAGTTGCAAAATTCCATATAAAACCACTATAAATACCCCCCCCCCCCCCTTCTCAAACAATAGTTGCATAGAGTAAACAAGGACAATTATGTTCATAAGTACCTCAGACAAACAAACTATAAAAAATACTAACTATAATACAGTAATATTCCAGTAAAAGTAAGTAAAATTTTTATACGACATGAAAATGTGTATATGTGAAGGTGTTTCTGTATATTGGTTTGCCTAGCTTCTGTGTGTGCTTGCATACGTTAATCTCGTTTACAGTCGGACCTACGGACATACACTTATTACAGACTAGTGGTACGACCAACAACACCCTCCTTCCTTTTTTATACCTATCAACACACTTTTCTTATTTGAATAGCATTGTGTTTGTGTGTGTGGGGGGTGGGCGGGGTCATGGGGGGTCAAAATCTTTGTTTTATTGTTATATTGTCTGCAAAATACCTAAATTTATTTGGTTTTCCACCTTTCTTTTTTTTTACATGCGGATCTTTTCTTTATTTAAGGTTGGTCCGTCCGTCCTGAACTGATATGTAGCGATGATTAATTTAAGTATATTCAAACCATTTTTTCAAATTTAAACTTTGTATGATGATTCTTTTAACAATAAGTTTTGATTAAGGAGGGGTAATAATTTTTTAGTCATTACCATGGTTTATACTTTATTAATTTTAACATGTTGATGATTGACGATCGGAATTTTTTGCTTTGCTTTTATGAATGTTGACATCTTTGCTCTTTTTATTGTTTAAAGCGCATACTATGTTCAAAATTTAAATACTTTAGGTTAAAAAATAATTCTGGCTTACATGTTTAAATTAATTACTGTCATTGTATCTATATAAAACTATATATTCTGCTTTTAAGTTTTAGGGTGGATAAAATACCCAGCTGTTACCTCCAACTGAATTTTATAACAAACAATTGAATTAATTCGAGAGAAAAAATATTGGACTTCATTTTACCTACGTTAACATGCAATGAAATGATAAAATTGATTTAAGTCTTTGGTTCAACCTAATTTAAACTTCTTAATTCCAACCCTTGGACAAAAAAGTAGTAATAGTAGTATAGCTTCGGCACTTCGGGGCTTCAGCTTGTTTTAATCTTATAATTGAACATTATATATCCGCGGAAATCTGTTTATAGTACGATGCGAGAAATAACTATTATTAGCCAGAAATCTCAATTTAAAAAGAGTTTAATCATAATATTTTTAAGTGTTTAATAACTTTTTAAGATAGTAAGATGACAGATGCAAAATTTACATTTTATAACAATGCAGTGCTGAACAATTTATATATTTACTTTGTAAATTTTTTATTCACAGAATCTATCAAAAGCATTATGTGTAGTGTAATGTATTATTTAAGACATAAGGACACACAGAGGCTATAGAGTAGCTTTTGCCAGAAAATTGTTACTTGCGTGTTTCAGTGTAATTTAACAATAATTAGGCACTGAACAAATATAAAAAGATTTTAAAAAGATTTTGGAAATCCTAAAAATTATTCCTTATACATTGCATATATAATTATCTATAGTAAATTAGAATAACATAATTATTCATCAAATTTAAATAAAACATTCAGACGAGAATTTAAAGATTTTTTTAAATTGTCCAATTTAAAATTTCAACTTTTTTTTCTTTCAGATCACGTTATGAAAAAAGATTCTTTTAAACATAATCGTCCATTTTAAAAGCAATTGTTTGTTTTAAAAAGTAAAAGAAATCGTTTGAACACACTTTTTATTAGACTAGGCTTGTGCTATATAATGCTTTTTACAGGTATAAAAAGTATAAAAATATAAAAAAAAAAGTCTTTAAGACTTTTAAATACATTATAATCAAAAAGTTTCTTTTAGTATTATTTGATTAAATTTTTCGGATATTTTTAGAGATTATTTCGGTAGAATATATAGCCTAAATGCCCTGTATGCCAAAAACTGTAAGGCAATAACTCTTTTGGGTTAAATAACTAGAATTATCGGACAAATTTAGGGGCTAGGGGGCAATTATGTATAGGTATACGTATACCCTGTTATCAAATACACTTAATACGAGTAATTTTATTCAGTTTAAAGGTTTGTGAAACTTTGGTTGGCTTGTTAAACAGCCAATTTTATGAAAATATGTATATTTTTTGATTCTCTGTCTAATGGAGTCATTTTAAACAAGGATGATTAGATCCATAACAGCGGAGTACTGAAACAGTAGGACAAACGGACATTAACACTTGTACAGTTAATAATTAATAATCAGAATACAAATGTATAAAAGTCGAAGCAAAATTGTAAGTAAATTTTTGAAAAACTGCCTGATACTGGATAATGTTTATGGACATACTTACATTTTTAGGACTTGGTTATACAGTTGCTTCGCTTATAATATTGTACTTTGTTGTCCCAGGAATTTGTTGTTAAAAGAGTAGAAAAATCAACATGTTTAAAATGGACGTACGGACATTCTAGTAATGATTATAGAGTTGCTACGCTTTCTAAATCGTACCTAACTACTACAGGAATCACCATGCAAAGTTTGAAATCGATAGGACAATTCTAACATGCCTAAATTAACGAAAAAAGCTATCTATCTCGGACGGACGGACGTATGGACGGACGTACGGACGGACGTACGGACGGACGGACGGACCGACCCTAATTATAGAAAAGCTTCGCTTTTAAAAAATAGAAAATAATACCTTCTACTGCTAAGCGATATGCTTTGAAATACGTCTTTATTTTTGTCCTAAAACCGGCGCAATCAAATACCATATTTAGTTATGACTTTTTACTTGAGTTAGGTAAGGTCATGTATGATTTTAGCAAGTCCTGTAGTGCAGGACACCTAGAGTTGGGATTCTGTGTCCGTAGATTTGGGTTTTACGGAGTAAAAATAAATTGTACACAGCTTACGAGATACATTATGAATGTACAAAATAGTTTACCAATAGACACAGTATTTTATTTTTATAATTTGTGATGTTTTGAATGCACACCCCTCTAGGGGTGGGTATGAGAGAGCAGAAGGGGGTTGGCTTTATTGGTTTTAAACATTTCTACCCCCAAATTATAATGTTTAAATAGGAGGGGCTCTAACCCAATGATTCAATCATTACAGATACATCAATTCATTCTAATGTTCTGGATTATTTGAGAAATATGGGAGTTGAATCGTAACCATAAATCCAATACATCAACTGATTTTTGATCAACAAATTACGCGTGTAGATATTTGCCATCTTCTGCGGCTCATTTTCTTCTTGGTTTACTTTACCTTTTTCAGTATTGCTGTAACTATTTGGAGTTTGTCAGTCATATTTAAAAAAAACTTAATATATTAGACAATATTGGCCATTGCAGATTATTTGTAAGCCTTCCAGTAACGATGTGTGGGCATATCACGTACGTTCAACCGTTTGACAGCTATCAGACCTTAAGGTTTTCGACTTTTTGCAATAGATACGATAATGTTAAAAAGAAATTGGTATTGCAAAAAAATGTTTCCCATTAATGAGTAGATGTATAAATATTTAATTATAAAAAAGGAAACCTGATATCACACATTTTATTAATATTCTTTACTGGAAGAAAGAAAAGAATAGTTAGAGTACTATAATCAGATACATATAGAGATGATATGCATCTAAAAACCCTCAAATTTGCATAAGATTAGAATAGAATTTGACTTTGAGAAATGTTCTCTAGGCAGATGTATAATTTACAAACATAAAAAAGTTCCAAGCGTTTGCACATTACAAATGGTCAAACACTACATTGGGTTGGTTGATTTAAATGACTCATGCTTCTTTTTTTACTAGAAAAGCTAGTCCATTATTCACTTTGTCTGTCTGACCGTTCGCTACGTGGAAAATGTGATTTTCTCAGCATCTATTTAAGATAAAATAATGACTTTTTGATGAAGTTTCCACTTGGTCCGACTATCTGTCGGTCATGCTACAAAAGACATAAATATATATTTTTTTTAAGGTTTCGTGAAATTAAATTTTTGAACTAGAATGTATTATCTATAAATCTTTCTTTGTTAATGACTTGAGACTTCTAACCATCTGCATAATGACTCGTTTTGATTTTTGTTCTATTGTTCATCAATGAATTTTTATTGTGTGTCGCTACTTATGATTTTTTATATACTTTTAAGTTAAGACAAAGTATAAAGTTTAGCATGATATATAAATTATTATTAATTAAAGTGACCAATTTTAGTGGACACAATACTGATTTACTGAAATATCAGCAGTAGGAACCATTTTTAAAATCTTAAAAGCTATACCGGAACCATAAATACTCTAACACAACTCCCCTTAAAAACACTAGCCGTTTTTGATATTTTAACTAAAATATCAGTGGCGTACAGAATGAAGGTGTCAACACTCCCTAAAACCTTAAATTTAGTAGGGCAGCCCTCCCCTTTGTGTAAAGATGTTGCAAAAAGTAACCCTAATATTTATTTACAAATTATTGATGGTTATTAAAACTACTTCTATAATAATAGGCTACTACATTTCAAAAAATATGTTAATCAATAAAAGTTGCTACATTCTATTCTTCACTGAAAAGTAGTCTAAAACCTGAAAGAGACTGATGCAAAGGTTTCCTACAAAGTTGGTAATGCCGTTTTGCAGATTTTGAGTAACAATGAGAAAATGGAGATAAGATTCATATACATCCCAATGATAATAAGCAAAAATATCCGTTATGTAGATTAAAATTATTGGTTAAAATTTTGGCACACCTAGTTCAAACCATCATTTGAAAAGTACCCACAGTTTTTGAACGAATGAGAGCACATGATAATAAAGCTTTGGGTACCAGTATAATCAGGAGTCTAAAGGGATGAGACAATGGCCGGTAAATTGATGCACGTCCCCAATGATACACAAAGTTACCCCTTCTGTAGATTTCAATTAGTGGTTAAAATGTTTGAACACTAAACTTAATAAACCCGCCAATTAAAATTCAAAAAATTTCTCCAAAGTTATTGAGCCAACAAATAAGAAACCGGACTTTTTGAGGTTTAGTGTAATAAAGAGCCCTTCACTCCCTGGCATATAATATAACTTTAATGTATAGTTTATGACTTTAAGTATTGTAAAGTGGAGGTATGCAGTTATATTTATCATTGTCCAATTAGAATCATATTATATATGTTACATTTCATCTATTTACATATGGTAAGATATCAATAAAATAGACGAAAAACTTCCTTTATTGGTTATTAGACTTCATAAAAAGAATTATATTTTTATATTTTCAGTAGCAGAGCTACTTTTTATGTGTTTTTGTTTCCCGGTCTAACTGTAATACTAGATTTCCTTGAGAGTTAGCTACAAAAATTTTAATTCACCATTTATTGTTTATTTATAGCCTGGATATCCTATAGAGAACAGGAGATCTTATTTTAGTGTATTTCTAAACCCAAACTTTCTAATTGAAGTGCATGATTAAATGATTAAATGATTAAACGTCACACAGAAACTTTATTGCATGGAAATGAACTGCACCTGTTTATGACCAAGGCATTCCTACTCTAACTATTTATGTCGCGTTCCTGACTTAGCATTTGTAGGAACCATTTTGAACCTCTTCAATTATGATATGGTGTTGGGACGGTTTCATAATTTAATCAATCAAACTGATCCACATAATATTATTTAGTCAAATGTGCCTGTACTCTTGTGACTAAAAGGGTTTGGATAGACCTGCTTGGTTTCATAATTCAATCAATCAAACTGGTCAACCTAATTTATATTAAGAAAAAAATTGGGATGGCTAAAGTTTGATACTACCATTTCATACATAAAATTGCAAGAATTGATAAGAAAATGTTACTTCTAATTTTCCTTTTTCATCTAATTAGCATCTTTAGTCTACAGAAACATAAATTAATTGAAACAAAATTTCTTACTTTCTTTAAATTGTTTTGGTGAATAACTCGACCTAGCGACCCCTCTACTTTTAATATTAGCTTTAAAATTCTTTTTTTGGAGGGGTCATCATGGACGTCCAAGGGGGGGGGAGTGGTGATTACCGCCCCCCCCCCCCCCTCTAGACATCCCCAAAATTGTTTATTTTATTTTTTTCTGCAATTTACGAGATCTTAAGCTACACACACAGATAATCATACTGTTACTTTTATAAAATGATATACCATAAATAAAAGTTATTTGTCTATTTGAATAACAACACAAGACAAAATATTGTAATCTTGTGCTTGCTACGCCACTTCTAAAGATACTCCTCCTTGTTTTTATCTTATTTGTTAATTACTGCTGAAAAGCTTTTATGTTATTTATCTTATTTGATGTGGTATAACAACACATTAAGTGTAATTTTGATTTAAATAATTATCACAACATTATACACCCACTCCCTATGGTCGACAACATACTTGTTTTAGTTTTGGACAACAGAAAACAAAATTTTCATCATCCTATTATATAAAGTAGTAAGGTTTTTTTGTCTGAAATTTAAGATGTCTATAAGTACTGGACTGATTTTGTTCTCTATTTTAGGTAAGCTTTACATATGTCTTGTGATGGTTTTCATTTTCAGATTTTAGTCTTGGGATGGTTTTAAGCTATTTTTATAGCAACCAATTTTTGCCCCTTTGATTACAGAGTCCCTAGATAAATATACCAATATTTATTTCTGTTATAAAAAGTACAATAAAACAGGTTATTTCATTAAATCCTTAAATATATCAAAATAAACTTTCAGATTTTAAACATTGAAAAGTACTTTTGCTAATTATCCCTAACTTTATTAGTCTTTTTTTTGGTGCAAATAACAATCTGTATAAATATTGAAAATTAATCTACCCGTACATTTGAATAATTATAATATAGAAATAATTACTCTTACTTGACCAATTACAATTACACCATGTTTTCTTAATGTTGGGATACAAAATAACATCAAAATAAGGATGATTAAGTTAATTAGTAGCGAAGAAAATAGTTAATTTTGATCGTTTTCATGAAATCATGTTGTTCACATACAATTCCAAGGAATTATGTCGACTTCAGAAGCTCTTAATAAATCCTATAAAAAAACATGTCATACAATACAAATACACAGACTAAATTACCAATAACAGGCCAGAATACATTTTAATTGACCAATAGTTGGCCAGTAAGACGTATTTTTTTATAGGCACTATAAAAACTACTTGAACTATTGGCTTATGATTTTGATAGAGATAAATTTCGTATTTTTACGTTGACACATTCTTAAAAATTTCATTTTACGTTTTGGGTTTTTGTGTCCCATGAACTAGCATCCATTCAATAAGATTTAAGCAAACAAACAATCAATTTCTGGTTCTTTTGTTATTAATCACTGAAATAGCAATATTATATCAGCCAAACGAAGGTCAAGAAACTGCTGTAATAGATTATTTAAGTTTATTAAGAGAAACAGTCTTTAATGTTTATCAAATTTTGCTTAGTCTTTGCCCTACAGACATATAATTTAATAAACAGGGGTGATTCTAAACCTTTTTATAATTTCTATCTATCTTAAACAATGTTTTTGTGGTGTTTTTGGGCTATTTTATTGGGAGGCGAGGGAAAAAATATTTTATCTTCCCAAAAAATTATATAAATTCAATATAAAATATACATTTTTTGTTGATATAAACCAATGTAAGTCAATTATAAATGCCCGTTTTTTTGCAATGGCCGTAAATAATTGTAAACTATGGTAGACCTGAATTAATTTGAAACTATTATAGATTATGTTTGATTTATGAAGTTCTGAGATATTGTGTAACATTGATACTGTTAGGTCAAGTCATAACACCAATCCATTAAAGTCGAATGCAACCATTTCGAGTCTTGTATTTTATTTTATTCACAAGTTTTATTTATTTTATTTATAAATTAATTTATTTCAATATAATTACAAATAACATGAAATAAACTATAATATTTATGGATTTTTTTTTATAATAAAAATACAGTAAAATATTTCGCATTAATGAAACAATATGTATAATATTTTGTTTGTATTAAAGGGACTGTGAACGTAAATTTTTCTCATCTTAATATCAAATCTTAACATTATCTCATTCATAATATCTCACAGATAGAGCAAAACGCGCTTTTGTTTGCTTAAAAAACGGCTTTTTTCACAAGTAGCAATAATAATCCAATTAATAAATGTATGTTAGTAAGTGACGTGCAAATCAATTCCCTGAAGGGGGGCTGGGTGGATGACAAGCAGAGAAAGAGGGGACAATGGGTTTTTTATTACATTTGTCCCCAAAGTTTTACAATAAAAATTAAATTTTGTATTTGTTGGCTTATGAATTTATTAGACTTTTACTGAATTTTGATTGGATTGGTTGGTTTTTAGTTGAGTGTTCAAACGTTTTAACCACTTATTTTAATCTACAGACGGGGTAATTTTGTATGTCATCATTGGGGATGTAAATCATTTTATCGGCCATTGTCCTAACTAATGAGTTTCCGATAACCAAACCTATAATATTTAATATGTGACTAAGGCTATTGGATAATATATTATTGGGTAGGCGCCATAAGTTAATTGCCCAATGATTTGGTTCAATTCAAGTAAACGTTGGATTTCCTATTCTAATATTACACCAATTAATGTAATTGGTAAATATTATAAAATATACTCTTTTTGAGGAACACAGTAATAGTGTCTGACTGATTATGACGTAACAAAAAAAATTAGCCAATGAGAGGCCACTATAAATTTTACCATTGGTCAATAACGGCCCCTCATTGGCTAATTTTTTTTTGTTACGTCATAATCAGTCAGACACTATTACTGTGTTCCTTTTTGAGGCTGTTGTTGTATCACCATGAAATATTTTGATTAGCTTGACAGAGTAGAAGATTAGCAGTTATAACATTTTTTTAAAAATTTTGTCCAAAATCTTTAATAGCAGCCGAGTAAATTTCTTGTAGTAAACCAATGCCATAACCAAAATGACAAACTGTTATAAAGAGTAGAGAACTGAATGTTTATTGTTCAGAGGAATCTTCTTTGATAATTTTGTATCTATCTTTCATAGCAAATGAGAATTTTTTTTACAGATATACTATACATATAGGCATATGGATAGGCAAATGGAAATATAATATTACATAATAGCGTCCAATATTGAAAAAAAAGACTTTTACAATTGTTGTTTACTACGTGTTTAGCTTCAATTGAAACTACTTTGCAGAAAATCTATCAAATTGTACACTTGACTTTCAATTGAATTAGATTCTCGGCCTGTAGTACATTTCAGTATATCAATATATATAAAGCATATTTAAGACATATATTCGTGAGAAAAATTGAATAAATTGTGAATCAGTACAGACTATAAAAAGTTACCAGAATTTTTAGTAGGAAGCAGACTATAGTGCTTAAAAAATTACACCAGAGATTACAAATGACCAATGATAGGCCAGTATACATTTTACCATTGGTCAATTAAAATGTATCATTGGTAATTTGTATTGTATGGCACCATTTTTTATAGGCAGTATAAGCTGTTTTTTAGTAGGTTAAGTTAAACTAAGGAAAGCTCTAATATGCTAGTGGCCAGAGGAGCCGCCATCTGGGTCTAAAATATAAAAATAAGGAGAGGGGAAGGGGGATTTATGTATTGGTTTGTGAGATTACACCATAAAACTTTTTTATGGTGATTAGAGAACAATCAATCAAAAAGCCCGAAAATAGTGTGAAACCTGACCAGAACCAATACACAACTTTCCTGGAAATTTTTCCGTGTCCCCGAGTATATCAATATATATCAGGCAATAATAATTGGCGTATCCATCACCAATTTATTCAGGGATAAAGTGGTTGAAAAATTGTTACGCGTCTGCTAGTTTCTATGTCAATATAAAGATGATGATAACTTACTGCTGTCATGCCAGGTGCCTAACTTCTAGAAAAAATGTAAAGTGAATGAAAAAGCCCATAAAAAAAACACCTGTAGAACATTTAGAAAAATATTTCGAAATCAAAGAGGTAGTTGTGTGGTGGTAGTTGAAATAGGATTTGTCTTTTTCTTTCCTAGCCTTTTTTTCTAAACTGTTATTCTTTTACTAACTAAAGGAAATATTTTTTTATAAGAGGATAAAATAAAGCACATATTCCTATATTCGTGTCATATATGTGCACCCACTTATCCCTTCCTCTATTCCTGTACACGCCTGCCTGTTCCCTTCTTAATGGTCCTATTAGGGCACTCCAAAATGCCCCTATTACATATTCCTCTATTCCTGTACACGCCTGCCTGTTCCCTCCTTATTGGTCCTATTAGGGCACTCCCTAATGGCCTAATATTAGATACTCTGCGCCCCCTAAATTTACTCTGATTCATATTATCATACAAGATGCATTGTCATAGACGAATTATAAGATTGATTAAAATTTTAGAGTAAGATCAAATGAATTTATGCGTGCTGTATTCGTATGATGAAGTTAATATAGTAATGTTAATTTAGAAAACAAAATGAAATATAATATGATTACTATAAAGCAACAAAAGTATAATATTGTACCTTCTTAAGCTATATGAGTAAACCAACTAAGCATTTTCTGATTACTCTATAATGTCTAGGAAACTAAATTATTATTATTACTGAACCAAATTGAATCGCTGATGACAGCTTGTGTGAAAATTTTTCCTTTCGGCATGGGTTGGAAATCATCATAAAAAGTAAGAAACTTTGAAGCTGAAGATTTAAAGACCATTGTGAAAAATGAGTACCAATATACTTTGATTAAAAGTAGAGTGACTGCACTTGGAATGTTTTAAAAGAAACAGAATTTTATATCCAGCATGGCTACGAAACCGATTAATATCCGCTGGAATAGAACCGATTCTCAGCCATACTGGATTATCATGTATTGAACTAGGTTACAGATAATATTCCACGAATATAAAAATAAAAATCATAAAATTAATATCTACTAGATTTTATCTTATAACTTTTCAGTTTAATATCCGAGGAAAGCTGTCTATGATAACTATTCAGAAACTTAATAAAATCTTATTTAAAAATGTAGTTAAACAGCTTAATAAAAGATATTTGATATCGGCCTACTTACGTTTTTCATTCTTATGGGATGGATAGACAGACAGACCGTAATCATTGAAAAGATTTGCTTTAAAAAGGTTACAACAATAGGGGAAAATATAGCTGATATAAACATTGAACTTAAAGTTTTCTTTATTATACTGATACTACAAAGAAATCGTCAACATGGATTTGGCAAGTTTTAGATTATTTACTATTTAATACTAATACATAGTAATAGTTATTTCTCGCATCGTATTATAAACGGCTTTTCGCGGATATAGAATGTACAATTATAAGATTAAAACTAGTTTTTTTAGCCTAGTGGTGCCGAAGGCACCGTCAAAAAAACTGGTTTTAATCTTATGATTGTACATTTCTATATTCGTAGAAAACTGTAAATATAATACGATGCTAGACATAGTTTTTTCGTATGGATGAGAACCGGTTCCTATCCACCGGATTCGAATGAATACGAGAAATGAATATTCTAGGTCATTTGGCTAATTCTACATTGGTTAGCCCTATCGAATATTTTTCTTATTGTCAATTGACAAGCTGATTTTTAAACCCACTTAAAGGGTCTAAACAATTGCTACTTTATTTTAAAACCGAAGTTTTTCTATAATTAGGGTCGGTCCGTACGTCCGTCCGTCCGAGATAGATAGCTTTTATTCGTTAATTTAGGCAAGTAAGAATTGTCCTATCGATTTCAAACTTTGCATGATGATTCCTGTAGTAGTTAGGTACGATTTAGAAAGCGTAGCAACTCTATAATCATTTCCAGAATGTCCGTATGTCCATTTTAAACATGTTGATTTTCTACTTTTTGTGATCTAATTATCCGTTTGATCTGATTTTTGGTATATTGATTCCTGGGACAACAAAGAACAATATTATAAGCGAAGCAACTCTATAATCAAGTCCTAAAAACGTAAGTATGTCCAAAAACATTATCCTGTATCAAGCAGTTTTTCAACAAATTTACTTACAATTTTGCTTCGACTCTTATACTTTTATATTCTGATTATTCAGTTTAGACACTGTTATTCAGTTTGTCCTACCGTTTCAGTTCTTCGCTTTTATGGATGTTGTCATCCTTGTTAGGGAATATTTATACTTTTACTTTGTTTGTTTGAAGCTATTTATTATTTTGGGGCAGGGATTATAGTTATTCAGTCAATAAAAATGGGAAATTGCTTCCTTTCATCAATAATTATCAGCTAGCTAAGAACAATTTTCCCTACGATATCAATTTCAAAATATGGGGGAAATTTGATCCTAATAAAATCATTGCACTGACATATTCCCCCCCCCCCCCCCAATATTCCCTGTGAAACTTTGGATATTATTGTTATATCAACATAAGATTATAGTCATAATTTTATTATAACAATATTGATTTGCAGATATGTGTTTCAATTAGTAGGGGACATTTGACTGTTTATTACACTAGTCCCTAAAGTTCTATGATAACGTTTTCCTATTTGTTGAATTAACAACTATGGAAACTTTTCTTAAATTATTATTGCTGGTTCATTAAGTTGAGTGTCCAATCGTTTCAACCTCTAATTCTAATGTACAGATGGGTTATTATGTATAACATCATTTAGGATGTACATCAATTCATCGGCCATTGTCTTATCCCTTTAGATCCCTGCATTGTAATAATTCGTGGGAAAAATAATTTAATCCTCCATTGTCTTATCCATGTATGATAGAATATTAAAAAAGTATATAATGCACTTTATCTTTGAAATAAACTTGAAAAGAAAAGTTAACAAATATAAAATCAAATGCAAAAAAAGTATATTTGATTCAAGGATCATAAGTTTTATTTCAGTTACCATCCCTATGAAACTATGGTGCTATAATTGTATATTGTATATAAGACTATGTCAATTAATATTTTTTTCAAAAAAATTATTTTTGGACACCCTAGTTTGCTACCTTAATTCTAACTTTGAGATGAACATATTTCTAGCTATTTTTTTATATTTTTTTTGGGTGGGGGGAAGATGGCTTCTCTGAGGTACTATCTAATCCTTCTTTAAAATTAAGAACAACAAATATGTCTTTTTTTCGTCACAAAGTTTTGTTTTGGATAATATTTGTCTGTATGTCTTTAAAACGTCTTGACAACCTGAATATATTTCAGGTTTACATTTACCCTATTTTTTTTTGAAAATTTAAATTTTCTTCCCTCCCCCTAAGTCTGTTGCTGTGTTGTGCCCTTGTTTCCAATTTAAAGTTAAAAATGCATTTTTTTGTTTTCAAGTTTATTGAATAAAAATGTATAATATAATATTACTGTAAATTTTTCAGGGCATAAAAGATTGGAAATGAGTTTTATACCTTTTAAAAGCGACACTATTCTATAATTAGGGTCGGTCCGTCTACCAGTCCATAACGGATAGCTCTTATCGTTAATATATGCATGTTAGAATTTTCCTATCGATTTTAAACTTGGCACGTGATTCCTGTAGTAGTTAGGTTTATTGAAGAGAGGGAAGGAAGGTGGGTGGATAAGATTATTTCTTTTTTGGTCTTTTTTTTAACCTTACTTTTTTAAACCTCTACCTTCCGTCCAAAAATACCAAAATATGCCCAGAAAAATACGAAAGCTTTGATAAAAAAATCATTATCGGTACATCTATATTCGAGATTTTACTGGTCAAAAATAAAAACATGCTTATAGTTTTATAAAATTATAAAGCATGAAAAAACATTGATTATTGATTACAATCTTTACTTTAAAAAAATGCTTTTTGGCTTTTAAACTTTATTTTTGCATCGAGATCACAATTGCAAAAAAAATAGGAATATTTATTTATTTTACTTTTATATTTACATTTATATTGCATGTACTTACATTTTACTTTCTCATAGTAGTACATTAAAAATTGCATCTATCTATCTACTTGACTTTATATCTATTTATCTATCAATATATATGTAAATTGTTATATTGAATCTATCTATCTTTTCTTGAAATCTTCCCATAGGTCATAGGAAGGTCTTTGGGTGGGTAGTTCTAACCTCCCAAGAGCAAAAAATAAAGAAAAAATTTCCACACCCCTAAAAAAAGTATTTCTAAAATTAGTATTGAAACTACATTATCCCTTGTATTGTACTTTTTTTTATTATCTAATAAATATACTGCTATGTGAATATTAGAGTAAAACAATAGATGGGGAAGGAATCCTTTAAAGTGGGTCCTTGGAAATCAACCAATCGCGTTGGGAATAATTACACAGCCAAGTCACTACAAAAGAGCTGAAAGCAATTTGCTAGCAGGCAAAAAAGGCTCCAACTGGGGGATCTAGGTAGTTGTCTGGTCATACATCTGTAGTTATACATTTATTATGTGAATGACTTTTGCTTTTGTAACCTTTCTATCCAGTTAGGGGGAAGGGCTGAGAAAATAATTTGTCTTCATCTTATTTAGTAAATAAACAAGGAAAAGAAACAACAAAGTTGGGGGGAATTTCAGGAATAAATGGTTACTTGTATCTGTCTCAGAAAAGAAAGGGTTATATGTTTATTTGAGTGACGTTGTCCTCTCCCTTCCTATGTATTTAGTTTCTATATATCTTTTTATCTACCTAAATAATTGTCTATTTTTTTATCTATCTTCAAACTTATTTATCTATCAATATTTCTAACTGTCTATCTATTTATAATAAGCTATTTAGAACGATGTTTCTGTCTTTTTTTCTATCTACTGCTCTATTTTTGAATATTTCTCTGTCTTTTCGTCACTTGTTTTTTACTAGCTGCTTACGCCCCTAGCCTATACAGAATCGAAAGGCAGAGAGGGGCTAGAAAATAGCTTTAAACCATTGCAAGACATAAATCAGAAAATAAAATGGCCTGAAATTATCATTTAACCTTTGTGAAGATAATTTCTATGTATCTATCTATTGAACTAATTATCTATCTATCATTCTATTTGTTTCCCTATCTATCTATCCATCCATTATCTTTCTTTCTATCTATCAACCTTTGATGTGATCTTCATAAGTAAATAGTGTTCCTACGAATACATATAAATATTTATTTATTTTCCTCCCCAGACCAATATAAAGCTCACCTTAAAATCACTGCTATACTAAGATATTAAGGACAGGCAGACATTAATCTTATAATATGAAGTCAATTATCTTATCTCTAAGAGGCAAAGCTCTTTCGGAGATTTTTCGCAACATCGTCGGAACGTTTATTTTTATATTTGCTAAGTAAATAGTGTGAGTGTTTACTGGAAACTGCAAACATTTGCATTGCGCACGCGACTTGGATTAATAGGGTTGTAACAAATATTTGATATATAATTTTTTTTAATCAATTTAATATTAGTTTGTATGTTGAATATTTATTTTACATTAAGTTTAAATGGTTCATATCAACCAGGGATGAAGGGAAATTTTACAATTTTTTTTCTTGGGTGATATATATTAGCGGAGTTCAAACTTTTCCACCAATAATTTAATCTACGAAAGTGACAATACAGATTTTTTTATCATAATATGTAACAATTTATGTAATTTCTTATTAAGGTCAAAGAGAAATATTATCAACATGTTTTTAAAATAGCATATTCTGATATTCATGTCGACATTACTTGAAAAAGAATAATTAGGTCATAATGACATTATGACTATTGTAATTTGTTGACAAAATAACATAAGAAGTGGAATAGTATCTCTTGCACAATTAGATTATCCGTCAGCGAACGTGTAAAGTATTTAGCAAGCAGGCAGTCAGTCATTCACGAAAGCAGGCAGGCAGCTACAAACAAATAGAACAAGCCTTCATTTCATTATCTTTATAATTTCATTTGTAGCTTTAAATGCCCCCTTTTACATTTTAAAAATCTTGATAGAATTAAGAAGTTACTTATAGAGCCTGAAACATTACGTCATACAAATGACCAATGATAGGCCAATACACAGACTAGATACCAATTGTAGGCCAGTATGATGTTATTTTTTAAAGGCACTCTAAAAAGTTTTAAAATTAAGAATATTAAGGGGTCAACCTTAAAATAACCTGTTTTATAAAGAAGTAGGATGTCCTTTAAGATCTCGTAAACGGATGGAACGATCATTTCACAATTTTCAAGAAAATTTAGCTAATTAAATCTATAGATTTTTCATTTCATTTGCATTTCATTGTATTCAGTTATCTATAGAGACAAAGATACACACTCAAAATATCTTTTGTACATTTTTTTAGGACGGGGGGGGGGGGTCAAATGTCCAATATGCAGAAATTTAGTTTCTTATGAATTATTATCTTTGGATGCATTTAACACACAAGATAAGATACAACAAGCATAATTTTGTTCAGGAATAGCGCAGCTACAACGATCTATCAATTCTTTGAAAATAAAGAACTGCAATAATTAGGTTCGCAGACATTTTTCACCATTAGGTTTAACACTATTAATGATTTTTCAAAGTTTTTTCAATGTATCAACATTAATAGAGAAAAATCTTTGAAATGGAAAACTTTCAGAAAAAAATCCTCCAATTATCACTTAAAGGTTATCGGGTTCGATTTTTGTTTTATCAAACCTATTGCTCAAAACACTTTCATTTGACGAATTTTCATTAAAAATCCTAGCTGGTCACGAAAGATATTGAGTTGTGCCTGATTAATAGCGACGACATTCCCCATACTCATACAAATGACAAGTAACATCAATAACAACTTTCTACGTTAACTATCTGCTAAAATTAAAAGAAGAATGTTAGTGTTTTAAAAAAATACTACTGTAGTTTAAAGTGCATCATTTTATTTTGATTATATAGCTATTTATATCTTTTTAATGAAAATGAACAATTACGTCTTATGTAAATAAACTTTTATTGCATGTTTTTACAAAAGAGACAAAAAATAATTAAAATTTATTATTTTTGCAAATAAAGAAAATGAAATACTTTAATTCTATATAGGATGAACGCCTAGGCAATTTCGTTTCCATACGCACTTCTGGACAAAGGTCGGACAATAAAATTGTTTGTTGCGGCAGTGCCAAATTTTGCCGAGAGAGAGACAAACAATGGGCTGTTTATTACACTAGTCCCCAAAGCTTTTTTAATAACGTTTTCTTGTCGTTGGATTTGCAACTTTGGGGACTTTAATTAAATTTTGATTGGTTGTTTCATTAAGTAGAGTATTTAAAAGTTTTAACCATTAATTTTAATCTACTGGTTTCCACCTCCTTGCAAAACCCTGTGCACACCACTGGTAATAAATCAGCACCAAAAAGTGTGATATAAATAAATAGGTACAATATATCTTATTATGGGAATAAACATCAAAAACATAACTCGAACATGAATAATAATAAGATGGTATAATCCATTAATTATCTAGAGGAGCGCGTAATCCCCCTTATCTTATTAAACATGGCCCTTTTTAGGAACCCTATCAAAATAAGCAGGCGAAAAACTAAATATGAGTAAAAATCCCAAGAAAACGGAAAGATTGGTTAAAATTAGTTTTTCGAATATGCAACTGTCATCCTAATCAGCTAATATCATCTAACATTTTTTTTATTTTCAGCTGTGATTGCAAGTCAATCAATATTTTTATGCAGCTACGGTCCGCTTTCCAATTTAAAAGGACTAAAATGTAAGGAATTACTTTGTTTTGTAAAAAAAAACTTATATGGAATAAAGATAATTATTTTTGGTAGGATGATTTTTCTCACAATAAGCAATGTTCATGGATTAAGGGTTAGTTTTTCAGTATATAGAAAAGAACAATCTTTCAGACATTTATATTCTATAATATAAAGTAGTAATATAAAATATAAATGTCATTTTTCTTTCCTTAAAAAGAATATTTTTTTGGTGTGTCTGTAGCAAAGTAACTCGAGAACAACTGAGCCAATATGGCTCTCCTTTACACTGAATCTTCTCAAAGGTCCCGTAATGGTTCATAAATGGTTGGAGGTAGGATGCCTCTACCCTTCCTAGATAAATCGCAGAAAGTAAATTGTCACCTTTTTAAAGCCAAAATTAAAAGTGGTGGGTTATCATAAACCTTCCTCCTACCTTTGAGTGCTTCTAGAGGCCTCTAGGGGCGTAGCTGATAGCGATTGATAAGTCAACTTAGTAATAAACGTGGAGAAAAACTTACACACTCCCCTGTTTCCTGATTGTCTGATTTTCATTATTTTTAAGCTTGATTAAGCATTAATATATTTTATTATCTATAACCCTTCACACATAACACATAAGAGGGTGTTTCATTAATCGAACTAATCGAATTGGCAAAACACAAAATTTTATTACTATAGCAGCAAAAATCTCTTCTTAATCATACTTCTTTCATTAAACCTATTTATCCTATTTACAATTATGTTTTTGTAGATATGTAACACATATAATTATATTGCAGAATTTTTATTAGTGGAAGTGATTAAACACCTCCGAGGAAAGTGTCATAAAAACAAGGACATATATCTTTGCAAAGGAGGGATTGTGATTTATTGCAATTATTCTATCACATCAATAATCAATGATCCTAGGGGATAAGACAAAGTACGAAAAGACAATAAAAGATAAATTGTTGTTATCCCAACGATAAACAAAATAACCCCACATATTAATTAAAATCATTGGTTGAAAAGTTTGGATCTATATTTAAAGAGCTTCTTTGAAAATAAAACCCATTTGGACCAGCAATTTCCGATATCTTCAGCTTCAGTCAAAAAATGGGACAGCGTAAAGTTCCTCAAAAAAATGACGTCGTACGATAAAAATGACCAATGAGAGGCCAGTATAAATTTTACTATTGGTCAATTACAGTGTATACTGGCCTCTCATTGATCAATTTTATTGTATGACGTCATTTTTATGGTGGCACTTTACGCTGTCTCAAAAAATACTATTTTATATCAAATTATTATATGTATAAACACAGTTTATTTTTTTACAAATAAGATGTATAAAAATCATAGGATATTGACGAACTGGATGTTTTTTCTATAATTTCATAAACAATGAAGAACCTGTAATTTCGCATATCTATTAATTGGAGAAAAAATCGTTTACTTGAGATAAAATATCCCTCCCTGGCTAATTCTGCTAATCCTGGGTTCTTTACTAAATGTGTTTACAAAAGAATTACCAACAAAAATTCAATTTAGATATTAAAATGGGGAATCTTATACAAGAAGGTTTCCAATAAAGGTGTAAGAAATGGAGAGAAATAAAATGGACTTTTATATCTAAAAGTGGTGCAGTTTAAAAATAAGAACTATAAAATAAGATGTTTTTTATATAGACTATAGGTCAAATGGGCTCAAAATATAACAATTAAATCTTCTGTTGATTTAAATTATTGGTTAAAAGGTTTTGACACTGCTAGTTTGAACTTCCCAAACAAAATATTTAAAAAGTGCTCAATGTTTTAATCCAGGAAATGGGCAGGAATGAATAGGTTATTAGGGCGTGTAATACAATAGTTCCCAAAGTATTATAAAAACGTTTTCTTCTTGGAGACTAATATTAAATTTTGATTGGTTGGTTCATTTAAAGAAGAGTATAAACGTTTAAACCACTAACTGCAATCTACAGAAAGGGCAATTATGTGTATCATTATTTGGGATGTACATCAATTTGATGGCAATTGTCTATTGGCTAATTAAAGAATGGCTATGCTTCTAAAAAGGTTCAATTGTGAATTTTAAGTTCCAAAATGTTTCTTTCTATTGTTTCAATTATTAAATGTTTGCTATTTAAAAAACAGAGATTGGATTTAGAAAGGGATTTCAGTTTTCAAATGGGGGAAAACTTTTTTCTAGGGGGGCAGGGTGTATTTTGGGTGTTGACAGTCGCCCCCAAGGGAAATACAAGAGTTTAATATTCTCAATTAAAGATATATGTATTTACAGGGAGGTAGGCCAGGGGAATGGGGGTGTTGTAAAGTATCTGTTCTTTTTTTAAAGAATGTGTTTATATCTTATTGAAAAGTACATTAATCATTAAAAAATATCTGGCTTAATTCTTTCTTCTTTATTTTTGGAATGCATATGCTTAATTTCAGTCCTTTCCTAATTTTCTGTAATTAATATATTTTTTATATCCTTTTTCTCTCTTTTTTCTTTTTATCCCATTCTTTTTTCCTACTTTATTATTTTATTAGCTCCATTTCTCCTAAAACTTTTTTCTTCGGTGTTTTGAAATATCTTTTATATCTTCCATTTTGCTTAAACATTTTTTTCGCTATATTTGTTTGTCTCTTTCGGTTTTTTTCGTTCGTTAGTTTGCCTTTCAAGCAATTTTATGTCACATTTTTTCTCTTTTTCCTAATCAATCTCGCGGTCCTACGACAAACGCAGGAGTACCAAACGTCTGAGTGGACACTTAACCTAACCTAACCTATTTTAGACCATCTTATAGGTTTTTTAACCCCTGCGGGGGGCTTATTTGTTCATTCATATCTTAACCTAACCTAATCTGTATAGAAAAACTTAATAAAATTAATATATTAAACACTCCTGCGTTCGTCCACTCCGACGTTTGAGACTCCTGCGTTTGTCCTAGAACCAATCTCGCTATATTACACTTTTTTCTTTCTTCCTCTATCTGTCAATTTCTTACCAATATAATTTTGATTTTCCCATCCTTCTTTCTCTCTTTCTCTTATTGTCTGTTCCTGATAGTTTAAATAACATATATTAGGTTGGAATGAATGTACCTGTAGAAAACAATTATCCAACCCCTCTACACTTAGGAGAGGGATAGATAATCTAAAGAAATAAATTTAACTATTTAAATTTTGTATCTTCTATATAAAATAATATTACTCTAACCTTTTTATTACCAAGTATTACTATTCTATAAATAATGTATGTTAGTTAGAAGGTCTTTATACCTTTATTTATTAAAGGTTTTAAAAAGTTTAATATCATTAACTGACTATATACTGAAAAAAAAACTAAGTTATTTTGACGTTCTGCCTTAAACAGTTAAACCTGTGGTCGAATGGTCTTAAATTTTCTGTATAACCTTATCCTATCAAGCGCTATTGTATTAGCGGTAGATATTACTTTCTTGTAGTAATAATAATAAGTTGGGTCAAGTGTAGATGTAAATATCTTATAACAAGTGTGTTATGTCATCCTTGACAACAAACAGACATGAACAAATAAGATTGTATGTCAACCAAAAGCTTTTAAGTTCAGCAGGGCATTTCTTTGTTTAGCCTAAAGAAATTCCCTTTCTGTGTGTGAGTGTCTCTTTCAATACACACACACACACACACACACACACACACACACACAATACCTAATTGGATAAATTACACCCCTCCTTTCAAATTCAATGAAAACTGGGTATTTCATCTTACACAACTATACAAATCAAATTATAGGTGACTTCAATCAATCCTCCTTGGGGGCAGAGAGGGTATCCAGGGTGGGTGGGGGGTGGCCCCCTCATGTCCGCCCTGGGGTGGAGTAAAAAGTGCCTATTAGGCCTGGGTAAAATGCAGGGACCTAAAGGGGCTTTGAAATGAAATAAAAATAATATGTTAAAAATGTAATCTTCGTGCTTTTTTAAAAACTGTTAAAAACCAGCATTCTGATCGACCTAACTTTACAATATAATAAATACCAGTATTTCTGTCTGGCTGTACTTTAAATAAGATCTCGTAAACAGCTCTAATAATTTTTTTTTCTCAGGAATTCTCAGCAAAAAGCAAACCAATTAGACTTAATTTGGGGGTAAATCTCATTCACTTGTTGGCTTTAGAGAAGCCTTTATTTTGAGAAAAGTTTATAATATTTTCAGAAATTCTATTTCCTTAAAACTCTGTACCTGCTTCCCTGATTAGGAAAATGACAAGGGGCGGTGAGGGTTACGACAGCTAATGGACTCTTACAAACATAATAGATCGTAAAATATAGAGTGACTTGTACAGTAATTGTTAATCGAGTCGGTTAGTAAGTCTGTAACAATCATGAATTATGAAAGAATATTTATTTATTTTGTCAAAATTCTAAATTCTAAAATTAAAACCAGTTTTGCTAACACGAAGGGGCCAAAGGTCTGAACTAACAAAACTGGTATTAATTCTATAATTTTTATTTTCATATTTTGAAACATTAAGATGCTATACATGATTTTTCAGTATGACTGAGAACCGGTTCTATTCCAGAAGATATTACTCGGTTTCGAATCCCTACTGAAATATTTATCTAGCGCATCGTATTATGGACAGCTTTCTGCGTATAATAAAATGAAAAATTACAAGATTTAACCAGATTTATTCGCACCGAGGTTTGAAAATGAACAGACAGCAAACAGGAGAAAAATAGTTTTTTTTGTGGGTTTCTTGAACTTTAATATTTTTTACTAACATTTTTGAAAGGATCTTATGATGTTAAAATATAGGCTGTACAATTAAAAAGAGAAAACCCTTTGCGTTGGTGAAACAGGTGTTTGTTACTCTAATTTATCTCTAAAAAACTTTGCAATAATTGATAAAGTATCCCTGCTCATATAATTTTATTTCTCGTATTCATTCGAATCCGGTGGATAGGAACCGGTTCTCATCCATACGAAAAAACTATGTCTAGCATCGTATTATATCCAGTTTTCTACGAATATAGAAATGTACAATCATAAGATTAAAACCAGTTTTTTTAGCCGGTGACTTCGGCACCACGGGGCTAAAAAAACTAGTTTTAATCTTATAATTGTACATTCTATATCCGCGGAAAGCCGTTTATAATACGATACGAGAAATAACTATTCCTAACATCATTAAATTTTCATCTAAAAGTTGGTTATAATCCAGTATTTTGAAAGCGGTTGACCTATATATAATATTCATTTTTGTTTAATGGAAATAATGTAGGAATGGGTATTTATTGCATTGTAGTAAGGACAACTTTCTACGGATATAAGAATGAAAAATTATAAGATTAAAACCAGTTTTCTTAGCTCCGAGAGGGCCGAAGGTCTTGGCTAACAAAACTTGTATTAATTCCATGATATTTATTTTATTAATCGTGGTAAAATGGCTGTAAAACGATGCTATACATGAATTTTCAGAACAAGTTCAAAGCCATACTGGAAAATGGTTTCCATTATATAAAATCATTTTCCTTGACCAACAGCTCAATTTTAGAGTTACTAGAGCAAAATATAATCTTACATAACTCGTTCTGCGTGTTACAATTTTGCTTATGTAGAAAATATTATAAAAAGCAAATGCAAAGAAACTTTCTTTATGGTGTTTACAAAGGTTCAGTTTTAAAATCTTTATTATCTTTATTTAATTGATAACATGGAGTGACCAATATATAATCCTCTAATATAAAGTAGTAAGCTTTAAATGTCTATAGCGAAGGATCTCGCTAACCACTAACCCGATATGGTCCTCCATTACAGTGAAGCTTCTTATAGGTCCAAGGATGGTTTTAGGCTATTTTTTCAAAATGTCTGGTTATGGTTTTAGGATATTTTTCTGCCCTCCTATATGTCTTACAATATTGAGTCCCTAGTTGCTAGGGGCGCGGCCACTAGTTCTTTATAAAACAACAACAATTATTTAGTGTAGGGTAGCAAATACAAGCTAACAACTTTCTTGTAATGACGGATAGATGGATGGAAAATCAAAAAAAAATATAAAGTAGCTCCACTAATAAAAAAGATAAATATAGTAAAAACCTCTGGTTATGACCATAGTAGCGTGGCTGCAGCCGGAACCGGAAATTCAATATTCTTCTATTCACACATTCTTACTTAGGGGGGCGGTTTCTTCTAATACAAAAAATAAACTAATAACAGTAGATCCATGAATCTGCTAAAGCTTGAACATGAATAGTTATGCTATACAAGTTATTACCTTTAAAATGGCTCAAAAAGATGCTTTCTTTAGAGGAATATTTAATCTGTAGAAAACTATTTTGTCAGTCAAGATTAATTATTGCTTAGAATATTTTAATGAAATTTAAATGGTTGACATATTGAATTGTTTTTTTCGACAGTTCCTCTAGATGCAGTTTTAAGCTATTATTTTTCGAGCAACAATTAATATACTTTTCAAAATCAGATGTCAGCTTTGATAAACAACATTAACAAATCAGCTTTCTCGATATTTTCTTAATTAATTCACTATGATAAGTTTTTAATATAATAAGATTAATTGTTATAAATATTAAATTTTTATTATTTTAAATCAATCAATGTATTTGTCTACCAGAAGTAAATGTTTGAAAATTAGCGTGTCTTTATTTTTTCTCAGATTTTCATAAGATTTTCCCTGGACGGATTATCCCCACCCCCTCCCTCCCCTCCTCACAAAAATATTTGAGTGCCTGGCGTCGTAACTTGAGACAGAAATGCTACGATACGACAAACTATGATAAGTTTATTTAATCCCATTAGAACTTGCAAGATTTTACTGAGAGATTAGTACAGATTGTACTAAATACATTCACTAAAATTATCAAGAATATGCTACTACAAGCAAATTGAAGCAGGCATTGAGTCTAGACTGTAAATTTTATTGGTACTAGGGTTGGGCCGGATATCCGGTGTGGCCGGATATCCGGCCGGATATCCGGCAATATAATCTTTTATATTTTACAACAAAAATCTCTGTTTTTTTTTAATCTTAAATGGCTGTAATTTTCTTATTATTGAAGATAGAAGAACAATTTTTTCTGAATATGTTTATCTTTATGTAAATCTTATATTAGAAATCTCAAAACATAAATTTTGGCGGTGGCAGCAGTACTTGGCAGCTGCAAGCCGCAAACCGACGGTTTGCAGGTAAACGGCAACGGATTTTATGAAATTGTAATATGTCATGAAGATATATAAAAAAGCCTAAGTTTAAAATTTGAAATCTTCAAGTAAAAATTTGCGGTCACAGGAACCGTTTAAAGATTTCTGGAGACCTAAAGGTTCAGGACTTGCAGGATTATACCTGGAACCTGAAATCAACTTGAACACCTATATTACATATGAGGATGTACGACTATAGGATATTTTAGTATTAGATAACATGAAATGCTTTGTTTAAGTAAAAAAATATTTTTACTTTTTACCTGAATGACCTTACTAGAATTGCTGGCATCCTGTGCCCGCCAGGAAGGAGGTATTTAAAAAAAATTCAACTCTCAGTTATGTGTCATACCCATATTTCGAAAGTCACTTAGTTATAGCCCTCTACATTTTATACACAGAAAATGGGATAGAAAAAAACAGAGGGGGGGGGGGCAGGCATTCAATGCCACATCCCCGCCCATCCTCCAACCGTTAGGGGTTGATATTACAGATTGAGGGAAGTAATAGTTCATTAGATTTATTTGCTAAGAAGAAAAATCATTAAATACTTACTTAATTTTTAAGCTTTAATCTAAATTTTATCCTATTATACAAAGTAGTAAGCTTTTTTTTGTCTGTAGCGAAGGATCTCGCTAACCGCTGAACTGATATGTTCTCCTTTAGAGTGAAGCTTCTTATAGGTCCCAGGGTGGTTTTAGGCTGTTTCATTTTATAAAAAAAAGTCGTTGTAAGGTTTGCCTATTGCCAATTGCCTAACCCTGCGGGGCAATCACCTAACCAAATATAACCTAACCTAACCTAAAATAACCTATTAAAAGCAATTTTAAAAATACAACAAATCGCCCCTTAAGGTGCGTTGCCACAAAAGGGACTATATCCTTTTTTGATACTTTAATATGTATAATTTGGCCGGTTATCCGGCCGGATATCCGGTAATTTGGCCGGATAACCGGATATTTGCCGGATATCCGGCGTTGGCCGGATATCCGGCCGGTTACCGGATATCCGGCATTTGAAATCAGCCGGATATCCGGTATCCGGTATCCGGCCAAAAAAATATCCGGCCCAACCCTAATTGGTACCCAAAGTTTTTAAACATGATCTATCCTAAAAACTTTGGGTGCTTTCATCAATTCTTGATTGGTTGGTTCAAACAAGCAGTGTCCACATTTTCAATTGATACTTGAAATTTGCGCCAGGGGTAAATTTGGGGGTGTAAATCAAATTATTGTGCACTGTCTTATGCTTGAAGAGCACGTCCTTACTGAGACAATAATAAATTTGTACATTGTTGTCAAGCGAAAGTAGAAACTTTGATATCAGTAAGGCCACTTTGATTTTTCCGTCCGTCCGTACATCTGTAACGGATAGCTTTTTTCGTTAATTTAGGCATGTTAGAATTGTCCTACCGATTTCAAACTTTGTATGGTGATTCCTGTAATAGTTAGGTACGCTTTAGAAAGCGTAGCAACTCTATAATCACTACCAGAATGTCCTTACGTCCAATTAAAACATGTTGATTTTTTTACTTTTTTAACAACAAATTTTTATGTGATCTAATTATCCGATTGATCTGATTTTGGTATACAGATTCCTGGGACAACAAAGCATTCTATTATAAGCAAAGCAACTCTATAATCAAGTCATAAAAATGTAAGTATGTCCATATTCATTATTCTGTATCAAGCAGTTTTTTAACAAATTTACTTACAATTTTGCTTCGACTCTTATACATTTATATTATGATTATTCAGTTCTGACACTATACAAGTGTTTATGTCCGTTTGTCTACAGTTTCAGAGCTTCGCTTTTATGGATGTTGTCATCCTTGTTATAGTACAATTTCTCCTATTAGGGTTGTTACTATAGTACAATATTTGCACAACTTTGAAATTAGATTAGTCGACCAAATAGTGCTAATCGATGACAAGAAGACAAACTAAGAGAGACAAGAAATTTTTAAAGATTTATTTTGGAAATAAGTTAGAGCATAAACAGTCTATAATTTATTTTTCCCAACAAAATATCGATCTGTAATTTTTAAACAAAATTTCGACTTAAATAACAGGCAATTTACGTTATAAAAGGTTATCGTTGATTTGTCAACCACGATCACTTTTTATCTTATCTATAGGATATATGATATTAGAATAAAACACTAAGGAAAAAGGGTTAAATATTTGCTTCTCCCCATCGCAACCACCTTGTGCAAACTTTCTATTGGGTCATTGAAAATCAACCAATGGTGTCGCTTATATTAACACAGCCAAGTAGCAGAAAATAATTTAGAAGCAGAAGAAAGAGGTCTTTGAAAAGGAAGGGAGGTATTTGTCTGTATATACATCTATACTATAGATCTGTTTATATTATTAAGAATATAACATAATGTAACGAAAGATCTTGTAAACGGCTAAACCGATCGTTAAAATATTATCAAGGAAGTTAATGAATGGTTCAAGGAAGATACACTTGTTAAATTTCATAACTAAATAGACTAAAACATAAACTGACATTTTATGTCATCGCAATGTGTCAATATTAAACAGGTAAGCTGCAAGTTGACAAAATATTCAATATTTTTATGTCATAATTCCCCAATAATGATAATCGTATTAAAATTGTCTGCGTGTCAATAGTGTATTTAATTGAAATCAACATTTCCGGCTAAATTTTGCTAGCTGATTCCAATCAAAAACTTTGCTTTATAATCAGCTTATAGGGTTGAGTTGTAGATCCATAACTTACAGAAATGGGATGTTTTGAAAAGATTAATAGAAATAAAACTCTTTGTTTGGCTTTGAAATACCAGGGACGGAGGGGATATTGGCTGTAAATTACATATAAAACTTGTACCCAAAGTTTTACAAACACAGTATTTTATTTGATGGCTTATTGGTTACTTTTATTGAATTTTGATTGGTTGGTTTCAAAATAACAGTGTACAAGCTTTTCGACAAATAGTTTGAATCTGTATAAAGGGTAATTTTGTTTATCATAATTGGGGGAGTACCTAAATTTATCGTCCATTGTCTCATCCTTTGATATCACGGAATAATAAAACTTATGGATACTAATATCGTATATCTACCACTGAACCTTATTAGACAATCTTATTAAAGCAATCTTTAGTCATCTAAGGGCTTTAAGCATGACTACAACTACAGACATGCATACACAGACAGATAGATTTACATCGATAGACAGACAGACAGACATAACATTTGTTGATTATAGTATAGATATGCAGTGCAAGATGGGTAATTATTTTCAACAAGGATTAGTTATCTAAACAATGTAATGTTTATGTTTTTATTACCAATAATCCTATTTTGTAAAGTGGTTTGATGGGTGTCTAGTAATATCTCTAAAACTGCTAGATAGATGAATTTTTAACTATCAGAGAAGCTTTTAATTATTTTCAATAAATCTTATAATAATTAACTATTCTATTTATTTTTAAACTATTCTTTTGGAAAAATCCGCTAAAGTTGGCTGTAACTCTCCTTCAATGTGTATTAAACCGATGAAAGGCAAACTTAGGGGCTCATCTTGTACAGTATTCATGTACAGTATACAATTATTTATATATAAGAAAGGTTTATTTTCTAAAATATTTAAAACAAAGAGATTTATAAAAATAAACATCAATTCAATTTTTAGAATAAGTAATCAAGTCGCTAGTTGCCCTTGTACTTTTAAAATTTGCGTTTATTCTCAGACAGCTGGGTAACTTTGACTATAAATCCATGTAAAAGACCCCAAACCATAACTCTTTATTAGATATAAAAAGATGTCCATATATATACATTGTAGTAGCCATTATTCTAGTTTAGTTATACTTTAGGGTGGCACTGTTCCTAATAAAGTTTCATATTGTTGTATAGAAAATTTAGTCTATGAGTTATGGTTTCCTTCGCCTTACATAGGGATATGTCAGACTTAAGAAACCCTGAAATTCTGGGCTAGACTAAGAAATTGTATAGGATTTTTCCCAATATCATTATGAAAATAACAAATTACATGAAAGATTAGAAATGTTTAAACATTTGATCGCCAAAGCTGTTGTTTAAAGATTTATTCATCTTAGGGAACAAATCATACATTATAAAATAATTATACAGAAGAACAATTTTCATTAAAGGAATAAATTATACATTTAAATAAAAAAAACATGAATATTTGATCGCCAAAGCTAGCAAGCTTAAGTTAGCTATAGGTTCATATCGAAAACGTGTCAGCAACAAAAACTTTTATAAATAACTTTAAATAATAGTGCATGACTAGTTTCAACTATATTGGACATTTCTATATAATGTATGAGATTTCAGAAAACTATTTTATTAAAACATAAAAAGCCACTCTAAATGGCTAAAATAAGAATGTATTGAAAATAAACATTCATATGTTTGTCTTTTTACATTTACTTTTGACCAAAACATACATTAAGCTAAATCCTTACAAGAACATTACAGTTATACGTTTATATTTTGTTAGTAGCGCAGCTACATGTGATTAGGGTAAGTCCGTACATTTATCTTCCCTTTAAAGTAAGTTATGGTAACTGTTCAAGTTAAAAAAAAAGTAATATTGCTTTAGGTAGTTGTTATTGTTTTTTTTTATATTTTTTAATTGGCCAAAGATGCATAAAGATTTTTATTATGTGTTTTGTGTTTTAAATATATTATCACAACAGGCTACGACCCTGAAGGCCTCTAGAGACACTGGAGGTGAGTGTGAGGGGGAAGAGGGGGTTTGGCAAGTCGACCTTCCCTATGTTTTATTTTATATTTAAAAGCAAAGTAAAAAAAATCGGTTGATGATTTTTTCTAGGGCGAAAAGGGAAAACCATATCGGTCTAGCGTTTAGCGAGATCCTTTGGTACAGACGGACACACACACACACATCCTATTACTTTTGTATAAGGATTATTCTCTAGTGTAGCTTTGTATTGCTGCTCTTCTCATGGATATAATTGTCCTTGTCATTTAATGCTTTAATGAAGAAGGTACTCTACATTTAATACCTGTCGGTCTGTTGTTAAAGCATGTTCAGCTGGGATCAAAATTCATATGAAAGTTGGCGATAAATTGACGTATATTTCCACTGATTATAAATAACCTAAAGTTTTTCAACGATTTAGATAAAACATTGGGCACCAGTGTAATTTACAGTCTAATGAATATGAATCTTCACTCTGCATGAATAGTTTTAGAGAAGCTTCTGAAATATAAAACAAAAAAAATGTTATTATTGATATTTGTAAATATAAATTGTACATGATGTATTAACCATTAACTTTTTTCCTAGGACCAAGGAAAGGAAATCTGTAGGAAAAAACTTTTCTCCAAGGCCAAAAAAGGCCCTAAAGTAGGTCTTATCAGAGAGAGAGAAGAAAATGGGCTGTTTATTACCCTAGTCCCCAAAGTTTTATTTATTCGTTGGCTTAACAACTTTAGGGACTTTAGTGAATTTTGGTTGTTTCATTAAGTTGAGGTTTCACAGTTAACTATAAAACTAGCGGCTGTCCCTAAAAATAGCCTAAAACCATACCAAAAATCAAAAATAGAATTACAATAGGCTAAAACCATATGTGATAATTTTTTCGATTTTGCTGGTATCAATTTTATGGAGGCAATATATTTATCTTGATATTTCCATTCCCTCTCCACGATATTACCATAGCTTCAATATAAATCATTTACTATATTGTTTTACTCATATATCTTAGTGGATAAAAGGGGAGGTAAGTTGGTAGATCAATATTTTATTTGTAGCAATAGCAAACCAATCACCCTTTAATTTTATTTCATATCATCTTTCATTTTTTAAACTGTTGGTAAACCTTTTTCACATTTTATGTATATTAGGGCCAAAAAGGGTCCAAAATTTCGAGTATGTGATGATAAAAGACATGAATATAAAAATGATGTTTATATCAATAATAAATCAAATAGTGTTTTTTTTTCAGTTGATTTTCTTATCCATTTTTCTAAGGTTATAAGAGAAATTCTGTTTTGCCTTGAAGGTGCAAAAGATCATTAGAATATTGACGCCATAACCCAGTAATGGTTTGATAAAATAAACATTTAAATTATACTGGTACCCAATGTTTTATATAAACATTCTTCAATTCGTTTGGTTCAAAACTTTGGGGACCCTATCAAATCCTGATTGATTGAAACAAATTTTTTTCATCAAATTCTTTTGATATATATGTAAAAGGGATAATAACTAAAATCTAAAATGAATGTATTATTGACTTTTAAAATATATTATTAAGAAGATTGAATAACTATGTTATACATTATCACGTTAGGAATCCTTATAGAGTCAACATTCCTATGTTCACCATTCTGACCGACAACCTTTACAAGTTGCCGGACTAATGCATCCAAATACAGTTCTTTTTGTGTATAAGACTTATGTTAATGAATCTGCTTGGTTTTCTGATTGTTTGTGGCATGATGCCGACATACATACACATACTAGTTGTAGAGTAGCTACTCCTTAATTTGGTTTGTATGTCTGTCTTTTATATGAGTAACATTCAAAATGATATGTAGACATTAATTGATCTAATACTTGTTTTGTTATACCTTAATACTATATTTAAACCCAATATTTAAACTGAGGAAATTCTTAATGATGGACATAATGTAAATGTAAATATCAGGAATAAAGGCATATAGTATGTCTACTATGACCATCTAATCAAATATCAAACGGTTAACTTAAGCAAATAACTTTGTATAGCTTTAGCAAAAATATATTACAAATATTTCATCTGTTTAGCGGTTAACTTTTAAATTGTTGAAAGTAATTGTTGCTGTGCTACTTAAGAATATAAATGTCCTTGGTTAAATATGTTTAGAATCATTTTAACACTATATAGACAAAACTCTTAATGTTTTGTAAAGTTGAGAGAATGTATAATTTATCCCTCCCTTAAACTCAGAAGGAAAGGGAACATTAGGCTGTAAATTATACTGGTACTCAAGGTTTTTTATAACAACGTTCCCTCATTTGTTTGGCACATTTATCAAATCATGTTTAATTAGTGCTTAAGAAACTCGGACAAATTGACGGTCTTTTGAAATTATTAAAAATTATACAGATAATAAAACAAACACATGTTAATTTTCCCAACCGTATACGTGGTAAAATGTCATTTTTGGTTTGCTATATTATCAATATCTCTTTTTTCTTTTTCCATTATTTTGCTACAATTTCCCAGTTGTTCGTTTTGTGACACTTGAAATGGCCTCTTTTACTTATCCTTTTTTAGAGGGGGTGAAAAGGGGTAATTTTGTTTACCATATTTGAGTGTGTCTGCTAATTGTACAGATAGACTGTGATACACCTAGAATTGCAGCAGTAGAGGCAATGTTAACGTCTTTGTTATGAGCCAGCTTGGGGGAAAATCGAACTCTTTACCTCCCCTACAACTGAGATGGGTTTTAAAAAGACACCAATAACAATTACACAAGAAATTATGTATTATAAACCATAGGGACACGTGTAAGGTAATGGTTTTAAGTCATTTAAAATAGAGCACTAACCCTTTACTATTATTATTTAAACTTACTTTTATGTCCCCCTTTTTTAGTTAAGTTGAAACTGTAAAATTATTCATTCACTTAAAATAGTTTATTTTATATTATTTAGATTAAAATATCAATTAGCGGCTGCACCCCTAGGGGTTTTTAATATTTCTTAGAAAGAGGAATGAAAATTAGTTTAAAATTTTCCCGGTGCCTTCTAAATAATGTGTTTATAGAAAATATGTCATAGGACAATGGATTTTTTTAAAACTTGATATTAGGGAGAATAAAAGAGTGTTGATTGATATAAATTTCCTTATGTCTCATAAAAAAAAAGTATTAGATAAAAGGGACAATACTAAAAGTCCTCTTTTTTACTCAAATTAATATTCTATTAATTTTACATCTTTGAAATGTCATACCACCATAAAACACAATCTTGTGTGTTATTTAAAATAAAACCATTATTACAGAAATATGTAAATGAACTTTTTTACATTAACGGTTTCGACAAGGTGTTTTAAGTTTTTTTCCTCGCTTAAGCTTCAGAGCTGTTATCTTTTAAAATAAGACTCTATCCTTATTTTATTGTTGTTACATGCATTATAAGCAACAGGATGTCTGTTTTCTGTTGTTATGGATCTTGCAAACTGCTGAACAGATATGGTTCTCCTTTACAGTAAAAATAGGTCTAGGGAAGGTTTATATCGCCTCTGGAACCACTCACCCAAAAAAATTAAAGTAGAGGGTCACCTTACCCCCCTAGAGGACTTAATGGACGCAACCGCTAATTTGTTATACGCACTTTCAAATATACAAATATGACTCTAGTATCTATTTGTCCATAGTTTAGTATCTAAACATAAATATTGAAATGTTTCAACATTATGTCAACTGTACATGTCTGTAGACTGTATGTCAAATCTGTCAATAACTTCCAGTTTCTCAGGGATTTATGGTCAGATAAGTTGTTTAAAAACTTATGCAATGATAATTCAATGTATTGTTACCACGCACATAGCCTCTAGAGACATATTTACTTTTAAAATAAAAGAAAGGTTAAATAGCTTGCATAGTACTTCCATAAATCTTATCTGAAATCAGGCCTTAATGGGTTCAGTATTTAATGATATCTGAATGGACAGACAAAAAAAACCTTACTACTTCATATTATAGACAAAATTTGAAAAGAACAAACACACACACTACTATACTACTTTATAGATTAGAATTTGTAACAAATTATGACCTTAAGGTTAATTTTTACCTCATATACCTATACATTTATCTTTGGCTTATATCCTAGTGTCTAATTTAAATACATTGATATTTCTTAGTTTATAAGTTGCAGTCAGACAGGCATTAGAATGTATTGAATAGAATATCTTCTCGTATTATTTCGATCCTATATACGTGCAGTTGCACTCCTAGCACCTATGGAGGAAGGGTAATAAAATAGATTAAAACCATCCCAAAGACCTAAATTTAGAGGTATGATAGATTTATGCTATGCATAATAGGATTGATTCATTTATTTATCTTAAATAGAATTAGATTGCTAAATATAATGTATTTTTAACCCAATTGTAAAATATTTCTTTGGATATATGTAAATTTCGGATTAGCTTATTTTTAAAAGCGAAGCTTTTCTATAATTAGGGTCGGTCCGTCCGTACGTCCGTCCGTCCGTACGTCCGTCCGTACGTCCGTCCGTCCGTCACGGATAGCTTTTTTCGTTAATTTAGACATGTTAGAATTGTCCTATCGATTTCAAATTTTGCATGGTGATTCCTTTAGTAGTTAGGTACGATTTAGAAAGCGTAGCAACTCTATAATTACTACCAAAATGTCTGTACGTCCATTTTAAACATGTTGGTTTTTTTACTTTTTTAAATAGCTTTTTTCGTTAATTTAGGCATGTTAGAATTGTCCTATCGATTTCAAATTTTGCATGGTGATTCCTATAATAGTTAGGTACGAGTTAGAAAGCGTAGCAACTCTATAATCATTACCAGAATGTCCGTACGTCCATTTTAAACATGTTGATTTTTTTACATTTTTAACAACAAATTTGTATGTGACCTAATTATCCGATTGGTCTGATTTTTGGTATACTGATTCCTGGGACAACAAAGTACAATATTATAAGCGAAGCAACTCTATAATCAAGTCCTAAAAATGTAAGTATGTCCATAATCATTATCCTGTATCAAGCAGTTTTTCAACAAATTTACTTATAATTTTGCTTTGACTCTTATACATTCGCATTCTGATTATTCAGTTCTGACATTAAACAAGCGTTAATGTCCGTTTGTCCTACCGTTTCAGAGCTTCGCTTTTATGGATGTTGTCATCCTTGTTCTTGGATATCTAAATGGATATAAAAAAGTGGATATTATGACTGGGGAAATTTTATTGTAAATTTAGGTTGCTATGCTAATGTATTTTTTCATTAGTTGACAGTAGGTTCCTCCAGTTGGAGGGTAGTGGATGGGGTAAAGGAGATAGATGGAGGATTTCGTTATATTAGCTGAAGTACCATTTTATTATGTTAGACAAAAATTAGGTGTAATATCCAAGTATTAGAAAATCTTTAAGCATGCACAGTTTACATCCATTGGAAAATTCAATCATTTTTTAATTTGACATAACTCGATATAATGCTTATTTTTGAAGGACGTATATATATATATAGAAACAAGGATGACAACATCCATAAAAGCGAAGCACTGAAACGGTAGGACAAACGGACATTAACACTTGTATAGTAACTGAACTGAAAAATCGGAACATAAATGTATAAATGTCGAATCAAAATTGTAGGTAAATTTGTTGAAAAACTGCTTAAAAACAGGATACTGTTTATGGACATACTTACATTTTTGGACTTTATTATAGAGTTGCTTCGCTTATAATATTGTTCTTTGTTGTCCCAGGAATCAATATACCAAAAATCAGATCAAACAGATAATTAAAACACTTGAAAATTTGTTGTTAAAAAAGTATAAAATCAACATGTTTAAAATGGACGTACGGACATTCTGGTAATGATTATAGAGTTGCTACGCTTTCTAAATCGTACCCAACTACTACAGGAATCATCATGCAAAGTTTGAAATCGATAGGACAATTCTAACATGCCTAAATTAACGAATAAAAGCTATCTATCTCGGACGGACGGACGGACGTACGGACGGACGGACGGACGGACCCTAATTATAGAAAAGCTTCGCTTTTAATAATGACATTTCCTAATTAGGAAAGCTTCGCTAAAAGATTATATTAGGGGAATAAGAATATGGGTTGGGGAAAGGGAGGCTCTGAACTTCCGTCTTCTGACAAATTATAGAAAAGTCTTGAAAAGGGTTAAATGAAGAATGTGGGGGGGGGGGTATTGTCCGACACATCGTAATATGAGAAACTTGTGTTCAAGTTATTTACAGGAAAAGTAGAGTATTAGACAGTGCGATTTTAGAATTTCAGTAATGCTATAAAAGTAACAGGATATCTATCTTTCTGTCTTTAACAAAAGATATCTGAAGCAAATGGACTTCTATCACTCTCCCTTACAGTAAAGCATCTTATAGGTCACGTAAAGATTGCATAGGCCTTTATTGTGACAGTAAATGATTAACCAAAAAAATATGAAGAAGATTTAATTCAAAACATGTAAATAATTTTGGATGATCGGGGTGGTAATATCCATTAGCTATTTCAGTTGATTCTAATTCAAGTCTAACAATAACAACTATATTATTCACATTTTTACTTATTATTACCTACTTTCAAGAATTACATTTGTCCAAGTCATTCATTTGGTAAAAATATTTCAAAAATCGGAAGTAAGGAAAGACAGATTTTTCAAAATGGGGGGGGGGGAGGGGGCGGATTTGATACATTATTTTCTCCGAGGCGTATACACTTGTAGGCGCCAGCCTGTTGAAGGACGCTGAAATCTGGAGGTGAGATTGGAAGGGGAGGGATGGAATGTGACCCTAAATGGGGAGAGATGACCCCTAATACCCTCTAAACACCCTGCACACCCCTTCCTGGCGCCCCCAGAGCTTAGCACTTGTTCATATCTATCTATATGGAGGGATTAATTTCATTTGTTTTATTATGCTTTACAAATTAGCATTAAATGGCAATTAAATGAATTTTATTATAAGAAATTTTTGTGGTCATAGACGACGTAATTATCAGGCATCTTTTGTAGAATTATGAACTAAAGGTAGCTGCGCCCCTAGCAACTAGAAAATATGTATTCGAAGACTGAAAAAAAAGCCTAAAACCAACCAAAGACTTGAATCTAAAAAAAATCAAATCATCCTGGGACCAATGGAAAGTTTTCCTTAAATGGAGAACTCAATCGGTTAATAGTTATTGAAACATACAAAACAACCTTACTAATTTATATAATAGGATTGTTAAAAGTAAATGGACTAGTTAGGATAAAAATCCTACCCAAAAAAATCCTACAGTTTAATTTTCCTAATAGTAATAGTATAAATCAAATTAATCCTTTGATTGCCAAACTTTTGTCTGAAGTCAGATGCAATTATAATGGATTTTTCCTTTATTCAGCGTGAAATATAAGCAATATTTTTTTTAATTTCTTTAATTATGACGAGATTCTAATCGAACCCGTCGCATGTTTGACAACTTGATAATTTTGTTGTACTGTTAACTTATCTCTAGTAACAACAGAGATTTTCCGAATATTTGTATATGTGGCTGATTGTCTGAAGGATGTTAAGTTGTGACTATGATGTTATTGGCGCCTGATATACAAATTCTTACATAGTTCAAATTCTAGCATAATATTGTTAAGAACCAACATAAATCTCAGGATAAACAAGGATGACAACATCCATAAAAGCTCAACAAATCAGAAAGTCAGACAAACGAACATTACAACGCATTTAATATAATACTTAATCGATATTTAAACTCGGTATAAATGTATCATTAAATTATTCAATATAGTATGCTAAATTTTGACATACCTAACACCTGAGACTTGGTTTTAGTGATGCTTCGCCTACAACAGTTTGCCTAATCATTATTATAAAGCATGGAAACTTGTATCCTTGGCAGATATTATTTCTGTAATACTCTATACAACTTCATTAGGGACTAAAATGGCAATAATATACCCATTAAGTAATTAATAGTACAACAACAAAAAAAGGATTAATGTGCAAGTCGTTTTTTTGTGACAATGACGGACAGACACACAAGCCCTAGTTATAAAGTTATAAAGATTATTAGAGGAAATTATTGAGACATAGAAAGGATTATTTACATAATTTAGAAGACAAGACACTAGTGTATTTAAAACTGTTGCTTTAAATTTTTAATAAATAAGGATGGCAACAATCAGATGGTGGGACAAACACTAACATTAACACTGTAGATTGTCAGAACTTAATAAGCCGAAATTGGTTTATAATTCCAAACAAAAGTTTGTATGAAATTGTTGCAAAGAGATCAAACTATTTATATACAATACATGTTTACATTTTTAGGACTTGGTTACAGGGATGCTTCGCTTTTAATGTTGTACCTTCTGGTCATAGGAATCATGAAATCAGTTTTTCATTAAATTTCTTTAAATTTGATAGATTGTTATTGCTGCGCTATAAAATAAAACGTAATTATATTGTCCTTGTTAGAATATGTATCCAATGTCCTTAGCTGGTTGTTCATGAAATGATCATTAAATATCCTAAACAATTTACTTAACCCGATTCTGTTTGAAATAATCTTGTAAAAATCAAAATAGAATCAATAACGTAGAATGGTTGTTAAATAGTAACAGGGCTTAATTATCAGTGTTCTTGAAAGAAATTTAATGATTACTAGATTAGTCAAAATTTTAGTGTTACATGAACCAATAATAACTAGCTATCAAGCACTCTAGTGTATATAAACTAGAATATTATGTATATATCATAATACAGATACTAATATCTATATCTAGTGGTACATGGGCCAATAATACCTGGCCATCAAGCACTCTAGAGTATATAAAATAAAATATTATGTATATATCATAATACAGATACTAATATCTATATCTAGTGGTACATGGGCCAATAATACCTGGCCATCAAGCACTCTAGAGTATATAAAATAAAATATTATGTATATATCATAATGCAGATACTAATATCTATATCTAGTGGTACATGGACTAATAATACCTAACTATCAAGCACTAGTGTATATAAACTAAAATATTATGTATATATCATAATACAGATACCAATATCTATATCTAGTGGTACATGGACTAATAATACTAACTATTAAGCACTCTAGTGTATAAAAACTAGAATATTATGTATATATCATAATACAGATACTAATATCTACATCTAGTGGTACATGGACTAATAATACCTGGCTATCAAGCACTCTAGTGTATATAAACTAGAATATTTTGTATATATCATAATTTACAGACAAAATCTACATCTCGCGTCGTGTCCAAAATCTGGGACTTGTATGCTAAATATTTATTTAAACAGGGTTATTTTGTCAATAAGCAGTGCAGCTAATTCTGCGAGGATAGGTGCGTGACATTTATAGTAAAAGTAGGGGGGATACCTTGGCCTATAAAATATAAAGTGCAACTCATAGTAATGCACATTAAGCCATGGGTTGTCTTTTGGGTGTTACTTTACTTAATTGTAAGGACAAAAAAAAGGAGATTCTACTATCCTTATTTATCCTTAATAGGTACTAAATTTAAAAAGTTTTGGCCGAAAAATTATCAATTTCGTCATATTAGAATAATGAACTATTCTAATATGATTTGATTTTTAATATGCACTATGAAGAGCTTTGTGTTAAACTATTATTGGTTGATAAAAAAGAAAGGCTGGCCATCCCTATTTCAATTTTTCAGGGGGTTTTGACAAACCCATCCCGCACGCCTATACCAGTATTATGATTAATCAGGATGTTTGTCCCTGGTTTTTATTTAGTGAGACAAGTAGATGCCTATCTGAGATCATAAACCATAAGAGAAATTTAGACATCTAGTAACATTTCAAAGTAAACTCTGTTATTTAAGTTAAAAATTTAAACTCTCCTTGATTTGTTGTATGCTTATAACACAAGTATAATTCTTAAAAAATCTTTTTTTGTGGTCAGATAAAAAAAAATCCCTTTTTTTTGAGGTTAAAATTTTTTAAAAAGTGATTTCTTTTTGAAGGTTTGAGGCACTCTCCAAAAAAGAGTAAGTCTAGCAAACAGAGAGATCTTTCAGTACAGACAGACAAACCTCTCGTTACTTTAAAGTTGATAGATATTTAAATGATAGGGTCCCTTTATCTATCTATCTATCTATCTATCTATCTATCTATCTATCTATCTATCTATCTATCTATCTATCTATCTATCTATCTATCTATCTATCTATCTATCTATCTATCTATCTATCTATCTATCTATCTATCTATCTATCTATCTATCTATCTATCTATCTATCTATCTATCTATCTATCTATCTATCTATCTATCTATCTATCTATCTATCTATCTATCTATCTATCTATCTATCTATCTATCTATCTATCTATCTATCTATCTATCTATCTATCTATCTATCTATCTATCTATCTATCTATCTATCTATCTATCTATCTATCTATCTATCTATCTATCTATCTATCTATCTATCTATCTATCTATCTATCTATCTATCTATCTATCTATCTATCTATCTATCTATCTATCTATCTATCTATCTATCTATCTATCTATCTATCTATCTATCTATCTATCTATCTATCTATCTATCTATCTATCTATCTATCTATCTATCTATCTATCTATCTATCTATCTATCTATCTATCTATCTATCTATCTATCTATCTATCTATCTATCTATCTATCTATCTATCTATCTATCTATCTATCTATCTATCTATCTATCTATCTATCTATCTATCTATCTATCTATCTATCTATCTATCTATCTATCTATCTATCTATCTATCTATCTATCTATCTATCTATCTATCTATCTATCTATCTATCTATCTATCTATCTATCTATCTATCTATCTATCTATCTATCTATCTATCTATCTATCTATCTATCTATCTATCTATCTATCTATCTATCTATCTATCTATCTATCTCTATCTATCTCTCTATCTCTCTCTCTTTCTCTCACTCTATTCTGCTCTCTTTATTCCTCTCTTTTCTCGCCTTTTCCCGCTTTTCTCTCTCTGTTTATCTCCTTTTCTCTCTCTTTTTTCTCTTTTTTTATCTCTTTCTTTTCCTTCTCTATTATTTTCTTTCTCTCCCTCTCTCTATCTCTGCCTATCTACATAACCATATCCCTTTATGCGAATTATGTTGCATATTGTTTTTGCACTATAAAACTGCAGCTTAAAGGTCTTTTTTTGGTCAACGTAATCATAATAAATTATTAAGATATGCTTTTAAATTATATTTTTGAATTTTGATTGCGAATATATACTAGATAATTTGTTTAACTAAAACGCAGAATAAAGAAAACGATTAGGTACTTTGAAAGGATAGAACTTTTAACAAATTTCAGCAAAAATTTTAAATAACCCGTTTAATCACCTTTAATGATAAAGTTATACAATTTTTTGTGGAGTGCACATGGTTTAGACATACCCCTTAGAAAAAAAAATAGAGGAGGGGGGTGTAGGGGGTTGTAATACAAACAACAAGAGGGGTGTTATCTTATTCAGGGGGGTGGATAGTGATACATCTTTCTTTTGCCCGCCCCTGCATACAAATTCATAACTTTTATAGGCAAGCTTTTGAAAAGTCCAGTTCTTACTATTTAAATCGTGCCTGTGTACTAAAAAATAATGTTGATTTTTGCTAGGACTAATAGATACATTCGGTAGTTCCGGGTTTTTAGAAGTAAATCTTAATGCTGAACATAATATCGACGTGAATGTCAGACAAATAAGATCTAGATTAAAAACATTTAATTTTTTCAGACATGCTCTTCATTACATTTGTATCTTCCACCTTTTCGTTTTAGATGAAATTCTTCTACTGTGTTTTAATCTAATACTTTAAAATATTGCTAGCGGCTTAGCCCCTTGCATCAAGAGGCTCTGTATTGTATTGGAAGTGGTAGGAAAGAAAATAAAAATAGCCTTAAACCCCCCAAAAACCACAATGGACCCTATTTGCAGCTTAGCTTTAATGGAGAACTCAATCGGTTCAGTGGTTATCAAAATCTCAAGATACAGACAAAAAACCATTTTACTATATGTATATAACAAGACATTTAAAGTATTTTTAAGTGAATTAAAAGTTTTCAGAAAAGAAACCTTTTTTTCTTAATTTATAGAGAAGTCACGCTACTTACAAAGTTATATTTTGATTCTCACAGCTATCTGTATCTTAGTTTTATATAACATTTATTATTTGTATAATACTAAATTAATATTTATACAAGAATAAAGGATGTTTTTTAAGGAAATCAACTTTTGCTGCATAGATCAGGGATGATTCAATTGAAGATAAATTAATCTTCTTCCAAGTCATGATCAATAAAATTTAATAACTTTAATTATGACGAGGTTATCATAGAATAAAAGTTAAAAGATGTTGATTTACTTTACCTTTTCCCCATATAATTGGCGTGTGTGTGTGTGTGTGTGTGTGTGTGTGTGTGTGTGTGAGTAAGTGTTATATATACATCATAATTTCTCCAATTTCCCCCCAATCTCTCACCCACCCCGACAATATCCCCCCCCCCCCCCAATAATATTTCTTCAAGGGGAAAATTATTCCCCCGGTCTGTTTAGATAATAACAAGTACTGGTGCATCCAAAATTGTCTAACTTCACATTTTTTTCAATGATTTTAAAGTAACGCAGCTTTTCGCTAATTAGCTTATGTCTGTTTGTATACTGCGTTAGTCTGTCAATCAGCATAGGTTACTTAAAAGACTAGATGTACATTGTTTGTTGATGAATTGTAAAAATTTAAAAGGATGTACATTGCTTATTTAATAGCTATCAATTGCTACACTACTTGTGGGCAGTCAATGACATAAGAATTCTTGCTTATTTACGTTTCAATGGTCATTTAAAATCAAGAAAAACATAAAGAAAATTTTTTTCAGTGAAAGGTTTTTAATTCTAATTATTTAATTTCCCCATTATGGATGTTCTTTTCCCTGTATCATTGCTGTCTAATAAGGGACAAGCACAAAAATTATCAAAAATTAAGCATAAAAAAGTAACGAAAAAAATGGTACACTTTAAATCTTGTCTGTCTGTCCGTCCGTACCTGAAAGTTAGTTAGTATATTACAAAGCATCTAAAGACTATAAGATGTTTATGTATACTTTGTAATTGTCTAACAAAGTTGCCTTTTTGTTGTATAATATTAATACATTTTTTTTCGACAAAAATAAACTTTGTCGTTAATACTACGCCTATCATGAAAAAATTTGTCCTTGTTTTATATAATAAATGTACGTATTCTATGTTATAGTGCTAATTTTGTTACTTCCCCCCCGACTATTTCCCTATCTTCCGTTAATACGCGAGGGGTCCCTACACTTCCACATAACATCATATATCAGGGATCTAAAGGGATAAGACAATGACCAATAAATTTATGTACATCCCCAATGATGATACACTAAATTACCCCTTGTGTAGATTCAAATTAGTGGTTGAAACGTTTGAATACTCAATTTAAAAAACAAACCAATCACAATTCACTAAAGTTGTTAAGCCAACGAATATGAAAACGGTATTATAAAACTTTGGGTACTAGTGTAATAAACAACCCCCCCCCCCCTCTCTCTGTTTATATCACATAATTCAATTCTAAAAAGCAGCAAGATTTTTTTGTCTGAGGCTCACTGGGTTCTTCAGACAAGGTAAGCTTCACATATGTCCATTGTTGGTTTTAGGATATTTGTTTTCAAATTTTAGACTTGGGAGGGTTTTAAGCTATTTTCTATCCACTTTGAGTACAGAGCCACTAAACGCTAGGAGCGCAGACGCTAGTTGCATATTAAACAATAGCATGCTTAGAGATTTACCAGGGGATGTTATGCCCTTGATTTTTTTTTTTTTGGGGGGGGGGGAATCATACTTCACTTCCTCATGAGATTCAAGCGAAAAGAAAGGTTCAATTTTTGCTATTGTAATAAATGTGCGTTTCTGGTATTTTTATAAAGTAATACACATGTACGTAAGTGAATGCACAACCCAAGATTCCCCCTTCTTTACTTCTGTCTTAAGTAAATATATTATTAAACGCTTACTTTTGCTTGTTTGGACTAACAGAATACCCCCCTGAGAAAATATTCTTTTTAAGATTCTGTCCTAACATTGATCTAAATTTAAAACAGAAAAAGTCACAAATGGACGGACGGACGGACGTAAGAACACGGAGTACCTACGCTTCTAAAAATGAGTTTAAGGGGAGAGGGGGTATGAGGAAAGCGCTCAATTAAAGTCAAAAAGGAAAATGACCATTTATCCTTATTCATTAATTTTCCTCACTAATAGATAGATAGATAGGTGGATAGCTAGATAGTCATATAAATAGATAGTTCAAAAGATAGAGTGAAACTTTTCTCATCAATGTTATCTAAGAAAATAGATAATTTGACAATTATACTCTTTGTTTTAAAGTGTTGATACATAAGGAAAACAAGTATGACAAACGTCAGTACTATGAACCACATTAAGTTCAAAATGTTTTAGTTATATACTCGATTTGTAAGGTGTGTGTCTAGAATTTGATAATAAAGACCAAAATCTGACATACTATCTTAGTGGTGTTATAATATATACTTTATTGGACTTATATTTACGTCAATAATAGGTACAACTTTTAGCATTATTCATAAATTATATCTTTATTTGAATGTTAGTTTGATTATTGATAGAAAAAAAAATAAAATAAAACAAGTAAATTATAGAGTAACTACGCTTATAAATAAATACAAAAAATGAAACTGATACTTATGGGAATTATTTTTAATAATAAAATCTTTTTAACTCATATCATATTTATTAAATTTCAAGCAAAATATTGATTTAGATTAAATGATGCTATCATAACCCTGTTAAATTTCTATGCTGTTATTTTATTAATAAAGCAAAATGATCATACTTATTATGATCAAATAGGGTTGGGCCGGATACTTTTTTGGCCGGATACCGGATAACGGATATCCGGCTGATTTCAAATGCCGGATATTCGGTATCCGGTCGGATATCCGGCCAACGCCGGATATCCGGCAAATATCTGGTTATCCGGCCAAATTACCGGGTATCCGGCCGGATAACCGGCTAAATTACCAGATATTAAAGTAGCAAAAAATATTTATTAATAAACTTTTGAGATTTCATATAATAAAATTTGCATAAAGATAAACATACTCAAAAAATGTTCTTCTATCTTCAATAATAAGAAAATTATAGCCATTTAAAATTTTAAAAAGCAGAGATTTTTGGTGTAAAATATAAAAAAAAAGTTATAGCCGGATATCCGGCCGGATAGTTTCAATATCCGGTATCCGGCCGGATATTGAAAATGGCCGGATATTTGGCCACACCGGATATCCGGCCCAACCCTATGATCAAATTAGGTTTCTAGAAGTATTAATATTGGAAATAATAAATCCAAAATGAAAAACTTTTTCTTTGAAACAATCAAAAAGGAAATTATTTAACCTACTTAAAGTAACTTTATATGTCATAAAGCTACTGAAAAAGAAAAAATAGAAACAATAATAATAACATCCAAAAAGGAAAAGCTTTACATATCAGACAATAATTCGTACAAGAAAGAAACAATATTCAAGTCAATTGTTTAAAGCTGAAAATCCAGAATACTTTGTATGGCCGTATTCACTTTTGAAGTATTTTATTTAAAAAATGGTATGCCATATCGGTCTAGAAATCAAATAAAAAGGATAATTCTTTCATTTGGTGCTAAAATAGCTGAAAAAATCTAACTGTTTAAATCGGACTTTCTAACTTTCTTCGCTGACATGCTTGTTTTTTTTACAGGAATCTAACAGCAATACACAATATTAAGATATCTAAACGAAAAATTATTAAAGTTGGAAGGATCACGGACAACTTTAAGTAAAGATAAGCTTTGCTTTCTAAAAAATATTACTTTTCCAAATCCAAATAAAAAGCATCTATTTTAAAACGATTATGTAACAGGATTTTCCGTGCTACTGATTTCATCCCTATCTCTAGGACGGATTCTTTAGACGGGAAAACGCTATCATTATAAATTTTAAGTATCTTTTTTGTGTATGTCTTATAAGATCTCGAAGACCAAATAAATTTTTTAGGGAAGGTTTATATTGGTACTGGAATATTTCAGTCTTTATATCTCTCTCCATCCCCCAGAAAATAAACTTAGAACAGAGAAAAAGACAAAAAGACAAAAATCAGGCACTTTTCTCCCAACGACAATTTAGTTTAGTTCAGGGAACGTTTATAATTATTTTGATTTAGAATAACATAACCCTCCCAAGAAAGAAAGGCACTAGAAATAATAAGAACTAAAATGAGATTTCAGGGACGACTACCTCCTCCACTCCCCATTTCCCTCAAGTGCCTCCAAAGGCCTCTTGGGGCGTAGCCGCTAGTTCAAATAAAGCTTCTCTGAAAAAAAAGCAACACCAACCCCAATTCCGAAATCGAAATTGTAATTTTAATTTTCAGAATTCTAGGATGTTGTCACTCTTGTTGTCTAATACATAATATGGATTGTAACGATAATGTCAACCATTTCATAGAATTAGTGTTCATATCTGACTAACAATCTTTCTAAACCGTACGTCCATCCGGTTACTGGTTTATAGAAGCGAAGCTACTCTATAGTAGTTACTATATCCCACTAAAAATCTATCTAAACCGTATGTCCATCCGCTTACTGGTTTTAAGAAGCGAAGCTACTTTATAATTAATGTTCCTATCTTACTAACAAACTTTCTGGACCGTACGTCCATCCGGTTACTGGTTTATAGTAGCGAAGCTACTTCATAATACATGGTGTTATTATACTAGCAATCTTTTTAAACCGTACGTCCATAAGATTACTAGTTTATAGTAGCGAAGCTACTTCTCTTTTATTTTTCTATATTACTAGCAATCTATATAAACCGAACGTCCATCCGCTTACTGGTTTAAAGTAGCGGAGCTACTTAATAATTAGGGTCCCATTCTTTCAATTTTAATAAAGCTTCGTCCAACCGCTTTCTAGTTATAGAAGCGAAGCAACTTTATATTTAGTGTTTCTAAACCGTTCGTTCATCCGCTTACTAATTTGTAATAGCGAAGCTACTCCATCATTAATGTAATTATTTTACTAACAATCTTTCTAAACCGTACGCCAATCCGCTTACTAGTTTATAGTAGCGAAGCGAAGTGTTATTATTCTACTATCACTCTATCTAAACCGTACGTCCATACTCTTACTGGTTGAAAGCAGCGAAGCTACTTCAAAATACACTTACTAAATTGTAGTAGCTTAGGTTTCTTTAGCTTTAGTCAAACTTCTATCGAAAAGAGAGAATTTTTTACTAAACACAAAATTTCTTTGGCCAACAAAACTGGAATTAATTTTTCATTTTACCAGCTGCGGAAAGCTGCAATATAAGACTATTCTTTTATGCAATGTAAATAAATTTTGTAATAATGTAAAATATTGTTAAAAAAACGTACGACCAAAGCAATACAAAGAGGAGCTTCGCTACTAAATTGTGACAATAAGAAGTCGTTGGTCAATTATCGGTTTTTGAAGAAAAAAGGTTAAAAGAAAAAGACATATATAGTATTTTAGAATTAGGGAATACACCCATTTTAGGTTGAATATATATATTCATGGAAACTGATAAAAATCCTCAAAATAATAATAAAATAATGATTTTTCATATGGAGTGATTTATTGACAAAATCTACTAACATTTTGATGTTATGAATCCTTTTATGACTTTGTCCTAACCAAATGAACAACGGGAAAGTCCAGGAGGGGGGCCATAAACCACTTTTTTAAAATTATGGTGAAGGTATATTTTCACCCGACCCAATCACTCTTATAATAATTTTTCTCTATGCTAGTAACTACGCCTATAGGGGTGCTAAAAAGGAGGGGGGGGGGGTAAGCCACCCCCTTTTATTTTTTTTAAGAAACAAACTTTTTTAAGGATCATATTTTTCTAGTGTCGATTTCTGTTGGGAGTTATAAACCTTCTCAGGACCTATGAGGAAATACACTGTAAAGGAGAACCATATCGGTTCAGCGGTTAGCTAAATCCTTCGGGTCAGACAGGCACTTAGACACAGATCCAGTTAATTTTATGCAAGTATATATCACTTTACTGTTATCTTTTCATGTTTCACAAACAAAATCTTTTTCCCTAAAAAGATATTAAGTTGACCTTACTGTAACACCCCTTTCTAGTTTTTGAGATAACTTAAATTGACTCTGACTCGTAACAAGGCGCATTTTTCAAAAGTTCGAATTCATGAATACGTGTTGCAGTCAGGGAGAGAGGGATAGGACATTGGAATATAAATTATAAGAATAGATAAATAAATATGCAAATGATAGGGATACAGTGATAGGAAGATTGAAGATTAATAAGAATATGTCTTGCAGTCAGAGACAAAGGGATACGACAATGGAATATAAATATGACTAAATCAGAAATTTGTGTAAAATGCTTGAATCCAGTGATAAGATAATGGAAGACTAATGATAGCTAATTTATCTGTTTCTATACATTATATAACTTTATTGTATAACCTCAATTTACTGTATAACATTTCTATATTAACTAAAATGAAATTAGGACGGCCGAACATCCCAGAACTTAGCATTCTTTTCAATGAAGAAATGGGGACTTTTAAAGCTTATTTACATAACCCTTTATTCTTGTAAAAACAGTGCTCTTAGAAAAGCCCTAGATATGTTATATAGGCTAGGCTACATCCAACAAAAAAACAAGAACAAAAATGCTCCAAACAGTTAAATATATTCATATAAAAACATTTTACTTGGAATTACAAAGTAGAATCAATTACCTGTGGACCATTAATACCTGTCTTGAAATGCTTGTGTGGTTCTGAAACCTGAAGTAACGAAAAAAAGTTTTAAAATAGCTTATTAAACTATTGGGGCTAACAATCCAGACCTAATTCTGTTTAGAGCAAGAGGAAAAAGACATTGTACCCAAAGTTTTTAAAACATGGTCTCTCATTCGTTTGCTTGTAAACTTTGGGTACTGAATTGTTTTTTTAACTTTGACTTACAGTCAATTAAAGACAATGTGTTCATAAAGTTTTCACCAATCAGACTTGTTTCAAAATAAATATCCAACGAGAAAAAAATAAATTTGATAAATTTATACTAATCTTATCATAGTAGCGGGAAAAAGTATCTCAAAAAACCGCCATGTGACGTCATAAAAATAAGAAACTATCCATCTCTTTTTTTGTGGATTTTTTTTCCAACTTCTCCTCTCATCTCCTTCATTTTTATGACGTCACATGGCTGATTTTTGAGACACTTTATCCTGCTTCCTTATGATAAAGCCACTTTAAATGGTTTTCTCATAATGAACAATAATTTGCTGATAGAGAGACAGAAATTCAAACTGACAGACCAATATGTTCGACACTTGTAGGGAAGCATCGCTATGGTAAAAAAGCTAGGCGTGTTGATTGTATATGGAGATAAAGAAACCTCTCACCAAATTAGCTCAAATGTTTCCAAAGAGCTGAGACAATAGAGGTTAGAAGAACTAGAGGATTTTTTTTTATCTTAAATAGATTTAAAGGCTGAACAGGACGTGGTTTTGACGAGAAACGATGAAATTCTATTCAGATTGCTAATCCTTACGGCTATTCTCATAGAGTCCTTGGCCTTTATCTATGGGTTTTTTTAATTGATCCTCTAGAGTTTTGTAATCTCTACTGGTTTTAAACAATTCAACGCACATATCAGTTTACTACCATACTAAAATATTCAAATTCAGGGCAAATTATACTCATTAATTCTTTACAATTCATAGATTTTTAAAAATAGTGCTGATAGTCCAAAATAAGGATAAATCCTCAAGTACGTTCAACCATTCAGCATTTGTAATACACAAATTAGAGTGTCTATGCAGTTTCTCTAAAAGAATTTTATCATAATTGAATAGATATTTGGCTATTTGTCTATCAAAGATTTAAATTAAATATGTCAAGAATTTTTTTTATAACTACATCACAGTTTACTGTCCTTATATTTCAAAATTATAATAATATTCTTGCTGTAATTGATGCGCTACTTACGAACAAAATTGTACTGAAATATATTTTTGGTCGAAAATATTTACCCCTGATCGGTGGGGCGTCAACTAATGTCGACCACACTTGGATATTGACAAATTTAATCAAATTATTTCAAATCTAAAATGGATAAACTAAACTCAACACAAAACATTAAAAAACTTCTCAAAAAGGAATGGGACAATTTAAAACTGAAGAGTAAAAGACAAAGAGATTGGTCATATATGGAAAAAAGCTTGGTTTAAAATGACAGAAAAACGAGTTAAAAAAAATGGAGGAAAAGGAAAAAGTTAAAGGAAAAGATAAATGTAGATAAAAGATAGAGAGGAAGAGAGAGAGAGAGAAAGACAGATAGTAAAATAGATAGATAGATAGAGAGAGAGACAGAGAGAGAGAGAGAGATAGAGAGAACAAGAAAGAAGGAGAGATGAGCAAAGAAAAAATGAGATATTTGACAGAGAAAGACCAAAAAAAGTAAGAAAGAAAGAAAGAATGATAGATAGATAGAGAGAGAGAGAGAGAGAGAGTGAGAGAGAGAGAGAGAGAGAGAGAGAGAGAGAGAGAGAGAGAGAAAGTTAGAGTGAGAAGTGAGAAAGAGAGATATAAAAAAGAGTAGAGAATATGGAGATAATTAAGGGAGAAAGACAAGTAAAATAAAGCGAGAGAGTAACAACGAAAAGAGAAAAGAGAGAAAAAAAGATATAGAGAATTTGAAAGAGCAAGGATAAACTACAACAAAAGATAAAAAGTAAACAAGAATAAAAGCAAAAGGTAGAAAAAGAGAAGCAAAAAGGTTTTGCAAATGAATAAAAAGTCAGCTTGTTATTGTTGCGCTACTTCTATTCCGTAAATAATTAAAAGGGGAAAGAAAGAGAATTGAACATAGAGAAAAAAAGAGAAAAAGGAAAGGAAAAGATAAAATGAGAAAATGTATGTTTATCTGTTTTTTATTGTCCATAAATTAAATTTTGTCTCGAGCCAATTAATTGTCAACACACACACACACATTCACACCCATAAATAAAGACAGAAAATTTAAATATGATTTTAATATTTCAGCTAGGTTGGTGATAAATAAATAGATGAAAAATTTTCTTTTAAAAAGACATACAAGAATGAAAAAAAACAAAAAAACTTAAAAGCATTACAGACTAATCAACAGGCTGACTGACACCAAGAAACTTTTTTTAATTCAAGTTATTCTAAAGACTAGAAAAATTATCCTATTGGATAAGTTAGATTTTTTGTCAGTAACTACTAAACTGATTCTCCACTTTATGGAAGCATTAGATCCTAAGTTGGTTTTAGTCTATTTAATTTCATATTCAAGCATTGCTAAGGGTGTATCTATTAGTATAATTTGAAATAAAAAAAACTTTTTTAAAATCTTTCTTCTATAAAACAAAAGTTAGAACTAACATCCCCAAAATTGTAGATTAAGGAAAAAATCTAACTTTGCAATTGCCCATCCCTATTTCCCTGGTTATAACAGACAAACACAATTTTATCTTGAATTTGATCTTAACAATTAAATGACATTAAATGCACACATTTCACTACCAGAAAGCATCCAAATTATACAAATTATTCATTTTATCTATTGTGCCTTTACTTATTTCGCCAGTAAAACAACCGGTGAAAGACACCTAGATGTTTGCGAATGTACGCCAGAAGTACAATGGGAAATAACCACAAAATTATTAAATATTCAATATACATACATATTTGGTTTTTAAATCCACTTGTTTTGTGATTGAAAAACTTTTCAAAAACATTTCCAGTATGACTTTCAAACCAATTAATATCTGCTGGATAAGAACCGGTTCTCAGCCATTCTGGAAAATCATGTATAGCATCGTATTTCAGACAATTTTCTACGATTAATAAAACAAAACTTGTTTCAATCTTATATATCTTTAATTAATATCCCCGGAAAGCTGTCCATAATACGATTCGATAAGTAACTATTCTCGTATTCATTCGAATCCGGTGGATAGGAACCGGTTCTCATCCATACGAAAAAACTATGTCTAGCATCGTATTATATCCAGTTTTCTATGAATATAGAAATGTACAATCATAAGATTAAAACCAGTTTTTTTAGCCGGTGCCTCCGGCACCTCGGGGCTAAAAAAACTAGTTTTAATCTTATAATTGTACATTCTATATCCGCGGAAAGCCGTTTATAATACGATACGAGAAAGAACTATTCTCGTATTCATTCGAATCCGGTGGATAGGAACCGGTTCTCATCCATACGAAAAAAAAACTATGTCTAGCATCGTATTATATCCAGCTTTCTACGAATATAAAAATGTACAATCATAAGATTAAAACCAGTTTTTTAGCCCCGAGGTGCCATAAAGCTGTTTATAATACGATGTGAGAAATAACTATTCCAGAACTCGAGTGAGAAAAAACATAAATACAAAATTAAATCATCGATAAAACCAAATTAAATCATAAGTGATTTTGTAATGCTTAGTCAGGGTTAGGCAAACTAAGACTTAGAAGTTAGGAGAGCCCATAGGGCTAAGGCTGTCTAACAAAAAATTATGAAAATGTGTTTAAATTGAAGGTATTTAAAATTTAGTTTTCTTTCTGTTCAAATTATCATTAAGGCAAGTAGCTTTGTTATTTATTTGTTTAAATTTTGATGAAATCTGTGATAATCTTGACACAATGTTCCTGTTTATTCTTGTTAGATATTCCCTGTTAGTCTATGGTGCCGTTATTATATCAACATAGAAAACACTAATAAAGTTGCATGATTAGAAAGTTAGTTTCAAAAATCTGATAATTTATTATACTAGGTGTCCTTGAGGTGATTGGAGTCGATACCACCCCCCCCCCCCCCCCCATTATAACTGTAGTTAAAAAAAAGAAAAAGTTAGTGCACCATTGCAGTAGGAAGGGGGATCATGTGAGTATACAGTGGCGCCGCCTAGTGGAAATTTGAAAATATTTTAGGTATTTTTGATGACTTCTCATGGGAGTGTGGTGGTACCCCTCCCAATATAATTATAACCCTTCCCAGGAATTAGGAGAAGCTACACAGTAAAGGAGATTTATATTAGTTCAGCGATTTTTCTAAATGCTATATAGTCGACAATATATGGACCAAGTCAACAGTATACTTCTAAGTTCAGCAGGGGTAAGATTTCAACTGATTTCTGACACATTATGTTAAGATGGAAGGAAAGGTAAATGGAGTGGAATAAAATATTTGAGAGCAAATTTGGCAATAATTATTTGTATCAAAATTCTTTTAGTCCTGGTAAGATTTTTTTGTTTTCGGTTAAAATCTCAAAATTCTATGTGAACTATTTATATTTTATGGGACGGTTTTCGGCTATTTTAATTTTTCATTTAAGTATTGGGATGGTTTAATATTTAACTGTCCTCCCTTCCCTTTAATGCTGGAGGCACAGTCAATAAGCAAGTAAAGTCTTTTTATATTACCTTAAAATGACTTACGGACGAACGTACAGACCAATCCTACTACAGCACAAGAGTAGCTGCTATATTTTTGTATTTATTTAAACTTCAAAATTAAAGAAATTTAAAAATCTTCCAATTTTCTTATCATTTTATCCCTGAAAGTATGTTATTCTTCAAGTAAACATGAAGTATGATCGCACATGATTTAAGAAAAGATTCTTTATTCTGATAGGGGTTTGAACTTTTGATACTGATTCAAAGAGTTTCATAATTAATTGGCTTTTCTCATGACACAAACAATATAATTTGATAAACAAGTTTGATGGCTGTCTCGCGATATCTTCGATCTTTGATTTTAATGCTATCCTTTGTAAGCAGGGATCTTAAGGGATAAGACAATGGAGGATAAATTGGTAAATATCCCAAATGATGGTAAAGATTAACCCTTCTGTAAATAGATTAACATTATTGGTTGAAAAGATTGGACACTTTTAATTTGAACACAAAACAAGTCCCCAAGGTTTTTATGCCAAATTAACAAATGTAGTAATAGTTATTTCTCGTATCGTATTATACACGGCTTTCCGCGGATATAGAATGTACAATTATACAGGGAGTAAGGGAGGGGACATTGGATCGAATATTCAATTTTTAAGTAGTCTCAGACTTTGGGGACTGGCTTAAAGGGAATGTGCACGAATACAGCAGATTCTTACTGATTTTGGGGACTTGCGCATCAATGCCCCGCTAACTAGCTGAGCTAGTTTTGAATATGCAGACAGAAAAGTTTGTTATTTATCGCTGGTTTTAACAAATATTTTTTCCCAAGAAAATGTCTTTTCATGTATAGAAACTCTACTGTGATATTTATGTATTAAATAATCTAAGAACCGCTTGAATTTTGTGGTCAGTTATAAATATATTAGAAGGGTTAAGGTAGTTCAATAGAAATAGAAGAGTAGAAGAATATTCTGAACCCTTTTTTCGTCAAATCTAAGAGAGAACATTCCTAGCAGACAAAAGTATTGTTTACTTTCGACTCAAGCTGATGTGGATTCTTAAAAAATGATAGACTCGCTATTCGATAGTGAGGCAAAATTATTTTTGTGAAAAATCATCCAAAAGCATATAAAAATCTACAAAAATTAAACATAATCATATGTTAATAACCCTCTTAAGATTTTATTTCATTTTTGTAAATTTTTTTATTCGATTTTGGAGGATTTTTCACAAAAATAATTTTGCCTCACCAGCGAGTTGCCAGCCTAACTTTTTTTTTTAAGAATCCAACTTTGTTTCAAGCTTTCAAATTGTAAACGAAATTTTTGGGCAATTAATTCTGATTCCGCAAAGCTTTCTACTAAGAAAATATACTGTTAACAGCTGACTTTTATGTATGTATGAAATGAAAAAAAACATGCCTTCGTAGGAAAATGTGTACATAATTTCAACCAATGAGATCCAATGTAAATTCCGATGCGATTCTCCTATTGGCTCAATCAGACATTCCCTCTCTTTCTTAGTACCTTTATTGGTAGTTCTAAACAAGATTTTTCTAGTGATTAATTACAGAATGTTTACTACATTGTGATGTGTTGATAATTTAATTTTCAAGTAAATGATTTTTTTCTTAGAACTAATTTTGTTCTAAATTAGGTTACCATGATCCCCTTACAATTTTGGTAAAATTTTCTTGAAAAATCTGGTTTTCGTTGCTTTTCAGCGAACCCTCTTAAATTGAATTAATTGCCCATTGTCCCCTCCCTTACTCCCTGACAATTATAAGATTAAAACTAGTTTTTTTAGCCCCGAGGTGCCTGAGGCACCGGCTAAAAAAACTGGTTTTAATCTTATGATTGTACATTTCTATATTCGTAGAAAACTGGATATAATACGATGCTAGACATAGTTTTTTCGTATGGATGAGAACCGGTTCCTATCCACCGGATTCGAATGAATACGAGAAAAATCTTTACCAGTATGATTTACAGTCCAATGTCTCCACCGTCCCACTCTTTAAGGTAAAGAGTACAAATTTTGAATGTACGACCTTTTCTTAAAAGTTCTACCAAAGTTCTTTAGTTGGTCTAACTTATAACGATTAGGAATTAATATTATTAGAAGCGTAGCTACTATCTAATTACGTGTAAAATGTCCATGTATAGTATCTTCCTTTTCAAGCAATTTTAAGACAGATTTAAAAAATTCAGATTTTTAAATGATATTCTGTTTCTTTTAATATTAAAGACATTTTAACTTTGTTAATGCTTGTTTGTCTAATATTTTGTTTGTATAATTTTTAGGTTGGAAAGGTTGGAAGAGAATCGGATGAAATATTGCATCTAAACAAGAATACCATTTTACAATTTCACAAAATCAAATCGTTCTAAATAATCTACAATTCTTAGATGTCAGAGTATTCAATAGCATTAATCCTACTGATTTCATTCATTTTCGGTGTCTTTATGTATCGCCCTAGCCCTGCGGGCGTCCCTCATTATAATTGAAACGTGTTATCAATTTTGAATGAATTAAAGTGTCATTTGGTTTGATTTTAACTCTGTCTAACTAGTAGTTGGGAACCCTTGTATTACCCAGTTAGGGAGTTGAATCCATTTATATAGAAGCAGAAACATAATCTATGATTATGGTTTGGACCCTCTAAAACTGTAATCTACCCTTCCACTTTCCCCTCTCTTGGTGAAGATATCTTCAACGCTGATACGATTTTTGAAATGTAAGATTCTACTTTTGCCTCTCTTGGTGAAGATATCTTCAACGCCGATACGATTTTTGAAATGTAAGATTCCACTTTCAATAGAGGCGAAACTGGAATCATGGTTTACATTTTATTATCTATGTTTCTGTAATCTTCCATTACTTATTTAACATCGACATAATAGAAATGTACCATACTAGTTTAAAATTATGTCAAATGTGAAAAAAAGCATAGATTTTATATATAATTTTAACATTGTGTACATTATTAATTAATTAAACAAAACATACAAAGAGCCTTTTATAAAAGATGTTTTGTTTATTTAAAAAAATACTTTTAAAAGTGTATCAAATGAGTTATCAAAATTATTTTAAGAAAGTTGTTTATTAATTAATTCAATTGTATATATTTGTAATTTTTTTGTTCAATTTATTTCATCTTAATATTTCCCTAGTAATCTCTCACCGTGTAAGTAAGCACTAAAAGGTTAATTACTTATTTAATTGTGCATTTTTGTGGTAAATTACTGATCAATTACTGAACAATTTGGTCTAATTTGTATGTTAAAATTCACTTTTCTGCCTGTCCGTCATTCTGTCCATGATTTTTTATGATTTTCCAGTATGGCTACGAAACCAATTAATATCCGCTGGATCAGACCTGTCTAATCCATACTTGAAACCATGTATTGTATTGTATTATAGACATTTTTCTACAAATAGTAAAGTAAAAAGTTGTAACATGAACAACAGTTTTGTTAGACTAGGCCTTCGCCCCTTCAGGACTAACAAAACTGGAAAAACAGATGCAATAAACAACTAATCTTGGCTGTTTAGTTTTGACAATGCCAGTTTTCATCAACCAATTAAGATTAAATAAAAGTAAACAAATTTATAAATCCAACAAATGTTTATAAAACTTTGGGTTCTACTGAAATTTAAACCCTCCCTTATTATAGTCATTATTATTAAGACATAGTTAAAGAAACCTGCAAACCATAAGAGTGATTTTTTTTAGACATACATATAGACTTCTACCAACCCTTTTTGTAGAAAACGTCGCTTAGAAGCAATAACATTTTGTATGTATCTTATCAATTTATATTGTATATAAAAAGCTTCGTCAAATGTTTTAAATGGACATTCAGGACTTTCTGATATCGATTACAGGGTGCTACTGTCCTTCTCATTCTGTTTTCTCATGTTCTTATAGACAGAATTTATTTTATTTTTCGTCCATTTTTCAACTTTTATTGTACCCAGGGAGGTAGGGAACATTGGACTGAAATTACTTTCCTAGCTGGTCCAAAACCTCTAGGTACTTTAATTCAAGTTTATCGCCACCAGGGATCTGATGGGTTTAAGACAATAGCTGATAAATGGATGTACATTCCCAAAAATACCCCTACTGTAATTTGCCATCAGTGGTTGAAACGTTTCGACACTATACTAAATTAACTAATCAATTAAAATTCAGTAAAAGTCCCCAAAGATGTTAAGCAAACAAAAATGAAAACGTTATTGTAAAACTTTGGGAAATAGCATAGAGAGAGGTGGACAATGGACTGTTTATTACACTAGTCCCCAAAGTTTTACAATAACGTTTTCTTATTTGCTGGCTTAACAACTTTGGGGACTTTTATTGGATTTTGAATGGTTAGGTTATTAAGTACTAGCAGCTTCACCCCTAGCCTCTAGGAGCTTTGCCCCATTAGGTAATTTTTTAAAAAATTTTAAAAAATAAAAAAATAAAATTCTGGTGCTCACCAGAATATTCTTTTTTTTTGGGGGGGGGGAATTTTAATTTTTTGGGGGGTTGGGGTTGTCCCACCCCTCAAGAAAATAGCTTAAAACCACAACAGGACCAATAGGTATATACCCTGAAGAGTAGAATCTGATCGGTTCAGTTGTTACTGAGATCTTAAGGGACAGCCGGATGGACAGACAGATAGACAGAAAGACATTGTTCTACTTTGTATTATAGATAGTAGATCAAAATTCAGTAAAAGTCCCCAAAGTTGTTAAGCAAACGAATAAGAAAATTTATGTTTTGAGATTTCTAATATAAAATTTACTTTAAGATAAACATTTTCTGAAAAAATTGTTCTAGCTTCAAAAATAAGGAAATTACATCCATTTAACATTTTAATTAACCTTAAAAAGAAAGTTGTTAAATGAAAGAGTAAAGTAAGCGAAAAATGACTTTGTCTCACTTAAAGTCGGAAATTTATTATTTAACAGGAAACATGCACAATTTTTTTTGCCATCTAACTCTAATAGGAGCTGAGATGATATGTGGGGGGGGGGGGGGGGAGCGTTGAACTATTAAGGTCCGGAAATGGGCCTGATTGTTAAGTGTTAGCAACCTTTATTTTTAGGTCCTTTTTTTCTTAAAAACTTCAAACTAATAAAAATATAAAAAAAAACTAACTAATATGTACAATTTCTACTATGTCGATTTAAATATATGATATGTTATCTTGAATGTATCATTCCAGTTTTGTCTCTATTGAAAGTAGAATGATACATTACTATTATGTCGATATAAATAAGGAAATCAATGTTTATGAATATGCTGATATGTAAACATGAATGTATGATTCCAGTTTTGCCTCTATTGAAAGTGGAATCTTACATTTCAAAAATCGTATCGGCGTTGAAGATATCTTCATCAAGAGAGGGGAAAGTGGAAGGGTAGATTACAGTTTTAGAGGGTCCAAACCATAATCATAGATTATGTTTCTGCTTTTATAAAAATGGATTCAACTCCCTAACTGTTACCGCCATGAGAACCAAACCTAATGCCCCAAAGGTTGCCGAATTTTATTATTTAGAAATTTTTAAAAGGATAAAGTACTTGTATAAGTATAAACTTAGAAATTAAAACATTTTAAAGTTAAAATTTTATATTTATTTCGAAAATAACGATTCTCTCCTTCAAATACCAAAAAAATAAGTGTAAAGAAAAACTTCACAGGGGCTGTATATGGATAAATAGGGATTATACAGCACATTCAGGAGCGAAAAGCCACACTCTAGTTATAGAGTATCAACGCTAAAAATTCTGTAAATTAAATAAATCAAACATGGCATCCCTGTTGTATTATGTCCCAATAATTGACGCTTTATTAGTGGGACAAATATCAATAATTTTGTGTCAATATTATTATACAAAATTATTGGGTCTCTAATTCATTCGTACAGACATACAGACTGACTGACTGACATATTTTTATAAATCAATGGAGGGGTATAAATTATCTAGGACATTTCAGGGAAATAGAGATGGGTACTATTAATTTAAAATGATAAAGGCACTATAAAATATCTCTACGTTTTTTACGCTTTTTAGATCCATCGACAAAGCCCAATGATTTTGAGATTAAAACGTGCTCCAGGCTCTAACTGTTTTGAAAAGGGAACCTTTCGTGTATTTTGCTTTGGTTTTAAATCTTAATCTTAAATTGCACAAATATCGTATGAGAAATTTCGTAGCCATCTCGGTGAAGCTAAGCTTAAGTATAAAAACTTTGACTTCAAGAAAAAGGGGAAAAATTTTAACTCTGTTAAAAAGTAAGTATTAGGAAGTACAATTTTTATTTGAGACAATGTCAACAAAACTATCAGCTATAAGGTATTAGTGACAGCAACATAAAGCAATGGAATTAAATGTCAACTAATACATCCAGGTTTTACAAGGATAAGTGTGTGTTTCTAGCCTTTAATTTAGTTGAAGCATGTCTCCTTATATTGTCTCTTGTGAATTATAACACTCAATTCCTACTTTTGTACAGCTTTTAGAATGTACAAATGGAACCTGGAATCTGGCGTAGGGAGGGGAAGTTTAGGAAAATAGCCTAAAACTACCCCCAGTGCATTTATAGAGCTCATCTGAAAAGTACAACTCATTTAGACCAGCAATTTCCGAGATTATAAGCTTCAGAAAAAACACTTACTATTTTATATCATAAGATATTCAGTAAGTGTAATAAAAGTATTTGTAAACTCTGGAGTGTCTTTGCTACAACCTATTTTTGTAGGTATAACTTTGTATGTTTTAAAAAAGATTAAATATGATTATTGTACATATATGAATGTGTGTTGTTTTGATCTGTTGAATGACAGGCTCAAATAGAAAGACTATATTTGTAACTTTTAGTGGGGACAAATCATATCTTTAAACTACCAGTACAAAGTCACCAAACATAGTGTACATATTTTGCAATTGTATCTGTGGGTTTTAACTCTTGTTAAATCCTAATTGGAACACAAAAGTATTCAATTTTAATAATTGAAATAATTTAGAGTGCCTTTTTCCCAAAGAAACTATTTTACAACTATGATTTAGTATTTTCCGAATAAGGACGTCCAAGTTTTTCTGGGGGCGGATACGTATCCGTTTCACATGAACACTAAACATACATGAAGACAGACAGCTTGACCTCTTGTTAATATAAATATAGCTTAAAACCTTTCATGTACCAAACATAAACAAATACACAAACACACAGAACTTGTTACTTCATGCTGTAAACAGTAGTATTTGATAAGGCATAGATGGGCTAGAAAAATAGCTCAAAACCATACTCATACTTATATCTGAAAATATAATATTCAAAAACAATCAAAGGAGCTATGTAAAGCCCTAAAAAAGTAAACTTCGGTTCAGTAGTTAATTTGATCTTAAGCTTCAGACAAAACACCTTACTACTTTATATAATAGGTTATAGGATTAGTCTAAGCTAACTCTATTACGAAGGTAATATCATTGATTTAATAAGATCTAATACATTGATTTAGGGGGTGTGGGGAAATTGATAAGAAATTTTAACCTAATAATTAGGGGTATACCCTGCTAGACCTAAAGCCATTTAGTTGACATAAAATTTTAAATAAATATTATATGGTATTCAATAGTTCAACTGGAAGGGATTGGAAGGTATATTGATCCAATTCCTTTAAAACTTCCTTAGTTAGACAATGAGATAAGGTTTACTTCACCTTACATAGATAAAAAAAAGTCATCTATAAAAGATTTAAAAAGTTGTAAGGCTATGCTAGCCTAGAAAATTGTATAGGAATAGGCCCAATATCTATATTTTTAATACTTAGGTAGAAAAAAGACAACCATGAAGGTCTAAGGGGGTTGGAATAAAAGGTGTTTACCCTTCGATAAAATTTTGGGATGCCCCTAAAATTTATGAAACTATATTAGATTACCCCCCTCCAAACTATGAAAACCCTTATTTTACCCTCACCCTCCCCCCTTCAATAAAAAAAGCTTCGACGTCCTTGAAGACAATACACCCTATAAGTTTAACAGAGTATTAAAGAGTGTGGGTCAGGAAAGTTAGGGCTTATACCTACATAGTTATACGAGCCAGGTGTACAAAAGGTGTAGGAAAAATTTGCTGGAGCGAAGCTATTCCACAATAATGGGATTAACCTGTGTCTTGTTCCCTAACCGGTGGTGTTTGATGGTGCTTTTGTAAATTCAATAAAGATTTTCAACAAAAAACTCATTTAAAAACCAGCGAATAAGCTTTTCTAAAGGAAAAAATGAAAGGTTTTAATAACTACTGCCATAAATTGGACCATTAATTGATGTACATTTCCAAAGATGATAAAAAAAGTTTTTAAGCCAACGAGTAAGAGAATGGGTATATAAACTTTGGATACCAGTGTAATTTACAATCTAATGTTTCCTCCCTCCCTGGTTTTATTTTGTAACTAAGGTTTGTTACCCAGTCTATACTTTTGTTTGCCTAAACTAATAAATTAGCTTTAAACCTTTCATCAAATTTACAGACAGACTTCCAACTTCTTTAGTACATAAGATAATACATAACCTACATGTTAAGTTCCACGTCTGGATTAATACAAATAGGGGTTCAGTTTTCAGCTGTCGTGTCGGATGCATTCCAGTAGTTTCCTCTGTGAAGAACATTGTCGCGACGCCTTCAAACAAACTCGGAGCTAATTTGACACATGAAACTTTGAGTTGAGTTTGTTTTAACTGGTCATTTTACAGTGGGTTACTTGAAATTATTTATATAGGCTTGTTCGAATTACATTCCTTTCAGAGATCAATTTTAAAAATATGTTTGCTTTGATTTAAACTGTTTAATTTAGATTAGATAGACACCTTTTTTTATTAATATTTACATTTATTCTTTTATACAGTAAATCCTTTTCAATTCAGGTGTGTACGTCAGGCGAGCGGGGATCAATATCCCAACAATTTAAAACAGAAAGAATTGTACTTATAGAACTTTAAAAATTGTTCATACTGCAATTTTCAACAATTTATGGAGCAAAACTTAATTATAAGTATTACCAACAGTTTTTTATTCAGTCAAGCACTTTTTATGCAAGTGTGATGCATTTTTTTGCGGTTATAAATTAATCATTAATCGAATTGAAGGATTTTTCGAAGAAAATTTTAATATCTGAATCGTATCTAATATACTATAATTATAATTTCGACTATTCCATAAAAGTGAACTATGAATCTCTTATAATCTTTAACATATATAACAAAGCAAAAATATATTATACCCCTTTAAAAAAAAGTATAATAAAAAGCTAATTTGACACTTGCAAGATAGAAAAAGTGAATATTAGATTAATTACACAAGTAGATAATAGTCAACTCATTTTCCTAACCAATATAACTTATCCTTTCAAATGGGAGGGGGGGGGGGGTGGCTGGATATGTAAAGGAAACACATAGGGACAATGTCTAGAAGGTTGTCATTTCACAAAGAAAATATTACCGGAAGTGGATGTCTAGGATTATTTTAAACATTTGTACAGCATTCAAAAAATAGAACTTTGATGCTGTATTATTTCAAAATAGACTTAAATCATAAAATCTGAGCTGGATCTTTAAATCATTTAGTGCACCATTGAAATGATTTAAAGATCCAGCTCTGGTATTTTTGTATTAAATCACAGTAAGTCTTAGTATATTTCTTATGTCTATATAAAGACCAACCTATCCTAATAAAAAATGGTAGGTAATGTAATGTCTTGATGTGAGTCTTAATGCCTTTGTAGTTTTTATACTAAACTATGCTTTTAGGTTTTAAAGAAATCAGATCTTACATAGCATCTGAGTAATCTCAGTTATGATATCATAAACGTACAAAAGAAGGACATTCAAACATTTTTATAGAGTAGATGTGCAACTTACAATTCATTACAAATACAATGTTGTACAAGTTTTGTAGTTTAGTTTTGACTAATACACGGAAATAGTTAAAGAAGTTTTTCTAATTTTAGTTCATATTTCATTTTTTAACCCTTTTGTCCTTCTTATTCTTCGCCCCTATTCTTTAAGAGGCGCCAGCCTTAAGAACTTTAAAATATTTTCGAACTGTAAAATTACAATAAATTTACGGGTGATTGACATTCATTCCTGAAAAAAATAGCCTAAAACCTTATTTGTTCATAAAGGGTGTTTCAAGAGAAATGCGTTTTTTAAAAACTTAAATATGCATAGAAAATGAAACAATTATATTAAATGCTTTATATATTTGGAAAACCTATTCTGGGACATTTATGTTTACAAATTATGCCTTAAAAACCGGTTTTCCAAAGGCCTTAGTTTTGAAGATTTACAGAATTAATGGTTGTAGAAAAAATGTGCACATTTTAAAAATACAAATTACGCAGCTTGTATTAATAGTAGAAAAATGTTATGCATATCGTTAGAATCGTCATAAGCTCTAGTTTTTGGATATATAAGAACAATTCCTGTGCTACGTATAGTTTAGGAGCTACGTTGAAAAATGTGAGAAAGGTTAAAAAGTTTTGGATCATTCTACCACGTAGCTCCTAAACTATACGTAGCACAGGAATTGTTCTTCTATATCCAAAAACTAAAGCTTGTGACGATCCTAACGATATGCATAACATTTTTCTACTATTAATACAAGCCGAGTAATTTGAATTTTTAAAATGTGCACATTTTTTTTTTATTTTCTATGCATAATTAAGTATTTAAAAAACGCATTTCTCTTGAAACACCCTGTAGTTTTAAAAAATCTAAACCATAAAGTCTCAGCAGTAATAGATACCTTTAATGACGGGGGACTAGGCTAAGTTAAAACTTTTTATTTTGAATTAAAATTACTAATATTTACTATGGAATCATAAAGAAAAACAAATATTAAATATTTCCCCTATTAGGTGTTTAGACATTGTGCACAATAAATCATTCTAATTATAGCAAAGATTACTAAAGATTATTGATAAGACAAGGAAAAGTAATCTGATATATAACGTAGTAACATTTTAAGGGTACTATTTATTATCTTTCTTGGCTATCTTAGTATGTAAAATTCTAATTAAGAGATTTGTAGACAATGCCTGAAAAAAAACAATGTTATAGGAAACTTTAATTTCATTCGCTTTTTTTACAGTTATTGTTTAAATGAATGAACGTATTTGAAACCGAGTAAAACAAACATATCTATTTTGTAAAAGCAAACACACAAGCAGCATATTAACTTAAATACATATATAACTAGCTCATATTATATTATCTGTTTACACAAGGATAATTAGGTTAAGGTTGGTCAATCACATTTCTACTTCTTAGAAGTTGTAATTTACAAAAGATGCAACTGATATCGGATGCCCTTTTTAGCAGTCGGTTAAAAACGGTATACGTATCTACAACGTTCATTTATGTCTTCTTGTTTAGGTAAGGGACTCTAACCTAAACGGTCAATTATGCATTATTCGAGTATTAGTATTCTTCGAGTCAGCCACCCTTTAATTGCACGAGCTTTGTCTGTATGTCATAATCTTTTAAATAAGTGAGTTTTTATATGTGCTTTGTATTTTACATTTTACATTCCAATAAAAGATTTGGAGTTAAGACTTAAAACAGCTAACACATCACTTATTTTGAAACCTATGAGTAAAATATCCCAAAATATCAAAACTAGATCTATCATCCTTAAGTAAACCTAATCAATTTACTAAAAGTCTGACCGCTCGTGCTATCACCTGCGCAAGTTAGAACAATCATACCCAGAGATAGGGTCACATATTCTAAAAAAAAGAAATACATACATCAAATTGTATCAAAGGAGTTAAATATCTTTAGTCATTAACATTTTGTCTATGCTTTTCACCAAAGCTAAAAAAAAATCTTCGAAACGTGTTGATAGCCATGCAGGGTTCTAATCCTAAGGGGAAATGGCCCTGTAGATTTTCTACTTCTTACTGAACCTAAATGATGCATTAAATGTACGTTTTTTTTTAACAGAATGAGCTTATTTAACGGTGACGTTATACAATATTAATGACCAATGAGAGGCCAGTATACAATTAACTACTGGTCAATTAAATGGTCATTGGTCATTTGTATTGTATGACGTCACAATAAGTTCCTTTAAGCCCTCTGACCCGTGAAAATTTTTGCCTGTTTTGCAGGTTACCTGTCTATGGCCCTCCAGGTGAGCTGGCTCATATTTCAAAGCTAACAATGGCCATGTGCCCAAAAAGAATCATCCATCCATCTACACACACACTCACATGCACATACATGCACACAAATAGAAGCACACAAATTTCACAATGGGCAGTGGTAAAGGAATCAAGAAATGGGTCTGAAGTTGTGTAAAATCTACAGCAACTTCTTTTTTTATTTTACCTGCCAAAATATACTGTAGTGTGCCTTTTTTTCGGCAACATTTTTTTGGTTTCTTATAGCCGTGCTTCTCATTGACATTGCAGTTCTTGTTCATAATTAATCACCTATTTGCCTATCCCTGAATCCTTTGACCGGGTGTTTAGAATAATGTTAAACAAATATGAAAGAGAAACATATTTCCTTTCTATATAAATTTATCATTTTAAGGGAAATTTACCTAATTAAGGGGACAAAACCAGGGAGGGTGGAGACATTGAGCTTTTTATTACACTAGTCCCGAAAAAACGTTTCCTTAGTCGTTGGTTCAAATACTTGGGACCTTTATTGAATTTTGAAAAGTTGATTCATAAAGTTGAGTGTTCAAATATTTCAGAGAGGGTAATTTTGTTTATCAACATTGGGGCTGTACATTAAATTGTCAGACATTGTCTTATCCCTTTAGATCCCTGGTACAAAAATCATCTATAGTATGGTCAAAAGCATAATCCCCCTTGCAAAACCCTGTGTACACCATCGTCAAATTCGATTTGAAAAAAATATTTTGGATCATGTTACTTGTCGATGCAGCGCTTATCACATGTTACTTGTAGATGCAGCAAACTCATACATGTTACTTGTAGATGCAGCAATATCCCCGTATCCATTCCCTATAGAGATGCTAATATAATTATAAATAGAAACAATTTGTTAGCTAAACATTTATTAGTAATGGTTTTGAATATATGCAAAAATATTATTAAATAATTACACATGATATTGAATAGCAATCTGGTTGCACAAATTGTAAAATACATTATCATTATAGCGATCCCTCCACATGTATTCATCCAAATAACTTTGTAAGAAGGTTCAAGATGAAGGATGAAGGAATTTGTTTGGGGTTTTGAAGTTCTTTAGAAATGACTAAAAAGCTTATTTTCAATAAAAAATATAACTAACATTGTCTGCCTATCTCCTTTTTTAATCTCCCTTTAACATGTTACTTGAAAGTGCAGCAAAGTTAAACATGTTACTTGTAAGTGCAGCGCTGCATCGACAAGTAACATGATCCAATATTTTTATTGCTTTAAAAGCATAGTACATTTGTTTTTTTTTTTAAATGTATTAATAGTATTTGTTTGTAAAAAGTCTCATTTATAACAGGATACGAAAATTTTAAGTTAACATCAAATTAAGTTTTCTTATATTTATATTAGTTAATAATCAAAATTTTACTGTAATCAAAAAAAATTACGTTTGTATCATAAATACCCACAAACATCCTGGTACTTTACAGAAAAGATGGCAACATTAATCTAAATCTAATCCACTTGCAATAAAATTAATTAAATCAAACAAATATCAGATGTATTATGATATTATTCCATTTACCAAATCCTTTTGTTTTGATTTGATAATGTTATGAAAATAATAATTAGAAGTTTGTCTATCAGTCTATACATCTAAATAGTGTTTCTATACTAAAGCAAAAAATTATATTTAGTTCTGAATTGTTTAATTTTTTGGGGAGTATGAAAGTTGATTTTACTATGTATTCTGTTTTTAAACCCTTAGTGAGAAAAAAAATACATTTAAAATTAATCATTAGCTACCCGATGTAATTTCTTTAGCTCTTTGATATTTGATAAACTTGGATGCTTAGAAGGAATACCAAGTCACAGTTTTGCTCTGAGAGCCAAATCAGGAATTAAGGTACAAGCAAACTAATTAATTAAAGAGAAGAACATGTTTAAAGTTCTAAAAAATATGAGAGCTGTCATTAATGTCTTTATTTGTTCTAGGAAAGAAAAATTTTAAATTTTGTTGCGATGAAAATAAATCAATAAGTAATTTTCATGATTAAAAACAAAGAACAAGTTATCAACAAAACATTAATTAATGTAGTTTTTAATAGAAGTATTAATATAAAGGATTTGATACATTTTATCTTGATTTTTACTTTTCCCCTTGTCCTTTTATGCCTGTAAATAATTGAATATCAGTTTGACATCAGTCTGACATGTGTTTGGACCTTTTAACTGCAAGAGAGCAAGCTAATAATAATCAGATCCATAGATTAATATAATATATAGATCAGATATACATGGTTTAGTCCTTTTAACTGCAAGAGAGCAAGCTAATAATAATCAGCTCCATAGATAAATATTCTGTATAGATCAGATATTCATGTGTTTGGACCTTTTAACTGCAAGAGAGCAAGCTAATGATAATCAGATCCATAGATTGATAATTCATTTAGATCAGATATACATGTGTTTGGACCTTTTAACTGCAAGAGAGCAAGCTAATAATAATCAGATCCATAGATTAATAATTCATTTAGATCAGATATACATGTGTTTGGACCTTTTAACTGCAAGAGAGCAAACTAATAATAATCAGATAAATAGATTAATAATTCATTTAGATCAGATATACATGTGTTTGGACCTTTTAACTGCAAGAGGGCAAGCTAATAATAATTAGATTCATAGATTAATATAATATATAGATCAGATATACATGTGTTTGGACCTTTTAACTACAAGAGAGCAAGCTAATAATATTCAGATTCATAGATTATTACTCTATTTAGATCAGACATACATATGTTTTGAACTTTTAGCTACCTATTAATAATCAGCATCCATAGATTGATTTTCTAAATAGATCAGACATACTTGTGTTTGGAACTTTTAACTGCTTGAGAGCAAGCTAATAATAATCAGAATCATAGAATAATATTTCATTTAGATCAGATATACATGTGTTTGGACCTTTTAACTGCATGAGAGCAAGCTAGTAATAATTAGATTCATAGAATAATATTCTATATATATATCAGATATTCCTTTTAACTTCAAGGGAGCAAGCTAATAATAATCAGATCCATAGATTAATATAATATATAGATCAGATATACATGTGTTTGGACCTTTTAACTGCAAGAGAGCAAGCTAATAATAATCAGATCCATAGATTAATATTTCATTTAGATCAGATATACATGGTTTAGTCCTTTTAACTAAAAGAAAACAAGCTAATAATAATCAGAATCATAGATTAATATTCTATATATATCAGATATAGCTTTTAACTTCAAGGGAGCAAGCTAATAATAATCAGATCCATAGATTAATATTATATATAGATCAGATATACATGGTTTAGTCCTTTTAACTGCTTGAGATCAAGCTAATAATAATAAGAATCATAGATTAATATTCTATATAGTTCAGATATACGTGTTTTAGAAGTATTGTTAGAATTTTTACCATTGATTGGGATACAAAAAGTGAATAACATAGAAAAAGGTTGATTGTACTGTTATTTTATAATTATTTAAGAACTATATCTTTAGAATAATTGATATAATCGCTCATTGTACTAAATTTTATTTAACTTAATAACAGAAAGGCAAGGATTATTAACTCGTATTTTATTCTGTTTACTTTTTTAATTGACAATTAATTTGATACCTTGGCTAATTTTTATTTGTTTACTAATCTATATGTTTATTTAGGCAGCTGGTTTGTCTATGCAAATTTTAAAACAATAATTTTCTAGGATATGGCTTGGGACTCAATAACTAAAATCAAAAGTCCCAACGGAATATTTTTATCATAGAATTGAGTAATTCATAAATATAAAAGTTCTTTCGACTGTCAGTTACTAAGATAATGAAAATTTCTCAATCAAAAGCTTGTTTTAAATCTGAAAACATAAATACCCAGAATACTTTACACATAAATATCTCAGTGATTTATTGTCTGCTAAAAATTTGGTGCAAAAACGGGATCAACTTGTTATTTTTGTACTACTTTTTTAATTTTTTTAAAAAATTGTCTCGTTACATGAAACAATAATGTTATTTTCAAGAGTGTTGGGAGTGGGAGGGGGCTATAATTCCAACACAGTTAATCAAAATGTCTCAGCGGGGCGTTCTGACCCACCCGGCTAGATGGAATGGAATCATCAAGGCAGGATCTCCAAGGGGTGGGGGTTATATTTGTTTAGGGAGGGGGGAGAGGTCAATTTTTCACATTACCTCATATGGCGAGAGAGAGGGGGGGAGGAGAGAGAGAGGGAAGGATATGGAATCTCTATAATCTTATAATTTTAATGAAGGCAGGGGATGGAAAGGATTAAAAAGGGGGGATGCTGAGATTTTTGTTTGCACTGGATCGTATTCCGGGATTTACAACATTAGAAGAAACCTCAATTTACCATATTCAGGACTATTCTAATAACTTGTATTATAGATAGATTTACTTATAAGATAGGTATACAAGCAATATTAGTTATTGACTATTGATTGTCTTAAGTTGATAAAAACGAGCTCTTAGTTGAGGGATATGATAATAGAAGAGAAATCTTATAAAATTATTGGTAGAAAAGTTTAAATACTGCTAGTATGTACAATCCAATCAAGATTTATCTAAATTCCCTATAGTTTTAAGTATTAACTATAGGTAAAATGTGTTTGTAAAACTTTTGGTACCAGTTAAATTTAACATGAGCTCTATGAATTACATTTTATTAAATCCGGAATTTATGCATATACAATCTAGAGTTGTCTCAGTGTGTCCATTTAGGACCTAGCTGCTTAACTGTTTAACTTCTAACCAGATGTAAGATTCATATCTATATAACAAACAAACTTACAAACATTAGATAGATAGATTAACTAACAGCATCAGATAGATGGATAAATCAACAGAAATTAAAAGTTATCCTTAAGGTAACATGATGTCTGGCTGTCTGTACCGAGGGATCTCGTTAACCGCTGAACCGATATTTTTCTCCTTCTTAATATAGCTTCTCATATGTTCAGGGAATGTTTATGAATGCTTTGGGAGAGAAATCGCACCTATAAAAATACTTATTTCATAGCTAGCGACATTATTCTAAGCATCATGGAGCTTTGCATTAGAAGATGGAAGATATTCCCCCCCCCCCCCCACATTTCCCTAAAACTTCCTGCAAAAAAGGTTTTATCATTTGTTTGAACAATAAATTAAAAACTAAGCAGAGATTTAATTATTGGCATTTTTCTGTCAATTTCGGTACTTTTTATGTTAGGTTAGAATGGCGAAATCAATCCAATCAAAATCAATCTTAAGTTTGTTTGTCTCTGTATCAGCATAGGGAGGGAGGGGACATTGGGCTCTTTATTACACTAGTCCCCAAAGTCTTATTATGACATTTTATTAGTCGTAAGCTTAACAACCTTGGGAACTTTTATTGATTTTGATTGGTTGGTTCATTTAGTTGAGTGTCTAAACGTTTCAACCACTTATAGTAATCTACACAAGGCGTAATTTTGGGTATCATTATTGGGAATGTACATCAAATTATCGCCATTGTCTTATCCCTGTTGTTTGTCTCTGTATCTTAATCTTGGTCAGTTCTGTTTTTGTATTAATTTTATCATTTGATCAAACCAATTTCTATTAGCAAGGTTTAGATTGGAGAACTTGGAGAAGGGAGAAGCAGTATGGTCCCTCTAACCTTTTTGCCTCCAAATAATATCATTGATGAAACAAAGCATATTAGTTTTCTTTTCTACAAAAACTGGGATCAGGGATAAAACAAAGTACAACAAATTGATGTACACCCCCAGTCAAATGTCCACCCAACCATTACTATTTTACTTTAACAAACATTAAATAACACAAACAAATCTTTTACCACTTTGCATATGCTTGATATGATTTTGTTTTTAAATCTAAAAATTCCACCTAAGGTCATATCTTTTTTGTTTAAAAATGTTTTGCTTGTTATTGCTACACTACTCAGTTATGTGTTGCAAAATCTTTATTTTTATGCAAATATTTATGCTGTTTATAAGTTTAATGTTCTTTTTCGACTTATTTTTAGGCTGATATATATGGATGTACATCCCTTGTTTAAGATAAGTTTATCATCTGATCAAACCAATTTCTATTAACTTTAGTTAACAATGTTGCCTCGTGCTTATACATGTTGATACAATGCTACAAAAGATCTCTGGAATAGCCATTGTGTTAAATCATATATTTAGGGAACCTTTTCTAAAGCTTATTGAGATTTTAAGCAGGTACTCAGTTAATGTTAATAGTAATCTTTGGACACAAAGTCTATATTTGATAGCAGCCAAGTAAATATCATTTTTATTAAGGACTGACGGACGGACAGACCAAGTAAATAATAGAGTATTTTGCTATTTTTTTCACATAACTTTCGTTATTTTGTAAGACTATTTAATCTGTAGATCGACCTCTCTATATCTCCTATATGTACTCACAAATAACTTAATATCAGTCCTACAAAATATCAAACTAATTTTTCTTTTTTTAAATCTTTTAATAAATTTTCAATAAAAATCTATCCTTCAATTTGACGTTCTTGAAAAAATCCATAGTATAACCAGACAACTGCCTGGATCCCCCTGTTGGGGACCTTTTTTTTGTTGTTGCGACCTGGCTGTGTTAATATTCCCGACGCTATTGGTTGTTTTTAAACACATACAGTTATTTAACTCCTTCCCCTTCTGTTGTTTTACTTTAATCTTGAAAGTAAATTAGCCTTTTTTTTAACTTTGTAACACCTAATTTTGAACCAAGAAACCAATCCTATCAACAACACATGCTGGACATTCAAATGTTATGAAGCATGGATCTAAAGGGATAAGACAAATATATCCCCAATGATGATACACAAAATTACCCCTTTTAAAGATTACAATTAAAAGATGGAACGTTTGGACGCTCAACTCAAGAAACCAACAAATCCAAATTCAATAGACAGCCCCAATGTTGTTGATCCAACGATTAAGATAAAGTTATTATAAAACTTTGGGGACTAGTATAATAAACTGCCCAATGTCCCCTCCCTCCCTGGTTATGAAGATATTATATTTTTTAATCATGTTATGATATACTAGCGGCTTCGCCCCTAGCCTCTAGGGGCTTTGCCCCAAGAGGTGATAAAAAAAATTAAGGTGAAATTCGTAAAAGGACCAAGGAAATCTTCTGCAAAAAAAAAAGGACCAAGACAATCCTCTGCAAAAAATAATAAGGGGGGTATTTTTTGTTTTTGGGGGGGTTTGGGGTGTCCCACCCCCCTAGAAAATAGCTTAAAACCACCACAGGACCATTAGGTATATACCCTCAAGAGTAGAATCCGATCGGTTCAGTGGTTACCGAGATCTTAAGCTTCAGACGGACGGACGGACAGACAGACATCAAGCTACTTTGTATTATTGATGAGCAATTAAACTTTAATGCTTAATTTATTTTATAATGAGTTTTGATTGACGTGAGTAATTATTTTATGTTTGTTTGCTAACCACTAACCGATTAAATTCTGCAATTAAGAAAAGTTTTTTTAGATTTAAACCTTGGGATGGTTTTAAGTTATTTTTCTGTCCTCTTCACACTTCTTATTCAGAGCGTCTAGAGAGTGCAGCTATAGTGGTTTACATTCATTAAGAATAAAACTTTTTATGCGTTTCTTTAGAAGTTGGTTTAGGAGTAGCTTTCCTACTATTTAAAAATCGTAATTTTCACATATAAATTATAAAGGTTTTACTTTTTCTGTTATCAACTAAAATGACATTTCAGCTTATCAAACAATAATAAAACTTATTTTAATTGTTACAAGCACAGATATAATACAACTAGGGTCTGTCCGTAATGTATGTCAAGCCAAAATAGTCACTAATAAAGTTAAAATTCATCCTAATAATGTATAAAACAAATAAAAATAACAGTGTCCTGTTTTTGATGCGCTTTCTATGGACATGATTATCCTTGTTATAATAATCAGTTAAATACATTACAATAGAGAATTGAAAGAGTTTTTAAAGTGCTTTTAATGTACTTTTTAATGATACAGCTTTAATTAGTTAATGATATGTTTGAAATACAGCCAAAAGCATCCTTGGTTGTGAGCTAGAAAAGCATAAAGGAAAAATTCTTACATTAGGTTAGGTTTGATTAAATAAGTAATAGAAGAGCCCCACTGCGCCCTTATTTTAACAAATAATCATAAAACTATTAATCTGTATAATATTATTGTCCTATTTTTATGAAACTATGTTCTAATACATTACAGTTTACTTTTTTTTCGAGACATTAGGGTCAAATGATTAAAAATGTTATCTACATTTTAATATCTATTATATACATAAAATACGAAAAAAAGGAAATTTTTATATTTAATTTATGTAACATAGATAAATGAATGACACCTATACAATTAAATAATAGTATTTGATATGGTTTTGTTTAAAATATTACGAAATATAATTAAAAGAAATAAAACAACTGTTTCATAGCAAAACATATGCAAAATGTTTTTTTTTATATTTATCATAAGTATTTTCGTCTGCAGCTTCTATGCAAGAATGTCAAAAATCAATGAAACCCACCAAAAAAAGTAGTTAGGTTTGTTTTTGTCTGATGCTTCAGGGAGCCTTACAATTATCTTGAGGCCTTTTCTTAACTTTGCTTAACAAAACATTTCTAGAAAAAAAGCATCGACTTTGCTTAGCTTTTTAGATATAGCACTGATAAACAAAACTTATACCATTGAGAGGTATAAACGCATTCAATTAAAATACCTAAATTCTATAAATATCCAATGTTAACCCCAATTTCCTTTTAAAAACAATGTAAAATAATGTAAAAGAACAATTAATTGTACCGAGATAGTTTTTATGCAATTTAATTGTTCAGCCAATTTAGAGTCATTATACTAAAGGGTAAAAAATTTACACAAATATTTGGTGTTTTTATTCAAACCTAGTTTTAGCAAAAGCAGTGACTCTAATCTTGCGGGGCTCTAGCCTTGCAGAATAGCATCCTTAGCTCTTCTTTACCTAATAAATAAGTTTTTTCGTGTTACAAATACTAGTTTTGTATTCTTGGGGGGGGAGGAATGCTTAATATTTGACTTACAATTCCAAAAATTTGGGGCTGTAAATGTTTTGATAGTTTTGAGCTATTTTTCTATCATTTCCTACCCCTTCGAATACAGAGCTACTAGATGCTAGGGGTGCAGTCGCTAGTGTTTGATATTTTGATTGAATTTAATGTCACAAGGTTATGACAAAATGGTAAACTGGACAGTTTCCAATAAATTCATAACTTTGTAGTAAATAATCCTTGTACAAATTTACTATTCTAATTCGGTTTGGACAAAGCTAAATATCTCAAAACTTACGACAAACCAAAAGCATCCTTTTTTGGTAGTTCAAAGTTTGTATATAAAGTTTGTTTATTCAGTGTTAGTGGCTTAGACCAAAGAGTGTGATCAAGGACAACCAAATTTTAAGTTTGACTAGTTCAATACTAAGCTATAAAATTGTAGAACGTCCCGTTTACGATATCTTATTGGACATACATGCCGAAATTTGATTATTTGTCAAACGTTTAAAATCTCTTTATCGACTTGTATGCTCAAAGCTGGCATATTTTCAACACGCTCTAAGAAAGTTAATTTAACAAAATAGATTTCGATAATCGATATTATGTTCATTATTAGGAAATCATTTTAAAAATTAGTTCATGAAAAGTTTCGTAATATTATTACAACGTGACATTTTAAATCTGCCACTTTGTTTACATCAAAAAAAGGTATTTGATTAAAATAAGCATGGTATTGGTTATATGTTAAAGATAGAATCCTTTTTGCAATTTGCATATCATTGATAAATTTAGTGTTCTAAAAAAATCCCCTACTTTTCCCTAAATACTTTGAGATTAACCCCTTCCCCTCCCCCATTTTAACTTTTTTTTGTTGTTCTTTTATTCAAATTTATTTGTTTAGCAATTATGTAGTTTAGAATCAATTTTGGGCGGAACTCAAATGGACCGCTTTCAAAACCACCAACCCACCCCTTTCCGCCCTATTTTGGAGCCTATTTTCCACTCACCCCGCCCACTTTATAGGGGTGTGTAACCAGCCACCCCCAAAAGTTAGGTGTAATTATTTGTAATTAATCAGAGTGGCTATGAAGGGTTAAACCATAAAGCAGCAAATAAAATTCTTTCAAAACTAAAATACACAATTATAAATGCGTTTCTTTGTTTGACATGCTTAGGTTTAATTGTTTTACTGAAAGTCAGAATATTTTAAAATCTTTTTATTTTCATTACTACAGAAACTTAGAATCATGTTTTTGTAAATAAATGGTAAGTTTATCTTATGGCAACTTTTTGCCATGTTCTCCATAAAGTAAAGAATAAAGAGTAAAAAATAAATTGGATTTAGTCAATGGATAAATTATAACGTTAGTATTTTATCTAATTTTGATTTTATTTGGTACTACTTCAATAAATTACACAATATTTTACGTCACCTTTATCATATTATTTTCGTTACTAATCCATTATTCGCTATATTATAAACTGAAAACTTTGTTTCAGTGAAAGAACACTATGAATAGGAATGGGTGGAAATCCGCACAAATGTAATTAATCTGTCTTTTCAACAAACCAGAACTACAGCCTGGACAACCATGTTAGACGAAGCAGCTTAAAATGACTAATAAAAAATGACGTCATACAATACAAATGACTAATGATAGGCCAGTATATATTTTAATTGACCAATAGTAATATTCATCTTGGCCTATCATTGGTCATTTGTATTGTTTAATGTCATTTTTTATTAGGCACTATAATATTCTTCCTGTTAGACCCATGGCACTGTGTTGACATAGAAAACATAATTTTTTGTCGACATATTGACTTTGTCATCGACTAAAGCTGATTTGTATTCATTAATGATATTTCTCCTGAAAACCTATATTACCCATTATTTTTTATGTTGATAAAATAAGAGCACTTAGGTTTAATACGGAATCTAGTGATACACGGAAATGGCATTGAAAACATTTCTTTCTTCTTGTCCTTTAAGATCACACGTCCAACTTAAACTATATATACTGTTCAAGGTCTACTGATGGTTCGAAGCTACTTGTATTTGCATTGAAAGATATAAGTTGTAAGGCAATTTAGAAAGGTAAAACCTCTGTGAAATCACTGCTATACATATTTTTAAGGTGGATTGGGGTTTTAAACCCCTTAAACCGGAATAAAAAAAAATTGGAACATTGTATGCTTAACCACCCTAGAGATTTCAGGTAGGTTAAAAAGTCTATGGAATGGTAAGGAAGGGGTCTATGGAGGCAATATCGTGTACACGCCCTTGATAATTTTTACAAAATCACTGACAAGAGGAAGTAATTACCCATTGTTGTTCAGCTTTGTTCTGGTCAGAGGATAGCGCAGCCACAATTCAGCGGTCAACCTGCCATAATTATTTTTTAAACATTTTGACAACTTAATTTTAATTGTGTCTTTATAAATAGCATCAAATTTAACCATTCTAATACATCTATAATTATTTTTGATAAAAGGACACTCTTTTTTACATTTATTTAGATAAATTATATAAAACAAGTAATTTGATTTTTAAAATTTACAAAATCTAAAGCAATTAGTTTCATATTTAGTTAAGTCATTAAATTTTAGAAAAGGAACATTCATTCATTGATATTTTTTTAAAAAGATGCCGAAAATTATTTTTAAGGTCAAACGCAATTTTATGGTTTTTGGCTTAATTTCTGCACTAAAAATTTTTTTTTTCTGATTACGGATAAGATTAAATAATTAGGACTTTTTGTAATGTCAGTCTGGACTACTTTGATTAGATGGTCGATGGAGCTTCTATAACCCTTAAGGGATCTAGAGGGATACGAAAAAGGACGATAAATTGATGTACATACACCACCAAAGTATATTGAACTTTGATAGAAAAGTTTAAGAACTTCAGAAACAACCAAACAAAGATTTAATAAAAGTATTCCAAGGTTTAAGTCAGCGAATAAGAGAGAGTGACTTTTGGGTATACCAATAATATACATTCAATCAAATTTCTCCTCCCGCCGAATAACTCCTAGAGGTTAATGGCGAAGTCAAAATGAATTGTTAACCTGTTTTCTAATGATAAAAGTAAACATATTGTATAATAATATGTCATATAATATTATAAATTTTTCTTTGAATAAAGGGATAATTAAAAAGACTAAAGATATTTGATATTTTAAAAGTGATTCTTATATATTAAATGGTGTAACTTGGTTAATCGGCAAACCACTTTTTTTTATACAATCTATAGCTGAAATCAAGCTAAAGTGGTAGTATCTCTTAGAAGTATCATTATCTCAAAATGGTTTGTAATAGTCTATAATCTGTATAAAATAAGAATTTTTACAAATAGAAATATTACCATCTATTTATCTATGTAAAATGTAAAAACTTTTGATAAATCATTTAATTAAAAGTATTTTTGTATACTTATTTACTTATGAGTAAAGCAATCTAACTTTTTTATGATTCTATTCGCGCTATAAAATTTAATTCATTTGCCCCTACATCTATGAAATAATATTGCCATAAGGGAGGGAATAGGGGGGATAAAATCAATACCATAATATAATAAAAACATTAAGAAGTTAGTTATGGTAACTTTATTAAGCAATAAACTTAAAGTGAGGAGAGGAATATAAAATAATATACAATTTTTATTTCTTCCCACGATTACATTTTTATTGGAAGCGAAGCTGCTCTATAAATATATTTTGAAGAAAGTCAGTCAGTTCGGCTATATCTATTCAGAGTGAGAGAGAGGACTTAATAGGCTGTTTATTACAATAGTCCTCAAAATTTACGATAACGTTTTCTTACTCGTTGGCTTAACATCTTTGGGCACTTTTACTGAATTTTATTGGTTGGTTTATTAAGTTAAGTGTTCAAACTTTCAGCCACTAATCTTAGTCTTCAGGATAATTTTGTGTGTCATCATTGGGGATGTACATTAGTTAATCGGCCATTGTAATATCTCTTTAGATCCTTGATATCTATTGAAAGTTGATTTATACTTGTAAAACAGCAGTAAAAATTTAAAAAAAATAGTTAAAACTGATCGTCTCTGATAGTTTTATATATCTTTTTGCAAGCAATTTGCTTCCTTTCCAACTCTTTTATTGCAACAACCTTTGTCGTCCCATATGGAAATAAGATGAGTATGATTAAAAGACCAAAGCGTTCCACAATCTTTTAATAGTTATTTCTTTCGTCGTATTATAAACCGCTTTCCGTGGATATAGAATGTACAATTATAAGATTAAAACAAGTTTTTTAGCCCCGAGGTGCCGAAGGCACGAGCTAAAAAACTGGTTTTAATCTTATGATTGTACATTTTTATATTCGTAGAAAGCGGTTTATAATACGATGCTAGACATAGTTTTTTCGTATGGATGAGAACCGGTTCCTATCAACCGGATTCGAATGAATACGAGAATTATATTTATTTTATTGTCCAAATAAATTCTTAAAATAATATTGCAAAAAAAATGACAACAACTATGAAAGTTAGGTGGAAAATGTTTAGACACTGCAATCTTTAACCAACCAACAAGAAAAGTACCCAAAGTTTTTATGACAGTTAATGAGAGAAGGTGTGTATAAAACATTGGGTAAGAGTATAAGTTACATTTTGCATTGTGATTTACCTTTATAGTAGAAAAGCTTCGTTTAAAAAAAATGTTATATTTATTTGTATATATATAAAGTTTCACATATATGATATACACATAAATATAGCTCCGTGGCTGGCCCTACTATCTAAATCAGATATACTCTCTAATCCTATTAAACCTTTCACAATTCAATCACCATTGTGTGCGAGTGTGAGAGAGAGAGAGAGAGAGAGAGAGAGATAGAGAGAGAGAGAGAGAGAGAGAGAGAGAAAGAGAGATAAGTAGATAGATAGATAGATAAATGGATAAAGGATGGAGAAAAAAAGATCTCCTAAAAATAATTCTAAAACGTAGGTTTCCTCATATCAGAGGCATTAAAATAGCATATTTATTACCATACCAGGCTATTGAAACAAGCAATGGTAGAGGCCTTGGCCCCTTGACAGGCACAATTTATACCCATACAAAGAAAGGACTTTTAGAAAAAGGTATGCAAAGAAAGGATTTGGGTTTTGGTAATATGTCCTTTACTAAAGTAATTATAATTTTACAATGAAAAATGTGTATTTCGTTTTTTGACCATTTTTAGGCAACTGCAAAATTTAGTCTGAAACGTAATCCATTTAGCAGGAGAGAAAAGGAAAAAGAGATAAACATTCTAGAGTAAAAATGTGAAAAAGTACAAAAAAGGACAAGGAAATTCTTAAGCCCCAATAAGAATTAATTGGTTTCAATAAACTACATGGTACTTTTTGTTAGTAGCGAAGCTACTCTATAATTCACTATGTCCGTCCGTCCGTCCGTCCGTCAGTCAGTCCGTCAGTCAGTCCGTCCGTAACGCTATGGGGGAAATGGGATTTACTCAGCTCCTATAAAAGATAGAATGCTGAAACTTTTTGACAACATTCCCATCATTAAAGAGCACAATTAAGTATAAAACATCGATGACGATAGGACCGCTTTTAAGCAGGTTTTAGGCTATTTTTGTATTTTTCACATTTTTCTTCATATCTTCAGTGTTTATGGTCCGATTTTCAAATTTTTTTAGTAGCGAAGCTACTCTATAATTCACTATGTCCGTCCGTCCGTCCGTCCGTCAGTCAGTCCGTCAGTCAGTCCGTCCGTAACGCTATGGGGGAAATGGGATTTACTCAGCTCCTATAAAAGATAGAATGCTGAAACTTTTTGACAACATTCCCATCATTAAAGAGCACAATTAAGTATAAAACATCGATGACGATAGGACCGCTTTTAAGCAGGTTTTAGGCTATTTTTGTATTTTTCACATTTTTCTTCATATCTTCAGTGTTTATGGTCCGATTTTCAAATTTTTTTCAGTTATAGATATCAAAATTAAATTTCCTGTCGTTTAAAGAAAACAACTATGGGGTCAGACTGCCTTTAAGCAGGTTTTAGGCTATTTTTGTATTTTTCACATTTTTCTCCATATCTTTGGTGTTTATGGTCCGATTTCCAAAATTTTTTCAGTTATACATATCAAAATTAAATTTTCTGTCCTTTAAAGAAAACAACTATAACGGCCAGACTGGCTTTCAGCAGGTTTTAGGCTATTTTTGTTTTTTCTCCATATCTTTTGTATTTATGGTCCGATTTCCAAAATTTTTTCAGTTATACATATCAAACTCAAATTTCCCTGTTGTTTAGAGAAAACAACCATGACGGTCAAACTGCTTTTTTGCAGGTTTTTGGCTATTTTTAAATTTTTTCCCTTATTTTCCATATCTCTGATGCATTTTGGGATATCAGTATCAAAATAATTTTTCCCATTGTTATGAGCATCTTTTATGTAATTTTCTTTGACCGACTTCGTTATACAAAATAAAACAAGGTTTTGTGTTTATTTTCTCCAATAAATCTATTCCTGATTTTAATAAATAAACTTTAAATCTACTTTTACGTATTTCCATCCATGATTTTTTGTGCTTCGCTACTTATGGATGTTGTCATCCTTGTTAAATATTGAGCTAATTTTCCTGATATTCCTGTCTAAAGATATTGACTAAAGGCATTGTTGATAAAACAATATAAAGTAAGTTTAATAAATGGACTTTTTACCTTACTTTAATAGTTAGTAATCAGTTACTTGAAATATCATTAATAGAAATCTAATTGACAATGATTTAAATTTTTATTATTTTCTGTTTTATTGTAATTTTTGGATAAGCTGTATCTGTCTTTTTGAGAAAAGGCATCAAAAGGTGTTTAGGGCTTGAAACATCCCCCCCCCCCTCTCTAAAACACATGGGGTGGTCAACAACCCTCCCGGGGGAGGGAGGGGGAGGGTGAGTATGGTTGGTTGACTCTTTGGGGACAGAGATTAAGTTTATCAGAGGAGTTAGTCTTAGTTTTAAGTTGTCATACAACCCTACCAAAAAAGAAAGATTTTTCCAGCGCAACTTAAGCTACATCCGGTTGCCCGTCCATTGTAAGGTTTACCTACCTACGAATAACATATTACTTAACTAAAAACTCTATTTATTCATTCAATGAGTATAAAACAAATAAAATGCAGTTGTTCATCTGAAGGAAACTATTTTGCCTCCAACTATTCCAAAATGCACAAAATAATAATGTATTTTTAAAATGACCAATAAATCAATAAACTACCTGAATCCCCCTGTTGGGGATCTTTTTCGTCTGCTCGCAACTTGCTTACTGCTCTCTTTTAACGACTTGGCTGTGTTAATATTCCTGACATTATTGTTTGATTTTCAAAGACCCAATTGAGAGTCGGTACATAGTCCTCGGTACATAACGTTATTATATCCATTCTCCCTCTTTATTGTTTTACTCTAATACATTATCTACATTATTTGTCTGGAAAAAACTTTGAGACAAAAAAATTAGGCTACTTTGAATAAACATACTAATGTTTCTGTGTTTCTATAGATATTGTTTCCTTAATAATTTCCTTTTGGTATCACAGTAAGGTTTCAGTGACTCAAAATCATCTATTCATTTGTGATATATATGTGGTATATGACTATAGAACCCACCTAGCTCTAGATCTCATGTTAGATCCATTTTTGGCTTTAACATCATTTGGAAAAAGTCAGTCAGATCGCCAAGACACATTTCAAATTTGTACAATTTTATTTAAACTATGGATGTATTGCAAGGTAGCTAGCTTTATGTATGTGTGTGTGGAGTCTAAGGAAGAAAAATACATGTAAACTGTTATTTAGTAAATATTACATGCAGAATATGTTTAGCTTCCTTGAGTAAATACAAACAACATCGTTTAACATAGGTTTCATATATCCTTTCATTATTTAAAAAAAAAAAAGATATCAAAATTTTTAAAAGTGAAGCTTTTCATCCAGAACGGTTAGCTCTTTTTGTTAATTTAAACATTTTAGAATTGTCCGTTTGATTTCAAACTTTGCATGGTGATTCATTGCGTAGTTAGTTACGATTTAGAAAGTGTAACAACTCTATAATCGTACGTCAATTTAAAACATGCTGAATTTTTTTGACAGCAAAATTTTGTTATATAATAATTATCCTATTCTTCTGATTTTTAGAATACTGATTCCTATTTCAATAAGGTACAATGTTTAAAGCAAAGCATGTCTAAAATCAAGTATCCTGTATGTAAGAAGTGTTGCAACAAATTTACTTATAATTTTGTTTAGACTTTTGCATTCATATTCTGCTTATTCAGTTCTGACTTTCTACAACTGTTAATTTTTGTTTGTCCTACTGTTTCAGAGCTTCGCTTTTATGAAGTTGTCGATGTCAAACTTGTTTAAATATCTTCACATTGAATTTAAAACAATGAAATAATCACTATAATACCTCATTCAAGCTATTCTCACAATATTAGTGTCAATTGCTTTATCTGGTTTTAGTTACTATTTTCAATGTCTTTAGTAATACGAGGTCAACATTCTACGTTTTTTTGGTTTGTTGGTGTTAAAATGACGTTAAATAATGACGTTTCGCCCCAATTTGGCTACAGAACAAATATTACAAATCCTCAAAAATTCAAAATTAAGTCAACTCTAAGCCAAAGGCAAAAACTTTCTTTCAAAATAGTTTTTAATGGTTGAGATGTTTCTATAAATGGTTGGATTATTCTAATACTTAAAAACAAGCAAGGCAAACATCACAGAGAAACATTTAAATTCAATAATAGTTATCTAGAGCATTGTATTATAGACAGATTTCTATAAATGAAAAATTTTAAGATATTAAATATTGATATTATGATTTTGATTTTAATATACGTAGATAATTGTCTACTTCGATGTTATACACAATTTTTCAGTACAGCCGAGAACCGGTTCTAATCAACCTGATATTTATCGGTTTCGAAGCCATACTGGAAAATAATTGCAAATATTCTAAGAAGCACAGCTTTTCTATAAATATTGACTCAGAGTTTGTGCTTTCGTCCATTTTTTAAAAAATATGAAAATTTTAACTTCATACCTTTTATGAGAAAATAATATCTATAATTGTTAAAGCAAAGTTTTTGTCAGTTTCTTTGCTTGCTTAAATATAAGAGAATTGTTAGAATTTGGCAAAATTGTATTTTTTGAGGTTTGCCATTATTCATTTGGAAATTTTTTTTTAAAATTATAATCAAAAAGGTCTGTATATCCATTGTCCAGCTTATTAAGTTTATGTAGGATCAATGGCTGTATTCATCATATAAACATTGATTGTTTAGTTTATTAGATCTCCTTTTTGGATGTTGTCATCCTTGTTTTTTCTGTTATTTCTTTTTTAATTTCTGCAGTTAAATGGTCTATTGTTTCATATTAGAGAATCTAATTAACATTGAGAATGTGAATATTTATATATTCCCCCTAATCTGTGTGTGTGTGTGTGTGGTGTGTATATGTGTGTGTTTGTGTGTGTGTGAGTGAGTGAGTGTGTGTGTGTGGTGATTACCCGCTATATCCAACACCCCTGTCACCCCCCCCCCCTCCCACTCTTCCCAACACCTCCTAAATCTCAATATCAATGAAAATCTTTAGGAAGATTGATGCTCCCTTGAGAGGTGTCTATGCATTCCCCCCCCCCCCCTCTCCTCCTCAACCATTATTTTTTCACTATGGTATTCCAGATTTCATAGACAATAAACAAAAGCACTTACCTAACTTATAAGCAAAGAAACTACCAAACAACCAGAAATCTCAATATTTCGTCCAGATTCCACAACACAAAACACAGATCTTGATGACCTCGGAGGTTCTAAGAGCAGTTAGCTACTAGTTATAAAATAAAAACATTTTCCTGCAAATATAAAACCGTATAAAAATGTCAAAATTTAAAATAGTCAATTATTAAAAACATCAAAATAACAAACAATAAATTTATCGTCTAACATTTAACATAGCAGAAACTTTTCTCCTTGTACATAAAGATTTTTTATAATACATCTTAGGAGTTTTATCAGACTTCATTCTTCCTTGCATTTGCAATTGTAATAAACTAGCACCTGCTTCAGCAGCTGCGGACAATCCCCCATGTCGATCACTATGCTCCCCAAAATCTCTCCAATTCTTAATCCCAATAAATTTTAAAGCATTTCTAAGTTGATTTAAACAATATTGATAATTTGCAGGTTCTAATAAAAAGACACTTTTATCTTGAATTCTTGGAATAAAATAATGATCTAAAGCAGAATTAAGAACATTAAAATAAGTTTTGATAATTCTTACAGGACAATAAAAATCATTACTAGCAGCTATCACATTAGTATTTTTCTCGTGATATTGATTCATTTTGCCTTTCAAAAAATCAACCAAAATATCTCCATTTTCTAGAAAAACAAACTGTGATTTTTTGAGAGCACAAACTTCCTCAAATCTTCCAAAACAATGAAATTTAACTATAGATTTAACAACTATTTGCCAATTATCAATTGACACAGTAAAATTCGCACTTTTTAAATGATCTCCTTTTAAAATTTTATCAACCATAGAATCTAAAATAGACTTTGTCATAGGTTCAGCTTTTTTAACAGGTTTTGAATATTGCCTTTTTAAACCATCAACACATTTAACAACATCTTTATGATTAGTAGGAGATAAAACATTTGGATTATAAAGCTCATTATAATAATTAATAGCACTTCTTGCCATTAAAACAGAAGAAATACCTTTAGTTAAATCAGCAATTTTGTTAAAATATGTCATAATAACTATAGGATGTGAAGGTAAACTAGACACATTATTTTCAACACAAAAAGCTGCAAAACGATTAAAAGCTAAATAATACTGATTAGAAGAACTCTGTGCTAAATCCACAGAAATAGATTCATCAACTTTCTCAAAATACTTCATAAAATCATCAGAAACTCCAGCTAAATCAAAATCATGAGATCTCACAGCTCTAACCAACTTCTCGTGCCTTTTAGCATCTTTCTTAGCATACTTAACAGGCATCTGCAAAATAAAAATAGATTAAAAATTTCAAATAAAAGTATAAAATTAGATACAACATAAATTACAACCATCAAAAATGCAAAACCTTCTATCAACTTTACTAGAAAAAGCATTTGAAATATTAAAATCAAACTTGATAGCAAGAGTTTCAAATTTTTTCACTCCTTTAAACATAGAATTAATAATATATTCTCCACATTCATAAAACGGACTAAAAACATATACAGAAACAATAAAATTATTAAAATGTCTACCATCTGCACATAAAAAGGTCCAAAAATGAGCTGAAACCCATTTCGGAACCATAAAACAACCAAAACTTTTGAATCTTTGTAAATGATACAATGCAGGAATAACCAAATGCATAGGAGGAAAAACAAATAAATTACAATTTGGAATTTTTTGTGCAAAGAAATTTACTCCTTCTGCTTTACTTTCATTAAACTTCGAATAAAATCTAATACATTTCTTATTAGAACTTGAAGCAAAACAATCTAATTCAAAAGGTCCAAATTTTTTATATAAAATCACAAAATTGTCAAAATCAATTGAAAAATCATGTAAATCAAAATTCTTAGACTCAAAATCCGCAAATTCAATTATAGGATCAGATCTAGGCAAATGACATACAGTTACATTCATATCAAGTCTTTTCCAAGCTAAAAAAGTTTCTAAAACAATAGGCTGCAATCTTACATTTCTTGATCCAACAGATAAAATAATAGAACAATTAAAATTATCAGTATAATGAACAATATTACAACCTTTAAATTTAAGAGCCTTTTCACTGTTATAAAAATCATGAAAAGCAACTAATTCACGTTCAGTAGAAGATCTTCTAGACTCTTCCAATGAAAAAACTCTTTTCTTTAAAATATCATTTCCATCACAAACTTCATAAACACAAAAACCTTTGTCACTAGCATCACTGCTAATTTTAAAATCAATCTTAATTTGTGATAGAGATGGTCTAATATCATTACCATTCAACATAACAAAATTATCTTTCAAATATGACAATTCTTGACAAGCTAAATCATTTAAAATAATCATAGAACTCCAACTATTAGCTTTCGAAATTAAATAATAAGATGATCTAGTTAACAACCTAACACAAGGTCCCATGGCTTTAACACAAAATTGAATTTTTCCCAAAACTTTAGCTAAAATTTTTATAAATATTTTCTTTTTCTTTAAAATATCACATAATAAATCACAAATATCTTTTACTTTTTCATCAGGTACAAAATATTTCATCACACTAGTATCATTCAACAAACCCAAAAATTTCAAATATTGAGTTGGTTTAACAGAACACTTTTTAACATTTACTGTCCAACCTGCTTTATCTAAAACTTCCATAGCAAATTTAGTATTCTTTGCACACACTTCACTAGATTTACCCAAAATTCTTTGATCATCTAAGTAAACAGACACCCTTATACCCAAACTTCTCAAATAAGTTTTATGAGGAATTAAAAGTTTTGTAAAAATATACACAGCATCCTTTATACCAAGGAAAAGAACTCGCCAGACAAAATACAAAATTTCACCATTATCCATCACAAAATGAACACCTACATACTTTCTCATATCTACATGTAATGGCACGTGCCAGTATCCACTGTCCAAGTCTTGTGTAGTTTGAAAATCTCCTTGCATTAATAACTGCTCACTCACACTTAAATCCTCAAGCTTAACTTTTCTGTCCTCCAAATAAGGATTCAAATGCCTACTAGCATCCACTACCAATCTATATTTTTTAGAAAACACTACTGATAAAGGTAAACATAAATAAGGTTTTTCACTCACTCTAGTAATGCATCCTAAAGATTCCAATCTCAAAAGCTCTTGTAAAGCAAAATCACGATTTTTTAACATACTTTGATTGTTTCTACAAAAACTAGAAGGCGGAATCGACTTAAAAGGAAAAGTATAACCTTCACTTATAGTTTTTAATATAAAATCAGAAGCTTTAAGAGTGTCTCTCCAAAACGAAAAATATTCCAGATTACCAATTCTACCTGGAACCCGCTTGTCTGTTGAAAGCTTCTTTCCAGCATATCGCGCATTATTACTCAACATATCAGCTACTCCAGATTCCTCCTCTGGCAAATCAAATACAAACGGCCTACAATCAAAATCCTCAACCATCTTAATTCTAATATAGTATAAAATAAAATGCAATAAGAATAGGTAAATTATCTACAAATAAAACACATATAAATCAAAATAAAAATATCTTAAATCACAATAAAATATAAAAAACTTTATAAAAATTAAAAACTTTTAAAAATAAAATAAAAAGCTTTATAAAAAATAAAAAACTTTATGAAAAATAAAAACTCAAATAAAAATTTTAAACTAATTTTTAGGACAATCAGCTTTCATATGCCCCTTCAAATTACACTTAAAACAAACAGTTTCAGGATCTACCCTTCTTTTCCTTTCATAAAAATTATTTTTGTGAAAATTATTTGAACTACTATTAACATTAGAATTATTAACAGAATTATTATATGGATGAAACTTTCCTCTTCCTTTACCAAAGCCTCTAAAACTCTTATTAGAATAATTTGCTCTAGCTTTTCCCTCAGCTTGAAAAAACCGCTGAGACTTCTTATCAGCATCCTCCTTACCAATAAAACAAGAATAATTTTCATAATATTTCACAGTACCCCAAGCAAATCTAGATGCAGAGGCAATTTCATTGGCTTCCATTTCATTATCAACAATAGATTCCATCTCCTCAATCTTATCCTTAACATACAATAGATTATCACCATCAAGAACTTCACCTCTCAACTGAGAATCAATTAACTTTTCCATCGAATCTTTCAGATCCTCAATTCCAAATTTAATGTCAAAAATGAAGCCAATTGAACGCTTGATCTGGGGTTTACTATGCTTAGCCACCTCCCCCTTTTTTCTGCCTTCTCTGGCAATATTTTTAACTTCTTCATACTTTTTATTAAGCTCCTCCAATTGTTTTATATATTTAACACTATGAGCTTCACTATTAACCGTTGGCACAGATACTGAACTAGACTGAACAGTACTTTTAGCCGCCTCAGCAGCTAATCCAGCTTCTTCCGCTTTTTTCGCATTAGCATTAGCCTCCGCTGCTAATTTAACTAACTCAGCTTCCCTAGCTCGCGCCGCCGCCAACTCCTGCTCAACATTAGCTAAAGAAAGTTGTTGTTGCTCCAAAGCAAACTGAGGATCCACAAAACCATTATTCAAAGCTGGGTCCACACTTAAAACCTCACGATAAGACATTGTACAAAATCTAAAAAATTTAAACGAAAATATTAATAAAAAATATCAATCCTTTCAATAAATATATAAAACAACCTAAAATAAAAGAAAAAATATCCAAATAAATAACTCGACAATTACCGCACAGCACAACATTTCTCCGCAGAATAAATTTTTTCAAACACAAAAAGCTACGCGGCAAAAAAAGCGCAACAATGTTGCCAGCTAAACTTAAATAAAAAGAATGAATTTATAAACACCTAAAAAATAAAACCTTAAATTAAAATATATAAAATTTAAACAGCAAACACAGCCTCTCAACAACCTGTAAAACACTTTGTACTAAGGACTATTTTAAACACCTTAGTAATATAGAAGATTGACTTCCTGCCTCTCATTTCGTCAAGGCTTACTTGTTAAATTGGAAGACTCTTCATCGGCTAAGACTTTATTAAATAAAATGAACCTGTCTGTCCCGTCTCAGAGAACGAACTGAGACAGACTATAAACAAAACATACATCACATTACTTTTGTGTACACTATAAAATCTAAACTTTGTATGTGCCACTGCGCGGCTACGAAGTTTGGCAAGTAGTGAAGAATGAGATTGAGTTCTTTTTTTCATATCTTGTATCTTGTATGATGGTTTTGGACTATATTATTGTCCCTATTAAAGTCACTAGAGGCTAATGGCTCATAAGATAGGACCTGTGTAAATAAATAATAAAAAAACACTCACTGAATAAGCAAGAGGGCCACTTTTTGACTATTGATTGCTTTAAATTATACAATGCCGTTTTAAGAATCAATGTAGTAGGCATTTTCAAGAATAGTCCCTTTCGTAACATCGTATTTTTAAAATGGCTTTTTATAGGTTATTTTAGGTTAGGTTAGTTTATATTGGGTTAGGTGATTGCCCCACAGGGTTATATCCCCCCGCAGGGGCTAGAAATAGGAGAAAAGGTACTGTAAAAAATACGAAGAATCACCCCATAAGGTGCGATGTTACGAAAGGGACTATACCCGCATTTTCTTCAGAAATGCGATTTTTAAGATATTCGTTTTCTGAGATGGGCGTGTTTTAGGATGACACCAAATTGATATTATTCGGTTCTAGATTACTATAAGAAATGCAAAATGTTCATAGATCAAAAAAGCCTATAGCTGAGAATACCCTTTCAGGAGCTCTAACCAGACGGGGACTCTGTGGGGAACTAGCCTTGCAAGAAACTCTTAATCTTAAGTAAACCTAACCTAACCTTTAAGTATCACAAAAAAGTGTCTGTTTGTTGTCCTAAAACATTTGCCTTTAGTTGATATGAAAAGATGTGTTAAGAGCCATATTGAAAAAACAAATATAATTACAAGTCAACTGCAAATTGCCAAACTAACTAGGGAAGATTCCACTGTGTTCTTTGTGTTTATATCTGTTACATAGTGTGAGTAATGTTAGAGGCTGTGCCTTGGCTTCCAGTTTACAATGATAATATTCCACTGTGTTCTTTGTGTTTATATCTGTTACATAGTGTGAGTAATGTTAGAGGCTGTGCCTTGGCTTCCAGTTTACAATGATAATATTCCACTGTGTTCTTTGTGTTTATATCTGTTACATAGTGTGAGTAATGTTAGAGGCTGTGCATTGGCTTCCAGTTTACCAGGGAATATTCCACTGTGTTCTATGTGTTTATATCTGTTACATAGTGTGAGTAATGTTAGAGACTGTGCCTTGGCTTCCGAAAATTTTCATCTCATATTTACAAAACGCCGTTTAAAGAAGTAAGTTTTTTGTCTATCCTGTAAGATATCGTTAACCACAATAATAATTGATTTCTCCATTTTAGGGAATCATCAAATTCGGGTTTAGAATATTTCATTTAAATACAAGTTTTGGGAAGGTTATGGGCTATTTTACTACTGGCTAGATTCTAAGAGAGCAGATTCGGGGTAAATGATTAAATTCTATAATATTTTTGCAGTAATGATGGCACACTTTGTAAGAGGGGAGAATTATGGATAAAAAAGAGCATACAGACCAAGGAGGGATATTATATCTGAAGATAAAATGCAGTCAATACATGGATAAATGTTACTAACAGTGTTTTAAATAGTTAAAAAAATTAGACGTAAATGTTTTTGTTTTTTTGACTAGCTTAGCTGAAAACGTACTGCAAGATATTTCTTCTTTTTATGAATATACTTTGCAATTCAAGGTTATATAAATATCTTTTTCTTCAATTGTACCTTTTGTTCTTTTAAATCTTTATGCATATAGCATACAATTTATCTATTTTCATATTAGTATAGAAACTGTTTGATTGTTCCTTTGTATATCTTATTATTAAACTGTAAGTTATCATGATCAATTTTATTGTTTGTTTGTGATTATACCATGTTATGTATATATATTTTTTTGTATATGTCATAAAATAAATATTTCATTTCATTTCAACGTCAGGTATGCGATCACCTTCCCCTTTTTACAAATAGAACCAGAAGGACAAACGGACAAAACATTAATAGAGTAGCTTCATTGACATAAAACAGACAAAGCCCAAATTGTGTTAAAATTGTGTCAATAATGATCCATGTGACGTTATAAAATGAGGGAGATTTTATGAGAAGTGGGAAAGAAAACCCCTAAAAAAGAGATAATCCCTCATTTTTATTACGTCACATGGATCATTTTTGTAACAATTTTAACACAATTTGGTCTTTGTCCATAAAACGATGTAAATTTAAACTTGCCCTTCATTCATTCCTTTTGATATTATTTGTTAAACCTTGTTTTATATAAACCCTGACTGTAGGAAAAGTAAATGAAACTATGTTTATAGAATGGATTAGTAGCAGGGAACGATCAACGGATGATAAATTATTTTTTTACTGAAGTAATTCTATTAGAAAAGCAAATGTTTATTTATGCCTAAGTCGACTATTGAAATTATGTCTGCCAAATGCGGCTAAATTAGTAAATAATTGATAAGAAATTGAGGGCAACTTAAATAGCAGTTTTCTCATAGGAGAGTGGAGGTACCCTCCACCAAAATAAATAAAAACCTTCCTGGGACATATAATAGTTATTTCTCGCAATAGCTTTCCGCGGATATAGAATGTACAATTATAAGATTAAAACCAGTTTTTTAGCCCCGAGGTGCCGAAGGCACGGGCTACAAAAACTGGTTTTAATCTTATAATTGTACATTCTATATCCGCGGAAAGCCGGATATAATACGATGCTAGACATAGTTTTTTCGTATGGATGAGAACCGGTTCCTATCCACCGGATTCGAATGAATACGAGAAAAAGTTTTATTGTATATAAGAAACATATCGGTTTAGCAGTTAGAGAGATCCTGTTTTAAAGATAAGGTTTGATAGCACTAAAATTCACAAGTTTTTTTTACAAAATAATTTTTTTTTTACTTTTAAAACTTATTCTCATTCTTCTTTATCTGTGCAACTAATGTATCATTGACAGATATATGCAGGTATTTAATTGATGAATATAAGTTTTCAAATAATAAGACCGTTTGTAGATTACAATTATTGGTGAAAAAGTATGGACACTACTAAATTGTACTAAACAATCTAGATTAGATAAAAGTCTCTTTAATTTGTATACCAACAAATGAGAAAACATGTTAAAAATCTAAAGTCAAATATTTCCTTCATCCCTGGAAAACAGTAATGACAGAAAACAATTGCATCTTGTTTAATAACCTGATTAAACAATTTTTGAACTATTTTATTATTGGTTTATTGCATTTTCATTTTTTCAATCTATTGAAATCCCTCAAAACTATTAAACAATCACCTAAGCCGTTTCTGAGATCTTTTATCCCCATCCTGGATTCATATATGAATAATAGCTCACGGAGTCACAAAATAAAAGGTTTTTCAGCCCAAGGGAAGATGAATTAAAAAATGGAATGGAAAGCGAAATTATTCTGAAAAGCAAACTTGTTGCCGAGACTCTAACAAACACCTTAGAGATCTTTCTTAAATAATATTTGAAAATATATGTGGTTTACACATAACATAAACCTATTTCCTTTTTGAAGTACAAAGAAGTAATTAGAAAACTTTGATTTTAAAATAGGTAATTTTCCACAATCTTTACCTTATATTTTAAAGCTACCCAAGACATGATTCCACACGTTATAATTATGGTGGAAATTTCTTTCTATCCCTGTATCTTTGTCTTAACCCTTCAAGAAGAAAACATTTCTAAAAATCGGGTTTATGCCTTATCCAATATCAATGCATCGCTGCAAACATCATCCAAAACCATTGTGGGGGGGGGGGAGCTAGGGAATTGACTAATCTTTCATTGTCCAATCCTTGTATCCATTGTATAAACCATAAGGAACCATAGGGGAAACATCAACAGATGCGAGCTAATGGATAGTGAGAGAAAAGACCCCGATAGAGAAAATAAATTAGGAGAAAAATATTTTATTATATGAAGCCTTTTTACCCAGAAAATGCTAAGACGTAAAGACCTTGAAAAGACAATTACAAACAGATGGACGGACCCACAAAACATTTTCCGAGTATCTTTTTTAAAAACATATTTATATTATTGTTTATTGAGATTTCCAGCGGGTTTTTCCCCCTCTATCTGCTAATGGTTTTAGGTTAAGATTTGAGGATAAAAGTTAAGGGGAGGTGGGGGAAGTTTTTTTGGATATGTTTTCTAAAAGAGATTTTGGTATATGAAAGATTAGGCATAAAAGTAGAGCTTCATTATAATTAGTGCTTGTACTTGTATACCTCATTGACAGTTTTCAAATATAACAGAAATAACTGTTTGTTATAAATTGTCCTAAAAATGTGATTATATTATCCCCTAAAAAGAGCAATTTAACTGGGTTTTTTTTACAAATATTATTTCATCGCGTATCCTTAAAATAATGAAACAGGAGATCTGTCTGTCAGTCTGTCTGTGCCAAAGGATCTCGCTATTCGCTGAACCGATATGGTTCTCCAATGCAGTGTAGCTACTCATATGTCCTGCGAAGGTTTGTATTGTAAGAAAATCTGAAAAATATAACTAAAACCATCTAGAGGCCGTAAAAATATATTTTTTTGTAAACAGCTTTTCTTAACATAAATTGAAAAGAAAACAATTTACGTGCCCCCATAAGCCTCTAGGCACGTAACAGCTAGTTTTTAAATAATGTATTGATAATGTTATGAGTATTTCTTTTGTAGAATGTTTATCCTCATTTACAAAGTATCTTTCTATTTAACACCAGTAAACCAGAGAAAATCTGGTTTATTAAGTTATCATGATATACACATACATATAACATATATCAATATGATACTATGTTAATAGCATCTTAATACTATTTTTATATCCATATAATTTACTTTACCTAACATAGTGCTTTGGATTATTAATAAAACATAAATATTTTAAGCTCAATTTGGATTCTTTTTGGTTTCTATCATTAACAAGCTGTAATTCGTTTAACAGAGCTTAATTTTAAAAATTAGTTTTTGAAATTAAAGATGCTTACTACGCTTCTTAGAAGTAATAATAATGAAAATGACAATCTATGGCTGGTTAAAGGCTGACATTGGAATTGTAGTTTTGAATTCTATGTTTCACAAGTATACTTATATATTATATCAATTTGAATTTATCAAAGCATTTAATAAGGTTTGAAAATATGCCATCATAGAAATAAAACTAAACTTTTCTTGCCAATTTTGAGATCTTTAAAGGAGATGGCTAAAATAAGTCCAGAACCTATATGATCTATATTTGTATTATGAATTATTTTTATATGAAGGGTTAAGCGAACTTCAGGATGTTTCTTAATTTACTAAACACATTGTCTTATAGGAACTCTAATTAGGTATGCCCCCCCCCCCCCTCTCTCCCTCCATCCCCATGTGATCTCATATGTTATTTAAATTCCAGGCAGGTTTTGTCAATTTCTGGCAAATTCCTGGTATAATTTGTGCTGCCATTTTGAAGGTCTAATTTCCCCGAGGAGTTTATCTCTTCTGGCTTGCTAAGGATAAATATTAAAAACAAGGATGACAACATTGATTAAAGTGAAGATTAAGAATAGAAATAATTACAGTAAATTATACAAAACTGTCTCAACCATGACACTTTGGTTGAGTATGACTTCCGAATTAGCGGGAAGTTCTCGAGATCTGTTGGCAAACATACAAACCCCCAATACCAGGAACCATCAAGTTTCAACAGCAGGTTTGAATATAGATTTATTGATGAAATTATTTCAAAGTCCTGAAATTACAAAATCAATTAGTTCATAATTCCAGTTATTTATAACCACGTAATCTTAATTGCTTTTTAAAAATCATTTTTCTCTACGGTTAAGAATCTTTGGAAACTTTGGCTTTAAAGGAAAATTATTTGGTTTAATAAATCATTGTTAAATGCAAAAATAAAGGCACATAAAAAATACTAAAACATATATTAATCATTATTAAGTTTCATGTTTAGCTGGCTAAAGCCTTTTTTTAAACTACATATCATCGTCCTATACACCATTCTTCTTAATAAAATTAACAAATTCTACCTGAGGTTCTTATGGTTTCAAATCCCTGGTATACTAGGGTCGTTCACACACTATGAGACCAATGATAGGCCCAATTTTGTTCTCCGAAATCTTCACACACTCATATCTCATTCAAAAGTAACGAACGTGCGCATCAAAATATATAAACAATCCCTGCCGCGTCACATTATGAAAGGAAAGTCAAAAAAGACGACATTTGCGCTTAGTTTTAGGATAATGATAAGGAATTAATTTCGAACTTGATAAACACAAAGCTTCCTCGAAAAGAGGTTAAGACACACCCCCCGTTTGAAAGTCAAATTAACTTCCTTAACGAGATTCAAGGTTTTTTTGCGCTGAGCACTAGCAACATTTCTCACTAAACTCAACTCACCATAATCACATGAGAATGGCCACATCCCGAAAACGTGACAATTTTGCTCCTAACTAAATGAAACCCCGTGAAATGCATACACAATATTATACTCCTCACTAGGACTCATAATACCTCACATTTTAGGATAGAAGGATGGGGATTGGTTTGTACCATACAACATTCCATGCACATGACAATCACAAGATCACATACACAAATCCTAAAATGGATAATCCTATTAATCATGATGTTGTAAATATAACAACTTATACTAAATAATAATCATTTCATAATCAATAGGTAATAAATCATTATTAATAAATCAATAAGTACCTACGAAATCAGGTCGAAATGTAAACAATAATGGTAAAATAAAACGAAATAAATCTTAGACAAGAAAATTAAGATTTATAGGTACTTAAATTTAAATTTGTTAAGCATCAAAAAGAGTAGTAAGAAAAAATATTTCAAAATCCTTGGGCAGAAAGTTTTTCAAACTTAATGAATAAGAACTGTACTATCTTAATCAACAATAAAACTTTTTAATACTTAAAGAATAGCAAAATAATAATATCTTCGTTAGAATCTTCATCGGAATTATGAAAAAAAAATACCAATTTTTCTTTGTAAAAAAATATGAGACTTTAAATATGAATTTTCAATCATTCCTTGATCTGAATAAAAATGTTTTACTTGATTGAAATTCATATATAATTTTTTTTAAAAAATCTGCTAAAAAATACTTGATTTTTTTCTTTAGAATAAATATCGAATCACGCAACCTCGACATATTTATTCTTTTTCAGTAAACTTTTCAGGTAAGTTTTATAATGAATTGTACTTTTAAAAAGAATTTAAACTCAATAAAATTAAATTTGAGCATATGAAATAGAATAAAACTTAATCGCATTTCATTTGATTCTTATTTTAGGCATAAAAATAGGCGTATGAAAAATGTGGCTTTTTTACTAAAAAAAATCTCAATTTCCATAAAATAAGAATCAATTATTAATCATAATTTTTAACAACTGCCTGACTGATACAGCATGTTCTTCCAGGGGAGATTTATCTGACAGCCTGAACAAGACTCTTGCAGTCTTTCTCCCATCCTCAATCCTCGTCACTCGGCCCATCCGCAAACATCTCATCAGCGGATTGGTACTCGTAACCAGAACTATATCTCCGTCGGCTAGTGGCTCCGCCATCTCATCCTTCCACTTGGACATCCGTAATATCTTCGGTAGAATCTCCTGGCGGTAGGCAGTCCAAAACTGGGCAGACAAATCTTCTAACAACTTCAACCTGGAGGAAATTTGGTCCTCCGGTTTCATCGCCACATTGCACAACGGCTGGCGGTCAACATTTCCCAGCAGCTGGCCAGGGGTAATCAGCCGCCAATTCTCCACGTCGTTCGCAGCTTCTATCGTCAATGGTCTGCTATTCATCAACTTGCTAACCTCTGCCAACAGCACCAGGAGCTCGTTAAAATTAACAGAACTATTCACCAACTTCTTGGACAGCAATCTCTTGGTTAATCCCACCATTTTCTCAGCTTGCCCAATAAAATGGTGGGCTCGGGCCGGGATCTGAGACCAAGAAAACTCTACCTGGCTGCCCAACTTCTGCTCTAAAACCTTGCGAGCACCGGATAATTGTGTGCCCATGTCGCTTACTATAACCTTCGGCAGACAATGAACAGCCTCCAACTTGCGCAGGGACAACAGGATACTGCTGGTATCATACTTTTCCAAGGCATCTAACCATAACGCCCCTGAGAACCTGCAGACCACCACGAACACCCACACCTTCTTCGTTGCTGTCTGACTCCTCGTTTTGGCGGCAGCTCTCCTCGTAACCAGCGGACCCATCAGGTCGACTTGCACAGCTTCAAAAGGCCTGCTCGGGACCAACTTGTCAGGTAACACATCCTTCATGGTAGTACGACATTCCTTGGCCCTCTCAACACTGCAGGGCCAACACTTCTTCACTTCCATGATGGACAACCTCCTTGCCTTCACAATCCAGCACCACCGGCGGCTCTCAGCTAAAGTTCCACGGACACCAGAGTGAAGCTCAACATGCGCTTCTCTCATAAAAACAGCAGCTAACCAATTACCAGGCTCCAAAATTATTAAACCTGGCATGTCTTCAAATATCATTTTACGGCCACCAGTAATGGCGTCAATGACGGGCTCTCCACGACCAACCATTTTAAGAATTCTCATCTCCCTGGTCACATAATTTCCTCCGGGACCAACGACAGGCCAGGTCAATGATACTTCATGCACTAATGGATTCAATGACGCATAATTGCCTTTAGCGTCATTTATCCACTCATCCTGTTGGCTACATGACACAATGAAAAGTTCCGCCGCCGCCATAAAATTGTACAAAGACGGCTTGTACACAGAATCTGCGGCTGCTACATGACTACCAGCGGCTGTAGTCTTACCTTCTTGTCTGCTCTTTAGCTTCTTCAACCAGGTGTTCGCTACTTGCAGGACAGCTGCCATAATACGTTTGGCCTGTCCAAATGATCTCCTGTGCTTAAACCTAAAGACATCTTCAGCGGCTTCTCCGGCAACTTTCATTGAACATAACTTAACCATTTTGGTATTCAACTCCTCTGGTGGTAAATCCTGCTTGACTTGTTTGGCAGTTTTCACCGGCCACGCACTTTCATCCTGGCGCAACCATTCTGGGCCCAATCTGTACCTGGAACCTGGTCCCAAATCTGATACCTTGCAGGTGCTTCTGGTGCCCAAATCTGCAACATTGTGTGTCCCCGGGACCCACCTCCAGTCATCCTTGTTGGTTGCAGATTGAATTTCTCCAATGCGATGAGAATTAAATGTGTTCAACATAGCACTGTTGGAAACTATTTGTGATAAAACACACGATGAATCAGTAAAGTACATCACTCTGATAACATCAAAGGGCAGGGCATCTCTGATGGACTTTGACAACCTTGTGGACATCTGGCAACCCATCAATTCAAGGCGTGGAATTGATTCACACTTGACCGGCGCAACTCTTGGCTTGGTGGCTAGCAGAAACGTTTCAAATCCTTGTCTAGTTGGCCACCTCAAATATGCCATACATGCATAAGCCTCTGATGACCCATCCGAAAACATCATCAAGGATGGAAGGCCAGTTGGTTCCTCCGGGACCACACAACGGTCAAACTCCAATTTGGCGACCTCAGCTCTGTCCTCCAGCGACTTAACAAGTTCATCCCGTAGACTTTTTGGAATGAAATCTTGCCAGCCCAAATTCAGCAAACATGTTTTCCGCAGGACAAGTTTAATTCTCAACAGAATAGGGCTGCAAAGCCCGATCGGGTCGAAGGTCTGGGCGGCGAACCTGTGGACCATCTTCTTTGTCAGATTCTCGTCCAAGGCGTCCTGGAGGTTGTACAAATCAGCATCCTCTTTCACCTTCTTTCCCTTGACTTTACCATCTTGGTTTACTCTTGTGGCGATGGATAACACATCGGTGGCTGGCTTCCATATCAGCCCGAGAACCTTGGTTGGTTGGCAATCATCTCCAGAATAAATGACTTGTTTGAAGGAAAAACTACCTTTGCCGATAATTCTGTCGGCCTCTTTCATCATCTCCTTGGCTTCTGGCTTCGATCCTGCTCCCGAAATAACGTCATCTATGAAGCTGTGCTTCTCAAGCTTGACTGCAACTGGAATCTGAGGTAACTTGAAATCTTCCTCAGGGTAGGTAGGTATTTGTGGCTCCTTCCATAATTCAGGTTTAGCAACAATTTCACTACCGTTTATCTGCCCCTCTCCATACCTCTCCTTGACCTCTGCTTCACTCTTTCCGCCGAACAGGCGGGACGTCAACTTCAGGGCTGTAACTGCCAAATTTCCCGCAGCCAACTCGCCAAAATTCACAACCTTAGTCAGGTAAATTTCAAGTGGACCGTCTGGCGTCGGGGAAAATAAAACTCTCTTCATCTGGCTGTCGAACTCTGTGGCCAGGATGGAGTTATAAAACTTGGAAATATCCGCGGTTAAACCAACCTTGTAACCGCGGAAAAGCAACAAATGATAAAAAATCTTCTGCATTGGCGGCGGGCCTCCCAGCATTATGTTATTAAAACTGGTACCCTTGAACGTCAGAGAACTATTTGCACACAATCTCATGGGTGTGGAACTTGAATCCTCCTTGAAAGCAACCACTATTGATGAACAAGACTTAGGCCCTTCATACTGCAATTCTTCAGGCGTGGCTTTTTGAAACACGCCTCTGGATATGGCGTCGTTGAATACCTCCACATACATTCCATAGGTACCTTCCTTGACCATCTTGGCACGATCCTTTTCAGCAATTTTGCGGGCTAAACTCTCATTGTAGGGCAAAGTGTGAGGATCTTCAATGTAAGCATATTGACCTGTCCACTTGTTGGACTGCAAGTCTAGTGTTAAACCTGCCTCAATTATCCTCTGCCTCTCACGCTGGTCCCAGGTAGTGCCATCGGCCATAGCCTTGCACTCTTGACAGGCAGTACATCCTGGACAAAGTGCCTGCGGCTGTACGCCAAACGATTCAGACGTCAGAAAGTCTGGCAAGGTGCCTCCACTGACACTGACAGCCTTATATGCCGACTTTTGATCTCCAGCTCCTCCGTCAGCACTTGTACAGATAAAACCACTACCAAAAATGGTTCGCCACAACATAGACCCACTTTCTGGTAGGTTGATGGAAACACGTCAGGATGTGTATTTCCAATGATGATATCTAAGCCTCCACTAATATATGTAAATCTTTCTGGCGGCATTTTAAATATCTCGGCGGCAGTTTCTGGGTGGACCGAGCGCATCTCGTTGGCCCCGCCAAGGGTAGGCATGACAGCTGCCTCAAACTCCCTCAAATTGCCGTCCCTATCCTTCAGATAAAACACAACATTGCGGCAGGAAGACTCACTGCCGTCAGCTACAGAAATAGTTGTATATCTGCCGGTAGATTTCAGCTTCAACTTGTTGGATAACTTCTCAGACACAAGTGGCAAATTTGCACCAGAGTCAAACATTACAGTGGCGTGGCAGGTGCCGCCACCAGGTGCTACAACAGGAACTAACTGAAGTAAGAAGGTACAGGGGCTGGGTGCAGAACTTGACTTGTAGACTGTATTCACACCAGCACTAGCCTCATGGAGCAATCTAGAATGATATCTGTCGCAATTATTGGTGCCACAAACACCAAGCTTATCCGATTTATTACACTTGTCAGCAGCATGGCCTTCACACAGGCAGAGTTCACATAACTTCTTCTGCTGGACAACTTTCTTTCGGTCAACCACATCCATCTTCTTAAACGTGAGGCAACGGAAAATCGGGTGTTTCTCCTTGCAGCTCTCCACAGGACATGCACTGTTCCACTTGGAAGCCTTGTCCTTTCCAGCCTTTCCATTCTTATTGTCGCTGCGGCCAGATACTTGCGCGGCGGCAGCTCTGTCACGATTTCTCTTGCCGGCGCTAGTGTCATAGGACATATCACCGGCCAACATGGCTCCCCTGGTCCTCTCCAGTAGTTCTACAATCTTCTGGATGTTTGGTTGGTTCATGCTACCTAGCTCCATCATAATTTTCTCTCTCAAATTTTCAGGGCACTTGTCTTTAAAAATATGAATAAGAGTTAGGTGGTTGTAATCCTTAGCTGCAGAACCAACGATGGCTTCTACTTCCTGCATCATGCTCTTGAAGGTAGCAATTGCGCTAACCACGTCCACAGGTTTATCCACAGGTTTCATCTTGTTCAGCTTAGTTAAAATCCTCATGAACCGGCGAGTGTTTGATAAAAACATCTGATCAAGAAACGACCATTGTTCATTATGATCTCTAATCGCTGACACTTGCTTGCGTAGTTCCGGGTTGGTTATCACCTTCTCCATACACAACATCAGACTTAACCTCTGGTCAGCAAATCCGTAACCAGAGCATAGATCCTTAAAGACCTGTTTAAAGTTTGGGTAATCCGTGTCAGTACCGTCGAAGGACGGCAACAAACTGTTGTCCCAGCGCCCATACTGCGGGTTGGAACTCCGAATATCCACGGCAGACATACTTCTGGAGAGCATGACAGGTGTCCCACTCTCATCCAAGTTAGATGAACGACGTTCCATCTCTCTAAGCCTTCGGTACATATCACGTACTTCTTGGCGCAACTCCACGGAAATTTTAAGCACTCCCATGTCCATCTTCACCTTCTCAATGACGTCGAGGTTCCTGGCGACAATGCTTGACCTCGCGTCGTCTGAATCATTGTCAAGCCAGTACAGAATTTTTGTACACTGCTCCAACGACGCATAAACTTTATCTGCAACAGTTTTCTGCTCACTAGCTTCATCCAAATCACGCTTGAACTCGCGCAGCTCACTAGTCTCCACGGCAGGTTTTAGACTTTTTATTAGGTCAGATTGGTCCTTGACCTCACTAAAAATGTCACGAATTGATTTTACATTCACATTTTCACATGAACTAAAACTTTGGCAGGTTTTTAGATTGTCATAAAACACTTTTAACTGTTCGTCAAACACTTCTAGCCTTTCACTGCCAATAGCGATAGCTCGCTCAATTTTCTGCTTTTTGGTTAGTGGCATATTGATTCACTAGGTACTTATTTCACAGAAAAAATTGTCACAGTTTATTGCATCAATAATTCACTGGATGCTATTGATCTCTTGATGAATGCTAACGCCTATTCATCAGATACTTTGAAATTGTCTCAACCATGACACTTTGGTTGAGTATGACTTCCGAATTAGCGGGAAGTTCTCGAGATCTGTTGGCAAACATACAAACCCCCAATACCAGGAACCATCAAGTTTCAACAGCAGGTTTGAATATAGATTTATTGATGAAATTATTTCAAAGTCCTGAAATTACAAAATCAATTAGTTCATAATTCCAGTTATTTATAACCACGTAATCTTAATTGCTTTTTAAAAATCATTTTTCTCTACGGTTAAGAATCTTTGGAAACTTTGGCTTTAAAGGAAAATTATTTGGTTTAATAAATCATTGTTAAATGCAAAAATAAAGGCACATAAAAAATACTAAAACATATATTAATCATTATTAAGTTTCATGTTTAGCTGGCTAAAGCCTTTTTTTAAACTACATATCATCGTCCTATACACCATTCTTCTTAATAAAATTAACAAATTCTACCTGAGGTTCTTATGGTTTCAAATCCCTGGTATACTAGGGTCGTTCACACACTATGAGACCAATGATAGGCCCAATTTTGTTCTCCGAAATCTTCACACACTCATATCTCATTCAAAAGTAACGAACGTGCGCATCAAAATATATAAACAATCCCTGCCGCGTCACATTATGAAAGGAAAGTCAAAAAAGACGACATTTGCGCTTAGTTTTAGGATAATGATAAGGAATTAATTTCGAACTTGATAAACACAAAGCTTCCTCGCACACTTATTGGATTTAACCAACCAAAGAATTTCTTATCCAATCTTAACCAGACAAATGCCATCTAGCTAAAAAAGATGCGTAGATTTCATTTATGGCAACCAGAAAATCCGCAGAAATCGATTTAACGAGATCCAAAAAAGTTTCATTAAAAAAAAACCTTACACCAAAAAGAACAAACAATAAATATAACGACGACTTAGTTTCTTTTTCCTGTTTAATACAGATTTTTTAAACTAATTTTCAGGCATGCATGTATTTAATAATATTCTTTTCTGAGAAACATAAAAAGGATTTTTAACATGAACAAAAAGCTACTTTTAGTTCTAATGAAAGATACTCTTTTTTTCTTGTAATAAAATTACTTTTGTACATTAAAAAAACCCGCATTGTCTCTATTTTATATTTAAACATGCATGTTGTAATGATTAATAAAATCCATCCATTTGATATACCTAGAAAGAAAAAAAAGATTATTTTCTCCCTGTGGGCAAAAGAAATTTTTAATTATAAGGGTGAAAAAAAGGTTTTTGAAAAATATAGTGAATTATTAAAAAGTTAGGTGACATAGTAATATAAAAATAATCGGGTGTAGTCCTTTTCGTAACATCGCACCTTATAGGGCGATTCTTTGTATTTAAAACAGTAGCTTATCTCCTAATTCTAGCCCTTGCGGGGGGGCTCTAACCCCGTGGAGCCAATTACCTAACCCTGTGGGGCAATCACCTAACCAAATATAACCTAACCTAACCTAAAATAACCTATAAAAAGCCATTTTAAAAATACGACGAATCACCCCTTATGGGGCCATTCCCAAATAATTAAATATGTTTTTTTTTGTGGGACAGTCATTCATTTAGTAGCGAAGCATTGTTATGAAAATTAAATGCCTTTAATTTTTTCAGCAGCTTATTGTTAATGGCTCCAATACTGTATACTATATCTGTATGTTTATTAGCTCTCTCCATTTCTTCTTTTTGGTATTAAATCTTGTTAGATAAACTTTTTTTCTGTACTGAGAATTTTTAATTTTTGATTACTTTGTTTCCAAGTGACATAAAACAGGCCTTTAATTACTGATTAAAACTGTGTCTTATTTATGCATAATTTTTTTCACTTTGGGGACACCCTAAAAAGGTTAAAAATGAAAATACTTTGTTTTGTCAGGTATGTCCAAGGGTGTGTTTATTGTTTACCCCCCTCCCCACATACACACACCCAGAACGCATTTGGGGATGTCATAGGCACCATGTATATTTAAGAAGAAAAAAAAGTTATTTTACTCATCCCCCCCCCCCTAACCAAAAAATTTACAAACAACCATTTTTGTGGAAGTATTTACCCTCCCTTCCCCAAATAAAATAGGATTTTAAAGAATTTCGTCTTTTTATCTCCCTCACCCAAATAAAAAAGCTTTGATGTCCATGATCATGGCTTTGAATACAATATAGTTCCACCTGATAAAAACAATGTAATAGTTTGTTGGATCATATGGCCTTTAAAGTAAATAATGCATTGGGTTTGTCCAAACAATGTCTGTATCAAGACATTAATAATATTTTTAGGTGTTTCTAAACAAATTATATTCTAAGACAAAAAGAAGTCGGATTGTCTAAATTATTTTTAAAAAACAAAAAACAGTTAGCTTGCACCATAAAAATATCTGTTTTGATAAATAATCTTATCTTATATCATACAGGGTGTTTTTTTTTAATAGGACAAAAGTATTGCTTAACCCATTCGTGCTGAGCGCCACTTTTATGGGCCGATCGAGCTGAAAATCTCAGGGAAGCTTTATAATGGTAAAAACGGAAAACATATTTTTTTGTTTTGCTCTAGTGGCCTGCACAGGAAAGTTGCCAAAAAAACCGGCAAAAAAATGAAAAATGTAATTTTTGATCGCCCAAAGTGAGATGAACACTTTTTAGTACTTTGATACGATCCGTAATTGAAAACTACACAACCTCATGTAATCTATAGAGCTAAAAGTAATATACAAAGCGATTTATATCCAATTTAGTGTTTCGGCTATAGGTGCTGCCGTTTTCGGTTAAAAAAACCCGTTTCTTGAAGTTTTAAAACACACACACTACAAAAAAAGAACATATAAAAATTGGGTAATACATATGGTAGTGCGAATGGGGCGCTTGTCCAATATTATGGCATGGAGATCGCTCTTCTATGAGTACTACTTAAAATCCTACTTTTACTGCAATACACATAGACATTCTCAGCGTCGGCTTGTCAGTGAAGAATGCTTTTCCTTTTATTCCCACAAGTATAATACAAATTTCACCCGTGGCAGTTCAACAAATACCCACGCGCGGTATTATATTGCTTTAAGCTAAGAATAAATGGCTGGTTAGGATGTTTGATCTATATCATATAAGTATATTAAGCACTTAAGAAGGAAGATGGTTTTATGAAGTGTATTTACATTACAAGTGAATCAGTTAAGTATGAAATATTTACAGGATAGGAGATAATAAACATAAGTAGTGTAGGACAGAAAAGTGCCCTAAGTCCAAAGCATCTAATTGTACATAGTGTTAGATCTCTAACATAAGACCTAGGCACAATTCATGCTAAGTACTAAGGGACCTAAATTTAAACTACAATGCATGCTAAATTAACTAAGATCATTACCTTTAAGCCAGGAGAAGAACTTGATAGTTCAAGAGTCAATGAATAACTGAGATATTTTAAGAGGTGCAAGTTATAACAACAACTATTTACCAGGATCTAAGTCCTTGTCTGTTTGATAAGGTGTTTGTATGTTAACTTGTGACGTAAATGAAGCTATGGCTATAGGTATACTTAGTTTTACATAATGGTTACATGATTACTTTAACAATAGATATAATGTTTTATATAAGCATATAACAATATTCAATCACATACAGATTACCATGATTAGGCTAGTATTACCCATATATGGTATTATATTGGTAATATTAGACTTGTAAATGCATAAAAATACATAAAAAGTGCCTAAGGGCTGACCAGAGTAATTGTGTCTTGTGCCTGAAGTGCGCGCGATAATTACTATGGCCTGTCAATCATTATTCAGATCAAACTTTTATATGGTGTTAAATTTATAGAGAATATAAATAAAGTGAACTAGATGCGAAGCATTTCTATAAGAGTCGTGTTTGTACGTTCAAAGAATTTTGAAATTTGGATGTCGCATCTCCACATATCAGAAAACGAGCATAAAAATATTGGAGGACACATATAGAGATTACTAGGCAATACTGATTAGGGTGGCTCAAGAATAATAAATCATAAAAAAATATTTAATGGTTGAAAAGTTAAAACCGGGTAATAAAACCAAAACCGAGCAGGGTTTTAAAACTGTCGGGCATTTATGGCCATGCCGAACCGGGTCATAATAGGGCGTAAAAAAACAATAAAAAAAACATATAAAAAATAATAATTTGAATAAAACGAATTCACAAATAGATGTACTTGTCAATAAACATTAGATTTCACGAAAAAAATCAGCGACTTTACTATAAAAACAAAAAAGTTAGAAGGGGGCTCTGTTTTCTGAAGAGTTAAGAAGGGAACGTAAAATAGCTTAAACCCATTGCGGGACCAATGTAAAGTTTCCCTAAAATGGAGAACTCAATCAGTTTAGCAGTATCAAACCTTAAGATACTGACAAAATATTTTACTAAGTTTATATAATAGGATAGGCCCAACAAGTGTTATTTATAATTTTAAATTCTATCAGTCTAATAATAAAAGCGGAAAGAGTTTATAAAGACGACACAAAAACATTTATAAAAATTACTTATTTTTTTCAGTTTTTTAGATTCTTTAATGATTTTAACGTTTTTATTATGTAAATGAATAAAGTTTTATTCAAACTTAAAGGATTTAATCTTTTTCTTTGAAATTTATATGTCTAAACAGTAAAAATATGAAGTTCTTTATTACGAAATCTCAAATCATAAGATTTTAATTAAGTTTATTTATAAAAATAAAGAATAAATTTGGCAAAAAATATAGCTACAAAAAGGATTACTGCTTTATAAAACTACCTTGATTGTAGAATTGCATTGATTTTGTTTAATAACTGTAAAAAATGAGTTTTTATGTGATGCGTTGCTTATAATCAAACCTAAAAGTGCATTTTATTCAATGATAGAGTGAAAAAAACATATACCTTGTTTTATAGTTTTTTTTCACTCTCTTTTTATTCATTTATATAATATGTATATTAAAAATAAAAAGTATTTATTTCTTTAAATATTCATACTTTGCTAAAATGCCCTGGTTACTTTTTGCAATATATTCGCTCTAAAAAGGATTCAGTATCTGACTTTTGCATTTAAAATGATAGATTTTATACCAATTATTATGTTTACTCCAGAAAAAAATTATTTTTGTGTTTATATGCAATTTTCTATAATAAAATGTGAGAAATGCCTTTTTTCACACGTAGGGCGAAAAAACTAACACTGAAAATAAAATGTATGTCTTGAACAGGTCATAAACTCAGAGATAAAAACTTTCATTAGAACATTTTTTTCAAAATAAGTCATTTAAGGCATGAAATTAATTTTGCAAATTAACATTGCAAATGTTTGCAAATAACTTTTGAAAATGGTTTCTGCGGATTTTCTAATTTACATAGGTGTTTTCTGCACATTTTCCCCTTTCCAAAAATACCTTCCTCGTTAAGATTGGCTTCAAGAAAGTATTTACTTTCCAAAAATGATATGTGCTCGAAAAGAGGTTAAGACAAAAACAAATGGAAGAATTGATTAGAACCCAAGATACTTAATGTGGTATGACTTAAACAGTTTTTGAATGGAAACATCCTGTAACAAAAATATCTATATGTTTAAAACACCAGAGAGGGAGGGGGGAATAGCGCTTAAATTGATCTACCATCCTTCTTATTATTTTTAACCTGAAGACACTCATAAATTGGCGGGCATGATAGATTTACCTTCTATTGTTCTATCCCTGTATACCTAAAATTGGAATATCTATTGGAATTATAAGGTTTAATGTCGGTAGTACGATTCTAACATTTCTAATCTAAAGTACCAACGGACAAACAAAAATTAGTTCTATAAAGTACTATAATTAAAGCATTTTACCTTAGTATTTCAACCTTTTTACAGTATTAAAATACGCAAAAAGACTGTGCAAAATGTTGTAAAGTTTGTAAAAGGAAAAATCTGCAACCTGTCAATGACTCAATTTATGATCATTTTGAAATAATAAAAGTTTTTGTACATTATCATGTATATGTTTAAGATTTAAAGAATGGTAAAAATATCCTAAAACCATCCCGGGACCCACGTACAGCTTCCCCTTAATGGAGAACTCAATCAGTTTAGAGTAGCGAGATCTTACCAGACAGTGAAAAGTCCTATATTATACTAGAGTTGGCTCAATATAACTATATCGCTATTGGCTAGTTTTCTATAAGTACAAATCTATTATCTATTTCTCAATAAATCTATTTGCCTCCCCCGCCATTACTATCTAAAAGAAAGAAGTAAATATTTATTAATTTAAATGATTTTAAAAAGATTTTTTCAACTATATTTTTTTTGACATTACCATCACCAAAGGGTTAATATGATTAAAATTTTAGTTTTAATATTTTAACACAAAGGAAGTGTCGCCACAATCGAATTCTTTTAAAAAACAGTTTTCTTAGATTTACTCTATTATGAACGAATATTTTTTATTTATGAAATAAGGATTAAATACTTCAATGTAATTCAAATATCTACATGAAGTGAAAAACTTAGTTCATTCCATAAACAAATAGAATTAAGGTCCTATCGCTTTGGTCAATGAGAGTTTAATGAGGATTATTGGAGCACTATGAGTTTTAAACACTTTACCATTGGAAGACTCGAGCTCATTTATAGACGTTTATTTCCTATATAGATCTGTCATGGATCTTGATGCAATAAAGCAGGCCGTTTTGTAAATGTTAAAAATTGGAAGATTTCATTAAATAAAAGTAATCGCAAATATACTTAGTAAATAATAAAATAGGATACAAAATGGTGGACAACCTGTTAAACTTGCTGGCAATAATTTTAGTGATTTGTGTCGACTACATATACATATGTATTACTATGTATAGTAATAATGAGTAATAATAACTGACATACTATTTTTTACTTTTTTAAAAGCGAAGCTTTTCTATAATTAGGGTCGGTCCGTCCGTACGTCCGTCTGTCCGTCACGGATAGCTTTTTTCGTTAATTTAGACATGTTAGAATTGTCCTATCGATTTCAAATTTTGCATGGTGATTCCTTTAGTAGTTAGGTACGATTTAGAAAGCGTAGCAACTCTATAATCATTACCAAAATGTCCGTACGTCCATTTTAAACATGTTGATTTTTTTACTTTTTTAAATAGCTTTTTTCGTTAACTTAGGCATGTTAGAATTGTCCTATCGATTTCAAATTTTGCATGGTGATTCCTGTAATAGTTAGGTATGAGTTTGAAAGCGTAGCAACTCTATAATCATTACCAGAATGTCCGTACGTCTATTTTAAACATGTTGATTTTTTTTACACTTTTAACAACAAATTTGTATGTGACCTAATTATCCGATTGGTCTGATTTTTGGTATACTGATTCCTGGGACAACAAAGTACAATATTATAAGCGAAGCAACTATATAATCAAGTCCTAAAAATGTAAGTATGTCCATAATCATTATCCTCTATCAAGCAGTTTTTCAACAAATTTACTTACAATTTTGCTTTGACTCCTATACATTCGCATTCTGATTATTCAGTTCTGACATTATACAAGTGTTAATGTTCGTTTGTCTACCGTTTCAGAGCTTCGCTTTTATGGATGTTGTCATCCTTGTTAGTGGTTATTTGCTTCATCTATAAGTCGTTATAATGCCGAATTTAAACCTTTCCATTTAATGTTAGATTTTAAAGACAGAATGGCTACAGTCTTATGCTGATATGATAACAGCAAAAGAAAATAATATCAATAAATTAAAATCAAATATTTACCTAACATTAAATTTTTGTCTGAACTGTTTTTCCCAAAAATTATATTCCACAAAATTATTAGATCATTGGATAATAAAGAGATAAAGAGAGGGAGAAAAATAGAGAGAGAGACAGAAAGAGAGAGGGAGAGAGAGAGAAAATTGGTATCTACATTAAGTTTATGGAGCATAACATTGGGAGAATAGAGAACAGTTAATCTGTAGGCTTCTCAGGAATATTCTTTTTTAAGTTTTTCTTTATTTAGGGTCAGCCTGTGTATCTGACCCTATGTTTGTAATGTTGGAATTGTCCTATTTATCTAAAGCTTTATTTGGATATTCTTAATGATAAAATTCAAGAAGTGTAGCAACTCTAAAATTTGATTTCAAAAGTTGTGCCTATAAAAAATTATGTAATACTGGCCTACCATTGGTCAATTAAAATGTAATTTAGTATGGCATTGGTAATTTAGTATGTGTATTAGCCTAACATCGGTCATTTTGTATTATATTACGTCCTTTTTTTTAGGAAATATAAAAAGCTTCGTTATTTTGACTAAAACTTTTTACATGAGCTTTTAATTGTCTATATTATCAATAATGATTGATAATTCCTAGGATGAATAGGTAAATAACATAAGTATAGCATATTTATAATTAAGTAAAGCATATTTATAATTAATCTAAAAATGTGAGTATGATGTTAACAAAATTTTAACAGACTTTTTTTCAAACTTCTAAGAATAATTTTGGTTTAAGCCTAATGTTTAAAAGTAAGTAAGTAATCAAAAGCTGAGCATAGAAAAACCTTTCTGGCAATATCTTCTTAACTTTTAGTGGAAACTTTATATTGTTGAGGGGGAGGGAGGATAATCCCCCTTTGAATAATTTTCAGGGTAGTTTGAATAATATTTTTCAATCCTATATTATAAGGTAGTAGAGTTTTTTGTCTGAAATGAAAATTAAGATCTCAGAAAATGCAGTTCTTAATTGGTTATACTTTTCAGGTATATCTATAACTATCTTTAGGGTGGTTTTAGGCCATTTTACTCACTCGCGGTCCTTTAGATTTTATAGGGTAAAAGCAATTAGTTTTATACAAAAAGGCAAATAAATAATTCTACACTTCCATCTTAACTATAACAATCATAAGCCTTTATGGCAGAATTTTACGATGAAATAGGGAAGATTTTTTTCGTCCATTTTCCCATCCTGTATTACTAACATAAGCCATTTACATAATCGAAAATAAGTTAATATAACCGTGCTCATATTAAACAATGTAAATCAACAGAAAATTTATTTTTCCTAATTTAACTAAACTGCCCCGCGTATAATGAATTGTAAGATTAACATAAAATAGTATATCAAAATGCTACTAATGTCTGCTTCGCCATTAGCTTTTACAACAAATGGCCCAAAATCTCATTGTGGGGTTTTATCTGCATCTCCACCAACCCCCTCCCCAAATCTCCAATTCTCAACAAATGTAATGATGTTATTCGAGCCTTTATTAAAACCAACAAATATGCAATAGAAAATAACCCATAGAAAAATATGTAGTTTGCTATAGGAATATAAAAACATAATTTGGGTGGTCTTTTCTTCTTTCTTTTGTAACCACACCTATTTGCCGAAATTCTTTTGTTCTACCATTTTTACTTAATCCTTTCTTTATTATCTATTAAAAGTATTTTCATGCAGGGAGGGAGAGAACAATGGGCAGTTTATTACACTAGTCCCTAAAGTTTTACAATAACAGTTTCTTATTTGTTGGATTAACAAATTTGGAACTTTTACTGAATGTTAATTTATTGGTATATGAAATTAAGTGTTCAAAAGTTTCAACCTCTAATTTTAATCTAGAGAAGTGGTAAGTTTGTGTGTCATCATTGGGGATGTACATCCATTTACAGGCCTTTGTCTTGTCCCTTTAGATCCCTGATTTTCATGATTTATTCCTTCTGATTCACTATAAAAATCCACAAAAAATGTTCGCAAGTTATCGAGTTTCAACCCAATTCGTATTGTAGACATAAAAAGCTAGTTTCTACTGCTGCTATGTCAAACATGTGATGATAAAAAGAATGCCTTTATCCAAATACATATTTCATTTATTATAGCTTACAGACAAAGAATGTGCAATCAAATGGCTTATTTTCTGATGTGTGCATTTAAAATGAGATCTAGACTTGACATCTCTATTCATTGAATTAAAAAAATTTGAGAATTTCAGCATAAAATTGATCTCTTTATTATATATGTGAAGCAAATATTTGTTAAAAAAACAAATTATAATGGAAAAATATCTAAGTTATAATGGAGAAATATCTGTAATTGAATTCTTTACCCCCATTTAATTGGATTTAATCCGTGTAATTATTATTAAAAACTTTTGTCAACTCGGTTAGATTACAAAGTAACGTAAATGAGGTTTTTAAAGATTCTCTATTCAAGAATGAATTTAAATTACATTTAAGTATTTTCGCTTTATGTTTTTCATGAATCTACCTGGCGCTTCTAGCATCTAGGGAAAGAAGAGCAGAAAAGGGCCTAAAACCATCACAAAACTTGAATTTAAAAAGAAAATAGCCAAAAGCATCTTGGGGTCTAACTTAAACTTCCTGAAAATGGATAAATATATCAGTTCATTGGTTCCCAAAATCTTCCCTGAAAAGTACAACCCATTTAAACCAGCAATTTCCAAGATCTCTAGCTTCATGCAAAAAAACCTTACTTCTTTATACAATAGGAAAAATTCTTAATTTTTCTTAATTTAAGTAAGATAAAAGAAATAATATAAATAAACCGTAAGTTAAATCATCTTTATTACTGAATAACATTTTACTTTTCTTTCATTTAATACCTATATTTGCGACAACTTTTGTTTTATAAATTCTTCCAATTTTTAACAACTACAAAAACCCTGCCCCTCTCGGAGAGCCTCGAACCCACAACATACGGATAAGGTAACCAACATTCTATAAATGAGCTATAAAGGAGACCAATTATCAGTGATGAAAAAAGACAAAGTAGACAAAAAAATAATTCTTATAGTATATGTTAAAATTTTACACACTTTCATGTCTGTCATTGTAGCTCAGGGGTAGAGATGAGGTTCCAATATATCCAAACACTAAATATCATTTTCACTCTCTGAGATAATAAAATATATATATGGTATAAGTAACAAATATTTTTAAACATTTACATTATATCAAAAAGCTATTGCTTGCCAAAGTATATAAGATTAAAACAAATATTGTTTCAGTGGTCAGTCTTGAACCACCCACCTTGAAACTTGACATCTGAAACCTGACGCCTTAACCAAAAGAGCTAATTCAGCATAAAACAATAATTATTGTTTTACAGCCTTAATTAACATGCCTAAGTATATAAAATTGAAAAAAATATTGTTTCAGTGGTCAGTCTCGAACCACTCACCTTGAAACTTGACATCTGAAACCTGACGCCTTAACCAAAAGAGCCAAATCAGCATGAGACCACAACTAATGTTTTACAGTATTATTTTAAATGATTAAGTATATAAGATTGAAAAAAGTATTGTTTCAGTGGTTGGTCAGGAACCACCCACCTTGAAACTTGACATCCCAAACCTGATGCCTTAACCAAAAGAGCTAAAACAACATGAGACAAAGGTTGTTGTTTTACAGCCTTAGTTAACATGCCTAAGTATATAAAATTGAAAAAAATATTGTTTCAGTGGTCATTCTTGAACCACCCACCTTGAAACTTGGCATCTAAAACCTGACGCCTTAACCAAAAGAGCTAAATCAACATGAGACAAAGGTTGTTGTTTTACAGCCTTAGTTAACATGCCTAAGTATATAAAATTGAAAAAAATATTGTTTCAGTGGTCAGTCTTGAACCACCTACCTTGAAACTTGACATTCCAAACCAGACGCCTTAACCAAAAGAGCAAATTTAGCATGAGACAATGATCATCGTTTTACAGCCTTATTTTACATGCCAAAGTATATAAGATTAAAAAAAATTATGTTTCAGTGGTCAGTCTTGAACCACCCACCTTGAAACTTGACATCTGAATCCAGACGCCTTAAACAAAAGAGCTAAATAAGCATAAGACATTAGACATGGTTTTACAGCCTTAGTTTTCATGCCAAAGAAGTAAATATAAGACAAAGGTTGTTGTTTTACAGCCTAAGTTAGAATGCCTAAGTATATAAAATTGAAAAAAATATTGTTTCAGTGGTCAGTCTCGAACCACTCACCTTGAAACTTGACATCTGAAACCTGACGCCTTAACCAAAAGAGCTAAAGTAGCATGAAACCACAACTATTGTTTTGCAGTCTTAGTTTAAAGGCCAAAGTATAAAAGATTGAAAAAAAATATTGTTTCAGTGGTCAGTCTTGAACCACCCACCTTGAAACTTGACATTCCAAATTAGACGCCTTAACCAAAAGAGCTAATTTAGCATGAGACAATAATCATTGTTTTACAGCCTTATTTTACATGCCAAAGTATATAAGATTGAAAAAAATAATGTTTCAGTGGTCAGTCTTGAACCACCCACCTTGAAACTTGACATCTGATCCAGAGGCCTTAACCAAAAGATCTAAATAAGCATAAGACTTCAAACACGGTTTTACAGCCTTAGTTTTCATGCCAAAGTATGTAAGATGAAAAAAAAATATTGTTTCATTCGTCAGTCTTGAACCACCCACCTTGAAACTTGGCATCTAAAACCTGACGCCTTAACCAAAAGAGCCAAATCAACATGAGACAAATTACAGCCTTAATTAACATGCCTAAGTATATAAAATTGAAAAAAATATTGTTTCAGGTGCCTTAACCAAAAGAGCTAAATAAGCATAAGACTTCAAACACGGTTTTACAGCCTTAGTTTTCATGCCAAAGTATGTAAGATGAAAAAAAAATATTGTTTCATTCGTCAGTCTTGAACCACCCACCTTGAAACTTGACATTCCAAACCAGACGCCTTAACCAAAAGAGCTAAATCAGCATGAGACAATAAATGGTGTTTTACAGCCGTAGTTTACATACCAAAGTATATGAGATTGAAAAAAAATATTGTTTCAGTGGTCAGTCTTGAACCTTTTAACTTGAAACTTGACATCTGAAACCTGACGCCTTAACCAAAAGAGCTAAATCAGCATGAGACAAAAATTAGTGTTTTTTAACCTATTTTTTTATTAATAATCAATATTTGGTATAAGTAAAAATATTTTTAAACATTTACATTATACCACTTAAATATCAAAAAACTTATTGCATGCTAATTTATATAAGATTGAAAAAAAATATTGGTTCAGTGGTCAGTCTTGAACCACCCACTGTGAAACTTGGCATCTGAAACCTGATGCCTTAACCAAAAGAGCTAAATCAACATGAGACAAAGGTTGTTGTTTTACAGCCTTTGTTAACATGCCTAAGTCTATAAGATAGAAAAAAATATTGTTTCAGTGGTCAGTCTCAAACCACTCACCTTGAAACTTGACATCTGAAACCTGACGCTTTAACCAAAAGAAGTACATCAGCATTGGACAAAGATTATTGTTTTACAGTCTTAGTTTACATGCTAAAGAGAGAGAGAGAGAGAGAGAGAGAGAAAAGTACATATAAAAAACATAGGTTTCATGACAAAGGAAAAATAAAAAAATAAAACGCAGCATTATTTATATAAAAACCCACCCCTGTTTATGTTACAACATGTTGCGATGAACATAACATGTTTTCAAAAACATATTCATTGTCGTCTTTTTCAAAAAAATCTTAAGAGGTCGAAATAAAGTGTATGAATTAAAATTTCAGTTTGTAAAGGTTATTAAATAAATTTTAAATTGGTTATTAAACCATGCCAATATGAGGTGACTTTTTAGAAAAAGAATGCCACATAAGGATTTTATAGTAATATAGAGCGTATTTTATATTGTAAAACCAAAAAAAGTAAATAAAATATTGAATAAACCTAGCCAATAGCGAGATAGTTATATCGAGCCAACTCTATTTTTTATATATATGTTGAATATGTTTTTGCTTTTTTTTAGATTTGCTATTTTATTTAAACTCCAATCAATAGCATTATTATTTATTGTATTTAGCCCTTTTTTACACAATAGTGCAACTATTTATTTTAACAAAGTTGTTTAACTCCTTCTACTCACTTCCCTGCCTGGTTGTCCAACAACAATGCCTCCCTGATAGACATACAAACGGTGAATTATTTTCAATATAAAGAACGGAATTTTATTTTTTATTCAGTAGCTCGCAGGGGAAAATGGATAGACAGATTGGGATAGATGGGATAGAGTTTAATGCATTATTTAGTTGTTTTGAAAAAAGGATTCAAGTTCTAGTCCAGCTGAAACTTTTTAAAACTCCTTTTTAGTCATAAAATATAAAAATATATATAAGAATTTTTTTAGGTGCGATTATGTTTGGAGGGTGTAGGTGCACTTTCTCAAAATAGTAACAAACCTTCCCTGGACTAGAAAGCTTCACTGTATAAGAGAACCATATCGGTTCAGTGGTTGGCGAGATCCTTCGCTACACAAAAAGACATCCCGTTACTTATTAAGACTCTCCAATCAATATACGTATGCCTTTATTGGATCTACATAAAATAGGTTCTTTTTATTTGAGGGGGGGGGGGTTGTATTATGTATTAGTGCTACTGTTATATGCTATTTAGAGCACAACAAATGTAAAAAAAGACAAACACACATTGGACGTTTATTCATTCTTGCTAAATTTAACTGTTACTTAAAAACCATTTGATTACACAACATTTATTTCAAGTACTTATGTAATGTTGTTCACCTGTATTCAAGCTAAGGAATTCCATATATTAAGCATTGGTGTATTAATCATATTTCCAGTATGGCTTCGAAACCGATTAATATCAACTTGATGAGGACCAGTTCTCAGCCGTACTGAAAATCATGTGCAGCATAGTATTACCGACAATTTTCCGCGAATATTAAAATAAAAATCATAAAACTGAGGGACCGAGAGCACGGACTAACAAAACTAGTTTTTATCTTAAAATTATTCATTTTAAAATCCACGGAAAGATGTCTTCAATACGATGCGATAAATAACTATTAAAGTCTTAAGTTATTAAGCGTTTTTGGTATTAAATTTTACTTTTTATGTGAACACCATTTTATTTAGTTTGACATGTTGTGCTAGAATATTTATTTGGACATATCAATTAAGCTAGGCGTAGCTTTTCTATTATTATATACAGTCTGTGCGTTTGTCTATTAAAATGGTTAAATTTTTTATATTCAGTTTAGTAAAACATCATAAGAAAGCACAGTATAAGACCTCATCTTTAGTTTTCTATTTTTTAATTGATTTTTTACATTTTTACGTGAAGTGCATAAAAATTTGTAGATTAGCGATAATAATTAATAAGTTACATATTAATTGATTTTTTAACCCTATCACTTACAAAAATACAAATATTTTTGTGTGCGGCTACAGTACAATTTTGGCGCGCTGGTTAGTCGCATATTTACTACTTTAGCACACACAAAGCCACAAAGCCACATTTGAAAAGTAGCTATTCAACTAAGAATACCAGACGGATTTTCTCTCAATGTTTATAGAATTTCTTCGCTTTTAAAATTCTAGCTTTTCCTTGAAAAATATAATTTGAAATTGATAAGTCAATTCTTAGATGCTAGAATATAATAAAAGATAAATACCTAGAGAGGGAGGGGACAATGGATCATAAAAATATTGCACTGGTACTCAAAGTTTTTAGGGCCCCGTTATCTTATTTGTTGGCTGATTGGCGTTTGGTATTTTTATATAATTTTGATTGGTTGGTCCTAAACGGATCATGGACAAAATAGCTTCAGACAAAGTAGCTTTGGACAAAGTAGCTTCAGGACAAAGTAGCTTCAGGACAAAGTAGCCTCCTAAAAAAAGTAGCCTCCACTGTTAATAAAGGTCATGGCCGCAGCGCTCGGCCCCTTAGCCTATAACCTAACCTAACCAAACCAAAAAAATGTAAAAACATTGTTAAAACTTGTAAAAATCTATCAACCACTTTTTGCAAAATCCTCAAAATTCTAAACCACCTATGTATTATCAGTTGATGATATTTTTCTTAAATAAATGTTCTGAGGCTAACATAGGTTAGGTTAGGTTAGGTTAGGTTATAGGTTAGGGAGCCGAGCGCCCGCGGGTTGCGGCCATATTGGAGACTATTTTTCTTAGGACGCTACTTTTCTTAAGTAAATGTCATGAAGCTACTTTGTCCTGAAGCTACTTTGTCCTGAAGCTACTTTGTCCGAAGCTACTTTGTCCGAAGCTACTTTGTCTGAGGCTACTTTGTCCAAGATCCTCCTAAACTAGTAGTGTCCAAACTTTTAAAACAAGAATTAATTCAACATTAGTTTTAATTGACATTATTGGGGTTGTAAACTAATATATCGTTCATTGTCTTATCCCTTAATATCCCTAAAAATACCAGAGCAGACACGGACACATTTAAGAATGAATGATTATTGTCCCAAGAATATTTTTCCATAATCAAGATCTAAAAATTTCCTTTTTTGGCTGAAAAAAGACTTTGTGGTGGTAAAAGTATGCGCGCTCCGATCGCGGTAGAGATGCTTAGCTTTGAAAAAATTAGGCTTCTCTATAAATAAATTACAGCCATACTTGCGTCTGTTTTCTAAATGATTTTACCTATTCCTTTTATTTTTGGAGGATAAAAGTTAATTTGACCAAAAATTAAAGTTAGGCACAAAATAGACAAAACTTCCAATTAAGGTAAATATTTAATCATTTGTTAATATGTATTTCCAATAAAATATCTTAAACGTCTGGTATTACATTTTAAAGCCGGTTCGTATTAGTCCAAATGCTAAACTTTTAAGTTTAACAATGTTATATCAACCCACTAGGTATGGTAAACGTCAAAGAATTGCTTCAATGGATTTTTTCATTCTTGTTCTTTGTAGATTTTTTAGGACTTTTGGAATCAAAATATTGCTATACCATAGTGTAATAATAAAAAGAATTGACATAAAATATTAAACAGTTAATAAAGTTATTTGTAACGCATAACACTAAGTATATTTTATAAAAATCAACAGTAATTCAGTAGTAAAAAGATAATATTAAGGCAATTTTGATTTAGAGTTATTAAAAGTAGACAATCAAAAGAAAATAAATAAAATAGATGTTGGAAAATACTGTCAATCAAAATAAAGTCAAAAGTTTAACGGACATGCCTTAATTCAATAGCAGCGGTGCTACCAAAATTATACAATGACCATTCTTATGATAAATAAAATAAAATTTTGGTATTTTGATCGCGTGCTTCTATTTTACATACATATATAGATATTACATATACGTAGAGAAATCTAATAGACAAAAAAACCATAGAAAATATTTTCAGCTAGAAAAAAAATAAGGCTAGTTTCTAATATGAATCTTCTAAAAATGAAAGTTAGGTCAAACTTTGAATACTCTAATATAAAAACACTGCAAATAGAACATAGGTCTAACTATGAATACTCTATTATAAACCAATTACATATGTAAGATAAGTCTAACCATCTATACTCTATTATAAACCCATTACCAATGTAAGATAGGCCTAACTGTGAATACTCTATTATAACCCAATTAACATTGTAAGATAAGTCTAACTGTGAACACTCTATTATAAACCCACTACCAATGTAAGATAGGCCTAACTGTGAATACTCTATTATAACCCAATTAACATTGTAAGATAAGTCTAACTGTGAACACTCTATTATAAACCCACTACCAATGGAAGATAGGTTTAACTGTGAATACTCTATTATAAACCCACTACCAATGTAAGATAGGTCTAGTTGTGAGTACTCTTTTATAAACCCACTACCAATGCAAGATAGATATAACTGTTATTACTCTATTATAAACCCACTACCTATGTAAGATAGGTCTAACTGTGAATACTCTATTATAAACCCACTTCCAATGTAAGATAGGTCTAACTGTGAATACTCTATTATAAACCCACTACCTATGAAAGATAGGTCTTTCTGTCCATACTGTAATACAAACCCAGTAACCATAGAAAAGATGTCTTACTGTGAAAACTCTATAATAAACCAACTACCAATGTAAGATAGGTCTAACTGTAAACACTCTATTATAAACCAATTAACAATGTAAGATAAGTCTAACTGTGAACACTCTATTATAAACCCACTACCAATGTAAGATAGGCCTAACTGTAAACACTCTATTATAAACCAATTACCAATGTAAGATAAGTCTAACTGTGAACACTCTATTATAAACCCACTACCAATGTAAGATAGGTCTAATTGTCCATACTCTATTACAAACCTATTAACAATGTAAGATAGGTCTAGGCATCTAAATTCTATTATAAACCCACTACCAATGCTTTTATTGTGTTGCAAGGAATTTCAACAATTTTTATCAAATTCATCAAGATTTTAGATTCAAGGAGGTCTTTACGGAAAGTCCAGGCTATTTACTCAAGGAGGTATATTACAACAATATTTTTGAAATAAGGTAGAGTTTTTTGAATAATTTTACAGTACAGCAAGGAGATTTTTGTCCAAAATAAATATATCTAGATTTTGTCTAACATGAATTTTTTTTATAAATGTTGATCAAAAAAGTCTACATAAATATTCTTTGCTTAAATCAAGCTACAATATACTTTATAAAAATTACCAGCGGCTGCGTTCCTAGTTTCTTGGTTTTTATACAATGGGATAGAAAGGGGCTAGAAAAACAGCTTAGAACCACCCCAAGACTTAAATCTGAAAATGAAATAGCCTAAAACCATCAAGATTACCTAAAATAGAGAACCCAATCAGTTCAGTAGTTGATGATATCCTAGGCTCCAGATAAAAAACCTTACTACTTTATATGATTAATAAAGATAGTAAAGAAATGTAACTCAGTTTGTAATATAAGAGGAAGGGGATGTATAGAATAACGTACTGATAGTCCCTAAATAAATATAAGGAAGCTTTGCGTTCAAGAAGTTTGAGCACAATTGCACTTATGTGGACAGAATAGTAAATAAACAAGGATAAACATATCGTACTATAGCTAAGCTTATATCAAGGAGTTATAGATAAAGATGTTGCTTGTCTTTCTTTTAAAAATTCGTCATGTTATCAAATGCATAAACAGGGTTGATCTCTTTCTCATGTTCGAACAGACAAATTGATTGCTTTAGAGTTTCTCAGCTGGTAACAAAGGTAAATAATTTTATTTTTTAGACGGGCGGACGAACAGACCATTGCTATAGAGCTGTGCTAATCATTACGGACATGTACATCTAAATCCTACAGACGAAACACCCTAGTTATAAAGTAGCAATATTATGGAGATCTTACAGGCAGACTGATAGAGTGTCCGTTTCTAACATAGGTTAACGATTTATTTATAAGATTAATTTTTCTTGTACTGACAGACATACATATCATGGTTAATGAGTAGCAGCCTTCCTAACAACTATGTATTACTTGTATGGACGGAAAGACGAACAGACATACCATAAGATGTTAAGACTCTAGGGGGCTTGGTGTCGCTTCGGGTACAACTAGACCTCTCTCCACGCACCTTGAAACATACTCCGCTTATGAATGCGGTGTAAAGCGTCCAATCGCCCATCAGACAACCAACTCTCTGAGATACACGACCTTTGTCTGAGAAGTCCCAACTGTGTATGGTAACGAGTTACGCCTGTTTTGGGCCAAGGCATTCCCCCCACTCTAACTATTTACGTCGCGCATCTGACATAGTAGCAGTGGGAACCCTTTTTAACGTCTTTAGTTATGACGCGGTGTCGGACCGAGATTCGAACCTATCACCTTCCCGACGACGAGCGGATGCGCTACGTGTTGAGCTACGGTCGCGGGTTAACAGACATACCATAGTTTTAGAGAAGCTTAGCTGCTAATAAAGGTAAATAATGGTGATCTCTTTATCTGACAAACTTACAGAGGCCGTCACAAGTAAATAGCATCCTCTGTATTTTTCAATTAAGAGGGGAAAAAACAGGGATAAGTTTACACATAAGTTGTGCAGCAATGACAAGCTAATAAATTATCCTTTATATACAAGTAGCAGGATGTTTGTCTGTGTGTGTCTTTGTACCGAAGGATCTCGCTAACCGCTAGACTGATATGGTTCTTCATTACAACCTAAAGTAGTTAAAAAGTATGGGGGTCAACCTCCACCGCCTCACCCCAAGTGCCCCTAGAGGTATCTTGTGGCATAGCCTCGATTTAATGATAAAACAACATTGACACTAACTTTTAGCAGATGATTTCAATAAAAATATAGAACATGTTTTTAAGCTGTCCAAAAAAAAACGCCAAATTACAGTTTTGATTACTTATGGACTCGTACTTCTGATTCCCAGTTTATAATAGAACGAATGACCTTAATTGTATAAAACCTACGCTACCATTGTAAAAATCGCGCCTGACAGAGCAGCATGATGACTTTTATGATGTGATTATGTGCGTGTGTGTGTGTGTGTGTGTGGTGAAACCAGGTGTGGTCTTATCTGTTTCAGAGATCTTATTCCATTAAAATCTCGGGCCAGGGATATGGAAAATGAAAAAAAATTAATTGCCACTTAAAAAAAGTTAATAATATATTTTACTTTCGTAATACTACCACCACCAATGATGATATACAATATTACCTCTTCTGTAGATTACAATTTGTGGTTGAAACGTTTAAACACTTTACTTAATGAATCTGCTAATTGAAATTCCTTAAAAGACCAAAATATTTAAAAACCAACGAAAACTCACAAGTGTGTTTTTAACGTTTATAATATGAGGCTGTATTGACTAGACTCGAACACAACACCTTCCGCGATACCATTTACACTAATACTGTTGGTTATTTAGGAGATTCTACCGGTAAAAAATGTAAAAATAATCTTATGATTTTAAAATGTTTGTTTGTATGTTTAAAAATTATCACCAGATCTAAAATATTTCAACTGAAAATGGCTAATATATAGATATAGGTATTTTGGTATAACTTAGTTAAACTATTTATGGGGCTGACTTAACTTTCTTGTCCATCAATCCAAACAGTTTGAGTCGATTTTATGGCATTTAATAAAAGTGGTCGTGGCTGACCTAATATTGGAATACTATTTAATTTTGGTTGATATTTTTAATGATTGCCTATTACATTGGCAATACCTTGGCCAAATAGAGGTATTAATAGTATTAAAGTAGAACAATAGCTATATATGAATTGTAAATCATAATTATATTGATATATTCGATTAAATAGGCAAATTAACTCTTAATATTAGATGTGGATTAAAATTAAAACAATTTATCTTCCATTTAACTATCCCTATTTACTTGCTTGCCAGGGATCTTAAGGGATAAGACAATGGATGATAAATTGATAGCCGTTCCCAATAACAATAATCAAAATTAGAATATAATTGAAATGTTCGATCTCTACTAAATTTAACCAAACAATCACCATCTAATAAAAGAAACCAAAGGTTTTAAGCCAATGAATAAAGGAAAACGTTGGGTACCAGTATAATTACCAGTCCAGTGTCCCCTCCCTCCCTGGTTGGGTTGCAGACAACACACTGTAAACAAGTCTGAACATAAGATTATCAACATGATAATAATTTCAACTATTTTTAAACTAAATTATTAATAATATTATGTCAGCAGAGTTTCAAAGCAAAACATTTCTACATCGAGAGTCAATCCGTCCATCCGTAACGGATAGCTCTAATAAATATGTTAGAGTTGTACTATAGGTTTCAAAACTTAACGTTTTACCGCTTTTTTCAATTGAAAACATAAATTTCTTAAAATAAATTAGCTGTTTATCAATTATTGTACTGAGGTGGATTCTTAAAAAAAAATGCCCCACTAATCGCTTAGTGGGGCAAAATTGTTTTCGTGAAAAATCCTCCAAAATCACATAAAAATCTACAAAATTAAATAAAATCTTATGTTCATAACCCTTCTATGATTTTGTTTAATTTTTGTAGATTTTTAATGTTATTTTGGTGGATTTTTCACGAAAACAATTTTGCCCCACTAAGCGATTAGTGGGGCAAATCTTTTTGAAGAATCCACCTCTGGAGAATTTCATTTTTTTCTACTATATACTACTTTACTGCTCTTGTACCATATGAATACATAGTTATTTTTGTTATTACTTTAAAATTTTACATTTTTTATTCATTGAAAGTACATCACTGATTTGATTTTAAAATACAATGATCTTTAATTAATAGATAATTGATAAATGTAATCATGATATTTATTTCATTATTATTTTTTTAAAGTTCATTTTATTAAAAGTCAGATTTAATTATTAGATTTATCAGACATTTAAACTTTAAATAAAATATCTGAAATTGGGATAACTTTTTAAAGAAAATCCACAAGTATAAAGCCACTCTGGGTTAGAACGCAGGGGTAGTGATTGGACTAAAAAGGTGTCCAAATACGCGTATTCTTTGGCTAGTTGGCTAAACAACTTTGGTGACTTAATCTTAATTGATTGGTATCAAACTGACATATAAAAATCTTTCCATAAATAATTTTTTTATATAGTAAATTAAATATAACTTGATATCTTTTTAAAGTCTTTTGGGACTAGTCTCATAACTTGTCATCTTTTTTTCAAATATCTCCCCTAGAAGCAAGGGGATAAGCTGCTAGTTATGGAACACTAACCTGTTATTTCAAGTACATGTCTAGATCTGTATGAAAATGGGCTGGGCCTTTTATTCAGACAGGACATATCCTTACTCTCTCTATAGATTTCACACGTATGACTTTGTAATGTCTCTAGCAAGAATTGACCAGCGCTTCTATAGGTAAATTGCCACTTAACTATCTCGGATTCTTTGGGATGCAAGTCACTTTTCCTGGACAATATAAAATATTGAAAATCGTCTGGACGTCTGTAAACTTTAATCTGGGATAAAGGGACCAGAAAATTATTTAGAATTCCATTATATATTTTTTCAATTTTAATATTTTTTCGTTTGCGCTGTTATCATATAAGAAATATAGTCTAAAAATTATTCATTCTGTTGATTGATTGATTAGCCATAGTCTCTTAGGGTTTGGACCTAAGTAGTCATGGAGTAGGATGAGACACTTTTGTACAGTCACTAGGGCTATCAAGCTCCACATTCAAGATCATTATAACTTGACCCGCTATCTCATGAGAGCTACTCATTATTACCTCACCCTCGCCGAGTATGGCAGGTGTCCCAAATTAAGTCACACTGTAATGAATGACGCTCATCGCAGAGGAGCTTGGGATAAGGGTAGTATTGATATTATGAACGTGACTATTAAGTATCCAAACTTACTCAATATGTTGCTGATTGAAAGGTTTGGCCATTACTAGTATTGAACCAACCAATGAAAAAATAACAAGGTTACAAAATTTTGAGTACCAGTGTAATTTACAGTTTAATATCCCATTTCTCTTTGCTTATAACTAAAAAATAAAACTGAATCTTTTTAGTTATGCTTCTATTCTTGGTTTAATTGATAATGGACTTTGAAAATTAGATATTTTAATTTCAAATAATTATAATTAACATTTAATTACCAAACTTAAATTTATCTAAATCTTATGTCTCATTTCAAAATATTTTTTATTAACAATTAATTTTATTTTAGTCTCCCAGCTCCACTATTATTTACTTTACCTTCAGTCATTATAGGTGAAATTATACTATAGGTGAAATATAATTTACTTAGCCGCTATTTAAGATAGAAGCCAGATCTATTTGTACATAGTTCCTTTACTGAGAAGCTTCCAGTTCATTACTCATTTAAATTTCGCTTTAAACATTCCATGCAAATTCAGTTTTTTTATTAGTTGGGAGAGTGAATCTAATGCCCACAGCATAGAATTCAGTAATATTTAATCCTAAGCTTGATTTCTTCTAACTTTTAACAGTTATAAATCTATCCCAACCATAACATTTATAAAATAGTAACTACTGCTGCTTCGTAACGAAATATATTTCAAAGAAAAAAATCTTCATTGTCAATCGCATCTCTTAGTGAAGTGAATGAAGCAAATTTAGATTGGTCAGTATAGACCAAGCTAAATGATTGATTTCTTCTATTTTTCTCCTTGAGAGTATAAAAATTAATAGATTTACGCCATTTAATTTCCTTCATTTTTTAATTGAGAATAGTTGTTTAGCCATTAGGGAGAGGCAATGTCAGAAAAAAACCTAAACCCATCCTAAGACATTCATAAAGCTTCCCTCAAAACTATAAATGATTTATTTTACAAGATCTTTAGCTTTAGGAAAAAACCTCTTTACTATATTATAGGATAAAATGGGAAACTTAAAGATTGGAATCAAGCTTTTAAGATTTGGTTTAGTACTCCCAACTTTTTAAAAGATGTGAATTGAATTCCACTTAAACATCATATTATCAAATATCAGAACTGCACATTTTACTACAACAACAAAAACTATTTCATTCCTTTACAATCAGCATATTTGTTCTTATGAAACATGAATTGCTCTATGGATGATACGACAATTTAGGGTCAACTTTTGTAACTTTTATTTCAGTGTTTTTTTGCTTTTGTACATTTTAAACTTATGTACAATCTCAGTCAATTGGGTCTTTTCAAACACTCTATAGTATGAGAAATTGAATACACACCTTTGAAGAAGATCTTCAGATAGTATAAAAAAACTAAAAACAAACAACCACCCCATAGCCCCCCACCACCCCCAACCTCCCTACAGTTCGCCCCCCCCACGATATTTTCACCCCTTCTCAATTTCTTTGTTTTTTATAAACCATTTCCTAACAAAAGTTTTAACAATTAAGCCAAATAATAAGTAACAAAAACTAGAATTAATGTTTTAGATAATTTTTATTTATTGTCTATACAGGTAGAATGTCTTGCCTTATAAACAGTTACCACTTTCAACAGAGATCATTTTTTATTATAAATTTAACTACAGGATTTAATAAAGTTGGGTTGAGTTTATCAACCATTCCAATTAATCCGGCTATTAAAGCTTTTTTTTAAAGCACAACCAAGCTAAAAAAATAGATATAAATTAACAAACTTTTTGACTTTTATTTTTGGGTTGAAAGAAAATGGTTTGGACACCCTCTTATGCAAACATTACACCACAACACTGCATTGTGCCTGCCCATCCCCCCCCCCCCCACAAAAAAAATCCCCCCACCCAACATCAACACCCCAAACAACAAACCACTTGAAGGCTCCCTGCAGGGATAACACAGCATCATCAAGGGATAAATATTCTCAACAATTTAATGTAGCTTGATAAAAAATAAGTGCAACGGCTACTCTATAATTTAGGGTACGTCTGTAAGTCAACATGCGAACCAATCTAATGAGAAATAAATTTAACTACAGACAAAAACCCACTTATAGTAGAAATACTTTCAATTGATAAGTAAATCATTTTGCCAATTTAACTAAATAACCAAAACAAATTAATCACTGTTTTCAAACAAAGTGCCTGTTGACCACTGATAACTCACCTTCCCTTAATTTTAAATTATTTTTAAGTAAAAGTGGGGGGTTTAACGCTCAACAAGGGACTTCGTGTGAAATCGCCAATTAATTTGTGTTAAAGTTTACTAATCCTTTATTCTGTTTTTAAGAATGTTAATTCCCATCCCAAAACACTGCATGAGCTTGTTTTTTAGCGTCAACCACAATTAACCCAATGACTCCCCCATACCCTGCTAACCTTGATGCTTTGTATTGACATACGTTTTCAATAAAGTATTCTATAGCTGACACTGTCGACATGATATGCAAGAATAATTAACCTAATGACTCACCCAAGCCCTGTTTACCTGGTGGCTTTGTGTTAACATTTTGCGTGCCACTTTCGATATTATATGGAAATCTAAGTTGTCGGGCTTTTACGGCGACATTATGAGTATTATGAAAAATATTAATATCAAAAGTCACTCTAAAGTTGGATAGGTTTGAAGAGAGAAGGGCAAGGACATTATCATTGTTGTATTTTTCAGGTTTGGGGCAGTTGAGAAAAAAAAATCTTGGAAACATCTTAGCTTTTTTTGACAGTACCTTACTCCAAGATTTAATTTTTTGCGGCTTAAATGTTTTATTTTTATTTATAGAAAATATTGGTGTAGAACCCAAAAACTATGTTTACTTATTTTTATTTAGATTAACCTGTCTTTAAACTAAAAATTGTATTAGTCCCTAAAGAATTATAAACAGTTTTTTCGCATTTGTTGGCCCTTTTTATTAAATCTTGATTGTGTTATACAATCTACAAGTGTCCAAACTTGTCCACCAATAATTTCTACAAAGGGTTGATCATGTTTTATGATCGTAATTGGGGGTGTTGTATATAAATTATCTATTGTCCTCTCACTTAAAGAGCACAGGCAAGACATTCATATCATGGTAAAAGAAGTAATTAATAATCACAGCAAGAAGCAAAAATGCCTCTTCAAAATAATGTAATCAAGAATTTAACTAATAACAAAAAAATAGATTCCCAAAAAAAAATTATGTGGGTATTATTCTTATTTTAACTCTGCAGTATACAGGTGTCAGAGTATACTTTTGTTAACCCTTTTTAAAAAGTCTTCCAAAAAGATTTAATAACCAGCTTAATTTAATATATAAGTAAGTAATCAAATTGCCTATAACAGCCAGGAGAAGCAAAGAAGCATGCAAAAATGCCTCTGCAAAATAATCTAGATTTGCAGGAATTACCGACTCGGCGCGCATACAGCCAAAGAATAACTGAGCTAAATTGACTTGAATAGCTGTAATCAAGATGGATATCTTAGCCTTTTGTAAACCAAGGGGAAGTGTCCCCACAAAGCATAAGGATTTTTAAAATAATTTTTAAAGTAATGCTTTTCTATTATAATTATTTCTAAAACCAGAGAGTCCATACGTCCATGATATAATTATCCTATTCATCTGATATCTATAATAATGATTCTTAGGACAACAAGGTTGAATATTATGTGCGAGTCATCTCTTCAAATAAATCCTAAAAATGTTTATGTCCTTTTAATGTACACTGTATTTAAATAATTTGCAACAAATATGTGTACAATATTGTGTACAATTTTGTTTAGACAAATTAATAATAATTAAGTTCTGACACTTTACAAGAGCTATTGCTCGTTTTGCCCTTCCTGTTGATTTTAGAGCTTCGCTTTTATGAATATTGTCATCCTTGTTACTTAAAATTTTAAATAATAAACAGTTTAATGTTAGTATATTACATTTTGTTTTCTGTCATAATGACAATTTATGTTCTAATTTGCTAAATAGCTTTTTTTGCTGTTTTGAAAGGTGCCTATGACAAGGTGTTGAAAAAAGGAGGGTAAATATATATGGGAAGGTTAGCTTTAACAATGGCTGAGAATTTTGCATAATTAAAGGTGTGAAACCTCTTCATTAATCTTAATGGACCCTATATATACAGAAGCATACACACGGACAGGTAATAAGAAAACAGGGACAATTATATTCATAATTAGCGCAACAATGTTAGTATCTACAAAAGCGAAGCTACTCTATAATTAAAGATATAAAACCTCTTCATTTATCTTAATGGACCCTATATATACAGCAGCATACACACGGACAGGTAATAAGAAAACAAGGACAATTTATTCCATAAATAGCGCAGCTAAGTAGTTACTAACAAAAGCGTAGCTACTCTATAATTAAAGATATGAAACTTCTTCATTAATCTTAATGGACTCTATATATACAGAAGCATACACACGGACAGGTAATAAGAAAACAGGGACAATTATATTCATAAATGGCACAGCAATGTCAGTACTAACAAATGCAAAGCTACTCTATAATTAAAGATATAAAAACTCTTCATTAATCTTAATAAAACCTATATATACAGAAGCATACACACGGACATGTGATGATAAAACAAGGACAATTAATTCCATAAATAGCGCAGCTAGGTAGTTACTAACAAAAGCGTAGCTACTCTATAATTAAAGATATACAACCTCTTTTAATCTTAATGGACCCTATATATACAGCAGCATACACACGGTCAGGTAATAAGAAAACAAGGACAATTATATCCATGAATAGCGCAGCTAAGTAGTTACTAACAAAAGCGTAGCTACTCTATAATTAAAGATATAAAATCTCTTCATTTATCTTAATGGACCCTATATATACAGAAGCATACACACGGACATGTAATAAGAAAACAAGGACTATAATGTCCATAAATAGGGCAACAAGTTATGTACGCACAACCTCTTTATTAATTTTAATGGACCCTATATACATTCTACATATACAGAAGCATACACAAGAACAGGTAATAAGAAAACAAGGATAATTATGTCCATAAATAACACAACAAGGTATGTACGCACAATAGCAAAGCTACTCTAAAATTAAAAGTATAAAAACTCTTCATTAATCTTAATGGACCCTATATATACAGAAGCATACACACGGACAAGTAATAAGAAAACAAGGACAATAATGGCTATAATTAGCACAGCAATATTACATACAAAAGCGTAGCTACTCTATAATTAAAGATATGAAACCTTTTCATCAATCTCAATGGACCCTATATATAAAGAAGCATACACACGGATAAGTAATAAGAAAACAAGGATAATTAATTCCATAAATGGCACAACAAGGTATGTACGCACAAAAGCTTAGCTGCTCTATAATTAAATATATAAACCCTCTTGATTAATCTTAATGGACCCTATATATATATATATATACAGAAGCATACACACGGACATGTGATGATAAAACAAGGATAATTATATCCACAATTAGCACAGCAATATTAGTACTTACAATAGCGTAGCTACTCTATAATTAAAGATATAAAGACTCTCTTCATTTATCTTAATGGACCATATATATACAGAAGCATACACACGGATAAGCAATATAAAGTTATGATAAGATAAGATAATATAAGATAAGTTATAATAAGTTATATCCTTAATTAGCGCATCAATGTTAGTATCTACAAAAGCGAAGCTACTCTATAATTAAAGATATGAAACCTCTTCATTAATCTTAATGGACCCTATATATACAGAAACATACACACGGAGTGGTAATAAGAAAACAAGGACAATTAATTCCATAAATAGCACGACAAGGTTGTAACTAACAAAAGCGAAGCTACTCTATAATTAAAGATATACAACCTCTTTATTAATCTTAATGGACCCTATATATACAGAAACATACACACGGATATGTAATAAGAAAACAAGGACAATTATATCCATAAGTAGCACGACAAAGTGGCTACTAACTAAAGCGAAGCTACTCTATAATTAAAGATATACAACCTCTTTATTTATCTTAAAGGACCCTATATACATATACAGAAGCATACACACGGATAAGTAATATAAAGTTATAATAAGATAAGATAATTTAAGATAAGTTATAATAAGTTATATCCATAAGCAGCACGACAAGGTATGTACGCACAATAGCAAAGCTACTCTATAATTAAAGATATACAACCTCTTTATTAATTTTAATGGACCCTATATACATATATAGAAGCATACACACGAATAAGTAATGATAAAACAAGGACAATTAATTCCATAAATAGCGCAGCTAAGTAGTTACTAACAAAAGCGAAGCTACTCTATAATTAAAGATATGAAACCTCTTCATTAATCTTAATGGACCCTAGATATACAGAAGCATACACACGGACATGTGATGATAAAACAAGGACAATAAATTACATAGATAGCACAGCTAAGTAGTTACTAACAAAAGCGTAGATACTCTATAATTAAAGATATGAAATCTCTTTATTAGTCTTAATGTACCCTTTATATATAGGGCACACAAACGGTTAGACAATAAGAAAAATAAAATATATATATGTTTCATATACTTACAATGTACTTACAAAAGTAAATTCAATCTCATTTTACCTTTTTTAATTTAATTATTATCTTTATTAATCTAAGTCTGCTGTGATCAAACTTTAAACAACTATTTTTAGAAATGCATTCAATTGAATCGTCATACAATGCAAAATTGCAACAACAAAACTAAATTGCACAAATAAAAAATATCTTTAAAAAAGGAAAGAAATAAAAATAGATACAGTTAGAAATATGTAGAAGTATTTTTTCCATAGATTTTATGGGTATGTTTCGATCGGAAAAAAAGCAGTAAGATAATATACAGTAAAACTAGATTTTCAAAAATGATAAAACAGGTTTAGAAAACTTTTCTATGAAGAATGGAACACTGTAATGTGATAATTTATTTATCTTTTTGTAATCAATATAATTTATATGTTTCTAATAAAATTTGTCAATATAAAATAAACTTGGAGGTATTAATTTTAATTTTCTATGACGTGGCAACGGTTGGATATTCAACACACCCTAGATATGAATACTGCCACGCATCTAAGAATAGGAGATTCGCCCAATTTTCCTTTAAAAAAAGAATAGGTAGAAAAAAAATAAGATTAAATTATTTTAACAATGCAAGGCTAATCCTTTAATTAGAAACATTGTTTTTTTTAGCAGTGAAGTTACTCTATAATTTACTGAGAACAATGATGTAGGTTAATATTTCAGTCAGTAAAGATAAAGATTATAAAGTTACTTCAAACAAACAACTGACAATGTTTTAAGTCAAAAGGACGAACTTTCTACAATGTTAGATTTGTTTGTAGGTCCGAATCATGGAACCAATTTCGTCATCACTAGAGAAGTTAAAAAGTGTATAATTTTCTACTATGTCAGTTGCAATAACTAAAAAGAATGTAAAAAAAGATTAGGCAACTCACTGCCATATAAATTTAGGACTCCCAGACAAAGGTCACTAAAATTGTATAAATTAGTTCAATCAATCCTCCTCCCCCCCCCCCCCGTGGTATTTATTAGTTTTTCTAAAATCATTATAAAACATGTATTTACATTATGTTTTGTCATGTTTACAATTGTAACTAAATATTTTAATAAATTGTTATTGTAATTTGTTTTTTTTTAATTATTTAGAAGATTTGGGGGGTTGAAAATATTCCACTTCCCTTACAATACAAATTGTAATTTTTATGTAAGCTATCAACACTTGTAAGCAATAGGTATGATATTATTACTCTTTTACAAAGACAAATTAAATGGTTTTAGGCTAGTATTCCATTCTAAAAACTGGCTATTCAAAATTAATATAGAAATTCTCATTTTCAAGTTTAATAGAGATAAATTTATAAAAGTTATTCATCATTTTAATATAATGAAATATTTTCAAACTTCCAACTTTAAAACCAATTATACATTGGAGACATGTTTAATTTTTTTATGGCTGGGACTAAATATTCTGAAAACAAAAATTTCTTTTAAACGTTGGATTAAGCTAAATGTATTTTAACGCAAAAAAATTAACTAATACCATCCCAATACTTTCATTTAGAAATAAATTGGCATAAAAAATATCACAGTGTCCCAAATATGGAGAGATTAACAGAACATACTACAAATTACTTCATAAAAAGAATTAGACTTTTTTTGTTTTTAGAAGTTTTATCTTTGTCCCCATTACATAAAAAACAAATATGTTTTTATTGTTAAAAACCCTATTTAGTGGAAATATTGGTTTTGATCCTTTCTGAATTGCAATTTTAGTCTTTTGTGCTGTTATTGTATCAAACTAAGACTTTAGTCATTCAAAATGACAATAAAAATTACAGATTCAGATTTCAATGTTGTTATTTGAAGCAAAATAACAGCATGTCGATTAAATGCGTAAGCTAAAGTCTTAAACCCTTTTCTGTCGATATTTCAACAAGGTTGTTGACAAAAAACTAATTTTATTCCAAAAATTACACTTAACTTTTTGTCTCATACTTACATGCATAGGTGTTCGCAGTTTTAGACAAAAAATTTAAAAATCAAATTAAGCTACGATTTGAGTATAAGGTTTATACCAAATGTTTTTTTAAGAAGCCTTTCTGCAAGTAAGGTCGGTATGTCCACCCAGACTTATGGATAGTGTAGAATATCAAAAGCGTAGTTGCTCTTTATTTGTTAATGTTGTTCACGGTATATTCAGTAGTTATAAAAATATCCAAAATTAAAGCAGTCTTTTTGTCGTATAAAACAACAAAATGTGCGTTACCAAAGGAGTTTCTATGCTGTCTACTTGTGTGTCTTCGCTAGATTCTTTATTGGCTGGTATGTAGATAGAGAGAACATTAGTATATAGAAGTTTGACTTCCAAAAAAGTAGGATTATTTGCTGATAAATTGGCACACCAAATATCGGAATGATTGGAATGTTTTCAAGTTTAGGTGTCCAAATTAACAATCCTTTATAAACATTTTACTAGGCTTTTCCCACCTGTAGGGGGGGAGCCCACCCCCTGCTGGGTGGTGAGGATGGGGGGTTGCATGGCATTAAATCCTAAACAGTTGCTCAAGTGGGGTATTAACTCTCAAACCATTATTTGAAGACCTGGGAATTTAAGTTGGGGTAGGGGATGGGGGTTGAAAACAGCAGTGGTTAAGTCAATAAGTTGTTTGTTTTTGGTGGCAAATCTACTCTAAAACTCATACTTATTTATGATGATATTTAACAGATTTTAGCACTAAATAAGGTACAATATGAGAACTAGTTTGTGATTCCACTAAAGGAGTAATTTTGTTAATTTTATTTTGGTATTATTTTGTTTATAAACGAATCAACATAATTTTTTAATTACTTTTTTAAAATGATTTGTACGTGTTTCAAGATCTTGCAGTTAACCATTGCAGATTATTCAAGGATCTTAAGTGATGACACAATGGATGATTGAAGTCATACCTTCCAAAGAATCAAATTATGGATTAAACCATCCAATCAATATTAATAAAAGTGCCCAATATTGTTAGACATATTCATATAACTGGGTACAAGTATAATTTACAGCCTAATAACCCCTTTCTTATTTTATCATTTTTAAAAATTTAATTCAAAATTTTTGTTTTCGCTTCTTTGGAAGAAATACTGTTTGTTTGTTATTTATTTTATTATCTGAAGATCTATGTAAATTTCACTGTTTTACGTTGATTGATAAGTTACACAAATTAAAAGAATTTGTTTGAAAACTATAATAAATTAGTAGAGTACAAGTCTGAACAATATCTTTGAAATATTTTATTGGTTGTAACTTGCGAAAATATCCACTCCTTAAGAGTTGATGGGTTTGAATCTCAGCTTGAAAAAATGTACCTTCTGCTGCTATGCAGGTTGTGTGACATGTACAGTAAAAGTAGGGGAAATTGCCATTTCATTACCATGCAAAATTATGGGTTTAAGGCAATCAAAGAGTTGGTTGTCAATATGATATGCACTAAAATAAGACTTTGTGGTGTATCCATTCCTCCAGGTTTAAATTTTCATAAAGTTCATTTGACTTCCATTGGTTTATGTATGGTATTTGTCACTGAATAAACGCAGTCATGGTTGACATATTATTGACATACAATCTTTGACATTATTATACGTGGCATTGAAGAGAAATGGTTATATCATCGACATTGCGATTAAATACATAAATGTTAACTACATAAAAGTTTGACAGAATATAAACATTTACAGAAAATCAGATAGAACATAATAACGGCAGTTATTTACGTATTACAGAATGTAGGTTGTACGTACATTCCCCGGTTGTAGAGTAGCTGCGATATTAAAAATCGTGGGAGTAAGTGTATACATATAAAGAAAATGGGCCTAAAACAAAATTAAGCACATTTCAATATAGTTGGGTAGTGCTACAAATAATACGAAAAAAATGAGCGAAAAAAATAAATAATACTGATATACAATCTTATGATTTATACCGAATGTAGGCCTAGCATTTAATCCATATCCTGTGAAGTCTAAATTATGATACTGAGAGGGAAAATGCAAGTTTATTTATTTATGTCTTTATAATGATTATTTTTTTTCACTGGCGCAAAACTAAGTCTTAAAAGTCTAAATATATGGCCCTACACTTAGCAGAATAAACTAGATTTTGTCTCAAAATAATCAATTTAAAAGGAAACTGTAATTTGTTTAGTTTTGTATCACCAACGCTAGGCCCAATGTGTTTAGCACTGACAGAAGGTTGATATATTACCCTGGCCTAGGGTTAACCATGCAGGCGTCCTGTTAATAAAGCTAAAGAACCTCTTCTTACATTATAGAGTAATCGAATGTCAAAGGTATAGAACCCATAGAATATAGAACTTTAAGAAGCGAGGCAATTATCAATTGTTGTTTAATATAAATAAACAGATTTATCCATTTTAGAAAATGCATCATTAATGCAAAAATTTATTAATCATTAAGTGGTTTATGTTTTTAAACTTTTTAAATCTTTCTAAATATAAGGCACTCAAAACAGTTTTACTGACATGATTGGTAAGATTTACAAATGAGATGATATGTAAAGATTTAAAATTTACTAATGTGATAATAATGAAATCCTCCTATACATACATATATTATATTGCAGGTTTTAATGAACACTTTAACTTAAGGTAGGCCTAAAGGGATTTCAAGATTGTGTATTAAGGTAACCTTACCTTATAAGAAACTTGAAAGCAAAAACTTTGTTTTTTGATGTACATTACAAGTTATGATAAACACAATTACTTCTTTTGTATTGGAATTATCACTGGAAAAGTTTGTACTTGTAAGGTTTTACGACCCAATTAAGATTTAATAAAAAGTACCCAAAGTTTTTAAGCTTACGAATGAGATACTGTGTTGATAAAACTTTGGGTACCGGTATAAGTTAGAATCTATTGTCTTTCCTTTCCGGTTTTATATACAGCCTTGATTTGAATACACGATTATTGAGTGAGTCAGATAAAGATTTTCTTAGAAAATAATTTAAATGAAAAGAAACAAATTGAGTTGTGTATTTTTTTCTAGTATTCATTCGAATCCGGTGGAAAGGAACCGGTTCTCATCCATACGAAAAAACTATGTCTAGCATCTTATTATATCCAGCTTTCTACGAATATAAAAATGTACAATCATAAGATTAAAACCAGTTTTTTTAGCCCGTGCCTTCGGCACCTCGGGGCTAAAAAAACTGGTTTTAATCTTGTAATTGTACATTCTATATCCGCGGAAAGCTGTTTATAATACGATGCGAGAAATAACTATTCTTGTAGTGTCAGGCCCTAATGGTGTCCCCCAACCCTTACCTGCTAATTTTAAAATTATTAATCAATTGGTTTAGCTGTTCAAGAGATTACAAACAAACGTAATCCAACTACTGAAGAAGATTATTCTTTTTCTAACTCACCCTTTGAATCAATTAATTAGGCAGTAGCAGTTTAAACTGTTTGAAACGGTAGGCCCCGATCCATCAAATATTTAGGCATATCTTTGAATAACAAAGTGAAAACCAGCTACCTTCCTACCTACCTACCTAAAGAAAAAACAAGGAGAATTTGTCCTTATGTAGCGCAGCCATTACAAGCAAATTATATTTTAATATAGAATGGAAAAAGACAGTGAACTGGAATACAGTATAATTTTAGGAAATCCTATGACATGTTTACTAAATATAATGTTACAAATAATTGTGCGAGTATAATCCATTTTTTTTTCATATTTAATGATTAATTAACAATCAAAATGTAATAGAGTAGCTTTGCTTGTATAATATTGGTATAAGTCTTGCCAAGTCAGGGGTGAAGGAAAAAGTAAATAGGCTTTAAAAAGAAGGTTTATTACTTTTAATTACATATTTCTCCCTATAGATTTATATTCAAAGTATGAAATATTACATATCCCTCTCCCCCTGATGGTTCATATTCAAAATATAAAAGATTACATATCCCCCACTCTCTGATGATTCATATTCAAAGTATAAAATATTATTATTCCTCTCTCCCTGATGATTCATATTCAAAGTATAAAAGATTACATATCCCTCTCTTCCTGATGATTCATATTCAAAGAATAAAAGATTATATATCTCTCTTTCCTTGATGATTCATATTCAAAGTATAAAAGATTACATATCCCTCTCTCCCTGATGATTCATATTCAAAGTATAAAAGATTACATATCCCTCTCTTCCTGATGATTCATATTCAAAGAATAAAAGATTATATATCTCTCTTTCCTTGATGATTCATATTCAAAGTATAAAAGATTACATATCCCTCTCTCCCTGATGATTCATATTCAAAGTATAAAAGATTACATATTCCTCCCTACCTGATAATTCATATTCAAAGTATAAAAGATTATATATCTCTCTTTCCCTGATGATTCATATTCAAAGGATAAAAGATTACATATCCCTCTCTCCCTGATTATTCATATTCAAAGTATAAAAGATTACATATTCCTCCCTACCTGATAATTCATATTCAAAGTATAAAAGATTACATATCCCTCTCTCCCTGATGATTCATATTCAAAGTATAAAAGATTAAATATCCCTCTCCCCCTGATTATTCATATTCAAAGTATAAAAGATTACATATCTCTCTCTCCCTGATGATTCATATTCAAAGTATAAAAGATTACATATTCCTTTCTCCCTGATGATTCATATTCAAAGTATAAAAGATTACATATTCCTCTCTCCCTGATGATTCATATTCAAAGTATAAAAGATTCCATATCCCTCTCTCCCTGATGATTCATATTCAAAGTATAAAATATTACATATCCCTCTCTCACTGATGATTCATATTCAAAGTATAAAAGATTACATATCCCTCACTCTCTGATGATTCATATTCAAAGGATAAAAGATTGTCGCTTGCCAACAAATTTTAAAGGGTCCTGGGAAAAAGTTTTCTTTTGAAATTGCGCGTAGCTACTTAATAATTTACTTTCTTTCTTATGTCTGTCAGTCCTTGACGCTCAGAGATTGCAGAGGTGGGGGTAAGTCAAGCCTCTTCATTTAATTTTTGTTTTAAAATGAAAGGGAAAATTTTAGTTGATGGACTTTTTATGTGGCAATTTATCCTAGCAGAAAAGTTATAAACCATCTTTAGACCTATTAGAAGCTCCACTGTAAATGACAACCGAATCGGTCCCGCGTTATAGAAATCCTAAGCTACAGATAAAAATCCTGTAAAATTTATATAAGATTATGTGAAATGCCATGGCTAAAAAAACGGGGACAATTAATTAATCTATGCACTTCAAACAAAGACCAGAGGGTTAATTTCCTAACAAAAATTTAGACGGACAGTCATGTATGTATATGTAAATAAAGAGAAGCTCCGCTACTAATAATGTTTCCTACAATGAAATTTTTTAATCCTTGTTTTTAATAAGCAATTTCTTGTATTAAGCAGGGTACCCTTTATATCTCGAAAGAAAACGAGAGTTTTCTTCTACTTTGTTTTATAAGCATTTTTGTTTGTCATTAAATATTTTTATCCTTCTTAGCATTAAAGTACATGTATAGAAATACTGTACTATAAATATTTAATTTGGGTTTCTTTCTTTTAAGTTCTCTCTTTGTGCACGTCTGACATAACAGCAGTTTGTCAAAACATAACTCTTATTCCCTATCTGTCCTTTGTCTCATTGTTGCAAAAAAAAACTTTTAATCCCCCCCCCCCCCCCCCCCAACACTTTCATAAACAATATGAATACGTACATGTGTTACACTTATATCAAAACATAGATAAATTGCACGGATGAAGGGAAAAAACAGTTTTATACCATCATATTTTTCTTGTATATGGCTTTCTAAACATTTTGAAAAATCAAGGTTTTATTCCTTTTTGATTGGTCTGAACGTTTAAATTAACACTTTCAATAATAACAAAAATTATATTTTCCATATCGATCTAGAATATCCAGCTTTTTTACTAATTCTTTCATTCTTGACACTATTCTAATAAGAATAAAAGGAACATTGGTAATATATCTGTCCTATTTAACATAGGATTCATCTGTTGTTTTTAATACTGTGGATTATACATACTAGTACCCCTCACCTAGCCTCTAGGGGTTACTTTAGTTATTTGCTGTCCTATTTAACATAGGATTCATATGTTATTTTCAGATTTCTTTATACATACTTAAGAATTTGCCCCTAGCCTCTAGGGGTTACAAAAAAGCGATGCCAATTTAAATCCATCATGAACCAAGCCTGAAAATGCAAACAGTTTGATTGTGTATTTTGTAACTTTTTAAAACACTTTTAATCAGGGAGTCGAGTGTTTAAACGTTTCAACCACTAATTGTAACCTACAGAAGGGATAATTTTATTCATCATCATTGAAGATGTACATTAATTTATCGGCCATTGTCTTATCCCTTTATCCCAGCTTTCAATGGTGTTTTAAATTGACCAGCGGAAATGGATCCGCCCAATGGAAATCACTGCATATCTATTTTTTGACACCAAAATTAACCATTGTATTGTCTATAATTATTAAATAATAAGAAATGGACAAACTTTATATGAAATAGAATAAAAAAAGGAATATTACGTCCAATAATTGCTAAGCTTTTAAAAAAATTTAAATAACCATTGAAATGTAGAGTATTAATAATAGAATTGGTCTATAATACGATACAATATAATTTTTTCAGTATTGATAAAAACTGGTCCTAATCCAGCGGATATTAATCGGTTTCAAAGCCATACTGGGAAAAACAAAATTTTTTTACACATAGATGACAAAGGTCATTAAATGCCATAAGTCGACAAAAACCATTTGGATTAAATATCCACATTTTGTTCAAAGGTTAACAGGGTCTAAAATTTGTTTTTCAGAATACATGTCGCTGTTCCAGGCGGCCGGATGTATTTAAGGTCAATTTCAACCACTCTGGTGATTGCTCTGCTATAAACAGGTTAATTTTGACTGCTCTGTTTATAACGGGTCAACCTATCAAGGAGTATGTACATAAAAGTATTACTATAATGTTTATAATTTTTGTAGATTTCTTGTAATACAGCATTAGTCATAATTTATTTAGATTATGTGACTTTAAGTTTTGATTGGCGGAATAGTTATAGGTAAACTAATTTTTAAATGTGCGAGAGGTATCTCTAAACAAACCTTATCATTAATCCTGCGTTTTTATATTTACTTTGGAAGCTTTTTATGACAAACAAGTTCAAATTTTTAATTGTGAACTTATGTTCGATTTAAAAATGATCTTATATGGTCTATATTTATAAAAGTGACACTTCTAACGTCATCTTAACTAAGAGACTTGTTTATAATATAGAAGTGCAAATATTCAACCAGTTTTATTTTCCAATCTTTAGAAAAATGAATTATAACTAAATCTGTTACTTGCACTGCATATCCGCTGCGCTAGTTTCAAAATTAAAGGGTTATGAGAAACCATATCAATAGGAAGGATGCTAAAATTACCAATTGACCGGAAGCTAGTGTTTTTTAGGTATAAGACAATGGACGATAAGTTGATTTTCATCCTTAACCACGATAAACACAAAAACCTCTTCTGTTGAATAGATTATTGGTTGAAAAGTTAGGACCTGCTAGTTTGAACAAATCAATTAATTAGGATTTTTATAAAAAGTCACTAAACTTTTAAGCCATTGGGATCATGTTACTTGTAGATGCAGCGCTAATCACATGTTACTTGTAGGTGCAGCAAACTCATACATGTTACTTGTAGGTGCAGCAATATCCTCCCACCATTCCCTTTAGAGATACTAATATGATTATACTAAATAGAAACAATTAAGATTAATTCGTTAGCTAAACATTTAATTAGTAATGGTTTTGAATATATGCAAAAATATTATTAAATAATTACACATGATATTGAATAGCAATCTGGTTGCACAAATTGTAAAATGCATTATCATTATAGCGATCCTTCCACATTTATTTATTTAAATAACTTTGTAAGAAGGTTCTGGTTTAATTTGGTTCAAGATGAAGGAAGTTGTTTGGGGTTTTGAAGTTCTTTAGAAATGACTAAAAAGCTTATTTTCAATAAAAAATATAACTAACATTGTCTGCCTATCTCCTTTTTTGTATCTCCCTTTAACATGTTACTTGTAGGTTTAGCAAAGTTAAACATGTTACTTGTAAGTGCAGCGCTGCATCTACAAGTAACATGATCCCATGATTATGTCTTTATATTTCTCAAAAAAAAAATATCTTTTAAACTTTTGGTACTTTTGTTGAATTATGATTTGCAGTGTCCAAACTTTTTAACTAATATTTAAATTCTACAGAAGGATTAATTTCATGTATCATCAATGGATATTTACATTAATTCATCGAAAGTTGTCTTATCCCTTAAGATCTCTGGTTTTAACCTATTTTGGCAAGAATTAAATAGATCAACTAGAGTGGTTACACTAACGCCAAATTTTACACTTTTCTTTAACAGCAAAGTTTTGGTACCAATAAAAATAAGCATACTTAATCAATGTTATTGGGCATTAATTGTCAATAATTGTTACAAAAAAGTGCTTTTTTGTAATTCTTATTTTATTTAACACTAAATTAAAAGTATCTAAACTTTTTAAATGTGATTAGCTAATTCTAAAAAAAAATTGGCGGTAGAATAGGAACATATGTATATGATGATAAACCACAACTCCACAGATTCACCGACTCCGCCCACTTTACCACGCCCTACACCCCTTTCTTCCCCCTCCCCCTTTTTCCCGCCCTATTTAACAATTTTAGTTGACCACTTCCCCAAATTTTTCATTCCCTGTTTTAGTAGAGCAACTACTCTATAATAAGAATATATCCTAATCTTTGACTGACCGTCACTCAATGAATGCTAATAATATTCAGTGTCTACAGAGAGAGAGGGAACAATTGGCTGTTTATTACACTAGTCCCCAAAGTTTTATAATAACGTTTTCTTATTCGTTTGCTCAGCAACTTTGGGGACTATTTTTAAAATTTTGATTGGTTGGATCATTAAGTCGAGTGTTCAAACGTTTCAATCACTAATTTTAATCTTCTGATGAGGTAATTTTGTATATCATCATTCGGGATTCATATCAATTTATCGGCCATTGTCTTGACCCTTTAGATCCCTGAATATCCGTCTCTACGCATTAAGTTATATACTCTTTTTTTATTAATATACATTAGAAATAGAAAGAAACTTTTTAGTGCAATAATTTATTCAAAAGCTTGACTTATTCACTTCAACATTACAAATTATGGGTTTGTTTAGCATATTAAATGCTATGCTGTTTATGGACCAATATATTCTTGTCATTCATAGGCTTACCTATCCTTTCCCCTGTTTATCTAAACTCCGCCCCTTAACATCTGGACCTATTTGAGTAATATATGTTTTAGCAAAATATGGAAACTTTCAAAATAGCAAAATAATTAACTACTGATGCAATCATTCTTTTCTTAAAGTTTGATAGAAGTTGGTTACAGAAACATAAATCTGTTCATTTCTTGGTAGTCTTTGTAGTAAAAAGAATTACTTAAGCATTCATGGTCTTTTTTCAAATTTTCATAGAAACATATGTTAACCCTTTTTGAATCTGAATAATAAGATTTACACACCCTTTATCTTTTGGCGTACAACTACAATTTATTAATTCAAAACTTCTTTTGTTTCATATAATCCGAAGCAATTAAACAATCTCCGCCCACTTTTGAAAACTGTTTGTTTTTATAAAAATCTGGACACAAAAGTCCATAAATAATGGCGACACATTGATAAACAAGGTTGGCAATATGTAGGGATTTAAAGGGATAAGAAAATGGCCGATAAATTTATGAATAATATTCCCAATGATAATACACAAAATTACCAATTATGAAATTAAATTAGTCTTTTAAACGTTTGGAGACTCAACTTAATGAACAGACCAATAAAAATTTAATGAAAATCTCCAAAATTGTTAAGGCAACGAATAAGAAAACGTTATTATCAAATTTTAGGGACAAATGCAATAAACAGCCCAAAGTCCCATCTCTCCCTGTACAATATTTGTAAAAGCGAATCTTGACAGCCGGACAAATAAACATTAACAACCACAGAGGTCCATTTGCATTAAGAGGGAAACAACCAAATATCAATTTGAAAACCAGAATAGACGGAATTTTGAGAGACAAGGTTGCTTATAATATTATGCCTAATTTTCATAGGATTCACAATTTGAAAAAGTTGCCCAATCGAAAGAAACCCTATCTTTAAAGCAGGTAAGGGAGTTAAGATTGTTCCATTGGGGAAATAAGGTATTTTATCAAGGATATAAAGGTAAAAGACATTGACCGATAAATTTTTATTGATATATATCCCCAATGATGTTACACATAATTAGCCATACTGTATATTTTAATCAGTGGTTGGATTATTTGGACACTCAACTTTATAAACCAACCAATCATACTTCAATTAAAGTCCCCAAAGTTGTTAAGCAAACAAATGAGAAAACGTTATTATAAAACTTGGGAACCAGTGTAATAAACAGCCCAATGTCCCCATTCTCCCTGTATCCTGTATGATAATATTTATTATTCTGTGTAAAAAGAGGTAGATTATTTATAATGGATTATTTTATTAGTGTGGGGAATGCTCTAGCCTATCTAAAGCGTTTTCACATTGCTGCAAATCCGCACAACAAAGTGTTACTGGTCTGCTTATTGAATCTATGCCACACTTAGTCAGGTTATGTCAGGTTACTAGTGTAGAAAATAAAAAAAAATACTTTTATATCATATTTTTTCTTTAACATCTTAACGCAAAAAAATCGGAGCTTCTGTTGCTATGCCAAGCAAGTGACTTAAAAGAGTAAGATGAGTTGATTGGTCCATAAACAGGCACAATTCATTACCATGCACTGTAAGGACCTCCAAGCAAAGGAAGTACAATCAAAGAGATAGTGTTACCTTTCATAAAACAGTTATCTCCACTTATTTATACTTGTATATTGAATTTGACGTTATAGTGTCATGGACAGCAGCCTAAGACACATTTTAAAATATAAAAAAACATTATCTTAAAGTAATGTATGATAACCTGACTAAATTACTAAATATTATATTAAATGTAAGTAAGGTTGACCATTGAATTAATAATAAGATAACTCAAGATTATCAAAATAAAACTTTTAAGAACTCAGTCATTGGGGAAGGGTAGGAGAATAAATTAATCATTTCAACAATATTATCCAGCTAACATGTCAACAATTTCACATGAAACTTCCATTGACCTAGACCTGAGTTACTTAATATGTTGGTCCTTTCATTTGATACAGCTTTGACATTTTCTTTCTAACTGTTTCGTCCTTGAAAAATGAAGATCTTTTACCTTTAGTGTTGAGCCAACCGTTCGTCCGTGTCTGATAGTTATTTAGACATTTATTTTGTGATCTCAAACTTGGAATTATGAGTCCTGTAACAGTTAGGTACAGTTCAAAAATCTCTTTAACCATTACCAGAAATTTCAATTATGTCCATTTTTATTCATGTTTAACATTTTTATACGATTATCCTATTCACTTGAATTTTTTAGTAATGATTCCTAGGACTATTGGGCCGGATCTTTTATGCGGATCATCTCTAAAACCAAGGTTTAAAATGAAAGTATGTCCGTACTAGCTTAAATAAATTAGTTTTAGTTTGTTTGATTTGCTGAGCTTTACTTTTAAGGATGTTGTCATCCTTGTTTTATTAATGGTCATAAAGACCTCTTTGACCCCTCCCCCCCCCCTCTTTCTTCACCTTACCGTAATCATCAATAATGTGATCCCAATTCACCCCCCTCCCCCCCCCCACTCATTCACATCCTGTAAAAATGGAGTGTAATTATCCCGCCCCTCCCTCCTAGCCCTCCTACTTCCTGAGACAGTTTGAAAAGTAAATATAACCCCCCCACCCCCATTCTTCTTTTTAAATATTTTGTCTTGCAGAATTATCAAGGAGGAAGGGGATATTGTGCCGTAAATTAAGCTTGACCTCAAGTTTTATAACCCCGTTCATTCATTTGTCAACAAAAAAAATCGATCTTAATTGGTTGGTGTTAACTATCAGTGTCTAAACTTTTCCTCCAATAGTTTAAATATACAAAAAGGGTTATTTAGTTTCTCATAATTTTGATGTGTACATCAATTTATCTTCCATTGTCTTGTCCCTGAATTTCCCTGTGACTTTAAAATAATTAGAATATCCGTTTTTATACACGTTTTCAATATTTAAACATTTTTTTAGATTTCCTTTTTTTGAAGTAATTGATTTCTAACAACAAATCTACTTTATAGTTCTAGTCGTTTGTTAATGTGTAATGCTGATAACTAGAATAGAAAATAGTCCTCCTAGCACTTTTTAAAGTAGTTAGGTTTTTTGTTTGCTTGACCGTTGAGATCTTGCTAACCGGTGAACCAATTGTCCCCTTCCTCCCTACTAAATATAGCATCTTTCTCCAAAGGGCACAATCTTGCTTCCAAAGAAAGTAAGTTGATGTGAAAAGGCTTAGAAAATAAAATAAAAACAAGCAAAATTTTGTCCATAGTTAGCGCAACTACAACAGACAGACTAAAATGATTCTAATTAAAATCATAACAACGTACTTTATTACAGTAACTATATAATAAATGTGAATGAGTGAACGTGTGTGCACTTTTTAATTAGAGTATACTGCGTAGAGATTGTATACATTATGATCCTGCAAATGATATAAATTCTACCATATTGTAACAAAATTTAAAACTACACAAAAACTCTCTTTTTATTAGGCCTTCCAATCTTTAAACACTTTTATGTTAGACGTACTTACACGTCTACCTAGTATTAACCTAAGACTTGTATTGAAGCTTCGCTCAAAAAAAATTTGATATTTGTTAGAGATGTAGATGTCGAGATCTTAAGCCATACAAAACCATGGATTAAACTTTTTTATGTGCGCAGCATCTCTACAAGTTCAAGTGTCCGCAAGATTTTGCGGGACGGTGATGGTTTGAGTCTCATAAAACCAGGGATTTTAAGGGATAAGACATTGGTTGTACACCCACAATTTTGATAAACCAAATTATATTGAAAGAAGCTCTTTATGGTTCCTGTAAAAAATGACGTCATACAATAAAAATGACCAATGAAAAACCAATTTACAGACTAAATTACCAATGGCAGGCCAGTATACATTTTAATTGACCAATGGTAGGCCAATTGACGTAATTTTTTATAGGCACTTTAGAAGCTTCATATTGAAATTATTGTCTGAATTCTGCTGGAATGTACAACACAATCTAAATTAACTTTCGTTCAAGGAGTTTTCAAAAGCAAACTAATGAGATAACGTGTTTATAAAACTTTGGGTACCATCGTAATTTACAGTCCGATGTCCCCCTATAAATCTGTTGAGGTGGTTGTTCTTGTTTGGCTCCAAGTTTAGTTTTCTCGTCTTGACATAATAATTTCACTTTACTGGTTCTCATACAAAACAAAAAAATTTCAGAATTTGAATTAAACTTCATTAGCTTAAGCTTAGATATTTTTACGTATTAACTATAATTATAATCATGATAAATCTTAACTGCCCTTAACCTAGCATATAATATCCAAAAAGCCTTTTTATTCATTGAAAAGGCATTGAAAGTAAAGTCATTATAGGCCAAATCCCATAAATTTTATCTACTATGCCTTACAATGACATTAGGAGTATGATTAGTATTTTGGACACCCTTACTCCAAAAATGGATATAGTATGCTTATTTCTAACCAATCCTAAAAAACTTTTTGTGGTTTTATTAGAACATATCACCCCCTGCTCCAATTTACCTCCTTTTCCAGGTTGTAAAAAATATAAAGTGTTCCCATATTCTGTAAAAAAAAATTATATTTTCCTGGTTAAATCAAAAGTTATTTCATTGACATTCTATTTTGTCGTATATATGGCTTTAAGGCTTAAAGGGTCATCATATACATACATATTATCAATTGATCAAGCAATAAACCGTATTGCTAGAAACTTATTATATTCTATATTTTAGCTGGAGCGTTGTAACACTATAAGTTTGTGTCCTAATCTTGTGACTTGATCTAGTATTGTACGAAAGCAACGAGGCTTCAACCAAAAAAAAAATGGTTGCGATAGTCGCTTTTTACTTATTTAATATTTGTAACATTTTATAAAAGTAACAGGGTGTCTATCTGTCTTTGTGTACTAAATGATCTCGCTAACCAATATGGTTCTCCTTTACTGTGAAGCTTCTCATATTAAGGGAAGGTTTATAACTCTTTTGGTGAAGAGTACCCCCGCTTAAATTTTAAGATGTACTTTTGAAGCAAAAAAAGTACATTTTAGTAAAGTATTAAAAACTAAATATCAGTATGAATGGCGGACTTTTCAATGAATGCAGTCTTTTTACTCACGCATTAAGGGATAAGTAATGAAGGGGGGAAAAATTAAAGTAACTTTCATTAATACACTGCTATTATTTGGATATTTATAAAATACAATTATAAACTGATAATTGTTCCATATTTTAAAAAAGCAAATATTAGGAAAAGTTCTGAAGCAATGGTACTTGTAATTTCATTACTCTGATTTAATACCCTAGACTTTCAATCAGACACAATGATTCAACTCCAAAAAAATTCAATCTCAAGTGACAAAAGTTTTGGACAATTTACCTTTCCCAAACAGAATTTTATCAGAAGAAATCGAACAGTTTTGTAGCTGACTCATAAATTGGAAAATTAATAATGTTTGTACCTCCTTACCAATAATGAAGTCGGGTTGTTTATTTCTAAATGGTTTAATGAAAGGATGGTTCCTCTAGTATTTCTATATTGTTTACTAGCGGCTTCGCCCCTAAGATCTAGGGGCTTTGCCCTAAGAGGTATAATTAAATCTTCTATTACCTATTAAACCGGAAAAAAATGCGAATGGGTCGTAAATTTTCGCGAAATTCGTAAAAATTCTTTTTTTTTTTAAATTGGAAAGGGGGGATTTTTGTTTTTTGGGAGGGTTGGGGGTATTCAACCCTCTAAGAAAATAGCCTAAAACCACCACAGGAACAGTAGGTATATTCCCTGAAGAGTAAAATACGATTGGTTCAGTGGTTACCAAGATCTTAAGGGACAGACAGACGGACGGACAGACATCATTCTACTTTGTAAAATAGATTATTATACCAAATTTAATTCTTTTCCGATTATAATGTGTACACTTTATAACCGATAATTTAAAATAGATTATCATACCAAATTTAATTCTTTTCCGATTATAATGTGTACACTTTATAACCGATAATGTAAAATAGATTATTATACCAAATTTAATTCTTTTCCGATTATAATGTGTACACTTTATAACCGATAATGTGGTCGAGTTGTAATTTTCCATTGATCCAATTAAAGGATTGATCATCTAGTCTTTCTACATCTATTACCATGTGTTTGTCTCCGCGGTGTCTTGTATGAAGTAATAAAGTCATCACAACTTTAAAGAAAGTTAACAAATAGCCAGGGATCCAAAGGGATAAGACAATAGCTGATAAATTGATGTACATCCCCAATGATGATACACAAAATTACCCATTCTGTAGATTAAAATTAGTGGTTGAACACTCAACTTATTGCATCAACCAATCAAAATTATTCAAAGTGTTCAAAGTTGTTGAGCCAACGAATAGTCAAACGTTATTATAAAACTTTGGGGACCAGTGTAATAAACAACCCAATGTCCCCTCCCTCCCTTTTATTTCATCGTTAAATAATAGAAAATAGTTGTCTGTTTGTTCAAAGATTCTAATGTTCTGAGAAGCTCTCTATTGGTCCTGGACATTTTGGGGATTTTTTGTTGGGTTTGGTAAACTGCGGCAATTAAAATAAACATTATTGAATCATTGGTATATAAAACTATTTTTTATAAAAATTCAACTTTATCAACTTCATCTTAATTCATAACTTTAAAACAATATATTTATTTAAGAAGGCAATAGATTATTTATTTTTTCTTTTATTTATTTAAAGAAAATTGTTAAGAAAAAATATTTTTTGATTGAAATAATCATAATATTAGATTTTTTAAGGTTGATTTTTTACGTGACTTAAGACTTAAGCTGACAAAGAAAGTAGAATTATTACGCCACTTGAAAATATTGAGTAGCCTAGATAGGATTAAAAATTGTTGGAGTAACTGAATACCTGATTTAAACTTAATACTCTTTATACAATACCCAACTTTGCCGCCAGAATCTGTTAAACTAGGCTCCTTGCATTATAACGACAAAACCTATTTGTACTACTAATGTCACACGTCTAACATAGCAGTTGGAACCAAAAGTATCTAGTATCAGGTAGTGGGATCCAGACTCGAGCCCGACACCTCTGCAGATTGCTTAGCAGTTTACTCTATAAAGTCTAAATTTATTGCAAATGGTTTAAATCAGAAATTACCTGTTGAAATCCAAGTAAAGTAAAGTATAACATGTTCTACTTCTCCATGGCATTTTTACAATTAACTCAACTCTAATATAACTGTCCTTTCAAAATCTAATAAAAGAATAAAAGAAAGGAGGAAGAAGACTAAAAAATTAGGATTAAGTTATTTTTTTCTCTAATCTCTCACTTCTTTAAAAAGTATTATTTCAAAGATAATTTAGTTTTTAGGATTGAGGTCTTAAATATATTTTGTCATTTTTTTAAACGTTTTTAAGTATAACCTTTTTCTGGATAGACAATATCCATAAGAAAAAGTACAAACAAAATAATATGTAAATTTGTTGCAAAATTGCTTAAATACAGGATGCTGTTAAATGACATACATTTTAAGGTTTCATATTAGAGATTCTTCGCTTATAATATTGTACCTTGTTGTCCATGTATCATTATTCCAAAAATCACATAAATATGCTAATTATATCATACCAAAAAATTGTTAAAAATTTTTTAAAAGCAGCATATTTTAGATGGACGTACAGACTTTCTAGTAATGATTATAGAGTTGCTCCTAAATCGTATTTAACTGGAATCATCATGCAAAAATTGAAATCATCGATTGGACATTTCTAACAGGCCTGAATTAACGATTAGAGATAAATAATTATAGAAAAGTTTTAAAAATACATCGATTAAGAGTTAAGACTCTAGGGGGCTAGGTGTCGCTTCAGGTACTAGACCTTACTCCACGCACCTTGAAACATACATACAATACTTATGATTGCGTTGAAAAGCGTCCATTCACCCATCAGACAACCAACTCTCTGAGATGCACGACCTTTGTCTGAGAAGTCACAACTGTGCATGGTAGCGAGTTGCGCCTGTTTTGGGCCAAGGCATTCTCCCCACTCCAACTATTTACGTCGCGCATCTGACATAGTAGCAGTGGGAACCATTTTTAACGTCTTTAGTTATGATGCGGTGTTGGACCGAGATTCGAACCTATCACCTTCCCGACGACGAGCGGATGCGCTACGTGTTGAGCCACGGTCGCGGGTTTTAATAATACATTGATTAAAAAATAAAGCCATCTCAAACAAAAGAAAAAACAAAAGTTGGTTTTATGTTAAGTTTAAAGTAAGATTAATAGCTTTGTTTCGTTGGTGCTGATATTTTTGGAAGATAATGTAAGAAAAATGTTTATTTTTCCCCCAATGGACATAGAAAAACCTTAATATGGGAGGGTCGTTAGAAGTAAAGCTTTTCTATCTTTAAGGTTTTTTGGTCAACATTGTAATAATTGCTTTCTTTTGATTACAGGGATCTAAAGGGATCAGACAATGGCCGATAAGTTGATGTACATCCCTAACGTTGATAATCAAAATTAACCCTTCTGAAGATTAAAATTATTGGTTAAAACTTTTTAACACTCAACTTAATGAGCCACCCAATCAAAATTCACTCAAGCCCCAAAATTGTGAAGCAAACAAATAAGAAAACGTTATTATACAACTTTAGGGACTAATGCAATAAACAGTATAGTTTTTCTACAGGTGATTTATCCCACATAAATGGATATATTATTACTTGGATCTTACATCAATGTACACCAATATAGTAAAATAACGATTCCCTTTACCCCATTTCCTCCCCTCCTAATGGGTTAATTCAACTGAGCAATGAATTAGCTCCATGTTAACAAGCTAAATTTACGAAAAATTTTCCCTTTGTCATAATATCCAAAACCATTTCCACATATCATATCTGACTTATTAAATTTTATTAATTTATTAGGATTAATTAATAAATTTATTACTTTTCAGTGCAAGGAAATATTTTTGAAAGATTTATTTGTTTTGTTTTAAGGTTTTAGAAGTGCTATTTTACTAGAAGATAATTGGTGTTTTCCCTCAAAGTGCTTTGTTAAGCAGAGAAATCTCACCCCCATTATTTTTTTGATAAATTGAAATTGAGAGGAGGGGGAATTTTTCGTTTATTTGTTTATTGATTTCGGTTCAGTTAGGTTAGGTTTTTGGTTACTGGGTATCGTAGGTATAGCCCTGCAAGGTCAAGGCCCCCGCAGTGTTTTCTGATTTGCACTTTGGGGGAAAGCACCAAAACATTTCCTACTAATTTTGGCCATAAAAAATAATAATTGTCGGCTATTCATTTTCCATGAACCATATAAAAATGCTTATTAAATAAAGGTTAAAACATTGCATGATAATGTACATAACATGTCTATCTGTTTATCTATCTATTCATGTTATAGGAAGCCTTTTTCATGGTTAATGTATAGGTAAATATGAATCAAATATGTTTCAAACATAACAATTTTATTGCACGACCTTTGTACTAATATCTCAATAACTGTTTATACTAAGATATAAGCTTAAAAGTTTTTGCTTGTCCGTTAAGATCTTACTGTCGTCTAAACAGCCTTAAACATTTTATGAAACTTTTCTGAAAATTGTGGAAAGATCGGTCCATCCGTTTACGAGATATTTTGGGACATACGTGCATAAACATGGATATAAGTTACTACTGCATAGAATATACCAACTTAAATTATTCTCTCGTTTTTTAGCATTACAGCATTAGGAACCATACTTAACAACTTTTGAAGTTTAACTTTTGGTAGACTTTTTGTTGGGGTTATCCAAATTAATAAGCTTTATCCACTAGCCCTGAAAGGTTTCAGAATTAGAAAGCCAATAAGTTATGCTTCATTGAATCAAAATACATATATAAATTAACTTAAAAATTCGATGCCTTTTTTTAGCACAGCTACTCCAAAAGTCCTTTTTCAGTCTGTATCCCTGTCTGTTATTTCTTGCTTTAGGTAAAAAAAACCTATTTAAACAAAAGGAAGCAATATAGCCCTAAAGTAAAATGCTTTTAATTTTGGGTATTTTTTCAGCTATACCTAAAGCAAAACATACAGTATAAAATAAATTTTTGATCCAGGCAAAGTTTCACTACTTTGGAATGTATTAATCTTGTTTTTTGTATCAAAATATAGAAACCCTAGCTTCAGGCTAATTAGATATTTAAGAGAAAGTAAAAATATTTGGAAAGGCATAAACTTGATTTAATTTTATTTAATATTAAGTAACGGAATGTCTATCAGCCTGTCTGTAAGTCAGCTAAGATCTCCATAATGGCTTTACCGATAGTTCCAAAATTTTCAGAGAAGTTTGGCATTGGTACAGGTAAGGTTTTAGACTCTTTGAAAGGGGTTTAACTTTAAAGCACCTTCTCGGAGATATGGCCCTGAAATAATTATCCCCCCCCCCCCATAACATTTTTTCTTCTTTTTAAACATCTTTAATTGGCTAAAATCAAATGGCTTTTAAATGCTATGCTTATAATGACATATTATTGTTCTTGTATAAAAATATCTGCTTAAAAAATCTTCTAATTTGCATGATGCTAGAAATCAACCACAATCATGTTTTATAAGCTTGTCAGCAGAAAATTTCTCAAGTTTAGATTGTCATACAAAAAACTTTTGTGGGAATTTATTGCATTTGAAAAAGGACCGTCCTAACCCCTCCAAATCGGAGCTGAAATAGCTGGTTAAATATACCAGTAAGATCTCAAAAATAGCTTAACCAGATTTTTCAAATAGAGTAGCGTTTATCTTTTACAGGATTCAGGCTATTTTCAAAGTGAAAGTAAAATGATTTAAATTTTCATTCTCGCTTTTGATAAGCGTAGCTGCTCTATATTTCAACATTTATGTTGGACCTGTAGTGATACTAACATATCTGCACTAATCTTTCCCGATCAAGATTCAATAAAAGTCCCCAAATATTTCATAAAACTTTGGATCCAATAGTAGCTGGACAAAGTGTCTCAAAAATCTGCCGTGTGACGTCATAAAAAAAAGAGGGAGATGAGAAGAGAAGTGGAAAAGAAAACCCTGAAAAAAGAGATGGATAATTCCTCATTTTTATGACGAAAAAAAGCTAATTTTTTAGTCACTTTGTCCAGCCAATATTATTGATTTTTCAATATCCCCTTCCTCCCTGCTAAAAACCTCTGAAAGTCTTTAATTATAGTAAAACAAAAGTTAATCCATATATAGCCTTACCTTACTTATTTCGTTAAGAGGCTTTAGATATTTTATTTTACAATTTTAGTGGATATTTGTCCTAGCATTACGCGACGTCTTGAAGAAAATGCTCACTTACTCTACAGCATACAGACTTTTAGGTATAATTAAAGAGTAGCTTTGCTAGCGTACCCAAAAAAGTCTGATTTTGAGTTTAGGATGTGTTTTAAAAAATTGGCTGTCAAAACTGTTTCCTCTCATTTAAGCACTGATCAGTATACCTAATAATTATCAGCCAAGGGGGTGGGATACAATAATACCAAATTAATGCGTTATATCATGAATAACATAAAAAAGAATGTCTTCGTCCCAAGATATGTCTATCATAAAAAGAACTCTGAAGTTGAAGTTTATGTCTTGCATATAGTTTTCACAGAAAACAAAAATTCTACACTTACTTTTTACGTTTCAGTGGACAGTTTCTAGCATATGAAATATTTGCACTTTATCTCAATTAAAAATTAGATTCAAGTATTTTTCGTAGCCCAATCGTCAATAATTAAAAAAAAGAACAATTAAGGAAACTTAAAATTGACATATTTAGTTTTTTTAAAGCAAAAATATCCTTGAAAAATAGGTATTTTAGTTTTGACAGATTTTTATATTTTTTCAAATTTATTATCCAATTGTTTTAAAGAAAACAAGGATGAAAATATCCATGGATAAAATTGTAAAAGATTTTTGTTTAAAATAAAATCATTCCCCTGCGGTCTAGCATAAAAGGGCTCTGTATTCAAAAGGCTAAAGAAGGACAGAAAAATAGCCTAAAACCACCCCAATAGTTGAATTTAAAAATAAAATAGCCTATAACAATAGTGAGATACATATAAAGCTTTTCTAAAATGGAGAACACAATAGTTCAGTAGTTATCAAAATCTTAGGCTACAGATATAAAAAAAAAATCTTGCTACTTTATATAAAAGGATAACAATTTTTTTAAAAGCAGTTTTAAAAGACTTTATGTTAATCTAGACTCTTTTATATTTCTCAATGAGGAGTAATAAACGAACTGTCAGTCCCTATTTGCAGAAAACCCCTGCTTTAAATACTTTTCTCAAATATTTTATGATTATATTCAAATCTATCCTTTTTTATGATTGTTTATTTTTCTTATTTCCTGAGTCTGTAAGGTAGATAATTTGAGTTGATTTGTAATTATTTAAGCGGCTCTTTTACTATTTCCTCTTATTTATGTGAACGGGTTCGAATCTGTAAAAAACAACTTAAGACTTTAAAAATGGTACCATCTGCAGCTATGTAAGGCGCTTGAAATTAGGAAGGGTAGAGTAGGGTTGAATGCCTTATCTCGTAAACAGATCTAACACATTATCATGCAATGTAAGAAATTCAGGACAAAGATCGTGTAAACAACTGGTTGGTTATCTGTAAAGTCTTGAATTGTTTTATTTTTGATATACAAATAAGAATCTCATTCCCTTGCTATAATAAAGCCGTGATTTTGTTACATTTATCATAAAAATCTGTCAAAAAAATATTAGAAAATCCGCATAAGTCGACAGCAATCAACTCATCCTCCCCACCAAGTTAGGTGTGGGAATTTCTTAAAGAAAAGATGTTTAAAAATAATCTTATGAAAAATGTTTAGATATCGCAACTACTAATCTCTATCATTAGTTTTTTTATAAAACATCTTCTAGGGAAAATAGGAAAATTTAAACTTTTAAACTGTGTAGACTATTTTGGGTTTTCTTTTAGAATTGTTTTATCATTTTAAGGACATAATTAAAGTTTTCTCTGAGACTTTTACTTAAGGGACAATGGACGATATAATTATGGACACTCCCTATCATGATAAACAAAATGAAAATGTGCAAAACAATGAAGATTTAATAAAAAGCCCCAAAATTTTTTCAGCAACCAAATTAAATCGTGGTGTATGATTTTCAGGCTAAAATCTTTCCCTCCCAGAAGCGTTCCTAGCCATTCCGGAGATTTTTATTGAACTGTTTGTAGCAAAATGTAAAAATTTATTACTGACGCAAAATTACATTGAATCTTGCTTTCAAATATTTAAACATTGAATCAATCTAAAATAGAATAACTTTGCATTTGAAAGTTTGATTTTTTCCAACCTACATTATATATAAGTAAGTTGTGTGTGTATGTCCTTATAATGCATCGTTAACGGTTGGACATTAGCTTCACAAATTTCCAAAAAGCTTAGATTATTCTTAGGTCCTGTACATATTCTATATTAAATTTTAGGGGAGTATATAAACCTCCCTCCAAAGAGAAATGGACCCAAAACTTTTTACCTCCCCATTTCTTGATGAGGATCCCCTAGAGTTTAAGGGCGAAGCACCGACTTCTTAAAATACAAACAAAACCTGTTAGAAACGACACATAATCAAAAACTCATTAAAACAAGATAAAATATAATAGTTTTTACACCTTAGCTCATAAAATAATATAATAATGGGTTATTTACCCATTAAGGGTAATTAAAAGTTATAATAAAAGTAAATACACATATTTACACGTATGTGATAAGTAAACAAAAAATTAAAGTATAAGAAATGGGTTGGGGGTTGTTACATTCTAGGGTTAACAAGAATACAATCATTCATAACAGTCCATTTCAAAGCTAAAAAAATGTAGGGTTTGCACATCACCAATTTATTTGAAAGGTTTATGTCAAAATGATGGTATTACTACTAAAAACCTATAACTACTATTGATTGCAAGTGAAATTTAAAAATAATATATAAATCCATCTTTTAAGATCATCTCTTGTGTTGTACATCTTAACCAATAGAATTAATGGACATACAGACAAACGCTAGTTGTAGAGTAGCTTCGCTACTGAAAAAACTGATATCACACTAAGAAGGTGTAATCCAAATATATCATTAGCCTAATGGCTCCCCTCATTATAATTCATAAACATTCCCTTACCCTGTTAGTCTTTGTTGCTGTTATTAGCTTGATGGCTCCTCTCATTATAATTCATAAACATTCCCTTACCCTGTTAGACTTTGGTGCTGTTATTAGTTTAATGGCTTCCCTCATTATAATTAATAAACATTCCCTTATCCTGTTAGTCTTTTGTGTTGTTATTATATCAACACAAAACTATAGCTGTCATTTATTTTTTAAACAATCTACTTCAATTGCATGATGATTCTTGTGACAATTAGGTTCTATTTTCTCACCAACAGAAAGATCGTACTACCTTTTTCAATGTTGTTGACTTTTTAGCATTTCCTAAATTTCTTTACAGTACCTATAAAAATGACGTCATACAATATATATGACCAATGATAGTCCAATACACAGGCTAAATTTAGTTTGCCAATGGCAAGTCAGTATGGCACAATTTTTTTCTAGGCACTATAAAAAGCTTCGCCTTTCCTGTGATATGTTATCGAATTATCTTGATTTTTAAAAAGTGGATTTCTACTAAGATTCATTTATAATTAAGTAATGTTCGTTTGTCTGTCTGTCTGTTTTGATAAGCATCACTGTAATGGATGTTGTCATCCTTGTCAGAATATGGTAAAGTAAAATGTATACAAATTTATCAAAAACAAATATTGATATTCTTTGTCAACAATACGCCTACTTTGTTTAACACGGATAAACCTCCCCCCCCCCCCTCTAATCTCATACATATATGACACCCGCCTTATTATACATCTCATAAATTATAAACACACATCATTTACACAAATATTTTTATAAATACCGACCCCGCCCATTTTTTAAGGGTTCGATTCATTTCAGGGAGGAAGGGAATAGTGGCGGTTAATTTAATCTACAAACCCTTTTCCCTCAAATATTTACAAGCTTTAAAAGCTTAACTAAACAATTAAGAATAGGGAGAAAAATTTTTTTCTTCTCTCATTGCCCTTTCCCTATATTCTTTTAAGCATTATCAAGCAGAGAAAGATGGGACAATGGGCTCTTTATTACACTAGTCCCCAAAGTTTTATAATAACGTTCTCTTATTCGTTGGCTTACCAACTTTGGAGGCTTTTCCTAAATCTTAATTGGTTGTTTTCTTAAGTTGAGTGTTCAATCGTTTCAACCATTAATTTTTATTTACACAAGGAGTAATTTTGTGTGTTATCATTAGGGATGTATATCAATTTATTGGCCATTATCTTATCCCTTTTGATCCCTGATTATCAAGTCAGGTCAAAATTATTTTTCATAATTTCGCAGCTGTTTGATAAATGCTTATCTATAATTAGGGCGTATTAATGTATATAACTTCCTTATGAAATATTGTCATAAAGAATTGGCCTATCAAGTTTAAACTTTCCACATTTAATAGTGTTTAAGTAAACACTCCTGTAGTACTAGATTTTAGCCTTCCTCCTTCTCAAAAAATTTTCTTAAAATTCAATTTTTTGAAAAATTTTGTTCCAAAGCTACTTTATAACTCACTTTGTCTGATAGTCCACCCGTATCTTTTTTTAATATAAAGACGGCTGATTGCACGTCGGTAATACTCAAGGAAACATTGAAATTTTACAATTTTAGGTTTTACACCATATTCTTTTACAAATTAACTACATCAAATAATTCTTACATTTGATGATTTATAATGAATTTGTTGTATGCTATCAAATAAAAACAAACTAGTTATAATATTTATTTAGAGCTTACTAAGCAAATTGTTAAGTATTTACTCGATAAATTTAAGTTTTTATAGCTACATGATTTCAAACAGTGTTTTCTTCTTAAATATGCGTCTTTGGTTAAGTGAATATACACAAAAAAGTGTAATTTTATAAAAAAAAAAAAAAAAAACATTATTGGATGTAATAACATCTTTAATTTTGTTTGTTTTTTTACTGACCAATATAGACATTCTTTCATAGATGTTTCAAAGCTTCGCTTTTTAGAATCTTGTCGTTTTGGTTCTATTTAATTTAAATTTCATGTAATCGTTATTATAAGTGATCAAATATCATAATTTTCATTATAATATGACCTTTCTTAATTAGGGCCCCCTCATCAACGCCCCCTCCACCCCCCAACGTTATGTTTATTTTACAATAACAAGGACAAATTTTTTCATATTTAGCACAACAAAAAGAGCCTAAAACAATAATAATAAACTGTAACTTATACATTTTAGAATGTATAACAAATTACATGTTCAGATATTCACATTAAGGCAAAAGAAGATAAATTTGAGTATACCCCCAATACGATAAACAAAATTACCCCTACTGCAGATTGACTTAAAAGTTTGGACATTAACAAACCAACCTATTAAGAGTTAATATAAGCCCAAAAAGTTTAAGCCAACTTTCGAGGAAACGTGTCAGTGAAGGCATGTTTGACATACAGACATATCCTAGTTATAGAGTAGCTGCGCTCCTCTAAATTTGGTTGGTTTAGGGTTAATATAATATTTGCTTTGTATATTAACACCTCAGATGATCGATGATATATTAAATTAGACATTACTCGCAAAGTTTTACATTATCTCTGCAAAGGAGAGGGTGGATTTTTATGAAAAACAAGGAAAATTTTGCCATTAGCAAGAGGTGCTTTTTATTAAATATAAGCCATTTAAATATTTGTTTATTGTACATTGAGAAAATTAAAGCTTTATATTTGACCCATTTTCCCCAAAAATCGTACATTTTACAAGGGTGAAATATGATTTATTCCTGTTTTATTGTACCATATCTTTGTTACAAGGGGCTAACGAACCAGATATATTTTTTTACAATTTTTCATTTTCTGTTTTTAAAATAATGTAATAGTTATTTTTTGCATTTCTTTTATATTTTACATTTAAATTTAATGCTAGTATTTTTTTATGCCTAACCGAAGACTCATTCAGATATAAAACTATATCAGGACAAGACCCATATGAAGCTTCTCTAAATTGGAAACCAAATCGAACCAGTTCGCGAGATTTTAACACACAAATAGTACAAAACACCTTACTACTTTGTACAAAAGGATTTTTTTAAGAATTCTTATTTCTACTCCTGTCTCCCTCTCTGAGTAACCTCCCGGAGCAGAGCAAAGAAAAGGGAGAAAAATTGGGAGGAGGATTAAATTTTAATATAAAAGAGAAGGTATGAGGAAGGGTTGGGGAAGGAAAGACAGGCGCCGAAGGTAACCTAACACTTTAAAAAGACTGCCTGATAAAAATTTTTAAAATACTGCTATGAAAAACAATAAGGTTTTTGTTTGTCCGGAAAGACCTCAAAACCACAAAAGTAAAAAGGAATATAGTTAATGTATTTATTAATGATTCGCCTGTAACCTCTAGGGAAGCCGAGGAAAAGAGGGAGAGAGCCAACAATTACAATATCTTTTTTTAAATAAAACGTTAATCTATCCCCATCCAAATAAATTTATTACCTTTGATTAAATAAAAGTATATTTACTGAATAAAAGAACCCAATCTGTCAAGCAGTTTGCGAGACCTTTGATTTCATCTGTACAGACAGAAGGACGGAACAGACAATGATTTACTTAGGAATAGGAATGTACAGTCTTTTTTCCCGTCTAAATGTATCTGACGTGCGGGAAGGTGATAGACAAGATATAGATCAGTGTTACTCCTAGCTAACAATACTCCATCCACCCCCCTTGTTCCATTCCCTCCCCTTCTACTGGATGAACAAACTGACCAATAAATTATGTCAATGTTAGCAACCTAAATTGACGACAATTTTTTCCCTGGCATAATATCCAAGAAATTTATATATTCATTTTTATCCATGAAATTCGTTGCACCCTATTTAGAGGGGTGTTAATAAGTAGAAAAAAGGGGAGTGGGTGTTAATTGGGTGTAAAAGGGAAGTGGGTGTTAATAGGCAGGAAGGAGGGGAGTGTCAGGAATGAAATAATTTCTTCTATAACGAGCTAAAATAATGTTTGACCAAGGCAATACGTTTTAACAAGGATCAATATAAGATGAGTAGCGAAGCTAAAATAAAGATAATTATATTCTTGTTCAAGCCAATGGCTTGGCGTTATATATAACATCCATTACAGACTATCAACCCTGTAATTGTCTGAAAGTCCTTATGTATTTAAGAGATGCGCCTGTTTTTGGGTTAAGGCATTACTCTTTCCGTGTTTGAAAACGATGGGGTAAGCTTTGTAATTATGCCTTTTTTTATGTTATTAATTTATAGAGAAGCTATGCTGAAATAAATGTTCCTGTTGTAGGGAAACTTCAATAAAAGATAAAAGTAGATATTGTCCATTTGAAATGTATAGATAGATATATAGATAGATAGATAGATAGATAGATAGATAGATAGATAGATAGATAGATAGATAGATAGATAGATAGATAGATAGATAGATAGATAGATAGATAGATAGATAGATAGATAGATAGATAGATAGATAGATAGATAGATAGATAAATAGATAGATAGATAGATAGATAGATAGATAGATAGATAGATAGATAGATAGATAGATAGATAGATAGATAGATAGATAAATAGATAGATAGATAGATAGTAATGTATAGGGCGGGCTGGTGTGAATATATGACTGATTATAAATTGTATGTATTGAGTTGATGGCAGTGACTTGGGGCACATTTATAAGCATATATTACAAGGTTATTCATGTGGGGGAATGCTTTGGCCCTCAAAAAGTTAATATATCAAACATGATAATTTTATATATATTACAAAGTAGCTTGATGTCTGTCTGTCCGTCCGTCCGTCCGTCCGTCTGAAGCTTAAGATCTCGGTAACCACTGAACCGATCGGATTCTACTCTTCAGGGAATATACCTTCTGGTCCTGTGGTGGTTTTAGGCTATTTTCTTGGGGGGTGAGACACCCCCAACCCCCCAAAAAACAAAAAATCGCAAAAAAATTTTCCTGCTGGGTAGGTGCGAAAATTTGCGATCCGTTCTGCTGGGTAAGTAATAGAATATGTAATTATACCTCTTGTGGCAAAGCCCCTAGAGGCTAGGGGCGAAGCCGCTAGTATTCTATATAATAGTAACAGGATGTCTCTCTGTCTATAGATTTTGCTAAAACCTGGATTAATATAGCTTTTCTTTACAGTGATTGAAGATTCTTTCCAAACGGAATTTCTAGATAAAATAACCCTACTTCCCTTCACCAAAAAATTATTAAAACTTGATAGAGTTAAAACTATATTAGTGTAAATTTTTTATCTTTTATAGTAGACGATATTGATAAAGTTGTTTGTCAATAAAATCCGTACAATAATTAGCAATGATCAAATCTATTAATAATAACCTTGAAATCCTTTCGCAGCTACGTACGTACACAGGGATTGTGAGGATCATGATAATTAAATTTATCTTCAGCTAATTTTTCCCGCAATAATCAACACCTACAAAAGGCATTGTCTCATAAAAGCCTTGGGGGTTAGGTTAAATTAGTGTCTCTTAGCATGTATAGATCCCTGGAACCTTAGGATCGCAGAGAGGGAGGGTACACTGGGCTGTTTATTACACTAGTCCCCAAATTATAATAACGTTTTCTTATTCGTTGGCTTAACAACTTTGGGGACTTTCTTATTCGTCGGTTTAACAACTTTGGGGACTTTAATTAAATTCTGAATGGTTGGTTCAGAAAGGTAAGTGTCCAAAAGTTTCAACCACTAATTATATAAGAGTTAATTTTGCGTTTCATCATTAGGGATGAACATCAATTTATCTGTCATTGTCTTATCCCTTTAGATCCATGTATGGATCGAGTGGTGCAAGTAAGGTATCTCTCGCTTTAATCAATTGAGATATAAATTCCCTGGCTCCACCCACTCTAGTGGCTGGGTAACAGTTCACTTATTTTTATAAAATTACATTGTATGATTAGGTTTTTCTATGTAAATTTTATGATTTTATATTTGTAGTCATTGCCTGCCGTAAGAAAAACAATTATCTAAAATTCTGAACCAAAAGCCATGCATTTTATTTACATTTTATGTGTTAAAATAAGCTGATACCCAGTCATTGATAAAATAAATATATTGATCAAAATTCAAGATGGTTTGCCTAATATTTATATGTGTGTATAATATAAATTATCATGAATGTTTCTGCCTTTATAAATGTACACTTTTAACATTATATTCTCGTTTCATAGTCATTTATTCTAATATATAAAAGTAGTAAAGTTGATTAGTTTACCAGTTAATATCTTGATCTACTACTGATCTAATTTTGGGGTTGGATAAAGGCTATTTTACTTTGAATTAAAAATTTGTAATGGTTTTAGGATCTATTTCGCCCTTCCCCCCTCCGTAGAATATAGGGCCCTTAGAGGCAAGGGGGTGATGCCATTAGTGGTTTGAGTTCTCTTTTTTTTTGTCAGCAGAATAAAACAGAGTCTGTCTGTAGCAAAAACCCTCGAAATGCACTGGATATAAATAGAAAGTTTCAGAAATAGAAACGGACATTTAATAATTTAGTAGAAAAAAAAACTATATTTATGTATATTAAAAGTATCTTTTCAATTGTTGTGTGTGTGTGTGTGTGTGTGTGTGTGAGTGTGCATGTGTGTGTTAGTGTGTGTATATGCACTTTGAACTGAGATGTTGAAAAATATAACCTTTTGACACTCCACCCCCCTTTTCCAATATCCAATAGATACGTTAAAATAGACATCTAACATCCTATTAGAGTTTTACCACTATTACCTTAACTAGCAGCTTCGCCCCTAGAGGTCTCATAGGAAGAGGGGGGGGGTTCCAGTCTTTATGTCTTTTGATAATTCTAGACAATAGTATGTAGACTATATGTTAACTATGACATTATAGTACCCAGAATTCTTCTGTTTGAAATTTTTAGATATTATTCATCTAGACGAATGCATCTATTACTAAAGCACTGATTTGATTTTGAGATTTTTTACAAAACAATAAATATTGTATTTGTAGTCTAGTTACTCTATAACGTTATATTTGATCAATATTCCTTATTCTTTTACTGTATCACAAATTACTGTTCTTTTTTCTATCTTAAATTAGTTGCACTGCCATTGCTGGGTTGTTGAAGGTTTAACTCATTTAAACATAGAATTTAAGGACTAGCGGAGTGCCTTTAATTTTTCCATTAAACCAGCGTATTATTCGCGTTAATTAAACTACTGTAATATTCTGCATTACGGGCAACCGACACTTTAACTGCCTGACCATTGTCTTGAAGTCATAATCAAAGTAATAAAGGTGGTAATTTTTGGTCATGGCGTTTCCTTATTTTTAATTTTATGTAGTCTAACATAGCAACAGTAGGCAACATATTATGCCAAGAACACCTACCAGACAACTAGCGGACACGTTAGTAAAATATGCTTCTTTATCTGCACACCAATTTACGTGAATGAAATATTTATGCTATTGTTGAAAAAAAGAAATTTAATAATAATATTTTGTCAATTGAATTATTTAAATTGTAAAGAAATTTTTAAATTTCACTTCTTTTTTGTTAGCTTGACTTTTGACTCTAAATGTTATTTAGTATTTGAAAGCGTAGTATCTATATAATTTCCTTTACATCTACATATTTGTTAATATCAAAGTGTCTAAATGACGTTAATATGTTTTTTTAATTAAGACGCTTGGAATTAATCAATGACTTAGCCTTTAAACAGGCCTGGTGTATATTCTTATAAACAGGTAAAACATACAGAAAACGTTTAAAATGTTGATTTATACAGGGAGGGGAAGTAACATTTGACTTTTTATTACACCAGTCCCTAAAGTTTTATAATAACATGTATTATGGGTCTATAACTGTGGGGACTTTAATTTAATTTTTATTGGTTGGTTCAATAAGTTGAGTGTCCAAACATTTCAATCACTAATTGTTAACTACAGAAGGGATAATCATTGAACGGCTATTGTTTTCCCTTTAGATCCTTTGGTTTATATCTATTGGCGTTTGGTGGCCACATATGTATGGCACTTTCAGAAAGATTCGCTATATGTTAAAAGTTTTACAGTTTCTATATTAGTAATTATTAAAGTTCGACATAAAAATAACATTAAAATATCTATCTATTAGCTTGGACAACTTTATAGGGTTTTAGGCTATTTTACTGCACTACCTCTCTTCCCAAGATGCGCCGCTAGGTAAAAGAAACAACAACAAAATTTTCAATTCAAACTTTTTATTTTTTTCTGACAATGGACTTAATTAATATAAGAAAAACAAATAATAACTTAATACATAAGGTTACAACTCATAATAATTCATAATTATAATAATAATATATTTATCACATTAATTTTTGGCAATTTATAAAGGAAATTATTTTTAGAGGCAAATTTTTAAAACTATAAAGATGCTATTTTGAAATTGAAAATTTTATTTTCTCCTTTTTTGTATTTTAATTTTGTTTTAAAAATTTGTCTTTAAAAGCTACAGAAATTGAAAAAATTCAGAACCATCGGTTTTATTACTATTTGCTCTAATTTTGATATTTTTAGAACTATTATTCTAACTAAATTTTTAAAAATGCTTAGGATTACCTTCTAAATTTTAAATTATTTTTCCGATAGATCTTTAATAAATCTGTCTTTGAAAAGAAAAAAAGAAAAAACCATAAAAAAAGAAAAAATGTAAATTATTTAATGCATAATGGGGAGTTCAAAATTAAAATTGCTATGATTTTTTTTATTATAACTGCATGTTAATTTTAACAGACTTAAAATTATGACTTGGTGTTTTTACAAACAGAAATAAAATCACTAGAATTTAAAAAGTGTGTTTTCGTTGTGTAGTATTTTTGTGTTGAAAAGCTACAGGGTGGCCGGCGTATTTTTTCTTGATAAAATTCTACAGGCCACAATTGTGTGTGAATTTATGTGCTTTCTTTAAATTTAGGATTTCTAAAATGTTTATCCATTTCACTTTAACTTTGTAATAATTCTATAAATTCTAATAATATCTCTAAATTATTTTAAAGCCGAATTTAATTGTTTTTTCTCTCCAAAAAATAGTTTTGTTTTCATGAAGAATTTCTATATAAAAACTCAGTAACAATGTTCAAATTTTGTGGTGTACAGGGTGTTTCATGTGACCAGGACAGCTAATTTAACTAGCAAAATCTCTAAACTACTGGACACCCTGTATATTGCGCACTAAATTATTTATCCGCAAACTTTAGCAGCTGAAAGCCGCAGATTATATCTGCGGATAAGCTGTGTCAACTGCGGACAACCGGGCTGATTTTGGCAGGCGCTAGGCTAAAAAATGCGGCTGGCCGCATATTATTAGCCGCAGCCAACACCATAGCTTGGCTTGCTAACCGCCAACTCAGCCATGGACCAGATGCGGGGTTTGGTGGGGGGCAGCGGTACGCCATCCTTGTGTGGAGGTGAGGGGGTGAGCTCTACCCCGCCGGGGGTAACAACCCAAGGGGGTCGGGTGGGTAAACTGCTGGGTATATGGTGATCCTCGGATTCTGAAATAAAAATAAAATAAAATTAATTTAAATCACACATTTTTTTCTCAAACAATTTTTAAGACACATAAATTTGAAGAAAAAACATCTAAATTGACTTAAATAGTCAGAAAAGGGGTATATTTTTAGTTTTAAAATAAACAAATATTTGTAAATTTAAGCAAACAACACATAGAACAACAAGTATTTATTTGTCTGAAAATGTTTAGGCGCCATGGACCACTATAACACCATCTCCCCCCCCCCCTTCCCACCATCCTAAGCATATCTTCTCTAAAATATTTAGTCCCTACCTATCACTCTTATCTCCCCCCCCCCCCCATCCTCCTAAGTAAAGTAAGTTTGGTACATTCTGTGAGCCATTAACCATAATTTTCCTCCAGCTATCTATCTATCTATCTATCTATCTATCTTTATCTGGACCTGTTAACTTTTACAAAAATTTTCGGGTAGACGACAATTTTACAACCCAAAAAATAATCATTTTTGTTTTAAAATTAATGTCATTTTGCTAAATTTCTATTAAAAAAAAGATGTTTGAAAATAAAACAAAATTTTCTTTTTTATACTTTTGTTGGTTGCTAAGTTGTCAGTGCCCATTACCAATTTGACCCCCCCTTGCCTTCTCCCCGCCCCTTGGCTGCTAATTGTTTCTATGTGTCTGTCTAACTAACGGTTGGAAATTAGGAACAAGTCCAGTTTGGGGTAAAAGATATGTCTAGGGAAATTTTATTTTAAATATCAGACAAAATATGCATTAATTTGGGTTAGAGAGTTTCATTTACTTTACATTGAAACTACTAATCAAATAGCCCAATTGTCTGTCCCTCTATCCGTGATAATGGCCGAGAAAAGTATGTTACTAAGATGATCTTAACATTTCTAGAAAAGCGACCTAATTGCGACCAATTTACATATCTGCGGGTTTTGCCCATACACACACACACACACACACACACATGAGCATACACAGAACGACAAACACACAGAAAATTAGGGCGGATTTTGAATAAAACCTCGTCAAAGAAAACTCTTGCTGCCCCCTGGGAAATAATTTGGTGTCAGAAAATTTTAATCCCCCCCCCCCCCATGATTATTATAAAGCCTAAATGTGCTGCATATTTATTCCCTTTGAATTTTGATATTTGATATGAAATATGCCTGATATATTGATAATTATGGTAAATGCTGCGCGCCAAAATATTTAAATTTTATGCATTTCTAAGCGTGACGAAAATAAAACGCCATTTTTAGATCAAAAATAATTAAAATTATTTTTATTTAAGTACATTTGAAAGATTTCTCATTGGGTAGTATAAAATGTGTAAATATTCATTATTGATTTTAAAATGAGGAATTTGATATTAAATTATGGAGTTTCTTTGACAAATAGTTTGAGGTTTAGTTTTAATCTTAAGCAAATATTGACACATTTAATAGTCACCAGTCAAATATGAAACTTTAAAATGATAACAATTTAACATCTTTGGATTTTTTTAACTTTTGATAGTTATTTATTAAATCGTTATATAGACAGCTTTCCGCGGATATTAAAACAAAAAAATGTAAGTTTATAACAAAACTGGTATTAATAATGTGTGGAAAATTGTCTGTAATACGATGCTGTAAATGATTTTTCATTAGGGCTGAGAACCGGTTTTCATTCAGCGGATTTTCATTGGTTACGAAGTCAAACTGGAAATATGTTTCTTATATTTTTTTTAACCCACAAATTAATTTTTTCTCTTCTTTTTTTGTGGTTTTTAGAATAAATATAAAGTTTTTTAAAGTAAAAAGTGTCTGCGAGGAAAATTGATGCTAAAAATGCAAATTTAAATTGATTTTAGAGAAAGAGGGAGAGAAAGAATTAGGTAGCTGAAATGTCAGAATATTTAAAACCATGATAGTACAACTAAAAAATGGCACAAAATCAGATTTTTGCCACCAAAATACTTGTTACTATAAATTGATTTTTATTTAAAAATCTTATTTACAATTCAAGTAAAATTAATTAAGAAAGTATATCGTTCTTCTAACATAGATTAAATTGGAATACCTATTTAAAAGTTAGTTATATATTTAAATAAGTATACCTACCTAAATTTTTATATAATTATATCAATGTTTTCTTTTTTAAAGTGTTTTAGGAGATTTTTGAAAATCTCAAAGCATTTTATTAGTAGAGGCATTTGATAGATAGATTTTGGGGGTGGGTTGGGCCAAGTTAGCTACTTGACAGATTTGGGAGAGGGGGGGGGGAGCTGAGTGGGCTACTTGATAGATTGAGGTACAGACCATTAGTTATTGATGACAGACTAAAAGCAAACTAAAACTTAAAAAAAGGCTTCGGGTCATTTTTTGAGACTTACAGAAGCACTTTTTAGGAATAAGATTGATTTTTATTCAAGGACAGAGTTTTTTTAGGTTAAGTAACAGCCTATAATAATATAGAATGTCAGCTGAATAATTCTAAGACCAACATGCAAATGGAGGTTAAAATTTACCTGTTTGGTGAGGTTTCTCATCCTTGAAAGAATTGTCCTGGTCCTCTTCATCCGAGATGTCGACGTCCTCGTCGTTGAGTCCGTTCTTTGGCTCCCAGGTCATCTTGTTCTCCTTCTTCAGGCGGCGCCGCGCGTTCGCGAACCAGCAGCTCACCTACACGCAAAATTTGAGTTAGTCCACTTTTTTTAAAAATCATAATCTATGGGAGATATCAGGGATCTAAAGGGATAAGACAATAGCTGATAAATTGATGTACATTCCCATTGATGATACACAAAATTAAATCCTCTTTAGATTACAATTATTGTTTGAAACCGTTGAACACTGAACCTAATGAACCAACCAATTATTATAAAACTTAGGGGACAAGAATAATAATCAGCCCAACGTCCCCTACCTCTCTAATTTTTTTTTGAAGAAAACTATTAAAAATTGATTATTACTGGAACAAAATGTATTGTTTTTAATAAATAATATTAAAGAATACTTTTTTATATAAGCAACACTTTAAGGAAAACGTAACATAAAATAAGAATAAAATAATAATTATAAAAATCTTCACCTGTGTTAAAGTCATTTTGGAAATAATAGCGAGCATAATTTTTTCTCCTTTGGTTGGGTATGGATTCTTTTTGTGCTCGTTCAGCCACGCCTTCAAAGTCGCCGTCGACTCGCGGGTCACGTTTTTCCTGGTGGCGGCCAGACCGTAGGCCCCGCCGTACCCATAGGCGGCCAAGGCGGAACTGTCGTAGGGGTAACCATAGGCGGAAGCGGCCAGAGCGGAAGACTGTGTCCAGGCTGCCATTTCGGCGGCTGAGGGTGGCGGTCCGCTGCCCTCTTTTAAACTGTATGGATTTGCCTGAAAAATAAGAAATAAATTTAAATTAAAATCCAATTTAAATTATAGATTTTGAATTATATTGTTTTTTATTTGAGTCAGTTTGAAATTTGTATAATATTTATAACTTACATATTGATAACTTACCAGGGGGTTATAAAAATTTTCCACAGCTAGTGATGCGTAGGGGTTACCTTCGCCAGAAACGGCGGCGGCGTATGGCGAGCCTAGACCAGGCACTGCGCTCAACGCCATCATGGCGGGCGGAAGGCGGGAGTAGGCGGACAGTCCGCTGAGAGGATTTGATGCTGCTGCGGCCGCGGCGGCCTCAGCTGAGGAAAACAGTTGACTGGGATCTAGGCCTCCGGCGGCTGAATGTGGCGGAACTCGCGGCGATGAGTCGGACGGCGGGGAAGAACTGCCGGGCGGCGGCGGAAGAGACAAGGAGCCGAGGGATGTGGGCGGCAGGGAAAGGCGGTGCGGAAGCAGGGATGAGGCGGGGAGAGGTGAGACTGCCCGGCCCTCCTCGCTGGACCCCACAGGGCTTAGTGATGGGTTGGAGGTGGAGAGGTTAGGTGAACTTGTTGGTAAACCAGCTAACATCTGAAAAATAAAAAAATAAATTAGTTTTTTAATAACTTTTTACACAAAAATTAATATTTAACCATTGCGTTAGTACATTAACAACTTTAATAGTTTTTTACAATTGTCTTTTTTACAAATAAATTAGGAAATACAATAAATTTTCATGTTTTCAAGTCAACCAATCATACAATTAACTTTCCACTAAGAAAACATAAAACATACTTCATTAAACATAGAAGCTATAAAAATTAATTTCTATTCTACAAAAAAATATTTTGTGATTTTTAATGTTGAATATTAGTTCCTAATATTTTAATTGTTTAATTTGATTTATATAAAATTTGAAGTTTTGTAGTAAAATTATCTAAATGAGTGTCTAAATGCCCCTTAACACCCATCTGCTTATTAACAAAGAACTTATGAGATAGTGTGTAGAATATGTAGAGAGAGAGTTGAGTGGCTGGCGGCAAATTTGGCGGCAACTAGTCAATTTATATTTGCTACACTAGAGCAGTCTAGCGGAGATTTCTAGAACTTATCACTAACATAATGTTTTTGTCTAAAAACTCAAGTGTTTTTCAAAGTTTTCTAAGCTAAAACTATGTTTTATGATAAAAATTATAATAAAAAATATCCCATTAAAATTGTAATACATAATACTGTCATAAAAATAAAATAAATTTTAAAAAAATGATATTTATATGGACAATAAATTAAAATAATTTTGACACTTGCGTGGGGGTAAATTTAAGTGTTATCAAAAGTGCTTCGTATAATTAATTATGAAACTCAGATCATTTTTCAACAATTCAAGAAATACAACTCCTTAACTGTTTTTTTTTTCTATATCAACTGTATAATATGATATAAATTTCAATCTAATAAAAAATAACTTTTAGCATTATCAAACATTGGAAAAAAGTTTTAGTTATTTTCCATGAAAATTAAGTAAACCTAACTTTTATTAAAATTAAATGATCAAATCTATTTAAAAATTGGGGCAGTTTTGGTATTTTATACTTTTTCTGGTTTTTCATATCTGTTCAATGTTCTAGCTCTGAAGCTGTTTATGACAGTTTTATGTTTTATTATAATATTCAAATTTCTCTGCCCCTCCCCCTTTGGATTTTCCCTAACCCCGCCCATTTCTCATCTTTTTTATCCACTCTCCATTTTCTACCTCTTTTTATCTATCCATCTCTACTTTTTAATATCTAAACATATTTTGTAGCTGTAAATTTTTATATATGATGGGGTGTTTGAATTAAAAGGGGGGAAGGGGGTGTTTATGAAGCCCCATAATATATTGAATAAAAGTGTATGTATAAATAAATTATACATATAAAAACTGTGTATACCATAATACCAGCGCTCTTTAGCATTTTTGGTAATAAATAGAAAAAGCTCATAATTTGGCGAGCTTGGCTATTTATCTTTTTAACCCTCTCTTCTTCTTTGGTATTTATTCAATATATATAATGGTATAAAATATAAATATCATACCATACTCCCCCCCTCCCATACAAGCTCTCTCCTGCAAGCAGTTTAAAACTTGTTATGCAAATTAGGCATCTCTAGAAATATTATTTGAAGTGCAGCTACTCTATAGCAAGTGTTTGTCAGTATCTCCTTTTGTCCACAAAAAAACTTTTTTTGTCAAATTAGATTTGAACATTGACTTTCCATGAAAATTCTTAAAAAAACAAAAAATCAATCAATACAATATGTATAGCAGTTTACTGTTCTTTTTCCATCAAAATTGTAATTGCTGCGCTACTTATGGATATTATGATCCTTGTATTAATAGGACTAAACGTTCATGTATATAATGTACTCGCCTTGTATCTACACAGCTTTAAACAAATAGGCACTTTTTTATGGCCATTTTTTAGTACCCTAGGCCGCTTAATAAACATTATAAACCCTTCTTGCAAAAGCTGGAGGGGCTATGAAGGGATTGTATATATAAACTTTATTAGCAATGACCCTCCCCTCCCCCTCCCCCCAACTGTATTCTTAAAAATCGTGCTTTGACTTATAAGATTAAAAAACTCCACTCCCATTTTTTGCCATGCCATAAAATAAAATTTTAAATAACTTCAGATTTCCTTACTTTTTAAAAACAAAATTGTATTAAATGCATAAGTTGTAATATAATTGAATTTAGAAATGTTAATACTCATGTCAAGTCCAAAGACATGGAATAAAACAATAATTCTTAATGAGAAAAAATATTGATAAGTTTTTTAATTTTTTATATTAGGCTTTCTTTTTTTACTTTTTATTAGCCTTTTTTAAAAAAGATACTTTGAATATTTGCCTGTATTATTTTAGTTTAATTAGAAGAATTAAAGTTCCTTAAGTTGGTTGAAACCAAGGAGGTAGAGGACATTGGGCTGTTTATTACACTAGTCCTCAAAGTATTACAATAATGTTTTCTTGTTATTTGGCTTAACAACCTTTGGGACTTCTATTGAATTTTGATTGGTTGGTTCATTTAGTTGAGTTTCTTAACGTTTCAACCACTAATTATAATCTAAAGAAGGAGTAATTTTGTGTATCATCATTGGGGATATACATCAATTTATAGGCCATTGTCTTATCCCTTTAGATCCCTGGTTGAAACAAGGTTGCCCTTGTAATCTAAATGTAATCTTGAATTTTAGTTTTCGTGTAAAATATTAAAATATACCATAATCATACTTTCCTACGCATACATTAATATTATGTTTAATCTTTAATCTACATTAGTTTTACATTTGCTTTACATTTAATTACCTAAATTACTTCAAACTTATAATTATACAAAAAAAAGTTATTTTTGTAGATATAAGTTTATATTTCTGAGATGTTTTCAATTAAAAACATAACCTTTTTTTCAACTAAATACTTGTAAGAAAAGTTGAAAGTCTAAGAAAATATAAGAAGAATCACATAAAAACAAGGTATAAATATCTTGATCTTTGATCAAGTGTAGATAGTTTAACCTATTCAAAAGATAGGAATAACTATTTACAATTGATTGCAATTTATCATATAATAAGAAATTTAAGATTTCAATGTAAAATGCTCTTAAATTAAACAAAAATATGACTTATAAAGTTTAAAACTATATAAAATAGAAGTGATAATGATATTTTATTCAAAAACTTAAATTTGTAATCACCTGTGCGGCTGTAGTTGAAGGGAGAACAGAATTATAAGAAAAAGTTAGATGAGACATCTTAGATGAACTAAGACTCTTGTCCACGTATATATCAGGTCCTTTCACCATTCACTAGTGCATAGTAACTCTATTATAATGTCTTCACTTTAGTATTTTTTTTTATATATTACATTTAAATAATAAAATATATATTATTTATATATTTTTTATTTGAACATGTAAATATTAGTCGGTACAAGTTGTAGTGTAGTTAGACTTGTATTATGTTGACTACTGTACTAACATGTATTCACTCCATGTACCCAGAGAAAGAGAGAGAGAGAGAGAGCCCTGCAGGGGGGGGGATGGTGCGCACCTCCCCAACAAATAATAACATCCCTCCTCTTGTCTATCTATATAACACTATATCCCCCACTCCCATTGAATGCTTGTATTAACAGATTTTAGTTTCTTTTCCCTTGCCCCCACGTCCCCGTAAAGTGAACTCAATTCAAACCCATCCCATTCCCCCTCCCCCTTTTCCCATGTTTTTGCTAGTAAATATTCCCCCTAGCCCGTTTTGGCCTAGCCCACCTCTCTTTGCTAGCGTCCCCCCCATCACATGAAAACATCCGTACCAATTATCACTGCGATGTAATACAAATGTTGGACAAGGAAACATGACCATTACACTGCGGTCTTCCCTCCCTCCCCCCCGGCACCCCCTAGCACACACACACTCTCGACAGATTCCCCCCGCCAACACAGAGTTAAGAGGGCCAAAAAAGGGAGGTGGGTAAGGCAAGCCGCTGCATTTAACCTCCCCTGTACGAGCTTAACTATTATTCTGGGGGTAATTTGCCGCTGAATTGTTCAGAATTGAACGCCCCCATTCTCTTTATTTCTTCCCCTTTCTGCTATCTGAAGTTATGTTGTTTTTTGTGTAGCGCATTTTGTACCAACAGCGAATTTGGAGCAAGTATTATGTTCTACCTTCTAGATACTTGTCCCCCTCCCCCCCTCCCTCCTCCTCTCCCTCTACACGCTCCTCTTTCACTCTTATGTTATTTTTTTACTCTCGGGGACCATAAACGCCCATTTCCAGCGGCTAGCCGTTTAAAATAGATAAATATAAATACCACGGTTTTGTAATTATACATCAGGATTGTCTGTTGACAATTTTTACACTATGTGTAGATTTTTGTGTATATATAAAAGTATGTCTGTGTGTGTGTGTGTGTGTGTGTGTGTGTATTTTCTGTGTGTGTTTGTGTTTAAGTATTACTGTATTTATTTTTCTGTGTATTTATTAGATGACTATTTTCTGTGTAACATCTTTCTGTGTGTTTTTGTGTGTCTGTGTGTCGCATTATTCTGTGTATCTACTGGATGGAACAAAGATTTCTGTACAGATAAGGCATTGAGACAAAAATACTCTGTTAAACCTATGTGCTGTTATTCTATCAATATAGCATTTTATTTAATATCATTATTAGAATAGCAAAGTAGATAAGACATAGTTTTTGGATACTTGATAGACATTGGATATCATGTCTACATAAATATCAGACAAACAAACCAATGGTTAATTTGGAATAGAGTAGAAAAATAGCAGTTTTTGACTACAATAATCTATCATAAATTTTGCTAAACCCTATATATAACCTCAATACTCAAAATAAATTTTAACTTTATTTTAAAAAGAAATAGAAGGATTTTTTACACTTGTTTTATTATTTATTTTATGAATGTTAAATTAAAACTACAATTATAGTAATAAAAATCATAATTTTTGTATTAAATTAAGAGTATTATTTAAAATAAAGAATATTATTTCTCGCAGCGTATTATAAACGGCTTTCCGCGGATATAGAATGTACAATTATAAGATTAAAACTTTTTTTATGATTGTACATTTTTATATTCGTAGAAAGCTGGATATAACACGATGCTAGACATGGTTTTTTCGTATGGATGAGGACCGGTTCCTATCCACCGGATTCGAATGAATACGAGAAATATTTTTTTGTCCATTTCCAATTCTAGCGATTGGAATCCTAGGCTATAAACCCATGTATTCGAATTGGGACATAAAATAACAATATAACGACTTAAATTTATAATTAAAATAGCCTTAAACCCGGGACGTAAGTTAATTTTCTTAAATGGAGAACTTAATCGGTTCATTGGTTAGCAAGATCTAAACTGACAGACAAAACAACCTTGCTACTTTCTGTAATGGAAATTTGTTTTAAGAAAATTATCTTTGAAACGGCTGGAATGATTGAGTTTTGCTTTCTTAAGAAGCTTTGTAATGTATAATGTATATAACTTAAGACTGTTTTTAAAAGCAAAGCTTTTCTATAATTAGGGTCGGTCCGTCCGTGTGTCACAGAGAGATAGTATTTATCGTTAATTTAGGCATGTTAGAATTGTCCTATCGATTTTAAACTTTGCATGGTGATTCCTTTAGTAGTTAGGTACGATTTAGAAAGCGTAGCAACTCTATAATCATAACAAGAATGTCCATACGTTCATTTTAAACATGTTGATTTTTTTACTTTTTGAACAACAAATTTTTATGTAATCTAATCATCCGATTGATCTGATTTTTGGTATGTTGATTCCTGGGACAACAAAGTATAATGTTATAAGCAAAGTTCCTAAAAATGTAAGTATGTCCATATACATTATCCTGTATCAAGCAGTTTTATCAAACAAATTTACCTGCAATTTTGCTCCGATTCTTATACATTTATATTCTGATTATTCAGTTCTGACACTATATAAGTGTTAATGTCCGTTTGTCCAACCGTTTCAGTGCTTCGCTTTTATGGATGTTGTCATCCTTGTTTTTCTAAGGCTAGTGAGGAAGAAAATTTAACAATAAGTAGACAATACCCCCAAATTGTTTAGAGGTATTGAAATAATAAAATTAAGATATAAATATGAAAAAATCAATAAAAAACATTACTGCATAAAAAATGTTTTATGCGAAGGTTGTTGAACTAAAAAATATCTCAAATTACAAGTATTATATCATAAAATCAAACTATAATAATAAAATTAAAGTATATCAATTGAACAGCTTTAATTTTCATATTACCACGCTTCTAGTTCATTTTGTTGTGGAGAAGTTTCGTGATTTTTTAGAGGAAAAATGTAAATATTATTTAGGATAAAGAATGAATTTTTTTTGTGTTTTTGTTTAGTTTTCTTGGGCAATTCGGCTTAATTGATTTTCATGGAAGCTTTATTTTAGTAAAAAAAAACCTTGTCAAAATTAATACATTAAATAAATGTATCCTTATAATAAAGTAGTATTGACTGACTTAAAATCATAATCAACATCAAATTAATCTACGAAAACTTGACAGGATTCCAATTTAGGTTAAAAACTTTGTTAGGTAGATATTAACAGACAAAAACACTCTACTGCTTTATAAGATAGGATAATTATTTTAAATTTGACCTAATACATAAGTTTTTTTTTATGATCATATGCAAGATTTATTTCTGTAAGATGAATATATCATTTAAACATACACTTATATATCAGCTGTTTATAAGATCTTATACAACACACAGACAGCCAGGAAATGATAAATAGTCTTAATAAATAGTATTAAATTGCGCTTTTAATAATTTTTGTCCTACTTGTTGTTTCCATTTGTTGAAACACTCTAAAATTGGCAATCTTTGCCAATTGCAAATTATTTTTTTGCAATATCCCTTTAAAGCAACAAATGATGGTTAAGTATTGACATACGATCAATGTTTAGTATCGACAACTTAACCATGGTTTGACTTAGTAATTGACTGTCTAATATATCTGATATTTTCATAAATATTATGTTCAGTAAGAGACAAGTAATTAGTTTGAAAGAAGAATAATTAACTTAATTAGTCTAGGGATAGATTATAACCAACAAGCAAAATATGTTGAAAATAAATATTTTTGGGCAAAAAAAAGGTTGTTACTTCTACTAATGAAAACTTCTAAAACCAGCTGAAATCACAAAACCTTAACAAATATTTTTATAAGTTGTTGGTAACAGTTATACATACCTATATATTGTTTAATTTATGTAGAGGATTTTTATGTATATCTATCTAATCATGCAATTATAAATTACAATTTTTAATTTTGATATTTTTTAGTGGGGGGGAGGGGGTTTATCCATTTATTTTACTAGGATACTGCTTAATGTTTAGCTTTTAGCACCCAGTACTAAACTAGCTCTTTATCTTGTTTAACTCATTAATCTATATTGAGGAAAAATACTTTTCATTTAAGAATTAACCCCATTCCGTTAGTTGTCAGGGAGGTGATGGTTTCCAGTCAAGGCCTAAACTACATCAAAACTAAAGGCGTTAATAATAGTTCATACTTGGAATGTTGCTACTTCAGGCGAGTGAGAGTAGTAATGTCTTAGCTTAATGGATTTATTATTTCATGGATGTTACACCAGATAATCATGTACTATGATAAAGTGAAACTTGTAACTGGCTAAAATACCGACCCTCACCCTTTACCCCATCCCCTTCCCTACTACTGGATGAACGAATTGACCAATAAGGGACAGGGGAAATAGCAACCTAAATTTACTCCATTTTTCCCCTGTCATAATATCCACGCACAATATTCTACATCCATTTCTGGCTAATACTTAGGCGTAACATTTAGTTTTTGTAGGGGATGGGTATAAAATTCTTAACTCGTATTATCTGGAAAATTACCTTAGTGTCCCATTTTAATTATTTGCAATGATTTATTATAATTTTACTGTAATTAATTGATCTATTAGCATTTATGCAGAAGATAAAATAAAGAGAGAAACAAGGATGACAACATCCATGAAAGCAAAAATCAATATAGATAGAAAACAAACATAAAAAATATATAGAGTAATATGGTTTAAATATTGATAAATGGTAAAAACAAAATATAAAACCATGTTATTTATACCCTGGCAAAATCGGTGACATTTAATGAAATTTCAAAGGTTCATGTCGTTTATAAGGCTTTAATAAAGAAATCTCCTGACTGATAAATATCTTAGTACTTATGTTGACATAGTAACGACACAACTTTTGATAGAACATTTAAAATATTGCATTGTAAAAAAATAATAATTTTTTGAAATGGAAGTAAGTTTGTTTTGTAATGATTTTATAGTTACTTAGCATTCAAATTTTCTGATTGCCAGGTTTGAAATTAATAGGGCGATTCTAAAATGCAAATTTATATCAATAGAGCTATCCGTTAAAGGTACAGACACACCATAAATTTAAAAGAAAAAGAAATATTTCATTTTTGAAAACATATTTTTGCATTGTTGTTGTAGAAAGGTTTCGTGTTTTTTAATGGTCAAATAATTCATAATTCAAAAGAAGGATGGATTTTCTTTGTGCCTACAATTTTCAGGGAAGCTGTATTGTGGGTAATGCTTCTTGGTTTTTTTTTTTGGGGGGGGGTTTGATCTCCATCAGGAAGATAATTGATCTTTAATTAGGAATTAAAATTTACACGAGAGAGAGGAGAAATTCAATTCTTTACTATGCAATTTTTTCTGAGATTTTTTTTTGGGGGGGGGGATTAAACCCACATTAAAGCTTTTTGAAATGTCAAAAATCACCATTTAAAAAAAAATGTCGCTAAAAGTGGCAATTCTTTTCTGAGATTTGGGGGTTGGGGGATTAAACCCACATTAAAGCTATTTGAAATGTCAAAAAAATCACCATTTTGTAAAAATTGTCGCTAAAAGTGGCAAATTTTAATCATTTCTTTTGGATATTTAACTACAATTTAGTCTAAATAATTGTAAAATGTTCACCAACAAAATTACACATTTGATTATTATAGTTAACATGTTTTTTACATTTTAATATGATTGTTATTCCACATGTCAAAATATAAATCAAAATTGTCAAAAACAAAAATGCTTGATGCGTTTTCTATACATCTTAGGTTCCTTTACTTTAATACTAGCGGCTGTACGCCTAGCATCTAGAGACCTTGCCTTCAAAGGGGTAAGAAGAGGGCATGAAATAGCAAAAAACCACCCCATGACCTATATAAAGCTTCTTTATAAAAAATAACTCAACCCGTTTAGTATTTATTGAAATCTATAGCTCCAGACAGAAAAATATCTTAGTACTTTATATAATAGGATTTATTAATGTAGGAGGGGACAATGGACTGAAAATTACATTGGTACCTAAAGATTTATCTTATTCGTTGACTCAAAAACCTTGAGTACTTTAATTGGTACTAATAAACTTAATCTACATTTATAGTTGTAATTTTGTTTACCATCATTGGGAATGTATATCAAATCCTAGGGCCCACCTTGGGCAAAGGAATAAAAATAGTCCCCTCATTTTAGATTTATATTAAAATCAAGGGTGAAGAAAAGCAACCAAGCCATCTTTGATTTGTAATTTAATATTTAGTCTTTTTCTTCATATGGTTTTTGCTGTTTTTGGACGTAATTGTTCTTTCTTTGTAATTGATGTATTTATCATTGTTTTTTAAAAATACTGTAAGGGTAAAAGTTCAAATATAATACTGTTGACTTGAACTAGCGCGCAATTGTAGAAAAAAAATCAAATATAATTTATAAGACCTGTTTATGGCTGCTAGAAAACATATTTAAAGATAGTTTACCGCGGAAACATTATTATAGAATCTTTGGCTTCAACAAGGAGGAGGGAACTTTTATTAAATCTTGATTGGATGGTACAAACTAGCAGTGTTAATAGTTATTTCTCGCATCGTATTATAAACAGCTTTCCGCGGATATAGAATGTACAATTAAAAGATTAAATTTTTTTTAGCCTCGAGGTGCCGAAGGCACCGGCTAAAAAAACTGGTTTTAATATTTTGATTGTACATTTTTATATTCGTAGAAAGCTAGATATAATACGATGCTAGACATAGTTTTTTTGTATGGATGAGAACCGGTTCCTATCCACCGGATTCGAATAAATACGAGAAATAGTTTTAATTTACTGAAGGGTTTTATAGATTACGTGTGTCGTGGCAACCTTAATGAAAAATTCTCCGGTTTAGACTGATATGCTCAACAAAAAGTGATTCATCTATGTTTCTCATGATACTTTTTATGAAATCATGGAAAACATGGTTTTTCTTCACGGACTAGTGCTGATAAAGAGGTTTAGATCAGTTTTGATCAATCTACTCTATTGTCCCAGAGAGAGAGAGGGAACACTGAGCTAGTCCCCAAAGCCATATAATAACGTTTTCTTATTCGTTGGCTTAACAACTTTGGGGCTTCTAGTGAAATTTGATTGGTTGAATAATTATATTGAGTGTTCACACGTTTCAACCACAAATTTTAATCTGCAGAAGGGGTGATTTTGTGTATCATCATTGGGGGAGTACATCAATTTATCGGCCATTGTCTTATCCCATTAGTTTCCTGACTCTACTGTCTTCTCGCTCCGAAGTACTTAAATTATCTTTATCTTGTCTACAAAATGTTTCTTTTTAACAAACCCAGGGATAAAGAATGGTCAATAAATTTACCTCGTTCTTCTTACATGTGAAATTAACCAGTTGAAAGTTGATAAATGTTGTGGAAAGAAAGGGAAGCAGATTAATTTGTCAATTTTCTCATCTTCCCTGAAAGATACTCATAAAATTTTGAGCCAATGGCACCCTCTCTCCAAAACCCCCTTTTCCTTTCATTTCCCCATTTCTTTTTACCTATAGATACACACTGTAGTGTTTTAAATTTAAAGGCTGTTAATATTAAGTTGTAAGATTTGTACGTTATGCATCTATAATACAAAGTAGAACGATGTCTGTCTGTCTGTTTGTATGTCTGTTTGTTTGTAGCGAAGGATCTCGCTAACTGCTGAACCGATCGGGTTCTCCTTTACAGGGTAGCTTTTCATAAGTCCTGGGAAGGTTTATAACTATTTTCTTGGGAGGTGGGACACCCCCAACCCCCCAAAAAATGGATAAATACCCCCCCCCCCACAAAAAAATTTCCTTTTTAAAACTAAATTCAAAATAGTGGAGTCGACTACCCCCCCCCCCCCCAAAAAAAAAAAAAAAAAATATTTTTTTTTAAATTTTTCTTTAAAATGTGAAATACGAAAAATTGGTTTGATTAAACCTCTTGGGGCAAACCCCCTAGAGGCTAGAGGCGAAGCCGCTAGTTATTTTATATACAAAGGTGATTAGTTCGATTCTTGGCCCAAACCCTGTTATATATAAAGACCATAAAATATGATTTTTACCGATATATTGAGCAAATTACAATTATTGAAAGGTCTTACTCTTGGTTCTAATTCACAATTTATTACCATGCCAAAAGGTTAGTTGTCTGTAGGATGTTTAGCAACATTATAAAGAACATATTAGGTAGATTAATTTGTAAATACATCACAAAGAAAGATTGCAGTATTCTCGTTTCCTAGAGGATATATAAATAAAATTGTACAAATGTACTAAATAATTCTTGTCGGCCATTTTGTTTTGGAACGTTAGAAATTCATTTAGCAGCCATTTCCAATGCTTTTTACGCTCATCTAATAAACTATCTAATGGTTGGGGGCGTTTGGAGGGGTGCATTTGGAGGCGCAAATCATGAAGGGGGTGGGGGTGAAATAGGGGTCTCACGTTCAATGTCTCTTATTGGCTTTATCTTGCCAGGGTTTACTACTCACAATAGTTTTTTTCTGCATTTTTTAATAAAAAAATACAATATATTCTTTTTTTAAAAGTAGTAAGGTTTGTTTCTCTTAAAGCTTATATCTCAATTACTACTGTATTGAGTAAGCTCTTCTTTCTTGGAAAGCTTCCCTTAGGTCCTGGGATGGTTTTAGATTGTTTTGTTTTTACAAAGCCAATACTTTACAGACTCCTAGCTGTTTTCTTTAAAATTTTCATTGTTATTACTGTATTAATGTTTACTTTTCTTTTCTATCCTTTGAAGACATCTTTGTCTTTTTATCATCCTGTTTAAAGAAGATAAAAAACTTTCATTGTGCATTTATGGGGATAGATAGATAGAGGCATTATTTAAGCAGGAACACAGTAATAGTGTCTGACTGATTATGACGTAACAAAAAAAATTAGCCAATGAGAGGCCACTATTAATTTTACCATTGGTCAATAACGGCCTCTCATTGGCTAATTTTTTTTTGTTACGTCATTATCAGTCAGACACTATTACTGTGTTCTTTAAGCAGCTCTAAACTTAACACTGTTAAACAAATACAGGGGGATTGTCACAATGTTCCTCAAGATTTTGTAAACTGCACTTGTTTTTGAGTGTAATGCTTTATTTTAAAAGGAAACAAGGATTGTTGTTGTCATAAGTAGCGCAGTAATAAGCAAAACATTTAGTTATAAAAGTTGAGTTCCTGGGGGGGGGGGGGGGGGGGGGGGTTCTAGAGTCATTGCTTTTGGTATGGTTAGGATACCGTTCAAAATGGATAAAAATCTTCCCAGGACTAGCGGTTAGCGAGATTTTTCGGCACAGACACACACGCTGACCTCATGATATATAATGAAAAGAATTTAGGCATATTTATCCCTGAAAAAGATAAGAGTATGTCCTAAGGAATGTTAAGATAACCAAACTAATGTGTATCTACATTCTGCATATGTATATATTCCAGGGATCTAAAGGGATAAGACAAAGGCCGATAAATTAATGTACATCCCCAAAGATGATACAAAAATTACCCCTTCTATAGATTAAAATTAGTGGTTAAAACGTTTAAACACTTAACGTTATGAATCAACCTATAAAAATTCACAAGTCCCCAAAGTTGCTGAGCCAACAAATAAGAAAAAAATAATATAAAACTTTGGGGTATTATGTTTATCATCATCGGATATTGGATATACGTGGATATATTGACAGAGGAAAATTTGTCGTCAAATTAGCTTACTAATATGGACCTCTTTTATCGGTCAGTTCATACATCCAGAAGAGTAGGAGTTAGGATATAAGTGGTGGATAGGGGGTAAAGTTATTTTAAGCAACAATTCATCAGACTACATGAAAATCTGGTGCAACATCCAGGTAATAATATATCAATTGTTGCAACTTATATTGTGTTAAACAGACCCTATACCATTTGGTGAAAGGGAGGTGGGATCTTATTCAGAGATAAAATATAATTATCCTATTTGATTTATTTTGATACCTCAAAAATCCTCCCTTTTTAAAAGCGAAGCTTTTCTATAATTAGGGTCGGTCCGTCCGTCCGTACGTCCGTCCGTAACGGATAGCTTTTTTCGTTATTTTAGGCATGTTAAAATTATCCTATCGATTTCAAACTTTGCATGGTGATTTAGAAAGCGTAGCATCTCTATAAACATTACCAGAATGTCCGTACATCCATTTTAAACATGTTGATTTTTTACAGTATTAACAACAAATTTGTATGTGTCCTAATTATCCGATTTTTGGTATACTGATTCCTGGGACAACAAAGTACAATATTATAAGCGAAGCAACTCTATAATCAAGTCCTAAAAATGTAAGTATGTCCATAAATATTATCATGTATTAAGCAGTTTTTCAACAAATTTACTTACAAATTTGCTTTGACTCTTATATATTTACATTCTGATTATTCAGTTCTGACATTATACAAGTGTTTATGTCCGTTTGTCCTACCGTTTCAGTGCTTCGCTTTTATGGATGTTGTCTCCTTGTTTAACAGGTACCTTGAGGGATAAGACAATGATTGAAAAATTAATGAACATAAGGAAACCCTAATTATAGTAAACAAAATTACCCCATAAGTCAGAGAAGGTAAATCGATGAAATGCTGAGTTGAGTAAGACTGTATATAAAGTAAGAACTAAAAGGTGGTTTCTGAATGGTCACAATGAATGCCAAATGAAATTGATGATAATATGCACCTAGGCATCAAGTTAGCACAATTCATCTGAACTCATTTACTATATTTGTACTGTAATTTTATCATAAACTAAAGTAGTAGGTTGTAAGTATGCAAGTACAAAAATGTTACCAAAAACAGCTGACCAATGAGTACACATCTAAGGACAGCTTAGTGTTTGTCCTAAATAAATGTTCCATCCATCCCTCTCTCCCACCACAAAAAAAACCAGGTACATTTAATTCGAAGGGGGGAGAAAGACATAAAGAAATAGCCTAAAACCACACTAAGCCCTATATTGATGGATAAAAGAGCACCTAAACTGGAATAGTTGATCTACAAAGCGGTTAGTAAGATCTTAACACTGACAAAAACTTACTACTTTGATAGTATTATATTGTTAATAGCGAAGCTTCTCTATAACTTGGTGATGTATACATATTGGAAATAAATGTGCTAGTTGAGATGTTATGTTCTATGTGTATCAGTGACAACAGACGTGCAATTAATTACAGGCAGGGAGGGGACATTGGAGTGTAAATTACACTTGTACCCAAAGTTTTATAACCACGTTATCTTATTTGTTGGCTCAAAAACTTTGGATACTTTTACTGAAATTTCATTTGTTGGCTCAAAACTTAAGGTTCATAATTAACAACCAATGATGTTATATTACAGAAGGAGTAATATTGTTTCTTAGCATTGGGGATGTGTATTATATTATCGGCCATTGTCTTTTCCCTTAAGATTCATGAATTGATTAGCACAAATAAAAGGACACTCGTTGTGATATTAAGCTTTTTGGGATTTATCCTGCAAACAACCATCCCTCTGATTTAAAATTATAAGGGAAGCTTATCAACAATTTTTATATTGGATAAACTGTTGAAACTAAGTATTATTGTGGTAGTCGGACAGACTGTTACTTCCTAGAGCATGCTACGCTCCTAGAGTCCCGATAAGCAATCAGGTGTTAAATCTCCACCCAGCACATTCCTCAACAAACCCTTTCTTTTGTTGACCGCCAGCTTAACGCGGTCAACACTACCAGCCGCCAGCCAACCTACCCTTTTCCGGGGGACGCCAGCCTTACCCCTCACACTGGCCTGCCCTTCTGCCTTTCACCTGGACAGCATTTCCCCATTCTCTCCACACCCATTTTCTACCTAACCCAATATCTGTAATTTGTTGTATATAAAGCGATTATCTTATCATGTATAGTTAGTTCTAAATAAATCTTCAAACTGTAACTACTTGGAGTATTTTATTGATAGAATCATTAAGGCTAGGGGCTCTCTCGCCGGACTCACCAAATAGGGCTTGAATTGCTTCACCCCTATTACATTATGTTGATATCAGGTTTGTTGGCTTAAAACCTTTCGGTATTTTTTAAAAATCTTGATAGGTAAAATTCCTATCCTAGCCCAGGAGTAATGTTTCTCTTTGCCTTACATAGATATTAAGAAATGCATAGGCCCTAGGAAACCATATTCCTAGTGAACCATTAGAAATTATATAGGACTTGGCCCACTGTCGATAGTATATGATATATTCTTGATGTTGGTATAATACCTGCACCATAGTTTAACATGTGATTGTGCAGGCATGAATCTAAAGGGATAATGGCTGATGTACATCCCCAATGATTATACACAAAATTACCCCTTCTGTAGATTACAATTAGTGGTTGAAAAGTTTGGACACTCAACTTGATTGACCCACCAACCAAAATGCAATAAAATTCTTAAAAGTTGTTAACCCAACGAATATGAAAATATTATTATAAAACTTTGGGGACTAGAGTAATAAACAGCCCAATGTCCCCTCCCTCCCTGTGCAAAAGGTGTGTCGCCTAATTCTTGATGTTGACATTGACATAGATTATGCTATGACTGGTTACGTGTCAAAACAAAACTGCCAAGCTTTTAGTAGCGAAGAAACTAGCGAATTTAGGGATTCTTGATATTGGGGTGGGGGGGGGGGGGTGGGGGTGTAGGCCTCTTTTGAATTTCTCATTACAGATTTTTGAAAATAAAAACTAAAAATTTTTTTGGGTAGGGTGAAATAAAATTATTTAGGGTGATTTCTCTTGGGAGATTAAATATTATAAACCTTCCCAGGACCTATGAGAAGCTACCCTGTAAAGGAGAACCATGTGGTTCAGTGGTTAGCGAGATCCCTTGGGACACACAGAGTTCCTGTTACTTTATTATAAGGATTGTGTAATTGTATGTCTTTCTGTAATTCCTCCTATGATCATTTAATAATTTATTTCCTCGTGTGTTTATTAAAAACGGCTCTTTTGCAGACCTTAAATAACATATGCTGCTGCTTAAGTATGGTTTCTATAGTCATTTACATTCCTTGTTAACAAAATCTCAACACAGTCAAAACTATCGTATTGCTGTATTGTTTTATTTTAATGATATTGCATTTAGAACCAACCATAACATTGTAGCATGCATATACAAAAGTATTTTATTAAAGTACTCGCGGCTTCGCTCCTAGCCTCTAGGGGCTTTGCCTCAAGAGGTTTGATCAAACCAATTTTTCGTATTTTATATTTAAAAGAAAATTTTTTTAAAATTTCTCTGGGGGGAGGGAGAAACTTTTTTTTTGGGAGGGGGGGGCGCTAGTCGACCCCACTATTTTAATTTTAGTTTTAAAGATATATTTTTTTTTGGGGGGGGGGGTATTTTTTATTTTTTTGGGGGGTTGGGGGTGTCCCACCCACCAAGAAAATAGTTATAAACCTTCTCGGGACCTATGAGAAGCTACCCTGTAAAGGAGAACCCGATTCAGCGGTTAGCGAGATCCTTCGCTACAAACAAAGAGACAGACAAACAAAGAGACAGACAGACATCGTTCTACTTTGCATTATAGATTAATATTTTAATTGCTCCACTTTTGCTGGAAGTCTAGGTATTTGTAAACCTTTTCTGGACCTATAAGAATCTTCACTGTAAATAAAACAATATTGGTTTAACAGTTAATGAGCTCTTACGCAGACATAGAGAAGATATAGACATCCTGTTACTTTTATATCAACATAGTGTACTTGTCTTGTAATTAATTATATGTAACACTTATTTTAACATATCTTTATAGCAGATACCTTACTTTCATTATTATGCCTGTTTATAATTTTAAGTTTAAAAGATTAGATTATGTGTTTATTTTAATATTCAAATACTTTATTATAGCAACTTTTGTTTTGAGTAGACATTAAACATATGCTCCCAATTTGCTTAAACCCACCTTATCTGGACACAATTAAAAGGACTCTCCTATATTATAATTTGCTTAAACCCACCTTATCTGGACACAATTAAAAGGACTCTCCTATATTATAATTTGATTAAACCCACCTTATCTGGACACAATTAAAAGGACTCTCCTATATTATAATTTGCTTAAACCCACCTTATCTGGACACAATTAAAAGGACTCTCCTATATTATAGTTTGCTTAAACCCACCTTATCTGGACACAATTTAAAGGACTCTCCTATATTATAGTTTGCTTAAACCCACCTTATCTGGACACAATTAAAAGGACTCTCCAATATTATAATTTGCTTAAACCCACCTTATCTGGACACAATTAAAAGGACTCTCCAATATTATAATTTGCTTAAACCCACCTTATCTGGACACAATTAAAAGGACTCTCCTATATTATAATTTGCTTAATCCCACCTTATCTGGACACCATTAAAAGGACTCTCCAATATTATAATTTGCTTAAACCCACCTTATCTGGACACAATTAAAAGGACTCTCCTATATTATAATTTGCTTAAACTCACCTTATCTGGACACAATTAAAAGGACTCTCCTATATTATAATTTGCTTAAACCCACCTTATCTGGACACAATTAAAAGGACTCTCCTATATTATAATTTGCTTAAACCCACCTTATCTGGACACAATTAAAAGGACTCTCCTATATTATAATTTGCTTAAACCCACCTTATCTGGACACAATTAAAAGGACTCTCCTATATTATAATTTTCTTAAACCCACCTTATCTGGACACCATTAAAAGGACTCTCCTATATTATAATTTGCTTAAACCCAACTTATCTGGACACAATTAAAAGGACTCTCCTAAATTATAATTTGCTTAAACCCACCTTATCTGGACACCATTAAAAGGACTCTCCTATATTATAATTTGCTTAAACCCACCTTATCTGAACACAATTAAAAGAACTCTCCTTTATCTTGAAATATTGGACCATTGGTAGAACATTTTCCATCTTTACATGAAATAAACTAGAGTCTACATTTTCATTACAGTATTAGTTTCAAACTAATATTTAAAACTCCATATACATATTTATCTACAAATATATTGAACAGGAGAGTTTACTTTAAAACTATGGTATCAATTATTAATTAGTATATAAATGTTGTGTAGATAAAACTTAAAACAAAGATAACAAATGTACTTATTCATCTTATTGTAAATGTTGTAATTTTAGGAAAATTTCATAGGTCGTCTTAATATGAAATATTTTCAGTAATTTCTTCCAGAATCATGGATCTAAAGGGATAAGACAATGGACGATAAATTGATGAATATCCACAATTATGATAAAAATAACTCCTTCTGTAGGTTAAAATTATTGCTTAAAAAGTTTGAACGCTTTAGAACCTATCAATGAAAATTCAATAAAAGTACCCAATATATATGAGCTAACGAATATGATAACTTATTTATAAAACTTTAGGTCCCAGAGTAATTTACAGTCCAAAATGTTTCCTCAATTATTTATCACTAGCGGCTTCGCCCCTAGCCTCTAGGGGCTTTGCCTCAAGAGGTAATTAAAAAAAAATGTAGTACATGTGGTGGATCTTCATCTTCACCATATGCATTATCAAAAAAAAATTAGGATCCTCATCTTCATCATATTATAATTATACATCATCAAAAAAAAAGAAGAAAAAAAAAGAAAAAAAGAAAATGAGGGGGAAATTTTCATTTTTTGGGGGGTTGGGGGTGTCCCACCCCCTAAGAAAATAGCTTAAAACCACCACAGGACCAATAGGTATATACCCTGAAGAGTATAATCTGAACGGTTCAGTGGTTACCGAGATCTTAAGCTTCAGACGGACGGACGGACAGACAGACATCAAGCTACTTTGTATTATAGATAACAGAAATTTACCGATGGTTTTGGCTAAGGAAAAACAAGAGCAATATAAAAGAAAAAAAGTAACTTTTCTTACAAACGTACAAGAACGTTGCGTCCTGTAGTTGACCAGCATAATTGAATTAAACTTTAACCTTAGAGCAAAGAAGGATTGGTTTTGTTATTGAATTTCGAGCAAAGAATAAGCGTCTACTACCTACTTTGGCAATAGCGTCATTGTCAGCTATCCTTATAACAGGTCCTGCAGGAAACGATGACAGCTCTTCAAATGGAGCAAGAAGAGGGACTTTTTATGCTGGTAGTTTTTAGAGGTACAACCACTAAAGTTCTTTGGTACAAAGTATGCGGGTATGTTATGGTTTTCCTAAATTTCAAAATGTATTATACAGGTGTAGACCTTTGGAGAGAGGTAATGATTTAAAGCCAGACATTTAATACAATCCTTAACACCATTAGGCATGAAGCAGATTGGGCCGAGATTCAAACTCATCACCTTCCCAACGATGATCTATTGTGCCTAGACTGACCAGCATCTACAGTAGCTACGCAAAGATCTCCAAGAAGGTTTCATGATTGATGCCAAGATAAATGTGATGAAGATGCTTTTTCTGAATCAAATTTTGAAACATCGAAACCCTACTCTCCCATTCTTAAAAGCGAAGCTTTTTTTCTATAATTAGGGTAGGTCCGTCCGTAACGGATAGCTTTTTTCGTTAATTTAGGCTTGTTAGAATTGTCCTATCGATTTCAAATTTTGCATGGTGATTCCTTTAATAGTTAGGTACGATTTAGAAAGCGTACCAACTCTATAATCATTACCAAAATGTCTGTACGTCCGTTTTAAACATGTTGATTTTTTACTTTTTTAACAACAAATTTTTATGCGATCTAATCATCCGATTGATCTGATTTTTGTTATATTGATTCCTGGGAGAACAAAGTATAATGTTATAAGCGAAGCAAATCTATAATCAAGTCCTAAAAATGTAAGTATGTCCATAAACATTATCCTGTATCAAGCAGTTTTACAACAATTTTACTTACAATTTTGCTTCGACTCTCATACATTTATATTCTGATTATTCAGTTCTGACACTATATAAGTGTTAATGTCCGTTTGTCCTACCGTTTCAGAGCTTCGCTTTTATGGATGTTGTCATCCTTATTAATTTTTAAGAATATGTTTATTGTTCCATATTCTTGTAAGGATTCTAATCTTTACTCGACATAAACTAACTTTGTCTGTCCGTTAGGATCTAAAAAATAGCAGTCATTTAATTTTTATATTTAAAGAAAGTTTCATATTGGTCCTAAGTAAGCTTTCAGCAATTTTTTCCCTTAAAATTTATTATGCTTTTGAGACTTTTTAGAGAACAGTCTCTAGTTTTCATTTATGTAACTCTTATTTTTTTTGCACTTTATGTTATAATATTGTTGTTTTAAATGTTATCATAATTAATTTTCCTGTTTATATGATGTATGATTATAAAAGTGTTTATAAAACTATTTGATAATTTTAAGGAAAATCTTCATGTAACCTTAGTTAGTTAATAATCATGTATTATGTACAAACTTAACTTTCAAGGATCTAAAGGGATAAGACAGTTGCCGATAAATTGATATACTTCAGTAAAGTGCCCAAAGTTGTTAAGCAAACGAAAACGAAAACGTTATTATAAAACTTTGGGGACTAGTATAATAAACAGCTCATTGCCCTCTCATGTAACTTTCAGTCAAAGCAACTCCTCAATCTATCTTAATTTTTACATTGTAGTGTAGCTATTCTTCAATTAGGTAATATCGTCTGTCCGCCTGTATTTTTGTCTCTTTGATTCTGTTAAATGCCTCCCCCTCTCCACTCCCTATTATCTAAGATCAAGATAGAACTAGAGAGGCTAGAAGTTTCTCAGTTAAAATAAAAAATCTCTTAATCATTAAGAAGGTACGGAGTGGGGGTGTGGTTTTAACGTCCATGCCAATTTCAAACCTAAACAAATCCAGTATGGCTACCATTTATCACTTATTTACGGTTTTATCAAACACTTAGAAAGAGTTGTTGCAAGGGAAAGCCTTGATCCTCATACAGCCACACTTAAAGACATGGTTGTATGAAGGACGTTTTACCCCATTTTCAGGCACTTATGAAGGAAGGTACACGAATTAGGTTAGCTTGAGCAACATAAAATCAAGTTAGGCGTTTCTTTGCAGTTACTTTTCCCGGACTTGTCCTAATTTAGTCACCAAGCCTTTATTATTTTATTTACATTAATGCAAAATTGTTATGTACTTATGAAAGGAACAAGGATTTGCATATTTATAGGAAAAATTCGCATAAAATACTTAGTTTTAAATTTTTATTTTATGCTAAAAGTTCTGAATAATATTGGAAGAAAATATTTTATTGAATTAAAAATGCACGATTAAAGCCTTTGAATTTATTTCATTCTAGTTGTTCGACTTAAGCGACAATAGGCTTCGGCCCTCGATGAAAATAGGGCCTCCCTCCAATTAATTTTTTCTTTGATAAGAAAATGTAAACATATTATTTTGCTATATTCATTTGAGATAAGAATCTGCTTAGAACCTATATAAAGATTCACGGAAAAGGAGAACCTCAACGGACCAGCGGCTTTTAGATATCTTTAAGGTATACCCACACAGATTGACTTACAATGTTAATTTCCATGGCCAAACATTTTAAGAATTAATTAGGTAATATTAAATGAATTGAAATAAATTAAAGAGTAGTTTTATGATGAACTAATAAAGTTGCAAGGCAAATAAACCATAAAATTATTTCACTAGCCTTTCTAGATCCTACTGACGTAAAACAATAAAATCACGTCTATGTTGACGATGAAGAAAAATAAAACAATGACGAAATTTTTAGTAGTATATGAATTCAAATGTTCCTCTGCATATCCATCTGAAACTCAATATGACAAATGCGATTTTCTTGGCAGCAATTTTTTATAAACGGGTAAAATCTTTGTTAAGATTTCTCATACCAATGACCTTCTATATCAATTGTTTGTTAGTCTATCTGTAATGCTTCGAAGTAACAATATTTTTTAACAAAATGTTTTATTTTCTCGGCTGTTATCTTAGACAGATGATGTTTTTTTGTAATAATTCTACTGATTTAAGGGCCAGTAATCTTAAATCAATTGGTACGTCATTATTTTAAAGGGTTTGGCAATTCTGAACCATAGTCCTGTAAATTAATAGAATAATGAATTTGAAATTTATAAGAAAGATATTCAACCAATAAACAACAATCGTTTTTCTTTTATTAGATGACATCAGTGGCATAAGTGGCCTTTTACCAAGAGGGTGCACGAAGCACAACAGAAAATCTTGAAACACCATTAAGATTTATGACACCCCCCTTAAAACCAATTCGAGGGGTGTATTTAAAACAACAAAAAGAGTGTTGTTTTATTGTAAGGGGTTCAAACCGCTTGGTTATCAACATGCTTACAAATAAAGGGGGGGTTTTTAATGCAACCATCTCGTAATCAGTGAGCAAATGGCACTTAGAATTCGAATTTCGAGCTGAAATTTTGCATGAGTAATCCTTGGTAGGTCTATTTTCCCTAAATCGAACAAAAAGTTGGAAAAGTAACGGCTGGCGGCTGGCAGCTCAGCCGTTTAGCCGTTTTTTGCCTATTTTTAGGGCAAATTCATCATTAATTACGTAGGAATCAACTTTTTAAAACATATTTTTGGTTTAATTCATGTTAAATAATAGCTATAACCATTTTTTAATATCTAATACCAGCTGCTAAACGGCTAGAACCGGCTGAAAACGGCTGGGAGCGGCCAAGAGTATGAAGAGTAGATTGGGCTTGTGACATGTCTAGGGGTAGGGTTTTATGGGTGCTGAGCTCAAAAATACTACTAAAAATAGTGACGGCCAATCCATATGGCAGCTGGGTAACAGCTGCAGCTCAGCTGCGAGCGGCTAAGATTAGAATGAGTAGATAGGTCTTGTGACGTGTCTAGGGGTAGGTTTTTATGGGTGCTGAGCTCAAAAATGCTACCAAAAAAAGTGGCGGCCCATCCATGTGGCAGCTGGGTAACGGCCGCAGCTCAGCTGGGAGAGGCCAAGAGTAGAAAGAGTACATAGGGCATGTGATATAACCAGGGTTAGGTTTTTAGGGGTGCTGAGCTCAAAAATACTAACAAAAATAGTGGCGGCCAATCCATATGGCAGTTAAGTAATAGCTGCAGCTGAGTAACAGCTGCAGCTCAGCTGTGAGCGGCCAAGAGTAGAATAAGTATATAGGGCTTGTGACGTGTCTAGGGGTAGGTTTTTAAGGTGATGAGCTCAAAAATGCTACCAAAAATAGTGGCAGTCAATACATATGGCAGCTGGTTGACAGCTGCTGCTCAGCTGCAAGCGGCCCAGAGTAGAATGAGTAGATAGGGCTTATGACGTGTCTAGGGGTAGGTTTTTATGGGTGCTGAGCTCAAAAATGCTACCAAAAATAGTGGCGGCCCATCCATTAGGCAGCTGGGTAACGCCCGCAGCTCAGCTGGGAGCGGCCGAGAGTAGAATGAGTAGATAGGGCTTGTGACGTGTCTAGGGGTAGGTTTTTATGGGTGCTGAGCTCAAAAATACTGCTAAAAATAGTGACGGCCAATCCATATGGCAGCTGGGTAACAGCTGCAGCTCAGCTGCAAGCGGCCAAGATTAAAATGAGTAGATAGGTCTTGTGATGTGTCTAGGGGTATGTTTTTATGGGTGCTGAGCTCAAAAATACTACTAAAAATAGTGATGGCCAATCCATATGGCAGCTGGGTAACAGCTGCAGCTCAGCTGCGAGCGGCCAAGATTAGAATGAGTAGATAGGTCTTGTGACGTGTCTAGGGGTAGGTTTTTATGGGTGCTGAGATCAAAAATGCTACCAAAAATAGTGGCGTCCCATCCATGTGGCAGCTGGGTAACGGCCACAGCTCAGCTGGGAGAGGCCAAGAGTAGAAAGAGTACATAGGGCATGTGATATAACCAGGGTTAGGTTTTTAGGGGTGTTGAGCTCAAAAATGATACTAAAAATAGTGGCGGCCAATCCATATGGCAGCTGGTAAACAGCTTCAGCTTAGCTGCAAGCAGAGCAGAGTGGTTGAGTAGATAAGGCTTATGACGTGTCTAGGGGTAGGTTTTAATAGGTGCTTAGCTTAAAAATGCTACCAAAAATAGTCGTGGCCAATCAATATCGCATCTGAGCAACAGCTGCAGCTCAGATGAGTGCGGCCAAGAGTAAAATGAGTACATAGGGCTTTTGACGTGTCTTGGGGTAAGTTTTTATGGGTACTGAGCTTAAAAATAATACCAAAAAAAGTAGCAGCCCGTCCATATGGCAACTTGGAAACGGCCGCTGCTCAGCTGGGAGAGGCCATGAGTAGCATGAGTAGATGAGCTTGTGGGCTGTAGCTGTTACCCAGCTGCCATATAGATTAGCCGCCACTATCATTGGTAATATTTATGAGCTCAGCACCCATAAAAACCTACCCCTGGACACGTCACAAGCCCTATTTACTCATTCTACTCTTGGCCGCTCCTAGCTGAGCTGCAGCTGTTACTCAGCTGCCAAATGGATGGGCCGCCACTATTTTTAGTATCATTTTTGAGCTCAGCACCCATAAAAACCTACCCCAAGACACGTCACAAGCCCTATCTACTTATTCTACTCTTGGCCGATCCTAGCTGCCATATATTTTTTGGCCGCCACTATTTTAAGTAGCATGCTTGAGCTCAGCACCCATGAAAACTTACCCCTAGACACGTCACAAGCCCTATATACTCATTCTACTCTTGGCCGCTTGCAGCTGAGCTGCAGCTGTTACCCAGCTGCCATATATATTGGCCACCACTATTTTTGGTATCACTTTTGGGCTCAGCACCCAAAAAAAACCTACCCCTAGACATGTCACAAGCCCTATCTACTCTTCATACTCTTGGCCGCTCCCAGCCGTTTTCAGCCGGTTCTAGCCGTTTAGCAGCTGGTACTTCTCATTATACTCTTGGCGACGCGCAGCTGAGCTGCAGCTGTTACCCAGATGCCATATGGATGGGCTGCCACTATTTTTGGTACCATTTTTGAGCTCAGCACCCATAAAAACCTACCCCTAGACACGTCACAAGACCTATCTACTCATTCTACTCTTGGCCGCTCGCAGCTAAGCTGCAGCTGTTACCCAGCTGCCAAATGGATGGGCCGCCACTATTTTTAGTATTATTTTTGTGCTCAGCACCCATAAAAACCTACCCCTAGACACGTCACAAGCCCTATCTACTCATTCTACTCTTGGCCGCTCGCAGCTGAGCAGCAGCTGTTACCCAGCTGCCATATATATTGGCCGCCACTATTTTTGGTATCATTTTTGAGCTCAGCACCCATAAAAACCTACCCCTAGACACGTCACAAGCCCTATATACTCATTCTACTCTTGGCCGCTTGCAGCTGAGCTGCAGCTGTTACCCAGCTGCCATATGGATTGGCCGTCACTATTTTTAGTAGTATTTTTGAGCTCAGCACCCATAAAAACCTACCCCTAGACATGTCACAAGCCCTATCTACTCTTCATACTCTTGGCCGCTCCCAGCCGTTTTCAGCCGGTTCTAGCCGTTTAGCAGCTGGTACTAAAAATTTTAAAAAATGGTTATTGCTATCATTTAACATGAATTATACCAAAATTATGTTTTAAAAAGTTGATTCCTACGTAATTAATGATGAATTTGCCCTAAAAATAGGCAAAAAACGGCTAAACGGCTGAGCTGCCAGCCGCCAGCCGTTACTTTTCCAACTTTTTGTTCAATTTAGGGAAAATAGACCTACCAAGGATTACTCATGCAAAATTTCAGCTCGAAATTCGAATTCTAAGTGCCATTTGCTCACTGATTACGAGATGGTTGCATTAAACCCCCCCCCCCCCCTTATTTCAATCCCATTTAATTCAAACCTAAGAGGTTGTTTTCACACCACTTTATTTTGGCCTAGGGGTGGATACACAATAAGAGATATAAGTTTTCCGGAATTGTAATGTAGGGAGTAGATTTGAAATCTGCATCAAATTTTAAGGATTTTTTATAAAATTCGTTTTTTGTATAATTCTTTATCTAAAAGCGGAAATACAAATTAAGTTAATTAATTTTGGCATCCGTGATTGGTGGATTTAAAAAATCTGCGCTCTGATTGGATGTCGTACATCATTCGACCAATTAGAGCGCAGGTAGTTTAAAATCCACCTATCCTATTGGTCAAAATTAATTAACTTTAAATGTATTTCCGCTTTTAGATAAAGAATTTTACAAAAAACAAATTTTATAAAAAATCCTTAAAATTTGATGCAGATTTTAAATCTACTCCCTACATTTAAATTCCGGAAAACTTATATCTCTTAATACACAAACCCTTCTGCACGCTTCTGTATGACATAAGCAACACGAGAATTTTTAAAATGCTTTTGTAACTTATTAACAGAAAATACGTCAATCTGAAAAAAAGATAAAAATTTATTTACCTGGCATTTTAAATTAGATATTAATCGCATTTTTTGCATAAAATAGTAGAAATACTCCACGTATATAGTAAAGATATTACAAATATTATAATTTATATAATTGAAAAATAATATTTATCCCTTAATTTAAAAAGGTAATTATATTTGTTTAAACGTTATCTTTGTTAATGTTTTTGATAAATTTTGACTTAGTGTTAGGATTTATCTTTTAGGATGTGGGTCCTTGCGGCAATTTTTGCCCTAGGTAGGTTATTTTTATTTTTTAAAAATATTTATAGCATGTTCTATACTTATTATAGGTCCGAAAGTCTGTTACATGTTGAATCGTTGATACCTTTTTGCGTGAAGCCACTTATTTTTGTGATTTTAATTTATACACATCAGATTTTAGTTTTTAGGTCAGAAATTACTTTTGATTTTTGTTTGTTTCTTATTACTTAAAAAACGAAAAATTTGTATATTATTACTATGAAAAAATGACGATCATTTTTTGATAAAAGAAAAAAGTAAAAACATGGCCTTACAGCCCAATGTCCACTTGAATCAACTAAAAGTAGAATTAATGGTAAAATTAATATCAGGGCTGAGTGCAAATGTTGGCGAGGCTGAGGCTAAGAAACATTTTGGTTGCTACTATGGTGTCTGGGCCTATACTAGGCATGGATAATTCATTTTTTAGAATTGTACTATCGGGTTGAAACTGTGCTTATATTTGATCAATATTATCATTGGATTTCTACAAATAATTATATTTAATCTTTTTAAAATTTTTCTTTCATTCAATTCTCTCTCCATACCAGTAAACAAAATTCATTGAGAATATAATCATTATTTAGATTAAATGTATTTGTTTATGGCAGCCGTGCTGAAGCCTCAGATTTAAACCCGTTTGGATGCTTTAATTTTTTTTTTGAAAAGTGAGATTACCATATTTGGGTCAGGTTAAGATTTCCAGCTAATTTTTTGTAAAAAGCTGATTTCCATGAGGCTTTCAGGCGGCTGACGCCCGGCTGCCGAGTCCTTGTTTAAAGCGTGTAACTGCACATAATTTATATCACCAAAAATTTTAAAATACTATTGCTTTGACTAGAGGCAATACAATTAAACTCCAGATAGAAATCTTAAGCTGTTTAAAGCGCCTACAAAGAAATTACGTCATACAATACAAATGATAATGATAGGGCAATACACAGACTAAATTACCAATGATAGTCCAGTATGACCTCAATTTTTATGGGCACTATAAAAAACTTCAAAAATAACTCATTTTGATACTCTATTCTTGATATGAATTGTCCCCTGCAGACCTGGTATGGGGGAGTTTTGGCCCGAGGATATTGATGTAACAATGTGTGACGTCATCTACTATGGCTTTGGTAACATTCTCAATGATACATATGAGGTAATTAATTAGAAAAATACAGCTGTAAAACTAACAACTTAATTAATTCTAAAAGATATTTGGTAATTTTAGCAGATTTTTCGTAATTTTAGGGGCAACGCTTTGTAGAAAAGACGACCTTCTTATCTGGCCCCAAAACACTATTTTTGATTTATTTCTCTTGTTGGCTATATACTTATTCCTGATAAAAATAACAATGGTGACGACATTCATAAAAGCGAAGCTAACAACTCAGAAACCAACTTATGAATTAATAAGACAATGCTTATATGTCTAATGCACGTTAAGAGCTATCCGTCTCGGACGGACGGACATAACTTTGTCTTTATAAATAGCTATAAGAATGATAATTAAAGTATGTGTATTAAAATTAAATAAGTTCTCTTAGTTGAATTTGTTATTTGAATTGTTTTGAATTCACGTAGTGCAGCCATTCTATAACTAGAATAAGTTCTTATGTCTAAAATATTTTCGAATTTCTGTATTTATTCATCTTTTGTATTAAGTGCATCGTTGGGTTATGTTTATTATATGTTTGATTTTAATAAGACAAAAAAATGTCTGATTTTATTTATTCAAATTATTTGGAATTTGGCAAAAAAAGTAAAATATTAAACAATAGTTAACTCTCATGAAATATTTGTTAAGATTCAAAGGTTAAAGTATGTACAATTTAAAAGATAAAAGTAGTCTTATCATTATTTATTATGAATTCCTTTAATCTTATAAATCAAGTTTTATTAAAATCCGGGATAAATGTAAATTTGTATATAATTGTTAAATGAATCTAGTATCACTTTTTAAAAGCGAAGCTTTTCTATAATTAGGGTCGGCCCGTCCGTACGTCACAGTTAGCTCTTTTCGTTAATTTAAACAGGTTAGAATTGTCCTATCGATTCCAAACTTTGCATGATTATTCCTGTAGTAGTAAGGTACAATTTAGAAAGCGTAGCAACTCTATAATCAATACCAGAATGTCCGTACGTCCATTTTAAACCTGTCGATTTTTAACTTTTTTGACAATAAATTTTTGTATGTTAAAATTATCCGATTCTTCTGATTTTTTGAAAAGTGATTCCTATTACAACAAGGTACAATGTTATAAGCGAAGCATCTCTAAAAACAAGTCCCAAAAATGTAAGTATGTCCTTAAACAGTATCATCTATTTATGCAGTTTTGCAACAAATTTGCTTACAATATTGTTTTTACTGATGCATTGATATTCTGCTAATTCAGTTCTGACAATCTATAAGTTTTAATGTTCGTTGTCCTTTCATTTCAGAGCTTCGCTTTTATTGATGTTGTCATCCTTGTTTTGCTTTAAATTGTACATAACCAATCCTATCATTTAAAGTAGATTTCTTTTTGTCTGTGACTGAAAGATCTAAGAAATTGCTGGTCTGAATTGGTTGTACTTTTTAGGGACGCTTTGTCGACTTCCCATCTCATTTTCATCAAGTGCTCGTTGGGGCCTTTAGTGGCGTAGCCGCTAATATATATGATAATGTTTAAGTTTGCAGTTGGGACCCCTAAATATATAAACATTTAGGTTTGTAGTTGGGACCCCTGGTTTGACATGGATATGCAGATTGACAGCAGTGCTTTGGATATCTACAATTGTATCCAGGTAGAATTTTAAGGATATTTTAAGTTCAATTGTAAACCTTTTTCTGCACTACAACTTTTATTTTAATTAATAAGAATCATTTTGTGAGACGTTGTTTAGAACGAGATTTGAACATGTATGAAACATGTTTTAAATTTTTACTTCAATTCATCTTTTAACATATAAAGACCATTGAAATTTTTATGAAATTAAAAAATCTTGAAAAACTTGGTGTATGATTCTTCTTAATTTACTTATCTCTATAATATACCTGGTTTCTAGGAGAGAGACGGACACGCGTGGCCACCAGGATGTGTGACAGACGACGGTCTTGAGTACTGTCACCACAACGGTATGCGTAGGACCATTGCCCTCAAGAAAATCAACCCCGACCTCAAGGTGTTCTTCTCCGTGGGCGGGTGGACCGCCGGTGGCTGGATCTTCTCCCAGATGGCGCAGACCAAGGAGACAAGAATGAAGTTTATCCTGAGCGCGGTGCATTTCCTCAACCACTTTGGCTTCGACGGTATTGATATTGATTGGGAGTACCCAGCATTTGACATGTTGCCTGAAGAACCAACCGACCCAGCTGATAGGGAACATTTTACCCTACTCCTGCAAGAAATGAGGCCGATTTTTGACAACGAGGGTCTGCTGATCACATTTGCGTCAGCTGCTGATCCCTATAAGGCCGACAATGCGTACGAGTGGGATAAGATCGCCCCCTACATTGATTGGATCAACATTATGTCCTATGATTATGGTGGCCTATGGGATAAATTCACAGGTATTGTATCTATAACAAATATTTTAACACCATGTTGGTTTTGAGTATTGATATAAGGCCATATTTGTTTCATTTGTTGCTCTTATATCTTTTTAAAAAAAGTAACAGGTTGTCTATCTGTGCGTGTGTCTGTCTGTAGCTTATGATCTCTCAAACCTATGTATCAACTAGAGTGAAGCTTCACATAGGCCCAGGAGAACTTTAAAGTATTTTTTAAAGAGGGTAAACCCCACCTTCCAAAAAATAGCCTAAAACCACCACAGGACCAGTATATTCCCTGAATAGTATAGCTTAATCAGTTCTACGGTTACTGAGATCTTAAGCTTTATACATACATCAAGCCACTTTTATCGGAAACCCTACTTATGAAAAATATCAATTTCAAAGAACAATTCCATGCAAAAAGCAGACATTAAGCTCATCTTAAAATTTAATTTTCTTTTAAGGTATTGACGCACCCCTTTATGGAAGATGGGAGGAGGGATTCCAGGGCCACCCCCATTATCAGTTCAGCATCCACTCCACTGTACAGCATTATCTCAGCAAGGGCATTCCCCCAGAGAAGCTTTCTCTTGGTATTCACACTGAATCAAAAGGATTTGTACTGAAGGCAAGTTATCTTCATTGTTTCAATTATTTTCTTAGTTGACAAAAATTGCAACATGTTATTTATTGTACAATAATAATAAGAAATACTGTAGACGATATAAAGAAGTAAATATTTTTTTAAAAAGCATACAATTTAATTAAGAAACAATACAAATATTCAATGAAAACTGAATATTAATTAGCGTTGTCACTAAAATGAAGAAATCTTTAAGTTATGAAAATGGACAAAAAATTAATATACATCCCCAATGATGATATACAAAATTATCCATTCTAAAGATTAAATTTATTGTTTGAATAGTTTGGAAAACACTAGTTTTAAACCAACTATAATTCAATAAAAGTACCCTTAATTTTTGAGCCAAAGTAATTAAAAAACTTTAGGTACCAGTGTAATTTACAGTCCTTCTCTGCTTTAATAAAATAAATTTGTTGTTGCAGGATGAGGGAACTGAAGGAGGTATCTACTGTCCAGCTTCTGGTTCCCCGAACATGACTTTCTCCAGGCAGGAGGGATGGCTCAACTACTATGAAGTCCTCCAGTTCTTCTACAACGACACCATTGAGGATCCTAGGTCAGTATTAATAACCTTCCTCTACTCTAAAAGGCAAAAAATGCACTTTTTATTTAGCACTATGCCACTAACATCTAGAGGGTCTTTATTCAATGGGCAGAGGAGAGCTAGAAAGATTGCCTCAAACCACCCCAAGACTTCAATATGGAAATAAAATAGCCTTAAACCATCACAGGATCAAAGCGAAGCTCACCTACAATAGAGAACATAATCGGTTCAGTAGTTATTAAGATCTTAAGCTTCAGAGGAAAAAAACCCTTGCTACTTATATAATAGGATGAAAACTGCTAAAAACAGAAAATTTTTTGGATGTTCTATAAATCAATAAATAGATAAAAAAGGCAGGGATCGGAAGCCGCGCGTAAGCCTCAGTGAAATCGTCATTTTATCACTGTAAAATTTAGCTGGATGTATAAGACTGTCTCTTTAGTAGACAATCCTTCTTTCAAAAATTTCTTTTTCTGCTCACAAGCAGGTTTAAAACTGAGGTTATGCGCGGCTGAGGCGCGGCTTCCGAACCCTGAAAAAAGCGGTGGCTCAACTCTAAGACTGGACAAAATGAACTTGTGTTTATTATGAAAACTAAACTACATTATACAGATAAGTTTCAAGATGGTCTACAAATGAGACCTAATATAAACCTATACTGTAATATGCAGATAATTTTATAGATGTCTATAGCAGCATAATTAGTAGATGAGATAGGGGTGACGTAATGAATTTTTGTTTAATTCAAGATGTAAAATAATTAAACTTAATATGAAGATAAGTTTCAAAATGCTCTATTAAAGAGCTACAAACAGTAGATAAAAAGCATTAACGCAATTATTATGTATTTTTCCAACTCTTAATTTACATTTTCCAAAATTGCAGGAATATGAAGAACAATTTACACAATTAATTTAATTTTAATTTGTAATCTTAAAAAAATGAAGTTTAGTTAAAGATTGTCTGAGAATAATCTTACAGATAACTTAATTTACATTTAAAAACGTTTCTTTCGTTGCAGGTACCAGGAACTGGGAATCGTGCCAGGTATTGACAACTGGAACTTTTTTACTGATGGATGCTACATGTCACCCCACGCATGGCAAGGACCTCTCTGGATATCTTATGATGATGAGGCCTCTGTCGATCTTAAGGCCAGGTAAATGATCCTTATAAGATTACTGCTTTGATTTGATATCATTATGAGATTAGCGTTACATTTAGGATACATATATTATTTTGTAAACAAAGGGAATTATACAATGGAATCTGAGCTAAATTAATATAAAATAGGAATAACATATTATTTTTTTGCCAGGTATGCTAATCATTATGGACTGAAGGGAGCTTTTGTCTGGGAAATTGACACTGACAACTTCCTCGGAGACTTTGGCAAGGAAAAATACACAATCTCCAAAGCCATTGCACGTGCCCTGGAGAGTGGAAAGGGTCTGGAGGAAAACGAGCAGCTGGGCGAGGCTCAGGAGAACGGCGCTTGTGCCCCTCAGGCACCTCTCTGTGACCCCACCGACTATACCCCAACTATTCCCACTCTGTCAACTTATATCCCAGGGCCTTCAACCACAAGTATGCGCCCTGAAACCACAACAACAGCTGAGCATGAATGTAATGAGGTCAACTGCCGTGGTGATGGAGACCTAGTTTCATATCCAGGTAAAAAATTTTTTGGGGTAGATGCGTGTTAATATTTACAATTATACCTGCTGGTATCACATAAAAAAGAAGGATAAAAAAGATATCATGTCATACAACAGTTTTGACTTTAATAAAGCAGTTAACGTTTACAATATATCTTAATATTTCACACTATTATTTGCGCCCGTAGCATTTAGGGACTATGGCTTCAAATGTGTACGAAAGTGGCAGAAATATAGAATAAAACCATCCCAAGGCTTGAATCTAAAAATTAAATAGTCTAAAACCATAAAGGGACATATGTAAAGCTTTCTAAAAGGGATAACTTAACCAGTACAGTATCAAATCTTAGACAATATGTTTTACTACTTTATATAATACCACTAGCGGCTTCGCCCCTAGCCTCTAGGGGCTTTGCCTCAAGAGGTAATTATAAAAATTAAGTAACCCCACTACTTTCTGTTAAAAAAAAAAAAAATTAAGTACCCCCACTAAGGTGCCCCCACTACTTTCTAAAAAAAATAAGGGGGGGATTTTTTTGTTTTTGGGGGGTCGGGGGTGTCCCACCCCCCAAGAAAATAGTCTAAAACCACCACAGGACCAGTAGGTATATACCCTGAAGAGTAGAATCCGATCGGTTCAGTGGTTACCGAAATCTTAAGGGACAGACATCAAGCTACTTTGTATTATAGATATGTACTAATGTAGGTATCTAAGTTATCATTCTTAAAAACACATTTATGGTAATTTAATATTCCATTATTAAACTTTACTCCAAGGAGAAAGCGGACAATGGGCTGTTTAATACACTAGTCCACAAAGTTTTATGATAACCTTTTCTTATTCGTTGGTTTACCAACTTTTGGAGACTTTTAATAATTTTTGATTGGCTGGTTCATTAAGTTGAGTGCCCAAACGTTTAAACCAAAAAGTGTAATAGTAAAGGGTAATTTTGTTTATTGTGTAGGTGATTGTCACAAGTACTACAAGTGTGTGTACGAGAGTGATGGAAGTTGTCACGTGGAGCTCCACACCTGCCACAGCCAGTGGTTTGATCCTGTTGTTGATTCCTGCGGTTGGAATCCACAACCTGGCAATGACAACCTCTGCCAGTAAACAAATTGTAGAAAAGCATTCTGCGATTCTAAAGTATTTTAAAATTTCAACAAAAAAATAAATTTTAATAATACTTATCATATAACATCAAGTTAAAAGTAGTTGAAATTTATTAGATTTTTTACAATTTTGAAACAATTGCAAATAAAGCTATAAATTTTAACTTCTTAAATCATCTCTATAAAACATAAAAAAAATAAAGTATTATATTAGAAACAGTTCTCGTAAAGTATATCTATGTATTTAGTAGTATAATAATCATGTATAATATTGTATGTATAGTAAACTTTCACAAAATATAGTACTATGTCATATGTAATGTTAAAATAAAAATAATGGTTCATTTTTTTGTTTTAATAATATTAAAGTTGAAGAATAAAGGGGGCAAGAGTTGAATAGCGGATTCCCGAATTATCAAAATAAAAAGCTATATGTAACTCTACCCACGTGGTGGGGCCTTGGGTCTTTGAATATATCAGCAAATAGCGTCGGTAAAATAAACAAAGCCGTATCGCTTCATAGAAACAGAGAGCAATTTGCTAGCAGACGAAAAAGGTTCCCATCACTTGGACCAGGTAGTTGTCTGGATTATACAATTGTACTTAAATTAAATAAGCTATTAATTTAATAAAATTGACAATAAATGACAATTTCGATTAAACTTCGCATACAGTGCTTGTTTTTTATTGCAGTGCTTCTCGTAATAAAACTATCCTTGCTATTTAAAAGCAATAAAATAATTAATTAAAATATTACATATATTTATTAACCTAATATACAAATTAATTAAGTACAGGATAATTAAAATCACATGATGCAATGTTTTGTGCTTGACACAGACTTAGAAAAAATAATCACAACATTATAATATTTAATTCATTGAAAATATTTTCAATTATTTACCGCATCATATTATTGACAGCTTTCCGCGGATATCATTTTAAAATCAAAATCAGTTTTTTAGCCCATAATTGTTTGTAATACGATGTTATACATAATTTTTCAGTATGGCTGATAACCGGTTCCAATACAGCAGATATTAATCGGTTTCGAAGCCATTCTGGACAATTATATCCATAAGAAGCATAACAAATAATAACAAAGAGAGGGGTAGGTTTCTGGTAAATCCGTAAAGGTGTGTGTTTTAAGGCTTAAAAATAGTAGTAGAACGATAATATTCACTAAATATGTGTATTTCTTATTGAAAAGAACTATAGACAAAATTTTTTTAAAAAAAGTTAACATAAATTTTTATCGTTATACTACTATTTTTAAGCCTTAAAACACACACCTTTACTGATTCTACCAGAAACCTACCACTCTCTTTGTTTATCTAATTAAATCTTTAAAATCTGTCTACAAACAATGCAGTTAAAGTAAAAAACGGACACAATCTAACTATAGAGTGGCTTCGAAACAAATGTTATCAAGTACTAAATGCATAAAACAAAATCAAAACATATTTAAATGTCTTTTTTTCTAAATTAAAGGGTAGCAATGTCTTTTTTAACAAGGACGAATATGACAATAAATATTAAGTTTAAATCCAATAAATGTATTTTTAACAATTATTTAGAAATACTATACAACGTAAAAACTACATTTTTCTACGATAGAATAATCTCTTTTTAGCAAGTTGATAAAAATTATGAAAATGCGCTTCTAAGCTCGCTAGATTTAACTATTATTTTATATAAATAAAAATCTTCTTTTTTGAGATTTTGTTGAAAACACTAGGTAAGGGGGCAAGATTTTTAAAGATTTTATTATAAAAGTTAAAAGGTATTTAGAGTTGAAAGAGCAATTGTTAAAAGCGAAGCTTTTCTATAATTAGGGTCGGTCCGTCCGTACGTCCGTCCGTCCGTCCGTACGTCCGAGATAGATAGCTTTTATTCGTTAATTTAGGCATGTTAGAATTGTCCTATCGATTTCAAACTTTGCATGATGATTCCTGAAGTAGTTGGGTACGATTTAGAAAGCGTAGCAACTCTATAATCATTACCAGAATGTCCGTACGTCCATTTTAAACATGTTGATTTTTCTACTTTTTTAACAACAAATTTTCAAGTGTTCTAATTATCCGTTTGATCTGATTTTTGGTATATTGATTCCTGGGACAACAAAGAACAATATTATAAGCGAAGCAACTCTATAATCAAGTCCAAAAATGTAAGTATGTCCATAAACATTATCCTGCTTCAAGCAGTTTTTCAACAAATTTACTTACACTTTTGCTTCGGCTCTTATACTTTTAAATTCTGATTATTCAGTTCAGATACTATACAAGTGTTAATGTCCGTTTGTCCTACCGTTTCAGTGCTTCGCTTTTATGGATGTTGTCATCCTTGTAAATATATATTTTGGGTCTCATAATCATAAAATTGGATAGGGGGAGGGGGTTCTTTTACGATCTCGTAATATTTAAAAATCTCAAAATTTATATATAAAATTGGTAGGTAGAATAAATTAAGTAGAGATCTCGAAATCAATTCAATTGTGGGAGTCTTTTTAAAGAAGAATCTGTTTTCGATTTTGAGAGCATTTAATCTTGAAGAAATCCATCAAACTATTATTTAATAACCAACTTTTTAACATTTAAGGGTAAAATAATATTAACACAGATACTTAAAGCAATTTTTTATTTTTGCACTTTTTCTATAAAAATATTTGACGATTAATTTTATAGTTAAACTTAACAAGGGTATTATTATTTATCAGAGAGGGAGGGGGGGGGGGGGAGGGAGGGGTAGCTGTCTACTAGATAAGGGCAAAACAACCCCCTTTTCATAGAAACAAAAGAATCAGAATACCATAAATCACCTTATTTAAACGTTAAACTTTAAAGTTATAAAGGGGGGGGGGGGTTAATGAAACCATCTCGTAATCAATGATTAAATGGCACTTAGAATTCGAATTTCGATCAGAAATTTTGCACGAATAATCCTTGGTAGGTCTATTTTCCCTAAATCGAACAAAAAGTTGGAAAAGTAACGGTTATTACTATCTTAAGAGCAAAAAAGTCACGAAACCTATTTTCACATAATACTTTTTCTCACTTAAAAACCTTATCAAACGGTTCTAGCCGGTAGCTGTTGGTACTAGAAATTTAAAAATTGGTTATTGCTATCATTTAACATGAATTAAACCAAAATTATGTTTTAAAAGTTGATTCCTACGTAATTAATGATTAATTTGCCCTGAAAATAGGGAAAAAACGGCTAAACGGCTGAGCCGCCAGCCGTTACTTTTCCAACTTTTTGTTCGATTTAATGAAAATAGACCTACCAAGGATTATTCATGCAAAATTTCTGATCGAAATTCGAATTCTAAGTGCCATTTAATCACTGATTACGAGATGGTTGCATTAAAAACCCCCCCCTTAATAAAAAACCCCCCAGATTTTTTCACATCAAGTATCAATTTATAGGACATAAAAAATATTCTTTTAAGTAATCTCAATAAAATGACTTAAAAACTTAGCTTTCAACATAAAACATTGAGTAAATATTAAGATGGATAGGCAATAATAAATACTAACTAAAATCACAGTTCATCAGATGATAATTTCTGTCCCCCACTTCCCTCTGGCAACTCACACCTAAAACAATCAATCAATCATTTATTTTAAGAAAGCCAAATTGAACGGTTCTACTAATAACGAGGTATTAGTTAACTGCTCTAAAAGGCAAAATATAACTTTAAAGAAAATTGTTGTCTTTATCATTTTTGTTCATAATTGATCAAACCAGTTATTAAATAAATCAAACTTACTGTATACTTGAAGAAGGGATATAGAACCAAACAATTATCAGCAACAGAAAGATTAATCCTAAATATACAAATGAATAAATCTTAAGGAAAGTATCTGTTAAATGCTTTGATAAAGTCTAAGATACAAAATGGATAATAAAAAAGTAATTTTTAATAAAGCAAAGATATTCGTGTCTTGTCTGACAGTATCCTTTCAATTTTGAGTGTTATAAAAGCACCAAATACTAAAGTAGAAAAAAAGTTCATACTGCTGATATGTCAGACATGTGACATCATCGGTACGAGCATGAAGATTGTCTCGGCCTATTCAAATTTTAAAGTATATGCACTTGAATAGTTGGTTGTCTGATATATACTATTTAATCCATTCACTATTTTGGTAGATTGTATAAATAGTCTTTAAGTAACAGCATATCTCGTGTCTGTAGCCTAAGATCTCACTAACCGCTGGTAGGAAATGGTTCTCCTTTACAAGGAAGGTTGTATTACCCTTTTTTGAGAAGGATAACTCTAACTTCTCAAGAGAAATTGCTAAAAATTCCCCTACTTGCCTCAAATGCTCCTAATAGCCAAGAGTAAATAATAACCTACCTAAAAGTATCGCTTGTATATAGAATTGAAATGTAAGCTGTTCCTCTAACTTATCAGTTTTACCAGTCAAATCCACCACCTAAAAGTAAAAAAATGTTTTAGCCATCCTTCCATAAATTAACAAATTGACTTTACTTCCGTTTATATGGTTAAATTTCATTATACGAGACATACTTTTTACTCTCGGTTTATTAGTACAAAATATGCAGAACATAGTTTTTAAGATTCGTTTATGAAGCATATTTAAATCCCAATGATAGAAATAGATTAACAACCTAAATTCAGGTTATTTTTTAAATGAAACAGGTTATCTGAGTGTAAGATATTTTTGAGCACTTTATCGCCATGACTCCCCTTAACAGGGAAGCTTTATATAGTTCCCATAAATTTTTTTATTCATATTGTAGAAAACGGCTCTATCCACCATTAAAAAAGCATCTACTCCCGATTTTTCTTTTTTTCTTCAATCCCATCCCTCTCTTACAAGTTATCCCTGAGGCCTTTATGTGCCTAGCCGCTTGTAACTTAATATAAATATACCTTTTTAAGGAGGAGAGTAATTTGTTTGCTAGGATCCTGGGCTGCAGGACCTCCAGGTGCAGAGCCAAGAGTTGTAACCTGATCATTTCACCATTTTTTATTTTATTTATTTGTCGATGCTGGTAAGAATAATTTCCAGCGCGTATTTCCTTCCAAAAATTTACAATTGAATCTAATGAAGGAAGAATTTATTGTAGATGTGTAATAAGAGCAATAATTTACATCAAATAACTAGCTTATTACCTAACAAAATATTCTTTACAAACAGAACTGTTATGTTGTAAACTAATGTCCTAGATTTTAGTTTCTTCACCACTGCAATACCAATTTTTAAGGTAAGAAATAAAAATGGTGATTCCTGGGACATTTGTTGGGCTGGCCACCCACCCGGAGCAGGGGACTGTGGCGGAGTCATGTGACCGCCAGCTAAGTGACATCGCAGTCGGTATGTTCCGTCCGGCTTCTTAGTTTTTAATAGCTCTTGTAATCTAAAATTTATCACAGTTAGTATTATTTTGAAAGCAGTGAAAGATATTAAGTAAAGAGATAAACAATTTCTTAATTAATTGTATGGAGTATTGTAAACAAATCCACTTTTTTCCATTTATAATTGTCCAAAATTAAATAAGTAAACAAATAAAGAAGATTTTAATTTTCTTTACTATTCTCAGTTGATGAAATATAAAGGACAAAAATAATCATTAGAAAATCTGGTGCATTTCACCAAAATCCTTGTTAATTAAACAAATTAAAAATAAGCGTTCTAGTTTTTTATTCTTCTGCATAATCGCCTGGCCTGAACCTAGGGGTCTACCATGTTTTAAATATAACCCAACATAACTTATTCTAATAAAAAATACAAACACAAGAAAAATATCTTATTTTTCAATTATTTTAACGGGAGGAAGGGCGGGGTTTTCTGTGTTCGACTAGGCACTTTGAGGCACTAAAATCTAGCATTGTCATATCCCCATAACCCAAACTTACCTTGAATTTGAGACATCTTCTTCCTCGACATACACGGCCGTGATTAGAAACTTGTCCTTGTCCGCTATCGGCGAGTTGCCGTTGTTGACCGCCGGTACATACAGCGAAACGGATGTTTCTACGTTGGGACTCAAGAGGCCGCTGGAAGGACGCACTCGGTATTTCTCCGGCGAGGTTACCTGAAATTGTAACGGTAAATCCTAGTATCAATTCCTATCATTGTGACTTTTTTGTCTATAACTTAAAATTTTGATAACTGCTGAACCGAGATATCCTTTCTAAGGGAGTTTCACTTAGGTCCCGAGAAAGTTTTAGGCTATTTCATTATAAAATAAGATTGGGTTTAGACTATTTTCCATAACCTTTAAAATACGGAGCCCCTAGATGATAGGAATATAGACGCTTGACGCTAGCAAATTTTAAATTAATTTGAGAGTTACTATATATCTCTAAAATCACCAAGAAAAACTATTTGTTTTTCAGGGAAGCGCCTAATTTGTCCTCAATAGGAGTGAAGGAAGAAAAATGTCTAATATGTCTGTACATGCATTATTATTTGTATACAAAAAAACGAAAAAAATTTCCACCTTGATCTTGAATGCCACTTTCTTGTCGCTGATGTTTATAATTTGAACACGTGACATGAGGTCTCCATTGGCTGCAGCTTCAAAGATTACCTAAACCCATAAAAATCTAAGTCATAGTTTTTCGACTTTAATCACTTTTAGGCATAGTTACTAATCTCATATATCATAATTATAGAAAAACTATTTGTTTACAAGTCAAATAGAACATATGAAAACAGGAATTACATGATTTCTTTCTATAATACAAAGTAGCTTGATGTCTGTCCGTCTGACCGTCTGTCCGTCTGTCTGTCTGTCCCTTAAGATCTCAGTAACCACTGAACCGATCGGATTCTACTCTTCAGGGAATATACCTACTGGTCCTGTGGTGGTTTTAGGCTATTTTCTTGGGGGGTGGAACACCCCCAACCCCCCCAAAAATAAAAAAAAATCCAACCCCCAAATTTTTTTTTTACATTTTTTGTAAAATCTCAGTAACTGCTGATCAAATTGGGCTCTACCCTTCTGGGAATATACCTACTGGTCCTCTGGTGGTTTTAAGCTATTTTCTTGGGGGGTGGGACACCCCAACCCCCCCAAAAATAAAAAAATCCCCACTCCCAATATTTTTTATTTTTTTATTTTTTTTAAAACAAAAACCAGTAATTGGGGTGGGGGAACCCCACTGCAACATGGGGCAAAGCCCCCATGAATCCCCCCCCCCCGAAAAAAAAAATCTAAATATTTTTTTTTAATTTTAATTTTTGTGTATGCGAACAACCTAGGTCTAATTTTTACGAATTGAAATTTTTGTATATACGGCAAACAACCTGGGTTTAATTTGTACAAATTAAAATTTTTGTGCATAAAGCGCACAACCTGGGTTTAATTTTACCACAGAGTAATTAAACAAAGAATAATATTTTGAATATTTCTATTAAGGAGGGTTGACTTCCCAAAACTATATAGGGCGAAGCCCCTAGAGGCTAGGGGCGAAGCCGCTAGTAGTTTTTATAAAATAGCAATCAAAAATAATTTTTGGTTTGGAATATAGGCTCGTAGTATATCTTATGGTTCAATTCACCATAACTAATAATGACATTAAGCCATTTAGTTACACTCTTTTTGTTTAAGAAACATTACTGTGTAATTGGTTATTCTATGTATGGTATGTTCACATGGACCGTTATTCAGCAAATTGATTCTATTTAAAAATTGCTAAAAATTTGGATATTTGAGAAGCGTACTAGTGTTGGAGTAAAACTTGTTTTTAGTCGCAATTAAATTAAGTGGGTACGAAGGGGGGGGGGGGGGTTTGTAGGGAATTTTCACTTACAATTGTTTGTCAGCATTCTTGTCCCTGTGTGGAATCGTATATAAAGCTAAAAACTTACCTCATGATTTGGAATAAGCTTGAGAATATCAGGTCCTGTCTGTACCGAGGTGATGGAGCTACTCAGACTGTCAATGCTGGCACTAGACTTCACCTCGGCAAAGGTCACAGTTTTTCTAGACTCGGAATGCTGCCGGTGATCAGTGTCTGGAATATAAAGTTGTCATCCCCACAAAAAAGTCAAGAATTTAATTCTTTGTCAGGTGTCAAGGAATACAAAAGAAAAATTACTTTTATCGCGTAGTTTTGAATTATGCTTAAAGCATTGTCAAAAGTGGTATAATTTTGTTTTACCTCTATAATTCAAAATATCCGACAGTCTGTAAAAATCTTGAAATCTGGGTGAAGATTCACACACCAATGAGCATCCAGTATTTAATTCATTTGGTCCGTCGGTCTGTCGTTCATGCTACAAAACATCAATAATTTAGATAAAAGGCTTCGTGATTTTTTTATATTTTAAATTAATGTGCCCTATAACTCCATTTGTCCTTGTCCATTCAATTTTTTTTTAATGTTTTGCTACTTATGAATTAATACCATCCGTGTTAAATGTTTATATAAAAATATAAAATGTGTATATATTACCTTCTACAGATTCGGAATGTCCATTAATCTGAGGAGGCGGAGATTTTACAACTTCTGGCTCAAACACATACTCCCACATATCCATACCTCCCCAACACTAAAATTACAAGGATATAGGCATATGACAATAAAGGATAAATCCACTATTTTATAAAGGGGGGGGGGGGGGGGCGAAAGTGACACTTTTTGAAACCAAAACTAAAAGTCAAAGGAACTCAACTAAAAAAAGAGTTACAGGTCTGACATTATGCATGGCAGTTGCTTTATAGGGGTACAATATGGAACTGTGAAAAAACGGCGGCGCAACCGCCGAAAACCACCGAGAAAAGGCAAAAAAAAATTCGGCGGGAAACGGCGGTTTTCGGCGGTTGCGCCGCCGTTTCTTCACAGTTCCATATTGTACCCCTATAAAGCAACTGCCATGCAAAATCTCAGACCTGTAACTCTTTTTTTAGTTGAGTTCCTTTGTTGACTTTTAGTTTTGGTTACAAAAAGTGTCACTTTCGCCCCCCCCTTTCATCTATCAATAGTAGCTTGGAATTATTGAGTAAAGATTATTTTTTTATTGTTCTCTCTATCTAGATTGAAACGCGTCCATGTTGCTTTTTTTTCCAGACAACAAGCCCCCTTAATTGCAAGATCTTTGTCTATGAGTCCTAACCGTTCTTGAACATTAGTTGGCCAATAACATTTTGTCACCTTTGCTTTACTTGCGGATTTTTAAAATTATAAATGATTATTACCTCTCTTCTATTCTCATCATCGATATATTCAGAAATATTATTCTTTTTAAGAAACTTGATTTTCTTGACAGCTGCCGGTGGCAGCCAGGCTTGGATCACCTTCCAGGCAGCTTAACAAAAACAAAACCATTACATATATAAAAAGCAGCGAAGCTTCAAGTTTTGTTTAATAAAATAATACTGAAGTCCTAAAGAATCACTAAAACCCTATACTTTATTAGTAGCGAAGCTACTCAAAAACTCACTTTGTCTGTCTGCTAAGTGATAAAAAAAGGTTAGAGAAAAAAGATAAACTATATGAAGTAAATCTAATGACTCTTTCGCATAACATTAAAAATAGATCTTAAATATTCATTTTATAAGGTTAATTTCAAAACAGTTATATTTTAAAATATTCGTTGAAAAATGTTTTTAAAAGACTTACCATTAAGAACCCAAGGCATATCAAAGACAAGAATATAATTCAACATCCAAGGATAGTAGTCTTTGAATACTCCTGTAAATAAAATATTGTTTAGTCAAAATTCGACATAAATTGAAATCATCATCAACCTTTTAATATTTTAATATGAAGTTTTCATTTAAATGCAAAAATTAGTACCTAGGTAAAAAAATCTAAGGGATAAGACAATGGCCGATTAATTGATGTAAATCCCCAATGATGATACATAAAACTACCCCCTTCTGCAGATTACAATTAATGGTTGAAACGTTTGGACACTCGACTCCAACCAATGAATTTTCAATACAAGTCCCCAACTTGTTAAGCCAACAAATAAGAAACGTTATTATAAAATGTTGGGGACTACTGAATAAACAGTCCATTGTCCCCTCTCTCTCTGTAACAGGATAGTAATAAGACAAACCAACCTATAATAAACTGAATAAACTCCATATCCATATTTTTTAACCCAGCATTTCTACAGTCGAACAATATCGTTATCAGATCACCATTCTCTTCCCTAAAACAAGGACAATCAAGTAGCGTTGCAACAAATAAAATATTTCGACAATATATTCAGAAAATGTAATAAGGGGGGGGGGGGGGGTTTAATGCAACCATCTCGTAATCAGTGAGCAAATGGCACTTAGAATTCGAATTTCGAGCTGAAATTTTGCATGGGTAATCCTTGGTATGTCTATTTTCCCTAAATCGAACAAAAAGTTGGAAAAGTAACGGCTGGCGGCTGCAGCTCAGCCGTTTAGCCGTTTTTGGCCTATTTTTAGGGCAAATTCATCATTATTTACGTAGGAATCAACTTTTTAAAACATAGTTTTGGTTTAATTCATATTAAATGATAGCAATAACCATTTTTAAAATTTCTAGTACCAGCTGCTTAACGGCTAGAACCGGCTGAAAACGGCTGGGAGCGGCCAAGAGTATGAAGAGTATATAGGGCTTGTGACATGTCTAGGGGTAGGTTTTTATGGGTGCTGAGCTAAAAAATACTACTAAAAATAGTGACGGCCAATACATATGGCAGCTGGGTAACAGCTGCAGCTTAGCTGCGAGCGGCCAAGAGTAGAATGAGTAGATAGGGCTTGTGACGTGTCTAGGGGTAGGTATTATGGGTGCTGAGCTCAAAAATGCTACCAAAAATAGTGGCGGCCCATCCATGTGGCAGCTGGGTAATGGCGGCAGCTCAGCTGGGAGAGACCAAGAGTAGAATGAGTACATAGGGCATGTGACATGTCCAGGGTTAGGTTTTTTATGGGTGCTGAGCTCAAAAATACTACCAAAAATAGTGATGGCCAATCCATGTGGCAGTTGAGTAATAGCTGCTTCTCAGCTGCGAGCGGCCAAGAGTAGAATGAGTAGATAGGGCTTGTGACGTGTCTAGGGGTAGGTTTTTATGGGTGCTGAGCTCAAAAATGGTACCAAAAATAGTGGTGGTCCATCCATATGGCAGCTGGGTAACGGCCGCAGCTCAGCTGTGAGAGGCCAAGAGTAGAATGAGTAGATAGGGCTTATGACGTGTCTAGGGGTAGGTTTTAATGGGTGCTGAGCTCAAAAATGCTACCAAAAATAGTGGCGGTCCATCCATATGGCAGCTGGGTAACGGCCGCAGCTCAGCTGGGGGAGGCTAAGAGTAGAATGAGTAGATAGGGCTTGTAGGCTGTAGCTGTTACCCAGCTGCCATATGGATGAGCCGCCACTCATAAATACCTACCCCTGTACACGTCACAAGCCCTATGTACTCATTCTACTTTCGGCCGCTCCCAGCTGAGCTGCCGCCGTTACCCAGCTGCCACATGGATGGGTCACCACTATTTTTGGTAGCATTTGGAGCTCAGCACTCATAAAACCTTCCCTAAGACACATCACAAGCCCTATCTACTCATTCTACTCTTGGCCGCTCCTAACTGAGCTGTAGCTGTTACTCAGCTGCTATATATGGATTGGTCGCCACTATTTTTAGTAGCATATTTGAGCTCAACACCCATAAAAACCTACCTTGAGACACGTCACAATCTCTATCTACTCATTATACTCTTGGTGGCGCGCAGCTGAGCTGCAGCTGTTACCCAGCTGCAATGTGGATGGGTCACCACTATTCTTGGTACCATTTTTGAGCTCAGCACCCATGAAAACCTACCCCTAGACATGTTACATGCCCTATGTACTCATTCTACTCTTGGCCTCTACCAGCTGAGCTTCGGCCGTTACCCAGCTGCCATATGGATGGGCTGCCACTATTTTTGGTACCATTTTTGAGCTCAGCACCCATAAAAACCTACCTCTAGACACGTCACAAGCCCTATCTAATCATTCTACTCTTAGCCGCTCGCAAATAAGCAGCAGCTATTACTTAACTGCCATAGGGATTGGCCGAAACTATTTTTAAAGGCATTTTTTGAGTTCAGCACCCATAAAAACCTAATCCTGGACACGTCACATGCCTCATGTACTCATTCTACTCTTAGCCTATCTCGTCTGAGCTGTGGCTGTTACCCAGCTGAGCTGCGTCCATTACCCAGCTGCCATGTGGATGGGCCTCCACTATTTTTGTTAGCATTTTTGGGCTCAGCACCTATAAAAACCTACCCCTAGACACGTCACAAGCCCTATCTACTAATTCTACTCTTGGCCGCTTGCAGCTGAGCTGCAGCTGTTACCCAGCTGCCATATGGATTGGCCATCACTATTTTTAGTAGCATTTTTTGAGCTCAGCACCCATAGAAACCTACCCCTAGACATGTCACAAGCCCTATCTACCCTTTATACTCTTGGCGGCTCCCAGCCGTTTTCAGCCGGTTCTAGCCGTTTAGCAGCTGGTACTAAAAATTTTTAAAAATGGTTATTATTATCATTTAACATAAATTAAACCAGAAATATGTTTTAAAAAGTTGATTCCTACGTAATTAATGATGAATTTGCCCTAAAAATAGGCAAAAAACAGCTAAACGGCTGAGCTGCCAGCCGCCAGCCGTTACTTTTCCAACTTTTTGTTCGATTTAGGGAAAATAGATCTATCAAGGATTACTCATGCAAAATTTCAGATCGAAATTCGAATTCTAAGTGCCATTTGCTCACTGATTACGAGATGGTTGCAATAAAAAAATGAATTGAAAGCAATGGTTCTTTTCCCTTGGGCCTGACCCGTTCTGGGACCCTGCAGTCCTAAACCTGTAAAACCCTAACTGTGGATTTGGAGATATCCAGTGCCAAATATAACCTAACCTAACCTAACCTAACCTGACACCCCCCCCCCCCCTCCACCAGCATTTTTTTTGTTTATTTAAGACAGTATCCTTATGAATTTTTGAGTGACGGAGCAAATGACTGACTGACATACAGACAAGACATAATCATAGAGTAGCTGCGCCAATAAATGTCCATTAAAGTATTTTTTCCAACTAAGTTTATTGAAATGTTACCTGTCTAAACGTTCTAGATAGTACACAAAGAACTTTTTTAACTCAACCATATTGTCTTTTCCCTAAAAAATTACGAATTCAATTTTATTTTTCTAAAAACTAGAGTTATCTTTCAAAATTTCCAATTTAAAACAATTACTTTATTTGACAAAGGTTAAAGCAAAACTCAAAAAGAGAAGAACTTTCAAAAAAAATACATATATTTGTCAGATTTTAAATATTTGAAAAAATACCTTACCTTTTCATGAGTACCAACAGAAAATACTAGCAACTTCTTATTGTCTTTATCCCTGAAAAAAATCCATCAGATAACACATTATCTTGTATGGGTAAAAATGAGGCAAATGCTATAATTTTGCTTTAATTAAGGGAGGGATGGGACATTGGAATGTAAATTACACAGGTACCTAAAGTTTTATAACCACGTTATCTTAAAATCTTTGGGTACTTTAATTGAATCTTAATTGGTTGGTTCGAACATAGCAGTGTCCAACTTTATATCCAAAATAACCAAGACTTAAGTAAAAACTAGTGATGGCAATCCGTCGAATTTTTAGGCCGGATTCGGATTCCGGATTCTTAAAAGAATCCGTCAAAAAACGGATTCCGGATTCGGATTCCAAAATTGTCCCAAAAATTGGGCGGATTCCGGATTCCGGATCCGGACTGCCAACCCTAGTAAAAACAAACAAAATACCCCCCCCCCCCCCTCCCCTTAATTTCAATTTATATCAAAATATGTGGGCGGGGTTTCTGTACTTAAATAGGCATTTAGAGGGAAACAACCTAATCTTCTACATTTGATAATATTGCACCTGGTATTCTAAGTATAATTAGTTATCTTAAAAAATACTTTGTTTATATGTATTTATTTGATAATATTTGAATTAAAGTCTAAAGTACAGCAAGGGGGGGGGGGAAGTTTTGACACATTTGCGTAAACAGGGAGTATAGGCTTTATCTTTGGACTGAGAGGATAGGTTATTAGGGATAAAATCATTCTTATATGATGAATTTTCCCAAGTTTTAAGATTTTTTGGATAGGCCTCCAGGTTCCGGAGCTCCAGGTCTCCAGGTCCTCTCTGTACAGGTAAAAATTAAAAAAATAATTTTTTTTTTGATGAGTTAGAAGTCAACCTATGAAACAAAATATGCATATTTTTGAATGTTATTCACATATTTGAAGAAAAAAACGCATATTTTGTTTCATAAGTTGACTTCTAACTCTTCAAAAAAATTTTTTTTTTTCATTTTTACCTGTACAGAGAGGACCGGGAGGCCTGGAGCTCCGGAACTTGAAGGCCTATCCAAAAAATCTTAAAACTTGGGAAAATTCATCATATAAGAATGATTTTATCCCTAATAACCTATCCTCTCAGTCCAAAGATAAAGCCTATACTCCCTGTTTACGCAAATGTGTCAAAACTTCCCCCGCCCCCCCTTAAGTTACAAGATAAAACTATAAAACGTGTGTAAATTACTTTGAAATTACTACATTTGTGTATTTTAAGAGTCAAACTTTTTATAAATGAATTAGGAATTTGAAGGGTTAAAAAATCAAAAAGGTATCATATGTCCTTTTACATCGATTTTTTAACTAGGACAATTATATCAATAAGCAGCGCTGCATGGAAAATGTGCAGCTAAAATCTATTTGACAGAAATGTTGATTTAAGAATCTGCGCCAATAAACTTTCATGAGATAAATAAGTTAAAAATTAATCAAATCCATACTTATTCTAATAAAGGTACTTACTTACGACTAAGGGAAGTACGCACATAGCCCGAATGGTAATTATAGAGTAATTTCGCTACTATGAATATACCTATTATGAGAGTAAACATTTCCTTTATCAATGAGAGCAGAATTAATTGTATCCACGCTTATTCCATCCACTCCAAATTCTTTTCTCCATTTCAATGATTCTTAAAATAACAAGAACAATAAATTATAATGCAGTAAAATAAAAATTTAATTTATAGCTAAAATATTTAACAGAAGTTATCCTTATATAAATGTAACAGATCTATGTCTGTATGTTTGCTTGTTCGTACTGAAAGATCTGACTAACCACTGAAAAGATATATGGTTCTTATTTACAGTAAAGCTTCTCATAGGTCATGGTTTAAAACCAAGGTTTAAAACTATTAGGGGAGGTAAAACCACCATCTCAAGAAAAATCGCCCCTAGAAAAAATAAGAAATTAAAAAAAAACTTTTGAAAAAGATCTAAAATTGAAAATGGCGGTCAACTCCCCCACTTTCAAGGCATCTAAGGGCCTAGCCACTAGTCTTATGTAATAGTGACAATTTATTAAGGATTTTATTGCAATCTTGCAAAAAAAGATTCCCACGGGGTTAGAGTTTAACTTACCAATGATCATATTGCATGCTAATTCTCCTTGATCGCCTGGCTCATCAAACATATGCATCCAAAATCTTAATTTAATAAAAAAATACATTCCACGAAATTGTACTAACAATAATATAAAGGTATAATGCAGTTTAGGTTTTTTTTTAAACACAAAATGTTAGTATTTTATAGAAGAAGGAAGTATGATACTGACTCAAAACGCAAAATTTTTTGGCGCGCTATTCTAACCTATTTCTTTTATGATATGATAACTATTGACAAAAAAAGTGTTCTGGAAGCTTTTTTTCAGCAATATGTCAATTTCGATTTTCATGAAAAAGGGGAAGGGTCTCCCCTTGGGTAGAAATTTTATTTTATTTCATTTCAAACCGTGGCTTTATATACCTTCCTGAATGCGTCTTGAAGAGTACATTATGGATCAAAAAACGATTTTTAAAAATAATGACCCTGGCAAAAGTTATCCTCAAAAGACTGACAATTTTGGCTATTTTAGCAAAATTAGCTGATTTTGACAGTTATTTAAGGATAACTTTTGAATTTCAAAAAAGTGGTAATTCTGAGTCTGTGTACTGATCATGGACAGAGAGCAGAGAGGGGAGGGAGGGCAGGCAGGCCTACCAGATTTCAATATTAATTGAGTGATGTTGACCATCCCCCCCCCCCCCTCCTCCTTACGAATACGCATTAGCTATAAGTTTATAATAAAATGCGCCCAAAGATTGATACCTGGAAACATAATGGTCAGATTTCGCAATTCTTTGGATATCCTCTGCTAAATAATTTGATTCTCCGTTCTCTCGCAGGCGGGACAAGGCATTCTCCCTATAACAAAGTATGAAATATGATATTAATAAGGAAGGTTTATAATAAAGCTGAAAAGAATCATCAACAACTATCAAATGATTCAGTAAAGTCAAAGAACGCAGGAAGCAGACATTGGTCTGTAAATTTTACACTGGTACTCAATGTTTCACAAACACGTTCTTTCATTCGTTGGCTTAAAAGCGTTGGGTACTTATATTAAACCTTGATTGGTTTGATCAAACTTCTCATCCAATAATTCAATCTACAGAAAGGGTTGTTTTTCTTATAAACATTGATTTATTGGTTAAAATTTTCGAACAATGATTTCAATCTAAGAAATATCAAATGATCATTTTCTTATAAACAACTTTTTCCTTTCAATTTCCCAATTTTTACCTAATATGTTTAATTTGTTAGAAGAAATTTAAGATTATATAACGAAATTCAATAAAATAATGATTATATCATGATTACCAGAATTACTATTATTATTATATAAGATTAAATTAAGTATGAGGAACATGATTGTATTAATCTGTAGATTTATTTATTCCAACTAACATGCAATAATCTTGTGGTTTTACGTTGGGAGGTATATTCTGTTTAAAAAAGGTTTTTTCTCAAATCAAGAACATGTGAAGATGGAAATTAAAACTCACTTATTTTATTGAAATTGAGATATTACCATTTCAAATCCCAAGGTTGGAAGTAAAATAATAACCACCACTTCTGCCCCCTAATACCCAAGAAAAAAATGCAATAATAATTTTAGAAATATGACGAGTAGGTATATCTTCAGGTTCGTGTATATAGGAGGAAAAATCTCTCCTTAACTTAAATTATCAAAACCTTGAAAAACTGTAAATTACTCAATCTAAATTACCTAACTTATCTCATACTAGACGTTAAAAATGGTAGGGTAAAGCGGTTTTTTGAACCTGCAAATCGTAAAAATTATTTTTTTTAAATGGGACCAAGACCAGTAGAAAGATCTCGGAAAAGTCGATCAGGTCCTAAAAGGACGTAAACCTAGGACTTTGGGAAGTTTGTCAAAATTGATCTCTAAAACGGCACCGACTTCGCCCCGCCTTGAGGCGAAGTCGGTAGGGCATTTTCAAGCTTCAAAAAATCGATGACGTATTGATTTTATTACAGCATGCCCAAAAGGTAAAAGTTGCTAAATGTAATAAAGAGTATGCACAAAAATATTTATTAAGATAGGTCAATTTTTTCTACCAAAAAAAATAATTTTTCAAAAGTACGCGAAATTTGACTTTTTTTTCTCGAAAATTTGTTTGATAAAAAACATTAAAATACTACTAGAAAAAATAACTTTTTATGACTTTTAAGGCCTGATCCTTAAAATTCAGGCAATTTTGAATAGATTTGGCCAAAAAAAATTAGTTCTATTAGCAAAATTTCCTAAAAATATCAAGTTGAAAAAAAAGAAAAGTTTGGCAAAATCTGTGGTCGATTTTCCAGCTTCAAAAAACCTATGACATATTGATTTAATTACAGCATGCCCTAAAGGTTAAAGTTGCTAAATGTAATAAAGAGCATTCACAAAAAAATTATGAAGATCGGACAATTTTTTCTACAAAAAAAATAAATTTTTTCAAAGTACGAGAAATTTGACTTTTTTTCTCGAAAATTTCACTTTTTATATAAAATTGAAAAAGTTAGTATAAAAAGTGAAAAAACCGAGTTCGCCCCGCTTCACTTTTAGTCGATTTAAGAAAAAACTATACAAGCTTTTTTAAAGTTTTAAACGGAAATGGATAGCCCATTAAATTCTTAATAAGTCCCCTGAAAACGTCTAAGCTCTAGCTCTTACCAATTTTTGTCCAACTTACCGTTTTTCCGACCGAAGCAAAAAAATCGAGAAAAAAAATTTTTGTCGTCTGACTTTGAGACCCAATAAGTACCCTAAAAATTCATCTCACAAAAATTTTATATTTTTTAGTAGGCAATTTAATAAGGAACAAATTTGATTTTATGTTTTTTTCTGTCAGTCGATTAGAACATAGAGAAAAATGTCATTTAATGAAGGTGGTCAAAAAAATACCGACTTCACCTCAAAACCGAGATCGCCCCGCTTTACCCTACCTACTGCTGCTGGGTCAGACACGTGGTATCAATAATAAGAGTATAGGGAATGCCTTAGCCCATAAAAAGGTGCAACTCATTACCATGCACAGTAAGATCTTCAAGACAAAGGTCGTGCAATCAAAGGGTTGGTTGTCTTATCAGGCGAATGGACGCTTTACACAGCAATTATACGATGCGGATTATATTTCTAGATGCGCGGAGAGGTCTAGAACCCTTAGCAACACCAAGCCCTCTAGAGATCATCATCAAATAATCTAATGGCTATCAAATGTGGATGAAGTTCCTTGGGTGCAAAAAAAGAAGTTTACCTGAGAGTTTTTAACTGGTCAGGAGTTGGAGGCTCCCCCTCAATTCCCGGCATTGTTCTGCCCTTACTTTATAATCACTGAAAAAATTTAATAGGTATATACAAAAACATGGCAAAAAATCCAGTTAAAATATAGTTATCAAAGACAGAATTTATATAACATTTTTTCTTCTCCTCCCCACCTAATTAAAAAATGTGGGGGTATCTTTTATTAGCTAGGGACGAATCAACTTGTATTATAAAATCAACCAAAACAGGCAAGTTAATTCTGTTAACGTTAGAACATGAATTAGATTACGAGTAGCTGCTCTACTTAAAAAAAATAATTATGTCAATTTTTTTTTAATCCTATAACTTTTTATCAATAGTAAATATGGAGCTGTCACTTTATTTTAACAACTGATCACCAATTATTATTTTCTTCTCATGTTACTTAATTTCAAACAGTGGAGCTACTCTATAATTTAAGTATTAGTCATTCTGTATGTTAAAAAAATGTTCTAGTTGGTAAATCGTGATTTATTCAGCTCGTCGGGATAAGGCTTCTGAAATTCCCCTACTATGCAGGGAGGGAGGGGACAATGGGTTATTTATTACAATAGTCCCCAAAGTTTTATGATAACGTTTTCTTATTCGCGATCTTAACAACTTTGGGTACTTGTGAATTCTGAATGGTTGTTTAATTAAATTGAGTGTCCAAACGTTTCAACCACTAATTTTAATGTACAGAAGGGGTAATTTTGTGTATTATCATTGAGGATGTACGTGCATTTATTGGCCGTTGTCTTATCCCTGGATATTCCCCTACTATGTGTTCTTTGCTCTGTCCTAATGGATGTTTTCATCCTTGTTAATTTCTTATCAGTTTTATTCCTTATCTAAATTATTTTTTAATGATATAAAAACACATCTTTCAATTCTCAATAATATACTATTAAAATTTCAAAATAATTTAACAAACAAATAACAGTTCAGATATTGGTTTATTTTGGCGGGTTGAGGCTGTGTCAAAATAGAGACAATAAGAATAGAACTTTGATGTTCCATGTTATAGAGTAAGAATAGTGGAATGCAGCAGCCCACAAACAGGCGACAATATTCTACGAAAATTAAAGAAAACATACAAAAAGTCGTGCAATCAAACACCGTTGTCCTGGATAGGAAACAGGTTTTTTTTGACATACGTCTCACAAGACCTATGTAGTCATGACCGGGAGACAATGACGGTTCAGTACATGACTTTCGTTAAATCACAGCTGATCATTTTTGTGGTTTTTTTTGAAAATTACTTTTATACCCGAATTTTCATAGTTTTTCCCTCAAAAATCACAATTTTCTCACATTTGCAGCTTAGTTAACTTAAATTTACACAAGAAAAGTATAATAAATACAGCTGAACTAAAAAACTGTGTTATCATTAATAACAAAATCTTTAAGAATCTTGAATAATCTAAGATTTGTAGTCTAGAATGAAATAAGAGTTATTTGAAGTAAATATTTGAATTGATGTCTAAACAACTCTTGTAATTAACTTTTAAAAAAATATTTCATGTCCCTGTTGCATGCCTCATGACATATTATATATTTAAAACAAGCTTCCTTGAAATATTAACAAGTTATCCTGCTCATTATTGGTTCCTGGCTGATTTGATGTCTCAACATCAAAACAATATCTGCTTGGAGTATAACATATATATCCACAACCACAGTTGCCATGTTTAAAGTCATATATTGCCATATATACCAGGCTACAATTGAATATACAACCAGTCCTTGGTTCAAAAGAGCTTAGTAGAAGGTTATTATTTTTAATAAGTGGGATTATCACTTGTAAGTGTTTGACATGAACTTGGAATCCGTGTAAAGACCAGTCTATAGCTGATCTTGATTGAGTCTCTGCCTTTTGTACACACTGCTTGTCTTTACTACTGATTAAATGTCATAGTGAGAACCATGGAAGGTTTTACATAGGTGAACCTACAGAATGATTATAGATACATATTGGATTCTAAGCTGGATGAATAATTTGCAAGATAGTGTATTCAAGATAGTGTAAGAGCAGCTAACTGACTTGGCTCATAGCTTGAAGAAAATAATAGTAGCTTATTACTAGAGTGAATGTGAATGCTGGTTACATGATCATAACTGATTTCCAATGGCGACTTTAAAATCCAATTTGAAAATAAACACAGGCAAGTTCTTTGTCCTAAGCAGATCAATACTACCCTTCCTAAAAGCTACCAGTAGTAAAGGGACCTAGGAAGGTATTGAACAAGAAGACCAAAATGAAGGATTAGCAAAGCAAAAATAAAGGGCAATTTGTCTATCAAGTGGTGTTAAATTTGGAATCATAGACCCACCTGACTTTCAATCAGCAGAGTAGGCGGAAACCATGGTGAATTTCTGAGTAATAGAGAATGAGAGGATATGAGCTCTTAGCTGAAGTAACTAAGGCAAGGGAGTCTTAAAGACCATGTAGCTAGATGCATGGCAGTCTTGGCTTTCATTCATGGAAAGATCTCTCATGACAGTAGTTGGTTCATAGGAAACCAAAGGAAGTAAAAAGTAAGAATACTTGAAAGTTTATTCTGAATCTTGAGGTTATCCCTTTATATGGCATAAGTCAAGCCACAAGTTCAATAGCACACAAGTGCCATAAAGAAAGAGTCAAAAGTGTGTGAAATTGTTGATTAACAAACAAGGTCAGAATTCTAAACTGACTTCCATCAAGATTTATAGGCTGAGTGAAACATGTCAGCCGGCTAGAATAGAGGTCTGGCTATACCAGGGTGGAGAGAGGTACCCTGTTTAGTGGAAAGTATTATGAGGCATACTTATTAAAGTTGAAGGACAGGGAAGATAACTTTAACGTCTTTAAACAAGAAGTTTAACATGTGGATTGATAGGAGATAATGTTTTAGTGAAAAAAATTTGAGGGCAATAACTTTATGTTGTGGAGTCACAGGCAAAGTCAGATAGATTGAATCATGTTAAAGCCAGGTGAAAGCCTATGGAGGCTAGAAGCAGTTCTGACGTGCAAATTTATTGTTGAACATTAATTCAAAATAATTAACTCTTACTCAATTTCTAGACTTCAAATCTTATTCCATTGATTCTGAAAGATCTTGTTATAGGTGATAGCACAATCTTCAGTACAGCTGTTACTTATTATACTTTTCTTGCGTAAATTTAGGCTAACTAAGCAGCAAATGTGAGAAAATTGAGATTTTTTTTGGAAAAACTATGAAGTTTTGGATAAAAAAGTAATTTTCAAAAAAATCCACAAAAATGATCAGCTGTGATTTAACGAAAGTCATTTACTAAACCGTCATTGTCTCCCGGTCATGACTACATAGGTCTTGTGAGACGTATGTCAAAAAAAACCTGTTTTCTATCCAGGACACCGGTGCAAAGGATTGATTTTTTCATAAAAAAAAACTTTGGGGACACATTTACAATTAAAATTCATGAATTTATTAAAATTACCTCTATGCTATGTAACTAGTTTCTACTACAGATAAATGGCAATTACTAATAATGTTTCTATTTTTCCATCTTTCTACTGTAAACACAGACTCTGAAAGTATTATACTAATTCATAATCAGATATATTTAGTTTGTGGTGTTTATTCGCTTCCGTTAAAGGACTTCTAAATATTATGACAGGAGATAAATTGTCGTAAATTTTGCTTGCTAACATGGATCTTATTATTGGCCAGTTATTTTATCCAGTAAGAGGGGAGGGAATGGGGTAAAGATGGTGGAATTTGGAGAAATAGTTATTTTAGCCCACTGCGTGTTTTCACTTTATTAGAGAACATGAAAACCTGGTGTAACATCCAAGTAATGATATATCAATTTATGTGACACTTGTGAAAAAATTTACATTTTTCAGAAATGAATAATCACCATGTAATTAATATGTATAATGTAAAAACAACAAATACATAACTATAAAGTCAACATAAAAAATTAAACAATTAAAAATCTAACTGAGATTGTAAGTATATTTTATCAGAGTTTTTTCTTTCTAGAATTAAGAAAAATTAAAAAGAGATCATCTTTGGATAATAACTTAAGAATTAAATTAAAAAAGGATTTTAGGAAAGTTATCAACTAATGACATTTATAAAAACTAAATTTTGCCATTAACTTTTCTGCCTCTCATTTTAACATTTGAAGTATTTTCATATTGAAAAAAATTAAATCCAAAGATTTTCCATTAAGAAGAAATAATAGGCTACTAAATTAAAAGACGAAAAGGAAGATTTATTTAACAAAACAAACTTCTTGTGCATAACTTTCAAACTTCCAGGAATAAAGGGAAAACAACAAAGTTTCAAATTAAGATTGTTGCATCACCACTGTTCCACAATGTCCCTGACTTTAAAGATGGCACGAATAGAGTCTTTTCTACCAAGTTTGTCTATTAAACACGTTGCAGACGGTCCCTTGCACAACTGAAAAATAATAATGAAATATATCAAAAGATTTGGCAAATATCTTCAAAGTTCCTTGTTGAGCGAGCACTGAACCCTATCCTATTTTTTTTAAATAAAATAAAATTAGTGGAAGTAGTAGTTATTCATTTATCACTTTAGGTCAGAATAGGTTAGGTTATGTGGCGTACTCAGGAAAGCTAAAAAAAAACTAGGGAGGCCCACAGCGGATAGGATTAGAAAAAAATACCATCTGCCCTTTATATTAATATTATTTATTTTGAAAATATGCAGGGGTGGGCTGAGGGGTTCAGTGCTCGATGGGCACTTTGTGGATAAGAAGCACCTATCCAAACAGTTCATTAAAAATAAAACACTAAAAATTTCTTAATTGATGGAAGAAGTAAAAAGGAATAAAAGGTCTTTTTGATATGAATATAAGAAAAAATAATTTACAAATTAAAGATAGCTGTGAGTGTGAAATAAACAAAACATACAATTTTGATTTTTGGTAGCTCTTATTATGAAGAATTTATTGAGTTTACTGGAAAAAGTATCAAACAACATGCCTGATCAATGATATACTGCTGTGCAGGTGTTCCAGATTCCAGGTTCTGCAGGAGAGGATGCCAGGATACATGTTCAGTTACAGGATCCAGGTATTCTTTACCCTCGGGCAAGATACATCTAAACAAAAGTTGTAATATAAATTTTCGTTTTTATAGTAGTTTAATTTAAGAACTTCGCAACTGTAGCTGTCTACATTATTCCCTATAGTTTTAAATTAGCGTTATTTTTTTCGTTGGCTTAACAACTTTGGGGACTTTAAATGAATACTAATTGGCTGAATCATTAAGTTAAGTGTCCAAACGTTTAAACCATTAATTTTAATCTACAGGAGGGGTAATTTTATGTATCATCATTGGGGATGTACATTTATTTATCGGCCATTGTCATAGCCCTAGATACCTGAGTTAGCTGCCTCCGGCATTAAAATAAGCCATCTGCCGAGTGTTTGAATACACTTAAATCATTCTCATTAAAGAAAAAGGTTTTTTTTTAATAATATTTGTTACCTGTCTTTTTCTAAGGAGTGGCCCAACTCTTCAGCTACTCTTTGGGTCTCTAGTATGTCATCTTCATCCTAATTAAATATATTTCTTATTTATCAAATTCATTATATAATAGGATTCGCTTTTACTCTACCTAGGGACTTTTGTAACGTGACTACGTTTATTAGGCGTGTTCTTTCCCATTATGGCATACAAAAGACGTTAAAAATACAACTTCTGTATTAATTTAAAAGTTAACCACCATTAAAATGTACTGTTTGAGACTTTATTACCCTGCATAATTAAGATTCCGGGACAAAGTTTGTGAAATCATATGCGACAATTCTCACAGTAGGGGAAATGTCTCGGTCAAAATGAAGTTGCATATAAGCTTGCAAAGTTCATGTAATAATTGGTTGTTTAATTCAATGATACTACACAATATGTAGAAAATGTGCCAATGAACCTATTTAAGTCAAGTTCAAGTCAACCCCATCTATTGTAATTAGTGGCATGCATAGGTATTCATCAGAAAGTAGTGTACCTAGTGTTTTGGAATGATTAAAAATGGGATGATGATCCCATATAAAAAAATATATTTTAGGGGTGTTGACACCCCCATATTCTCTCTACCGCACGTCTATGGCTGTAATATTTATTATTCTTACCTGTATACTGACAAAGTTCCATAATCCAATTCTTCTAACAGCATAAACATCTGTAAGTGTATCCTCTAAGCTACCTGGCCTCCAACCACACAAAGCTGAATAAAACAGGATTAGTTTTCAGGAATAAAGATACTATCCTACTAACTTTCAATCAAATATAAAGTAGGAGACAGCATTAAACGAACCAACACCGATTAACTATAAGTAATGCTACTTAAAATTCTTACTGACCTAAAATACAGGCAGAATTCTTGACTCTTTCATCGTCAATGTCTTTAAGATTATCTTTGCTTATTTTCTTTAACACCTCTTGCCATTTTTCTACGTGACAGGATCTAAATAAATGTCAAAACAAGCAAATAAAAAAGAAACCAGACATTTTATCCTTTATTTTTTACACATATAATTGTGTCCTATTAGAGGAAACAAGCCTTGGCATTATCCTCTGTGGAAATTTATTTTTCAATTTTGAAATTTTTTTGCATCCCCCCAACGAGAACAATAATTTTTTACAAATAGGTTAGAATATATGGCTAACATTTTAATAAGAAACAAGCTACTTCTTTTTATGCTGGTCTTTTAACATATCTAATTACCACTTGAAAGTTTGAATCAACAGACTTTCTTCGGTGATATCTATTGTGTCACCCCCCTCCCTCTCGCAACCCCTAGCCTTATCTTTACAGTAGTGAGTATTACATAATATGGAAAAAACTTACTTTAAATAAGGTAGGCGTTCTTGGTGTTGAGCAATATTAGCAGCAGTTCTGCCTACTACTTCTAAATCAGGTACTTCAATTCTAAATAGAATAGGTAATATTATTTCTCGTTTTCATTCGAATCCGGTGGATAGGAGCCGGTTCTCATCCATACGAAAAAACTGTCTAGCATCGTATTATATCCAGCTTTCTACGAATATAAAAATGTACAATCATAAGATTAAAACCAGTTTTTTAGCCGGTGCCTTCGGAACCTCGTGGCTAAAAAAAAATTATAATTGTACATTCTATATCCGCGGAAAGCTGTTTATAATACGATGCGAGAAATAGCTATTCTTAGTGTAATTGATCTTCACACATGGGTCACATTATTTGATCAACAGAGCTGCATACTATTACAATATCTCAAAATCCATTCTCTTTCTATTATTATTTAACACTCCCTCTTCTTTATAAGTCACATTTCATTTTCAGAAAGTATATACTTTCTTGAAGTCAATCTTTACGAGGAAGGTATTTTTGGAAAGGGGAAAATGTGTAGAAAACACCCATGTAAATTAGAAAATCCGCAGAAATCATTTTTAAAAGTTATTTGCAAAATTTAGCAATGTTAATTTGCAAAATCTATTTCATGCCTTAAATGACATATTTTAAATAAATCTTTTTATTTAAGAGCATATATAAGACAAAAAAATATCTTCAGTGTCAGTTTTTTCGCCTTATATATGAAAAAAGGCAATTATTACATTTCATTATAAAAAAATGCATATAAACAGAAATTATGATTTTAATTAAAGTCAACACAATAATTGATATAAAATCTATCATTTTAAATGTGAAAGTCAGATATAGAATCCTTTTTAGAGCAAATATAGTGCAAAAAGTAACCAAGGCGTTTTAGCAAAGAATGAATATCTAAAGAAATAAATACTTTTTAATTTTGATATACAAATCAGATAAAAGTATATAAAAAAAGAGATCAAAAACTATAAAACAAGGTATATTTTTTTTCACTCTGTCACTGACTAAAGAGCACTTTTAGGTTTGATTATTACCAAGTCAGCATATAAACACTCATTTTTTAAGGTAATTATACAAAATGAATGCAATTGTACAATTAAGCCAGTTTTATAATGCAGTACCCCTTTTTGTGGCTATTTTTTTGGTCGAAATTATTCTTTATTTCTGTAATAAACTTGCTTAAAATCTAATGATTTGAAAATTCGTGATTAAGAACTTCATAATTACACTATTTAGACATATAAATTTCAAAGAAAAAGATTAAATCCTTTAAGTTTGATTAATACTTTATTCATTTACATTTGAGCATATATATGTTTTACTAAAATTATTTAAAAGAATGTGAAACAATTTTTGATTATTTTAATATCAACTATTCACCTAACAATTTGTTATTTCACTACTTTTTTTAAACTCTTTTATTTTTTGTTATAAATTTTATTTAACAGAAAAAGCTCATAGGGAGTTGATAACCTTTATTTCTTGTTTTGTATTCTAATGAGAATTTTAAATGACTAAATTTTTCCAACTATACAGCATGCATGTTTGTGTCAATAATGAAGACATTACCTACGGGTTTTTATGTACAAAAAGTTGTTTTGATTCAAGAAAAAAAAGTATAATCTTTCTAATAACTAATATGCACTATAGTAGTTTTGAATATGTCTGTATTTTGGTTTCTAAAAAAGTACTATACCAACAAACATGCATGCCTGTGAATTAGTTTCAATATTAGTATTGAACAGGAAAAAGAAACTAAGTCGTCTTTTTATTTATAAGTTGTTATCTTTGGTGTAAGGTTTTTTTAATGAAACTTTTTTGGATCTCGTAAATGCGATTTCTGCAGATTTTCTGGTTGCCAGATATGAAATCTACACATCTTTTTTAGCTAGATGGCATTTGTCTGGTTAAGATTGAATAAAAAAATCTTAGGTTGGTGTTATTTTATAAGTGTGAAGTGTAGCCATAAGATTTCAGATAAAAAAGGATGACAACATCCATAAAAGCTAAGCTCTGAAACGATCATTAACACATAAAACCTAATAAGCAGAACATAGTTGAATTAAGTCTAAACAAAATTGTAAGTAAATTTGTTGCAAAACTGATTAATAAGAGGATACTGTTTAAGGACGTACTTACAATTTTAGGACTTGATTATAAAGATAATTCGCTTATAAAATTGTACCTTTATCTAACCTTGTTTACGTATGTTTAAGCGATAGTTCTTCAAGAAATAACATATCAATTTCAACATTATATCATGTCCTACCTTGCTAGATGAGCGGGTGATGAGGTAGTGGCCCAAGGACAAAATTCTCCGTGGGCAGAGAAAAGTCTTCCAACAGCTGTATTAATACAACTATCCCTGAACAATAAAAATATTCGTAAATAACTAACAGAGTGTTTACCTTCGACGTTTTAGCAATTTAATTTTAATAATTCATATATATACATTCCCAACGATGATAAGCAAAATTACACCTTCTATAGATTAGAGTATTGGTTGAACGACGACCATTAAACATTCATTTAAAGTACCCAAAGTTTGTCATCCAATGAATAAGATAAGTAATTATAAAAATTTGGGTACCAGTATAATTTGTAATTTCCTCTTCCTCCTTGAATATTTTCTGATTATTTGTATTAATAATTAACTGTTAAGCATTATATATATTAATTGAATTACAGGGCTTGTAGGGCAGTAAAATAACTTTTGTACCACAATTATTTAGTAGCTAAGCAACTAAATAACTGACATACCTGATACCAGAATCCTGGTCTGGAATGGCCAGTGACAGGTGTTGGTTGCAGGAATCACAGGTCACCATAAAATCATCACGAGTAGAGGCCCATCCGTGACGTGCTATCTCTAAAATTAAATGTGAATGAAATATTTTTCACTTATGTTAAAATTCCTTAAATGTATTGGATGAGTTTGGATACCTTTGTAAATCTTAATCTCAATTATTCGAATAGCAATTTTATGAAAAAAGGAGCAATTAAGATAAAAGTTTAAACATAGATTTATTACCATAATTTGGTATTAAAAGACATTAATTAAACTTTTAAAGCATAAAAAGGATATTTACCTAAAGGTGAAAGTTGTGGTATATCACGGCACCAACAAAAATCTGTAGTAAAATTCATACATTAAAATCAACTTTTTAAAAAGAAATCTACCACGAAACAATATGAAACTTCACGTTTATAAGATCTTTAGGATTTATCTTATTATATAAAGTAGTAAGCGTTTTTTGTCTGTCCCGAAGGATCTCACTAACCGCTGAACCGATATTGTTCTCCTTTACAATAAAGCTTCTTATAGGTCCTGGGAAGGTTTAAAACTTTTTTTGGGAAGGTGTCTTCACCCCCTCCCCGCCCAAACCCCAAAAAAATATTTTTTTAACTCTTTTAAAACCCAAATTTATAATGAGATAAGGTCAAGCGTTGAGTGCCCCAAAAGGCTTCTAGGGGGCGTAGCCGCTAGTTTTAAAATCAGTAGCAGAAAAGTTTCCGAATATTTTTTCTCTCAATTTTGTTATATAATATGTATGTATGAATTCCTGTAAAAGTAGCCACGCGCTTGACAAAGCAGTCAACACTCATAAACTCATTCTCTTCTATCTCCTCATTCTATAAAATAAATAAAAGAGCAAACTTGTATTATTAAATGTAAGGACAAGGTTTTTAAAATCGAAGCTTTTCTATAATTAAGGCCGATAGGTTCGCAACGGATAGATATTATTTCTTAATTTAGACAAAATGAAACTTGGCAAAATGATTCCTGTAACAGTAAGGTAAGTACAATTTAGAAAGCGTAGCAGCTCTATAAAACATAACCAGCCAAAAAGTCATAAGACTTTAAATGTACGTATTACTCATCCTGAATTCAAGTAATTTTGGAAAAGATTCACTAAAGAAATTTTGTTCTGACTTCTAATTCTAAACCTTTAATATGTAAGTTTATATATCAACTTTATGTTCATTTGTATCTCTGAACTCTTGAGCTTCACTATTATGGATGTTGTCTTCCTTGTTTTTATAATGATACATTAGAACAAATAAAGAGTCAAAACATTTTAATATTATTAAACTATTCATAAACATATTAAATGATAAACTATTGTTTTTCTTGGCTAGCATTAAATGCTGACTACAGAAATGACTGACATGACAATTTAACTTATTTTTTTCAACAGAGCAACATCGAGAATTTTACTGGTAATGACGACATGAAATTAATAATAGCAAGGATAATTATGTTCAAAAAAAGGCAGGAGTGTAGTTTCTGCATAGGATCCCCTGCTAAAGGGGAGGGGGGGTGAATAAAAAATGTGTGGGAGGGGGAAAACACTAAGGGAGGGTGGGGGGTGTTGAAATGAAGTATTTTGCAGCAGGGGAAAAAAATCTTGTGTGTGCAGAATATACAACCCTTAAAGTAGGAGAAACTGACTATCAACAAAGCCTCATTTTCTGCTTAATATTTTAAGAATATTTTGAAACAATCGAAGACGACAATTACCTTGTTCTTAAACTCCTTAAGTTTAACAGGTGAATATTCGTCTGGCTTTCCATCTGTAACTGATTCATCCTGAATTTAACAAGATTGTTTACTTCCAAAGTAACCCGCGGATATTCTGTCAGATATTCGATTCAAAGTGCTGGATAGCTTTTCAAGATGTTCCTTCTCTAGAAGGCGAAAACTAACAAACAATGTATCTCATCCTTGTAAAGTGTAAAATAAGACAAAGACTTTTGAAAACGATCGTCAAAACACATGAGGTTTGTCTGTGTGCGTCATAGACGAAAAAGCTTGGGGGAGAGAGAGTAATTTGATGTAGGACTCTCTAGTGACATTTAGCATTATCGCATTGAGAGCTGATTTTTTTTCCATTAATCTGTTTCTAAAATTTTATTTTCAAAGCTAACTTTCTTTTTATAATCTTCCTTAGATAAATTTGAAATTGCAATAACCAGGGAAGGAGGGGACATTTTGCTGGTATTACACTAGTCCCAAAAGTTTAATAATGAGGTTTCCTTATTCGTTGGCTGCTTAAAAACTTATATTGAATTTTTATGGGTAGGTTCATTAAGTTGAGTGTCCAAACGTTTTAAACACTAGTTGTAATCTACAGAAGGGATAATTTTATGTATCTCCATTAGAAATGTACATCAATTTATCATCCATTGACTTATACCTTAAAATTCTTGCTCAAATAACATTCTTTGCATTAAACAAAACAAAAGATATATAAAATTCAAACCTGTAACCGTTTTCTTTTAAAATCTTTTGACACAAAACTGCCAAATATATCACCTAATCTCTTTAGATGATTACTCATTTTTAAACTTCTGAAAATATAAAAAATTTATAACAATAAAAACTATTTTTGTATATTTCAATACATACTAATTCATAAATCACTGTATGTAACAAACAATAGAAAATGTGAAAACAACAACACTCAACAGCCCAACAGTTATTAATTGACTAAGTTTCATCAGGGTGGAATATTTCATTTGAAGAAAAAGTTTAACCTATACTTTATCTTTTTGACTGTAAAAATTGTCAGCAAATAACAATATTCCTTCAAATTTTGACTAGCAAAAATATGAAGTAGTTCTTCTTCAGCAAAAAGATCCCTCTCTGATTATATAAACTAACTAGGTAAGACTATGAAAATATTCTCAGTAATAAACAAAGTTTTATCTATTTCAAAAAGAAATAATATCTGAATATTTCCAATTTTGGTTTAAATGCAATTTAAAGCTAAAGTTTCAATTAGGTATTTAATGAGTATTTACTAGAGATATGGAGATAAACAAATCTAAAAAAACTAAATTAAAATATATATTTCTAAATCAGTTTTTTCATATTTGGCATGGAAAGGGTAAAAATAAATCTCAGTCCCTTCATTACAGGGGTAGCTATTGTAACAATCAATTCTACAAAAAAAATCACGAAACCTTGAAAGTATTTGGAAGTATACCTATTTTGTTTTCTCATGTAAGTGAAGAGGGGTGTGTGAGAAGGGGAGGAAAAGAGGAATGGGGTTGTGGGGAAATTTTCCTTTAGAATCGTTTGTCAGAATATCATTCCCTTGTCCCTGCTTCTTTATAGCATTTAAATGATTAATCTATTTATCCCATTATCACTAAATTGTTATACTAGAGATCAAAATAGGGCATCTGAACAAAAAATAATTATATGCAGTTGTTCTATCTCTGAAATGAAGACTAGTATATATAAATAGACTAGACTTTAAATTTATCAATGCCTTGTTTGGAGATAACACAAATATGTAGCAGGTCCCTGAACATTTGTAATAACTATATAGATTAAAATTAGGCTGTTTTAAACACCAGTCCCCAAAGTTTTATAATGATATTTTCTTATTTGTTGGCTCAACTTCTTTGAGGACATTCATTAAATTTTGATTTGTTGGTACTGTCCAAACGTTTCAACTACTAATTGTAATCTACAGGAAGGGTAATTTTGTGAATCATCATTGGGGTTGTAACTTCAATAAAGTAACTGCGCTATGTTTCAAATTCTTAATTTTAATGATTCTTATTCTATATAGTTTTCCTAAAGTATTCATTATAATCTAGAGCATATCCAACAACAAACTTGTCAGGGATTTCAAATCCAACATAATCTGCACAAAAAAATATCAACAATTTTAAAGTATGAAAAAAATCCTTAATCGCTTACTCCAACAAAATATTTAATCTTCGGCAATTTCAAATGGAATTAATTGGCTGAATAGCAGCTTCTGGTAGCTTTATAAAATAATGAAACCCCCATCCACTTCATTTACCCCTCATCTCCTACTAGTTGAACGAACTGATCATTAAGTGATGTATTGTATATGTTAGGAACTAAATTGACGACAGTTTTCCACTGTCATGATTTCCACGTATATTCTAAATGCATTATTTTAATCATGTTGATTCCTGGAATGTAGCCAGAGCTAAGTGGAGTTCTTTTCCTCAACAAACAGGCAACCTGAACAAAATTAAGTTTGAGACTAAAATATCTTAAAAAGTCATTCTTCATTTAGGGGGGAGGGGTTATTGCAACCATCTCGTGTTCAGTATTCAGATAAACCAACAGCCGTTACTTTTCCAACTTTTTGTTCAATTTAGGAAAAATAGAACAACCAAGGATTACTCATGGCAAGTTTCATAACGAAATTCAGATTTTAAGTGCCATTTGCACACTGATTACGAGATGGTTGCATTACCCCCCCCCCCCTGAATCATTTGTATCGCAGATACCAAATAATCATTATTATTACGTAGTTACGTCCCTACAGTATCTACTTAACTTCTTTTTATCTCAGACACCCACTAAACAGACGTGTTAGGGTTGCTGTCACTTCTACGACTAGCCAAAGTACAATACTTATGTTTTTGACAAAAATTTCGTATTTTGCTGTATTTTGACAATACTTTTAAATTACAAGCACACTATTAACGCTGTCATTTACACAGTTTTATTGTCATTTTCACACCCATGAAATGTAATGTAATGATGCTGTAAAATTAACAGTATTTATAACAAAAAAGTACTGTTTTGTTAAGATTAAATATTTAAACTAGGGTTGGGCCGGATACTTTTTTGGCCGGATACCGGATATCCGGCTGATTTCAAATGCCGGATATCCGGTATCCGGCCGGATATCCGGTTAACGCCGGATATCCGGCAAATATCCGGTTATCCGGCCAAATTACCGGATATCCGGCCGGATAACCGGCCAAATTACCATATATTAAAGTAGCAAAAAAAATTTCTACAGAAATCTTATATAAATTTACATAAAGATAAACATAAAGATAAAAAATGTTCTTCTAGCTTCAATAATAAGAAAGTTATAGCCATTAAAAATTTTAAAAAGCAGAGATTTTTGGTGTAAAGTATAAAAATTATATAGCCGGATAGTTTTAATATCCGGTATCCGGCCGGATATTGAAAATGGCCGGATATCCGGCCACACCGGATATCCGGCCCAACCCTAATTTAAACTAAACGTATCTGCGCTAATCTGTATTTTTTTACTTTTATTTTTTTTGCTGATCTATTTATAAACAAAGTTATCCTTGTTATTATTTAAAATACTAGGTATACAGGACAACAAATGTAAACTAGAAATATTTTAAAAAGTTACCTTTACTGACTTTGGATTGTATTTGTTGATTGTGTTCAGTAGCTTGTTCATAGTTTTACCCGTGTCAATTATATCTTCTACTATAAGCACATTCTTACCTGTTTAGCAATACTTTAATATTTCATCTCCATCACTGAAGAAACTCAGGGTGGTAGAGGACATTGGGCTGTCTATTACACTAGTCCACAAAGTTTTATAATAAAGTCTTTTTATTCGTTAGCTTTATTTAATTTTGATTGGTTGTTTCATGAAGTTGAGATTCAAAACGTTTCAACGAGTAATTAAAATTGTGATCTGCATAAGGGGTAATTTTGTAAATCAACATTGGGGATTTACTTTAATTTATCGGCTATTGTATTATCTAAAGTTCCCTAGAAGAAACTTTATTAGTAAAACCTATAGTCTAAAATTAGGGTCTATTTGTCTAATTCTTAAATGCAGTTTGATAAAACTTTACGTAGGATCTAAAAGCTTTCTATAATCATAATTGTCTTTGTTGTTCGATTTTGTTTGTTATCTTTTTAGAAATCTTAAGGGACAATTAAGTACACACAAACAGCCAAAGCCTATCTAATGAAATGAAATATTAAATTCCTTGTAGACAGTCTAGATTGTCTAAACCGATGATATTCACCTCACCGCTAGACTCTGTATTCTCATATGATTTTAACCTAAATTATTATTAAAATCAAGTCCAGTTGTTTCATAGTTTTCTTTCTTTTTTGATGATGATAATAAAGAAACAAAGTCTTTAATCATTGATGAAAATTATATGCGTAAAAATAATATATCGATTGCTTTGTCACAGTCAAAAAGACACAAATTACGCATCACTTATTAAAAAAGGATGATTTCTCATGGGATTATGTAGGTATTAACCTTTCCTGGCCCTATAAGAAGCTTCATTGTAAAGGAAATCAAATACGGCTGATCGGTTAATGAGATCCTACATTACAAAAAGACAGACATCCTCCTGTTACCTTTATATTATGATTTTTGCTTAATATAAGATATTTACCTAATAAAGTCTACAGAAATGGGGACACTGCCATCATTATGATTGGAGTTCAGTCCATTTACTTTGTCAAGCAGGTCGGAGAAAAATTTGTAACCTCCCTTTAGAACACATATTGCGTGCAGAGGTTCCTTTCCCTAAAACAAGAAAAAGTAAGAAAAAAGATTTTTTCTAGCGGTCATTATTATATAGGGGTGTAGGACGATACCCTCCCCCATAAAAGTTATAAACCTTCTCTGGACCTATAAGGAGCCTCACTGCAAAGGAGAACCATATTGGTTCAGTGGTTAACGAGATCTTCAGCTACAAAAGGACATACAGACATCCTGTTTCTTTTATATAATGATTTATCTTTGTACTCATATCGATCTTTACAAACTTTTGCCTCTAAGCAAAATACATACATTTTGACTAACTAAAAGGGGTAGTTTCACGAAATGCATTTGAACTTAAGGGGGGGGGGGGCGAAAGTGACACTTTTTGTAACCAAAACTAAAAGTCAACAAAGGAACTCAACTAAAAAAAGAGTTACAGGTCTGAGATTTAGCATGGCAATTGCTTTATAGAGGTACAATATGGAACTGTGAAGAAACGGCGGCGCAACCGCCAAAAACCGCCGTTTCCCGCCGAATTTTTTTTAGCCTTTTCTCGGCGGTTTTCGGCGGTTGCGCAACTGTCATGCAAAATGTCAGACCTGTAACTCTTTTTTTAGTTGAGTTCCTTTGACTTTTAGTTTTTGTTTAAAAAAGTGTCACTTTCGCCCCCCCCCCCTTTAGTGAACCGCATATTTTGTCCTGGTTAATTGGTTAAACTACATTTATATGGCATATATTTTTAAAAAACTCAATTTTCTACCACGTAGTTTTTAAAAAATCAAGACTTGAAAATCGTCTTTTTAAATTGCATATATCACAAAAAGTTGATTTTCAAGTCTTGATATTTTCAAAACTACGTGGTAGAAAATTGAAATTCTTTCAAATATATGCCATATAAATATAGTTTAACCCATTAACTAGCAAAAAAATATGCGGTTCACTAAATTAAGTTCAAATGCATTTCATGAAACTACCCCTTTGACAGGCAAAAATGTTAAAGCAAAATAGATTTCATGAATTTCAAATAAATCATTAGAATAAAATACCTGATTGTAGAAATCATAGAAGATATCTCTAGCTAACTTCTCTATTCTATCCTAAATAAAAAAAAATATTTTTAATTCCTATTACTAAGTAGTACTTAAATCTTCATGTCCACTCTTTTACATTTTAGATATACATGAACATATGTTGAAATCTAAACATGAAAATTGAAACAACCATCTTCCTGAAAAACCTTGGGAAACTTATGAGAGAATTTTAAGCGAAAGTATGTGGAAGAAAACGGAGAATATTACTTATAAAGATACCAATCATCTGGAACCATTTCAATCTATCTTATATTGTTCAGTAATAAAAATGTGTGTTTTCCATCAAAGCGCCCGGCGAGCACAGAACCCCCTCTTTAATTTTTATATTGAATGTGAGGTAGGGGGTATCTTTTTTTCCAGGGCTACCCTGCACACAACATAAACTAACCTAACTTTACCTAAAAAAAACAAAATATTTCCCCCCCCCCTTATTTTTTATCTTATTAAAAAAAGGGGGTTCTGTGCTCGACTCGGCACTTTGGAGTGCAAATAAAAATATTACTGTCACGAGACTCATAATGTTTAATTAGTTTTTGCAGTGCAACTTATGGATATGGTTGTCCTTGCAGTTATTTACTTACTTGAATAGTACCATGGGTGATAAGAACATTGCTGACACAACCCTCGTAATGTTTAGGCACACAAAACAGATCGGTTGGAAATCCTAAGGTTTTTAATAGGTTGTTACATTTTTATGCATGAGAATGAGAATTTTTATACTTCTACTCTACATCTGTTTGTAGCTTAATATATCGCTAACCGCTGAACAGATACGGTTCTCCTGTACAATATATCTTCCTTAGGGTCTAGGAAAGGTTCATAACTATTTTGTAAGAGGGTGGAAGATGAACGTATGTATAATTTTTGGGGATAGTCCCTTTCGTGGCAACGACCATTAAGGGGCGATACGTCGTATTTTTAAAATGGCTTTTGATATGTTATTTTAGGTTAGGTTAGGTGATTGCCCCACAGGGTTAGGCAATTGGCCCCGCAGGGGCTAGAAATAAGAGAAAAGTTGCTGTGAAAAAAATGAAGAATCGCCCCTTATGCTCCACGAAAGGGACCATACCCTAATTTTTTTCTATGAATTTAAAAATGTAAAACCATTCCTTCGCAGTCATCTGATATTTTGAGAACCCTGTCTAAATCCAAGCTTGCCATTTTTAAAATCTGAAATTTGAGTATTTTACATAAGATTAAATATCTAAATTATAATATTTTAAACTGATAACAATATAACTAAATACATATAAACTTAAATATCACAATATAATATGGCTATTTTGAATAGTAATATTATGCAATTTGCAATTAAAATGTAACTAAGGTTGATTATTATTGACATCAGTCTTGACAGTTTTGATCTTTTCAGCGCAGGCCTTCACCTCCTTCTGTAATTTTCTTGCCTTGGTGTTGACCATGTCCCACCAGGTCAGGAAGGTACAGGCATAACCGAACCCAATCTAAAAGCATTGAGGGATATTTTAATCGTAGAAAAATCGTTAAGCCTCTATTTAAAAAAAAAAATAGCAGACACTTTTAATTGATCTTGACAGTCCTAGATGGTTTTGTGCTTTTATTCAGGTCTCAAGGTTCTTTCACTTCAAGTTAGAGCTTATTATAATGACTATCTTTTAAAGTCACAAAGATATGACAAGAAAGATATGGATAGAACAATATCCAATAAATTGATCACCACCTATTTCTAATGCAAAATCATACCAATAACGTAATAAGAAAAAGAATTGGTTTTTAATTAACATACTTAAATAATTAAAAGCAAGCTTTTCTATAATAAAGATATACCTGTAAACTTGGATGCCATTGAACGACACTGCCACCCATTCCTTTCCAGCCAATGTATCCATCTCTACCTGATTTCAACAATCTCTCCTTCATTGTGTCATCTTCATAGTCCTGTTTTTTATGCAAGTTTTAACTTTTTGATTTAAAGGTTGAAATAAGGCGGAAAGTGGCTTTATAAAGAGGTATTATTTTCAATACTGAACAGTTCATACCTATTAGAATTCTAATTTCCATAATTTAAGGAATAAAAAATGACACCAGTCTGAATTCTTAACAATATAATTTCTTCGGTTTTTAGAACATAATAAACAATATGTTTTGTTGATAATAACAAATAAAATAAGGGGGGGGGGGGTAATGCAACCATCTCGTAATCAATGATTAAATGGCACTTAGAATTCGAATTTCGATCTAAAATTTTTCATGAGTAATCCTTGGTAGGTCTATTTTCCCTAAATCGAGCAAAAAGTTGGAAAAGTAACGGCTGGCGGCTCAGCCGTTTAGCCGTTTTTGCCTATTTTCAGGGCAAATTCATCATTAATTACGTAGGAATCAACTTTTTAAAACATATTTTTGGTTTAATTTATTTTAAGTGATAGCAATAACCATTTTTAAAAATTTCTAGTACCAACAGCTACCGGCTAGAACCGTTTGATAAGGTTTTTGAGCGAGAAAAAGTATTATGTGGAGATAGGTTTTGTGACTAATATGCTCTTAAGATTGGCAAAACGGCTGAGCCGCTAGCCGTTAACCGTTATTTTTCCAACTTTTTGTTTGATTTAGGGAAAATAGACCTACACTTATTCATGCAAAATTTCAGATGGAAATTCGAATTTTAAGTGCCATTTAATCACTGATTACGAGATGGTTGCATTAACCCCCCCCCCCCCCCCCCTTTAATGAAATAGGTAGCAAATATTATTGAATCAATGATAATTCAATTCATTGTTAGTTAAAACTTTCCTTATACATATTGACACCACCTTGTGTGAATTCAGTCCTGTAAACAACAGATACTTTAAATAACTGTACAGAGAGGTTTGAATAGATATTCAGTTCTCATATAAAAAAGATAGAATATGCATAAACACCCAGAAATCACAAAACAGTGTATAGATTAGATGCGCTTGTCATAGGAATCTTCACTAAAGATGACAACTGTATATCTTTAATAGCAGCCGAGAAAATCAAATTTGCAGACTGGCTGACGGACAGACAAAGTGAAAATAAATATTTAGCAGCTACTAAAAGAACAAAGGGGGGGGGGTTTTAATGCAACCATCTCGTAATCAATGTATAAATGGCACTTAGAATTCGAATTTCGATCTGAAATTTTGCATGAGTAATCCTTGGTAGGTCTATTTTCCCTAAATCGAACAAAAAGTTGAAAAAGTAACAGCTAACGGCTCAGCCGTTTAGCCGTTTTTTGGCTAGTTTTAGGGCAAATCTGTCAAAAATTACGTAGAAATCAACATTTTAAAACATATTTTTGCTTTAAATCATGTGAAATGATACAAAAAATATTTTTTTAGATTTCTAGTACTAGCAACTACCGGCTAGAATCGTTTTAAAACTTTTTGGATTGGAAAAGAGCATTATGTGGAGAGAGGTTTCGTGATTTATTTCCATAGAAAAAAGCCAAAAAATTACTAAGCGGCTGAGCTGCCAGCTGTTAGCCGTTACTTTTCCAACTTTTTGTTCGATTTAGGGAAAATAGACCTACCAAGGATTACTCATGCAACATTTTATATCGAAATTCGAATTCTAAGTGCCATTTATACATTGATTACGAGATGGTTGCATTAAAAACCCCCCCCTTATTTGACTGAGCTGGATCTTTAAATCATTTTAGTGGTGAACCAGATCGGGGTGCGCCAAATTTCAGCCAATCACAGCACAGCATTTGATAAATGCCGCGCTGTGATTGGCTGAAATTCGGCGCACCCCGATCTAAATCACCATTAGAATGATTTAAAGATCCAGCTCGGTATAACATTCAAATCTAATTGAGACAAAAAAATTATTCTTCATACATTAGAAGAAAAAAAAAATATGCTGCAATTGTTATCAACAGAGTATTTTCTAAAGCATCTGTTCCTGGCCATATTAAACTGTGCATCTGGTCTACAAACAGGATTAGCATGCAGCAGCTGCCAGGCTCCAGGTGTTATGATGGCCTCCCCCTCCAGCTGCTTCCCTTCTAAAGACATAGCCGCGGCCAGCTTTGCAAGTGCTCTACAGATCAATCCTTAAAATCTAAAACTTATTTGAACTTAAAAAAGATTATTTTAAAAAGTTTTTAGTTTATTTTGCATTTTATTTAAGGAAGCTACTCTTTATTTAGTTAATGTGCATATGACCGCATTTAATCGTATTAAAGAAAAATTAGAATCAAGACAATTCAATATTACCTACCAACAGCATAACAATTCTAGTCATGTTATGATTTTTTAAAAATGTTATACTTTTCAACATAATCATTCTCATTGATCAGCAGACAAAGTTTTTTTTAAGGATGCATCCCTGGCACTGGCGTGAACACTTCCGGCCGGCGATTCTCCCTCCCGCCACACCGAACTGTTAAAGAATAATGGTATTTGTTCCCCTGGATCGCCATCCTGCTTATTTCCCTTGAACATTGGCGCAAATCCTTGCTTTTCATACTCCATAAACTTCTTCTTAAAAGACTTCAAAATTTTTCCAAATACAAAAACATTGTGCTCCACTTCGGCCCCGAAGGCGTTGGGTATAAGGCTCTCCATGATGGCCTTGGGAACGGTCATTGCCTTCAGTGGATAGGTTCGCGCAATTTCGTCCTTGGTCAGCCCGAGGTGTACGTCAACACCATGCTTCTCATAAAATTCTCGCCTTGAATATGTTTTATCTTTCATAGGTACAAAGTAGAATAATATATGTCCGATTGTCTGTATTAAGCGTAAGTTCTCATTATCTTTTAGACCAATTGATATTATATCCTTATATGAAATATCCCTACTGGCGGCTGTATTTATACCTACATAACAGTAGTTCAATATTTAAGATGAAAAACCTTTTTATAGACAATATATTTGTTTTGAAATAATATAAGGGGGGGGGGGGGAAGTTTTGCCACTTTCGCGTAATCCGTGATTATTAGGCTAGGTATTGATGTGAGACTATAGGTTATTTGGGATAAAAGTTTACTTTTGGGTAGTACTTCACGTATATTTAATCATTTTTTGGATAGGTCTCCAGGTTCAAGTGCTGCAGGCTGGAAGGGGGTTTCTGGACAGGTAAAAAAAATTTAAAATTTTTGTTTGAAGAGTTAGAGATCAAATTATTAAACAAAATATGCATCTTTATGGATATTATTGACATATCAGAAGAAAAAATTAAAATCGACCTCCAGGTTCAGGTGCTGCAGGCCTCCAGGTCCACTCTGGACAGGAAAAAAACAAGTTTTTTATTTGAAGAGTTAGAGGTTAACTTATGAAACAGAATATGTATATTTTTTGATATTTTTGACATATTTGAAGAAAAAATTAAAATCGGCCTCCAGGTTCAGGTGCTGCAGGCCTCCAGGTCCACTCTGGACAGGTAAAAAACAAGTTTTTTTATTTGAAGAGTTAGAGGTCAACTTCTATAACAGAATATGCATATTTTAATATTATTGACATATTTGAAGAAAAAATTAAAATCGGCCTCCAGGTTCAGGTGCTGCAGGCCTCCAGGTCCACTCTGGACAGGTAAAAAAACAAGTTTTTTATTTGAAGAGTTAGAGGTCAACTTATAAAACAGAATATGCATCTTATTTGATATCATTGACATATTTAAAGAAAAAAATAAAATCGACCTCCAGGTTCAGGTGCTGCAGGCCTCCAGGCCCACTATGGACAGGTAAAAAATCAAATTTTTTATTTGAAGAGTTAGAGGTCAACTTATAAAACAGAATATGCATATTTTTTTTTATATAATTGACATACTTGAAGAAAAAATTAAAATCGGCCTCCAGGTTCAGGTGCTGCAGGCCTCCAGGTCAACTCTGGACAGGTAAAAAAAATAAAAAAAATCTAATTTGACATATCTGAAGAAAAAATTAAAACCTGCCTCCAGATTTAGGTGCTTCGGGCCTCCAGGTCCACTCTGGACAGGTAAAAAAGGTTAAAGGTCAACTAATAAAACTGAATATACATTTTTTTTGGATGTTATTAACATATTTCAAGAAAGGATTAAAATCGGCCACCAGGTTCAGGTCCACTCTGGACAGGTAAAAAATTGGAATTTCTTATTTAAAGAGTTAGAGGTCAGTTATTAAAACAACATTAGCATCTTTTTAGATGTTATTTGTATATTTGAAGAAAAAAAAAATCGGCGTCCAGGTTCAGGTGCTGCAGGCTTCCATGTGAACTTTAGAGGCTATTTCCAGGTACATTTCCTATTTATTTGATTTCCCCCCTACTTTTTTTCTATTCTTTCTATTCTATTTCTTTATTTAAACCTAGTAGTTATCATATTCATTGAAACTTTTTGATGGATCCCAGTGACCGCTGTTGGCCGTTGGCCAGATAAATATCCAGAAAGGTAATTTTTGAGGCCTGCAGGATCTGAACATGAAGTCCGATTTTAATTTTTTCTTCAAAAATATCAGTAATATAAAAAAGAAGCATATTCTGTTTTATAAGTTGACCTCTAACTCTTCAAATAAAATTTTTAGATTTTTTACCTTTCCAGAGTGGACCTAGAGGCCTGCAGCACCTGAACCTGGAGGCCGATTTTAATTTTTTCTTCAAATATGTCAATAACATCAAAAAAGATGCATTTTCTGTTTTGTAAGTTGTCCTCTAAATCTTCAAATAAAAAATTTGATTTTTTACATGTCCAGAGTGGACCTGGAGGCCTGCAGCACCTGAACCTGGAGACTGATTTTATGTTTACTTCAAAAATGTAAATAATATCAAAAAAGATGCATATTCTGTTTTATAAGTTGACCTCTAACTCTTCAAATAAAAAATTTGATTTTTTACCTTTCCGGAGTGGACCTAGAGGCCTGCAGCACCTGAACCTGGAGGCCGATTTTAATTTTTTCTTCAAATATGTCAATAACATCAAAAAAGATGCATTTTCTGTTTTGTAAGTTGTCCTCTAAATCTTCAAATAAAAAATTTGATTTTTTACATGTCCAGAGTGGACCTGGAGGCCTGCAGCACCTGAACCTGGAGACTGATTTTATGTTTACTTCAAAAATGTAAATAATATCAAAAAAGATGCATATTCTGTTTTGTAAGTTGTCCTCTAACTCTTCAAATAAAAAATTTGATTATTTACCTGTCCAGAGTGGACCTGGAGGCCAGCAGCACCTGAACCTGGAGGCTGATTTAGATTTTTTCTTTAAAAATGTCAATATTATAAAAAAATATACATATTCTGTTTTATAAGTTGACCTCTAACTCTTTAAATACAAAATTTATTTTTTTACCTGTCCAGAGTGGACCTAGAGGCCAGCAGCACCTGAACCTGGAGGCTGATTTTAATGTTTTCTTCAAATATGTCAATAATATCAAAAAAGATGCATATTCTGTTTTATAAGTTGACCTCTAACTCCTGAAATAAAAAATTTGATTTTTTACCTGTCCAGAGTGGACCTGGAGGCCAGCAGCACCTGAACCTGGAGGCTGATTTTAATGTTTTCTTCAAATATGTCAATAATATCAAAAAAGATGCATATTCTGTTTTATAAGTTGACCTCTAACTCCTCAAATAAAAATTTTTATTTTTTTACCTGTCCAGAGTTGACCTGGAGGCCTGTAGCACCTGAACCTGGAGGCCGATTTTAATTTTTTCTTCAAATATGTCAATAATATTAAAAAATATGCATATTCTGTTTAATAAGTTGACCTCTAACTCTTTAAATAAAAAACTTGATTTTTTACCTGTCCAGAGTTGACCTGGAGGCCTGCAGCACCTGAACCTGGAGGCCGATTTTAATTTTTTCTTCTGATATGAAATAACATCCATAAAGATGCATATTTTGTTTAATAATTTGATCTCTAACTCTTAAAACAAAAATTTTAAATTTCTTTTACCTGTCCAGAAACCACCTTCCAGCCTGCAGCACCTGAACCTGGATACCTATCCAAAAATGATTAAATATACGTGAAATACTACCCAAAAGTAAACTTTTATCCCAAAAAACCTATAGTCTCACATCAATACCTAGCCTAATAATCACGGATTACGCGAAAGTGGCAAAACTTCCCCCCCCCCCTTAGTCCATTACACTAAACAGTTATGATTCTCCTTTAGTGTGAAGCTTTTCAAAGGAATAGGAAAGGTTTATTACAGTTTTGGGGAAAGGTACCGCCATCCTAAAAAATGCCCCTAAATTTTTATTTCTTCTTAAAACTAAAATGTAATTAGAGGGTCCACTCAACCCCCCTCCCCCCTTCTTCGTGTGCCCCTAGGCTATGATAAGAACAAGTAACTACCTAATATAGGCACCAAGTGTGACATTATCTGGAATAGCGCGGCGCACAACCTCATTGATAATCCAACCCCCAGTTAGATTGTGATACTGACGGGGAGTTTCTTCGGGAAATATTTGCTTATTACCCCCAATCAATGAAGCCAGTGTACCTTAAGAAAATTGTATTATTAGTGGAAAGGGCTATCTTCACACAGAGATTATTCTACATTTCAAAAGCCAAAGTTGACTATGCACCAGTAAAAGCAAGTAAAGTCCCGCACAAAATATTTTTAAACTAAGGAAATTTTAAAAACACAATTAGAAATCTTTTAGTCTAGGAATGATCAAATGTTTTGTTGAGTTCTAAATGCAAAAATCAATGTATATGTCATTTAAGGCTATTAACAATAATACTAATAATGATACTATGCAATTGATGACTTAAATGTATACATACGCAATTCGATATAAATTCAATGGTCCCTTTTCCCCCCATTATGACCAAATGATCAAACAGCCCTAAGTAACAAAATAGCTCACCTTTGTGAAGATGATCTTTGAGTGTATGTTCAGGATCCACAGGGAAATGAAGGTTGGCAAGACCACTCTCATGCCGAAGCACATCTTCAACCCTGACATCATAAGAGCGTTACAACTTTTAATAATTCGATGCAATTGATTGATAAGATTGTATTTGTACTAAGTCTGATGGATGATTACAGAAAGCGATATTTTATACTGTATATATCTTTTTAGCATCATAATTTAAACACATGCTCAGGTCCTAAAGACGTCCAGGGGGTTAAGGTAAAGGGGTGTTCACTCCCACAAAAAAAATGAAAATATGTTAGATTATCCCCCCCCCCCCCTTAGAAAAAAAACCGTTGAAAACCCTAATCCTCCCCCACCCAAAAAAAATCTAAATAAGAAGCTTTGTCGTCCGGCCTTGATTGTCCCTATTTATAGGGATTGGGAAGTGTATAAGATACTAAGACAACAATGTTGTAACCCTTCCTGACAGCTGGTTTGCTGGCAAACTCAGGTATATAGTTGGCCACCGGATCCCCATACTTGATGAGTCCTTGGTCTGCCAGGCTGGCCACAGCTATGGCTGTTATCACTTTTGAGGAACTGAAAACACACTGAAATTTTTATCATTGTCAAATTGATATTTTATAGGGTCAAACACAAAATACCTATACCACAAGAAGACATGTTTTCCCCAAATTTTCAACGATTTTTTTTGTTTGATTAGAAGCAGATTTGGATTTTAAAAAATACTGGGTATTTAAACTTAAAAGTATTTGTTAAATCATTTTTTTGTCACTAAACATGAGTTTATCAAATCTATCTGTAGGTGTACAAGAAATGTATGTTCAGAATTTTCTTTTTTACATGCATTGTCTTATCTTTCTTGAAACTTAATAAATCAATCATTTGCATCTATTCTTTTTCATTCTCTTAACCAACCTATTCACAATAATACTGCATGTACATCCACCTTAATAAATCATCTTTACTAATGAAAAATTCTTCCTTAAAAGCAAAGCTATCTTTTTTTAAAATGACCTGTAGACTATCTCCATTATAAGTTTCGTCCCCTTCTGCTGAACCCCACAAATCTATAACTTTCTTTCCTTCCACATACACACATAATTGAGCATCTCTTTCTTTTCCTGAAAAACATTTTACTTATTGCCATATGAAAAGCACTTGCGGCTATTCTCCTTGAAGCCTCTAGGGGCAGTTGAGGGATGGAGGTGAGGGGCCACCCACAAATCTAAGTTTATATAAAATAAAGATGGAGAAAATTTAAGAAAGGCTGTTCTTTTGTGAGGGGTGGGGGGGAGGGGGAATTTTATCCTGACGCAATTTCTTTTGAGAAGGTGGAGGTATCCTTTCTCCAAATAGTAAGAAAACCTTCCTTTTTTCTATAAGAAGCTTCACTGTAAGCTAGAGACAAGCGAAAAAAATTAGTATAGGTAGAGGATTCAGAATTTATTCAAATACCTGTTTTAAAATTTTTGACAAACATTTGTTTAACAGATTCATATTCTTCATCACAGCTTCCCCCTGTTGTCAAAAATAATGAAATTTGAAAAATATATATTTTATATATTATTTAAATTTTCGTTGTCCGCGTAGTCGAAAATAAGAAGAGACAATGATCTTTAACAGAAATAAAGAGACAGGAAAAAAGACCTTATTTATTAACCTTTTTTTAGTAACGCTTTTTTGCTCTTTTTAAAGTAATTTCCATCCGCCCAAGTCACTTACAAAACTTGTCTTTTTCTGCAGCTATGAAGGATAGATATCTGTTTTTATTTGTGTAAATTCCTCTAATAATGAGTATTTACACTCGGACCTTTCTTGGTTGTGTTTAATTTCAGTTTATATGAATGATTAATGATCATCAACTAAAATTGTTTACGTAAATTCCACTATTTGACGGAGCATGTTAAACAAAAAATAAAACAGGCTAACATACCAACTCTTAAATGATATCTAAGTCGCTTTCTTTACCACGAATTATCTTTAAAGTATATTTAATGCATAATTAGACAATTACGAGACTTAATAGACAATATTCCTAAAGGTGAAGTAGAAGACATTGAAACAAACGAACAAACGAATTATGCGTAAGTCGCGCGCTACTAATGACAATAAATAAATAATTTTTCTTTTTAGCACTAATAAATATTCCATTATTCCTGCCTATAATAGTTGTAGAGCTGTATTTATTTCCCATTTTTTATCTGAAAATTAAGTAATTTTTAATCCATAAATTAAATATTTTATTTGAAAGAAAATAAGAACATATATCATGAAAATTTGTGTATTTTAATTTTATTAGCACACATCTTTTGATTATAAAGCTTTAGTTTATTTAGAAAACTAGGTAAAGAATTGATGTCAATATTTAAAGTTGTGTCACGACTATTTAATGTTTTACATATAAACAAATATATTCTTATTATGTATACATAAATATGTACTTTAAAATTTAGTAAAAATACTTATGTGCGGAAAATTTACACACCGACAGAATAAAACTTATCAAAAAGGATAGTTTCTAGAAAAGTTTTTGCGTTATAAAATAAAAAAAGATTACTGTCCTTTCTTGTACAGAAAATAATAACACACACATCTTACTACTTTGACATTTAGACATCCAATTCTGCTTGAAACGACGTGAAATTTATTGATGGCAATCCGTCGAATTTTTGGGCCGGATTCGAATTCCGGATTCTTAAAAGAATCCGTCAAAAAAAGTGGCGGATTCCGGATTCTAGCAATATTTTAAAAGGATTTTTTTAAATTTTAAAAATTAAGTGCTACATATGTCCTAAAAATCAATGTTCTTGGTGTTCTCTATAATTCACTTCCGAGAATCGAACCAGATTTTAAAAGATATTATATATAATGATGAAAATCTTTGCCTTCAAAGAGGAGGAGTTGAAAGAAAAAACTCAAGACGCTAATTTTAGCCTACCAATTAAGAATCCGGAATCCGCTATTAAAAAACGGATTCCAGATCCGGATTGCCAACCCTAGTGAAATTATTTTATTTCAGCCCTCAAAAAGTGAAAATCTATTGAAAATCGACTAAATTACCATACAAATGACAAGAAAAATTTTCAAAAATGAAAATGGTGGATAAGATAAAAACTACATGTCTTTGCAAATAAAAGATTAAAATGATACAAAATATTTTTCAGGGATCAGAAGCCGCCATGAATATCAAAAAAATGTGGTACAACTTTTTTGTGAATGCATGCCCAGGTTATTGCACTTTAGTTATTTAAAATAATATCAAATCATATGTTTAATTTACATACAAACAAAAATTTAATTAAGATATCAATATATTTTTATATTTATGCGTTTAGAACTACATTAAATAATCTCAAAATAACAATACTTTAATCACAAAATTAATTAGTTACTAAAATGAAACAAATCACAGTAAATTAAAAATTTCTTGTACTTTTACAAGTGATGATAACAAATTATTCATATACTGTATTTAATAAATTTATTATTATGATCATTAAAGCAAATTAAATGTTTATCTTAATTTCTTAAATTAAAGATAACGAAATATTATATACCTATATCATACAAATTTTTAAAAATCTTTGGATTTCAAAATAAAAATAATACTCAAATAAACAAAAATATTCTAAATTGAAAGCCCTGCTTTCTGCCTACACATTCTCATAGTAGCCCTAAATAAAAAATAAAGAGTTTATAAGTAGTAATACTCGCGGACTAATCGTAAGGTGTAACGCGCCCATTATTTATCTTAGACTAGATGGAGATAACTTTTGCTAAGCGACTAAGACAATTAAGGGCTCTTACGCAAACCTAGTTTGGAATTTTTTAAGAGAAAAAAATATAATTTTATGGGGTACTATTGTTGCGGGCTATCCTAACCTTTACTTGACCTAACATAATCCTTAAAAATAGGGTTTTCCAAAGTTTGATTGCAAAATAAGGCACACTTTGTTTTATCAAATCAATAAAGAACAGAAAATAATAGGTATTACCTGAGTAAAAATTGTTTTCTTGACAAATTTCTGACATGTTTCAAAAACGTTTCCACATCAATGACGTCACGATTCAACGCCTCGCCGAGGAAATAAATGGCGTCTTCCGTGGCGGACTCTTCGGCGTAGGCGGCCATCAGCTGGCGGTAGAGCGGTGCGGATGCGGTTACCGCGTCATCCACGTCCAGGTCGTTAGTATTTTCGTCAAGTCTAGCGGTGATTTAATCATATTAATAAGGGGAGGGGGGGGGGGGGTAATGCAACCATCTCGTAATCAATGCGCAAATGACACTTAGAATTCGAATTTCGTTATGAAACTTGGCATGAGTACTATTTTCCGTAAATTGAACAAAAAGTTGGAAAAGTAACGGCTGTCGGCTTAGCCGGTTTTTTTTTGGCTATTTTCAGGGCAAATCTATCATATATTACATAGGGATCAGCTTTTAAAAACATATCTTTGCTTTATTTCAATTACCAGTTACCTTTTTTAATTTTCTAGTAACAGTCGCTACCGGCTAGAAGCAGCTGTAAGCGGCTGGAAGAGTTTTAGAGGTCAAAGGGGCCATACAAATGACAAATAAGTTTTTTTTTAAAACGATGAAAGGAAAGGTTTAAAACTAAAAAAATCTTTTAACTAAAAATGATTTCCTAGTAGCAAGTTCTGACAATTCTGTATTTTTCTCCTCCATAATTCTGATGGAGTTGTCTAATTGTTCTGATTCACTGGCAAGGTTTTCAGTCATCTGGCTCAATCTAAACAAATATTCAGAGAATGAAAATTATCAGTAATTTCCCTTAAAGTGAAATGTGGAGCACAGAAACCGCCCCTCTTATTTTGAAAATAATCTGAAAATTGAGTGGGGTGCAATGGTTACTTTTTCATTTGTTTGATATTACCTTAGTTCAGGTTAGGCTAGGTTATATTGGAGAGTTAGGCCAACCCCCACCCATATTTTTTTACTTATTTAGAAAATAAGGCAAGTGGGGGTTCGGTGCTCGATAGGGACTTTGAGGGAAAGCATGAAAAATCTTCAAAGAAATGCAAATTTATTCACCTTATCTTTCCGTTATTAAGGTCTTCATTCATTTTCTGTAAGGAAAGATGTTCAGCTTTTAGGGTAGAAAATTCTTCCCAGATACGTCTACGCACTTTCTCTTCTACAGCAGACAGGATACTTGCCTGCAAATAAAAACAGGGATGAAAACATCAATAAAAGCGAAGTTGAACAAATAAGATGGTCAGATAAACGAACATTAACAACGCATCTAATATAAATCATATTTAGCTGAAATATCATCATATTAAAATAGATTTACGAATTTTCTGAAAATGATTAAAGAGTTGCTACGGATCTAAGTTGTTTAGGATTAAATATTGAAATCGAATGTTAATAAATCTATGAGTTACGGACGGTCGGACCGACCGTAAGCGTAGAAATGCTTCGCTTTAAATAACTTCAGATGCATCTTTTTACAAGAGACAATTTCATTAATAAAATAATGAACTTATTGCAATGAGGTTACTAAATTATATGTTTTGTTAAAATCTTAAATTCCTACCCTAAAGATAAGGATATTGGGTACAATAGCCTGCAAGTGTTACTGTCCCCCCAAAGGATTGTGAACTCATTTTCTAATTCGTTAGCCTACAAACTTTGGGGTATGTGAGGTTGAATAATGAATAGTCCAAGAATTGTTCACTAATACTCTTCTACTAAAGAGGTAATCTTATTCATCATAATATTGGGGTTGTACATTAATTTATCACATATTGCCCTATCCCTTTAACATAATGAAAATTACCTTGATATGTTCATCCGCAATGCTGCTATTACTCTCCGCACTATCCTGAGTCATGTAGCTGCCAGCTGCTGGCATACCTGAACAGTAACAATCAAGGAAATGTTAGGACAGGTAGCTGGACCAAATATATGTCATGTGCTGCTAATTGGCAATATGCATCGGTCACAATTGATAAACAAGTATTACTTAGAATAGAATAGCTGCTAAAAATACTTAGTTTCATATAATGACCAATAAAATCACAATTAAGCTAAGATTATTGATCAAGAAGGAAAGCAACATTGGACTGAAAATTACGGTAGTACCCAATGTTCTCTAACTACGACTTTTAATTCGTTAGATCTAAAAATTTGGGTACTTTTATTGATTTTTTGATTGCTTTGGTTTTAACTAGAAGTTTCAAAGCTTTTTAACCAATAGTCTTAATATACAGAAGGATTAATTTTGTTTATCAACATAGGCGATTTAAATATCAATTTATCGTCCAATGTTATCCCTTAACATCAATATTAATTAGGGTTTGCAATCCGTATCCGAATCCGGGATCCGCCAAATTTTTAGACAATTTTGGAATCCGAATCCGGAATCCGTTTTTTAATAGCGGATTCGGATTCTTAATTGGTAGGCTAAAATTAGCGTCTTGAGAACATTAATTTTTAGGACATAGCACTTAAATTTTTTAATTTTTAAAAAACGCCGTTAAAAATATTGCTAGAATCCGGAATCCGAATCCGGAATCCGCAAAAAATAAGAATCCGGAATCCGCGGGAATCCGCCTTTTTTTGGACAGATTCTTGTAAAATTTGACGGATTGCCATCCCTAATATTAATAATGCATTCTACAAAAATATAACCAAGTGAAATATTAAGGGATATGCTGATTGTAGACCATCATCTCTATCAAATTTGCAACAAAAAAAAGACGTACCATATCCAGAAGGAGGGTATCCGCCTGATTGTTGTTGGGGGTAGCCAACCTGGACAGGAGGGTACCCTAAGGGAGCTGGAGGCGGGTATCCTGATCCTAAAATCAAAAACGGATCTATAGGATAAAAGTATTGAAAAAATGAATTAATAATAAGGTTGTCAATTAACGATTATTTTAAAGTATCCAGAACAGGCGATCAGACACACAGAGTTACAGAGAATATGCTCGTCGGTTAATAAATCTTTAAAATTTAGCCTTTTTAGCCCTTATGAGTTTAGCAGCCCTGTTAAATTGCCAAATTAGGACCAGAGGACAAACAGACATCCAAAATGAGTAAAAGAGTAGTTTTGCTACTGAAATGCATAGTTGGATCTTGAGTCACTAAATAAAAACGATAAGACAATCTGTATCTTCTGATTATTTTAAAATCAAGAGAAGATTCCCTCTGACTCAACCTACTGAGTGATGTATTTCAGAGTGAACAAGCTTTTACCACAACGGAAGGTGAGCCACACTTCTTAATTAAATTTTCTACCTGAAGGAGGATAGTTTGGGTAAGGGGAGTAATTCTGTCCGCCCCCCGGATATGGCGGATAACCGGGATATCCTGCAGCTGGATAAGGCAAGGCGTGTGACGGCTGGGCATCCGCAGACGTTTTCCGGCTGTAAACTGGCGGCTGCTCACTGAAATGTTATATAAAAACTTATCATTTAAATAATTTTAAAATGAATGAAAAATAAGTTGGGGGAGGGGGGGGGGCACAGTGGGATTTTTGGTCATTTTTTAAATTTCCTCAATTTTGAGTTAAATGTCCCAAAGGCTAGTATTACCATTCAAAAGTTGCCATACAACAGTTTTTTTGATTTACTACAATATTAGGCAAAATACAGCCGTTTTGCTGAACGTGGTCAAAGGAATATTTTTAAAAAGTGAAATTTTTCATTAAAATCATCATACATTGCTTTTCCTACTTTTTCCTAGAATAAATTGGTGTAAAAATCTGATTAAATGATATGTAACAATATTTCATTGATATAGACAGATGTTTCTACTTTAAAATGCCAAGAAAAATAAAAAAAGTTGTCATAAATCTGTAATTTAAAATCCAAGAACACCTCAAATTGCATCTTAAAATAACATGTATTTTTTACGTTTAAAGGTTTTTCTAACTTGGGGCTACGAGGTGCCAAAAGTTATTTAGGCCCTGATTAAATTCAAGTATTCATAATTCAAGATTAGTTCATAACTCTTGGCACCTCGTAGCCCCAAATTAGTAATTCAGCTTAGAAAACAGACACTGAAGTTTTATTAATATAAATTAAATACCATTATGAAGTCAAACTACTAAAAATTTATATAATTTAATAACACACATATTTAATCTTTAAAGGTTACCTTTCCGTTTTTAATAGAGAAGCTATTCTGTATATGATACGTCCGTCTGTTGGTACATCTGTCTGTTAGAAACAGTATTAGGGAAAACGTGAATTTCTCGGCTGCTTTTTAAAAGACTTTATTACCATACTAAGAAGCATCCAGATTATAATTTACTAAGTCCTTCAGTCTATCGATAATGGTCTGACAACCAGTTGATTTATATTTGAACAAGGATGACAACATTCATAAAAGCAAAGCTCTGAAACGGGGTGGCAGACAAACATTAACTCTTGTAGAGCGTGAATATGTAAAATATATATAAATACGTCTTGTCAAAATTTTGCCTAAAGAGGACTATCCACGAACGAGAGCACATGATTCTAAGTACCTTCCAGCATTGATCCTAAGTATTTTCTTTCAGAATATAATAGGTCAACATATATTATTAATATATTGTAGAGAAAATTTATGTTTCACCATGTTTTTTTAGGTATTTTAATTGATTTTGAAAACTTTTATGAAGCTAATTCTTTTAATAAAATGGATATTTGATGATACATATGCGAATATTCGTGTTATATAGATTGTAAATTAATCCATATTAGTTTTAATTTAAACATACATATGAGATATGTTAAAAGTGCTTTTGACTTTTTTTAATTTTTATCATTTGACAACATGGACAATTAAAGACACTCCGAACTCAACAAAACGTTTGATAGAATTTTAACGAAAAATGGTGAACATTTTTTTACTTTTCTTCAACTTGAACTGGTGAAACATAAATTTTCTCGTCAATATATTAATTATTGATAGTGACCTATTATATTCTGAAAGAAAATACTCAGGATCAATGCTGGAAGGTACTTAGAATCACGTGCTCTTGTTCGTGGATAGTCCTCTTTGTTGCAAAAGTTCTTAAATATAAAATACTGTTTAAGGGTATACGGACATTGTTAGGAATTGATTATAGAGATGCTTCGCTTATAATATTGAACTTATAATATAAGTTAAAAATCAACATAAACGTATGGACATTCTGGTAATGATTATAGGGTTGATAATGATATGCTTTCCAAATCGTACAGAACTAATACAAGAATCAATAGAACAATTCTAACATGCCTAAGTTAACGAAAAAGCTAACGTTACGAACGCAGGGATGTACGGACTGACCCTAATTATAGAAAAGCTTTGCTGTAATTTTAGATAGAAAGCTTTTTTGGGGGGGAGGGGAGGGGGGTAAAGATTTACCTCATTGATGGTAATCTACTCTATATAAAACTAACGTCTGCGCCCCTAGCATCTAGGGTATTCGAAGGGATATAGAAGGGCAGAAAAATAGCTTAAAACAATACCCAGGCTAATAAAAATTAAATAGCCTAAAACCATCCTATAAAAAGCTTCCCTCTAAAGAAGAACCATATCGGTTCAGTGGTTAGTGAGATCCTTTGCTACACACAAAAAAAAGCTTAGTACTTTATATTATAGGATAAACTGAAAACATATATACAATGATTATTATGAAATAGTAATAGGAACAAGCTGCTCAATTTTTCTAAATGTGCGTATGTCTTCCTTTCTGTATTTCTGAAACATTTAAATTAAATTTGATTTATAAGCCACTATTTTTTTCTGTCTGTCCTTTAACTTTGTTTAAAATACTTGATTTATATTGTTCTTTCCTTTCAATGGTCTTGGTTTCTAAATTTAATAGTAGTCCCTGAATCCACATTCATTTACTGTAGGTATTACTTAAACTTTCCATCCAACTATTAAAATTTGAAAATAACAAGGATGACAACATCCATTAAAGCGAAGCTCTGAAACGGTGGGACAAACGAACATTAACACTTATAGATTGTCATAACTAAATAATCAGAACATAATGTATAAAAGTTTAACAGAATTGTGAGTAAATTTGTTGAAAAACTGAATAATTAAAGGATAATTTTTAAGGACATTGTAATAGGGCTCGGCAGCCTATATACCTCAGGAAAACCTATTACAATTTTAAATATCAACTGAAAGTTTGAACCTGACCCAATTTTGACAATCCCGCTTATCAAAAATCTTTTAAAGCATCAAAATGGGTTAAAATTTACAGCTTAGTCACAGCTGATGCGCAGCTGCCGAGCCCTGTATACTATTTATTGAAAACTTAGAAGCATATATTATATATATTAATCATATATGTACACCTTAAAACTCTTCAAAAGTTTTAATTGAGGTCTAAGTCGATGTTAAAAAAAATTTTCTTTTTAACAGAATAATATCAGAAATTTCGATTTTTTAACTATATGAGTAGAGTAGTTCTAGGGACATCTTTCTTATTAAAATCACAATAATATGTATATAATATGTTATATTACATAAGATATAACCTGTATATGAAAGATTTTAACTTTAATTTTAGATAAAATAAGCTTTTGTTGGCATTTATGACTCATAAAGTTAAAAAATCCCCAAATCAGCCAAAAAACCCACTGTGGGGGGGGGGCTATATTTTTTCTATATTTATAATCCCTGCGTGGACAATAACCTTGAAATATAAAATAAACTGACACAAAAAACTACTCAATTTATTTCAAACTCAGTTTATGTTCGTCTAAGCATTTTAAGGGAAACCGACTAAATTTTTTTCTTTTATGATAAATTTCAAAACAGATTTTGTCATCATAATGAAAGACAATGGATCTAAGCAACTATCACAGATTTGATAATGAGCGTCATTTTTTCGCATTATTCCGTAGAGTTGTGTGCAAGTTTCCAGTCAAATGCGCTTATTAGGTCAAACTGTTCTTAATTATGCGTTTGGTCAAATTTAGTACAATTCGACCTAATAAGCGCATTTGACTGAAAACTTACACCCAATTTTACGAAATATTGTGAATGATGCTCTCAATGGCAAATGAGATTTTAATACAATTAGTGAGAAATGTCAAACTCTATCCCTTTCTGCTCTTTAATCATAAAACACTTTTGATTAGTACCTGAATGTAACAATACAGATCTGAATTAGTCCCAGGAGGTCAGAGCTGGGGTAGTTCCACTCGCTGAGGTAGGGTAGATAGATCTTTCCACTCCCGTCAACATGCTTAGATACTTTGATTTGCATGTCCTACATATAAATAATGTCTCTACTTAACATTAAACTAACATTTACATTTACTGTAGGTAGAGACAATAAATTTTGAAATGTAATATACTGGCACCAATAAGGGGGGGGGGAAGTTCTGACACATTTGCGTAAACGGTGATTATAAGCTTTATCTTTGGACTGAGAGGATAGGTTATTAGGGATAAAATCATTCTTATATGATGAATTTCCCCCAGATTTAAGATTTTTTGGATAGGCCTCCAGGTTCCGGAGCTCCAGGCCTCCAGGTGGTCTCTGTACCGGTAAAAATTAAAAAAAGATTTTTTTGAAGAGTTAGAGATTAACTTATAAAACAAAATATGCTTCTTTTTGATTGTTATTCACATATTTGAAGAAAAAACATACATATTTTGTCTCATAAGCTGACATCTCACATACAAATTTTTTTTTTCATTTTTACCTGTACAGAGACCACCTGGAGGCCTATCCAAAAAATCTTAAATCTGGGGGAAATTCATCATATAAGAATGATTTTATCCCTAATAACCTATCCTCTCAGTCCAAAGATAAAGCCTATAATCACCGTTTACGCAAATGTGTCAGAACTTCCCCCCCCCCCCTTAATAAACACGTTCTCTCGTAGTACTAACCCGGGAATCTAAATGGATGAGCGAATTACCGATAAATTGATGTACAATACATTGCCAATGACAATACACAAAATTATCTTTAGATTACAATCATTGGTTAAAACGTTTGGACACTCAACTTAAAGAACAAAATAATCAAAATTTTATAAAAGCCCCAAAAGTTGTCAAGCCAACGAATAAGAAAACGTTATTATAAAAATTTAGGGACTAAGGTAATAAACGTCCCAGTGTCCCTTCCCTCCCTGGTACTAACCTGAGTGGGTGTAACAAAACATATTGGGGCTGAGAAAGGATGGATATCAAGTAGCCACAATGATACTGGGATATTATACTTGTTTCCCTGAAAACAATAGGTAGGTATTATATTTCAGGTATAAGGTATAGCCAACAAGATAAATAAATCTAAAATAATATTCGGGGGTCAGATGGAAATATCGTCAATATTACAAACGACAGCAGAAAATAAAGTATATGTTACGGGATATTTTTTGAATCAATTTCGTTGTTGGTATAAGCTGATTGTATTTAAATTTAGGGCATGTGAAAATTGTCGTATCAACTTCAAATTAGACATAATGATTCCTGTAATAGTTAGGTCAAATTTTGAAAGCAAATGTTGTAAGCAAAGTCTTAAAATAAAACTTCTAAGTATATCAATTTTAAAAATTGTATTTAAGTAATTTTGGTCATAAATATTCAAGACTTTAAAATCATGTATAATATAAAATACTTTAAAATTCTAAAATTTTTGAGCTACGCGTTTATTAATGTTGTCATCCTTATTTTTATACAAGTTACAAAAAAGGCTTTTTTGGGAGTGATAATAGTTTAAGGAAAAACGACGACAAAACAAAAAAACCTACCCTATAAGGTACAGGTATAGTTCCTGCCAGGTTGATCAGCAGCCTCTGTGACCCATCGTTGAATATGAAGGTGTCTGACTTTGGTACCAGACCCTAAAACAAAACATTTATCGCTATTTTTGTAAAGATTTCATGCTTATACTAAAAAATTTCGTTTATTAAAACAAAAGTAATGTTGTAATGTAAGCAGTGGCGTGCGGTAGGGGGTGTTGATATCCCCCTTACAATTGTAATTGGGAAGGACTTCCTTTCTTCTTTTAAAGTTGCTATTTAAAGAACACTTATATACTTGCCTTATAATGGTGGAGGGCTGCTTTGATGTCCCTCTTTGTAAGGTCGCTGTTTCTATAGTTCACCTGAATCCCAGGAGCATGGAATAAAATTGAATAAATAAAGGAGTTTGAAGGCTTAACAAATCTAAAATTACTAATGTTAAAAACTTAAAATGGATGTATAATATACTTGGATATTATGACAGGAGAAAAATTGTCGTCAATTTATGTTGCAATATACCCTAGTATTTTTTGGTCAGGCCATTTATTCAGTCGAAGGGAAGGGGATGGGGGAGATCGTTATTTTAACACACTACAGAGTTCACTTTATTATAGAACATAAAAATCTGGTGTACGATCCAAGTAATAATAAATCCATCAATGTTAATATTCTTTAATTAGGATGGGAATTACAGATTTTATCTACATTTCTGTATTTCTCAATTCCTCATAATTAGATATTTATTAGAAAAAAAATATAAAATAGCCATCGTACTCTTAGAGCTATGGGAAAAAAATATTTATCAGGGAATGGGAATCCGCAGCAAAATCTTTGTACAATTATGTCTTTCGTGTTAATGTTAATCTAAATGGAAACATTGGGTATACGTTAAAAGTAATTTTTTTTTGTTTTCCTCTCCCTCCATAGATTTAAATTTTAGAGGCATTTACTAAGATATAAAAGTTTGATTATTGCATTGCTCCTGCCTTGGACAAAGCCTGGTTTAACTGGTCCTCAGATACTCGATTAGACATTCTTAACAAAATGATTGATAAATGGTAATGAAAAATGAGTGAGCGTGTTCGAAATTAAATTAAAATATAAAACTGTCTTCTCAAAAAGTCATTGTCTAGAGTTAGAGAGTTATATAATGTCTATTTGTCTGCTAATCGTTAAAAAACTTACTCCCTCCCAATGCAAAAATAAACCTTTTTACAACAAAATAAATGTGGAGGAAAAACTCCCTTGAAGCTACGGGCAAAGCCACTGGTTTCGAATATTTTTTAAAATATCCCCAAAATTTTAAGTAAATCCAAAATGTCTTTATTTTCTCTCTTAAACTTAATAAAATGATTACCTAACCTAAACTAATTTTTTTTCTGGGATCTATCACAGATTTTTCAATCAAACATTTTAATACTAGTCTGAAACACAAATGTTATATAAAGTTAGCCAAAATATAGACACACACATTTTAGTAAATCCAAACATTTTCACAAATGTTGCATTTGTTTTTGAAATGGCACAAAATGGAAAAAATATTTCACAAATTATTATTGCTGAGTCAAAAAATGTTGATTAAACAAGGATGACAACATCCATAAAAGCGAAGCACTGAAACGGAAGGACAAACGGACATTAACATTTGTAAAGTGTCTGAAACTGAATAATCAGAATATAAAAGTATCGAATGAGTCGAAGCAAAATTGTAAGTAAATTTGTTGAAAAACTGCTTGATACAGGATAATGTTTATGGACATACTTACATTTTTAGGACTTGATTATAGAGTTGCTTCGTTTATACTATTGTTCTTTGTTGTCCCAGGGATCAATATACAAAAAATCAGATCAAACGGAAAATTAGATCACATAAAAAATTGTTTTTAAAAAAATAGAAAAATCAACATGTTTAAAATGGACGTACGGACATTCTGGTAATGATTATAGAGTTGCTACGCTTTCTAACTCGTACCTAACTACTACAGGAATCATCATGCAAAGTTTGAAATCGATAGGACAATTCTAACCTGTCTAAATTAACGAATAAAAGCTATCTATCTCGGACGGACGGACGTACGGACGGACGGACGTACGGACCGACCCTAATTATAGAAAAGCTTCGCTTTTAAAAAATGAGTGTAATTTTTTTCGTTTATTTTCTGTAAAGTTGAGTGTAACCTTTTTCTCAAATGCTCCTGTTAAGTCAAAATTATCTTAATTATGACTTTAATAAGAGCATTTAACTAAGAGGTTACGCCCAAAGGGGTAGTTTCACGAAATGCATTTGAACTTAATTTAGTGAACCGCGTATTTTTTGCTAGTTAATGGGTTAAACTATATTTATATGGCATATATTTGAAAGAATTTCAATTTTCTACCACGTATTTTTAAAAATATCAAGATTTGAAAATCGTCATTTTGTGATATATGCAATTTAAAAAGACGATTTTCAGGTCTTGATATTTTAAAAAGTACGTGGTAGAAAATTTAAATTCTTTCAAATATATGCCATATAAATGTAGTTTAACCAATTAACCAGGAAAAAATATGCGGTTCACTAAATTAAGTTCAAATGCCTTTCGTGAAACTACCCCTTTACGAAAAATACGCAAAAAAAATACCCATTTATACTTTATTTTGTGCCCTTTTTTTCATAATCAATGAGGATTTTAAATATTTCAACATTTTTGTTACATATACAATAAATAACATGAATCAGTATTTAAAGAATCAATATTTTTTAAAGATATAAGGCAGCAAAAGTGACATTTTATACATAACTTTTTTACATACAATAAAATAAAAAATAAAAGGCCATGCGTTTTTTTTAACACCAGATTCTGTTTTAACTTGGCAACTAAGTTTTTTTAGCATTATTTTAATATAATAACTAGTGGCTACGCCCTTAGAGGCTTCTAGGGGCACTTAGGGAAATGGGGGAGGGATTGACCAAACACTTTCCATCTAAGTTTTTAAATGAAAATAGAAAAATGTTTTTTTTTATGGCGATTTCTTTTGGGAGGGTGAAGGTTCCTCCCCTAACTAGTAATATTATATCCCTTAACCTATAAGAAGCTTCTCTGTAACGTAATCATTGTATGAAGAGATCCTTCTCACACACAGAGACATCATGTTACTTTTATAAAAGGATTATATGAAACAATTTTGATATGTGTAAAATCAAAATATTACAACCTATAAAGTTTAAAGATATGAACATTAAAAAACAAACTTTAAAACGTTTAAAAATAGTATCTTTACATTCGATCATATCTTTGGTTATTAAATCTTTGATATTACTATTGGCTTTTTAAAGCATTAATTAACATTAGTTTTAAGAACATACTAATTAATATTAGATACAAAGGTCGTTTACGGATTCGTTGTATCAGCACCATTAACTCAATATTTAGAAACTCGCAGACGCAGGGAAAGGACAAAGAAAGGTAAATAAATCTTGATTTTTATATTTTGTAGGTAAATATTCGGGGGATGAAAGGGATCCAGATTTATATATCGATTATTGTCCATTCCCTCACTTAAGGAGACTACCTAGACTCACTTATATTTACTCAGTTTTACTCTGTAACATTGAATTTTAATTTAGTTTAACATTTATGCTGTTAATGGGTTTACCTAACTTTCTATATAGAATTTGCTGTAGTTATTAATGTTATTTAAAAAATACTCCATAACTCTAATGAAAGTTCTATGTTTGTAAGAAATCTGAGATTTTTCACATAAATTCAAAAGTATTTTTAAATTATTCCTTTAAATTTAAATATCTAAACATTTAATTTTAAAACCTTAAAGTAAAAATGTTGCATTACAAAAGCAGGTCACAGACAAAAATGCCACACAGCTCGATAAGATAACTTGTAGTTCCACATTGGTTCATATAATATTACATAGGATAATGTTTTTCAGATCTAGTGCAATTCTCGGTAAAATATTCCTGGTAACCATTATCTACAAAAATCTATGAACTTTAAAGGCTGCCAGTTGCCATGCTGAATGTACATGGCATGCCCGCACACCGTGATAAGCGGCAAGAGAGAGCCAATAAATAATTAGGAAAAGCAAAGATCTAATGATGCACAGGGAAAGTGTCACTAAAATAAAAAAAAAGTCTTTTTCACACTTTTATGTATCCTGCGAGATAACTTAGCAGCCTTTAAAGTTCATAGATTTTTTAGAGATAATCGTTACCAGGAATATTTTACCGTGAACTGCAATAGATCCTGTGTTTCTAAAAAGTAATTAATAACAAGAATGAGTAATGTTCCTGTTTAAGGTTTAATTGTACACAATCAGAATACCTATTCACAAGTATAAAAATTATAAGTAAAAAACTAAACATTGATATTTTTGAACACCATTATAGTCAACATTTCAAAATATTTAGAAAAACCTGCCTAGCTATTCAATAAATCAATCAAGTATTTTGGAAAAGTTATGTAGAAAATTAACAAGAGTTTATTTTCAGTGAAAATTAAGACAAATTTCAAATTTGTAGCAGTTTTTCTTCATATAGTGGTTTAGCATTCCCTACCTTTAATATAAGGATAATTCTCAGGGACATATTTTCTTAATAGTTGGCAGCTAGATTCGTAGTGCTCTGTTGCTTCATTTGTTCCTGCATTCTGGCCAACATTTCTTGCATCCTGCGCAGTTCTGCGTCCTTCTCCAGCAGTTTCTGTTCCGTGGCGTCTAGTGTACCACCAGGAGTTGTCGCGCCTCCACCAACATTTGGCAGCTGAGAGGTGGACGTCAAACGCTGCGATCTAAATTAGAATGTTGGTAAGGATTTGTATATTCGGAGCTTTACCACTAAGTGCCTGTCGATCATTGAACCCATTAAATTAATTGTAAGGAAGGGAGGATATTATAGTTCTCCAACCCTGCGGGGCTACCCAGTACCCAATATAACCTAACCTTATGTATTCAACAAACAAATGAAAATCTACACCCCCCCCCCCTCCCTCTACTTTCGATGTTTTCAACAAAGCACTTGGTGGAAGATATACAATATTCTATTTAGAAGAACTACAATTTTCAAATATGTTATGACATCATTATATAAAAAAGTAACTCTCTCACAAAATGCGCCAGCTGAGATTTTTTTGCGCAAAAGTCTAATAAAATACATACCTAAAGTTCTCATAATGCAGATCATGGGTGACCTCTTGTAGGTCTTGCATGTGGGTGATCAGCATCGTTCGCAGTTTGATAAAGTCGCAGTGGTCCGCGTTCTCAATGTCAACAATACCCCACGGGTACTGGCGACCACGCACCTTCTTGCCGGCTATCTCAACCATGGCGTTGGCACCGATTACAGCAAAGGGGATAGATTCTTTCAACTGTTGGACTTGGGTCTAAAATTATAACACTTTTATGATATTTAGCATAGATTTGACAATTTTATGTATGAAAGAGATGATATATAATAGGTCATGGTACAATAAAGGTTTTGTTTTAGTCAAACAATCTTATATTGTTGTAAAAGGACTACAAATAACGTCAAACAAATCAAGATTAGCTTTTTTCATGTTTGGAAAAAAATAATGCCCACTCTTTTTAGTTTCTCTGGACTGAGAAATGAGCTAGTGAGATGTTTACTCTCGATTTCCTATGTCTTAAATAACAAATCTTTCTTATAAACTAGGGTATCCATTACGTAGAACCATCTGATGGTCACTATTTACCTAAAGAGGGAGGGGACATTTGACACTAGTCCCCAAAGTTTTATAATAACGTTCTCTTATTAGCTGACTTAAAAACTTTGGTGACTATTATTTAATTTTGATTAGTTGGTTCATTAATTCACTAATTGTAATCTACAGAAGGGATAAATTTGTTTAACAACATTGAGGATATACATCAATTTATCGGTAATTGTCTTATCCCTTTAGATCCCTGAATTTGGATTCCGATTTCCTGTGTTTTTAGTAGCAAAGCTTCTTTAATACTAGGGTTTGTACTTTGTACGTACGTGGAACCATCCGCTGGTCACTATTTACCTTATATTCCTCATCCTCATCGCTGTCACAGTCAGGAAGACTGTAGATCTTGATTCCATTCTCTGCGATCTCATCCAGGATACGAATTTTCAGGGCAGCTATTTCCTTCTTGGTTAGACAGTCAGCTTTGGCAATCACAGGCACAACAGATACCTTTGGAAATAGTAAAGTTAGTTGAACTAGCGACTGTGTCCCTAGTAAAAAGACGTATTATTATCAATGGAGGAGAGAGGGAGGAGAAAAATAGCCCAAAACCATCCCTGGATCTATGTGAAGATTATCGAAACTGGATGACACAATCGGTTCAGTGGTTCTCGACTCAAACACACGAAAGACTAACCCCACCCCCTTATTTGTTTCAATTTATTTCATGGTCGGGTTTATGTGATCAACTATGCACTTTGAGAAAAATCGCCAAAAAAAGGTAAAAATAAAAGACTGATCATTAACAATGGAGAGTGATAAAATCATTAGAAATCAAACAAAAAGCATGTAACAAAACATTTACCTTGTTGGACAACTTCCGCATGAAATCAATATCCAGTGGCTTCAGACCATGGCCGTACGGTGATATAAAATAATAACAACAGTGCACACGGTTGTCAATAATATTCTTTCTGTTCAGACCACTTTCATCCTTCAGATACCGCTCAAACTGGTCGTCAATGTACTTGATAATTTGTTGGAAGCTGTCAGTGTTGTCTATGGCATCACCAAAACCAGGGGTATCGACCACTGTTAATCTAAAAATCATTATTACTTGTTATATAAAAGTAACAACATGCTTGTCTGTCTGTCTGGCTAGCATAAAATCTAACCGCTAGACAGATATGGTTCACCTTCATAAAGATCCCGGGAAGATTTAAAACATAATAATATGTAGGGGGAGGTTACTTCCCCTCTCCAAAGAGAAATCGCCCATTAAAAAGAAGAGCCTCCCCCCTAAAAAAATATTTTAAACTTTCTCTTTTTCAAACTAAAATAGAGAGTGAAGTATTGGCATACAAAAAGAAATGCAAAAACTAGTGCTACAAGAGACACTAAGCTTAACAGAACATGATATGCACGTTATAATTTTTCACCTTAATTTAACTCCACGCTCCTCAATCTCAACAGTGCTTGACTCAATCTGGACGGTGCGGTTGATCCTGTCGGCGGCCGGTGGTATCACACGGTCTGGGTACAGATCTGTCTGGAATAGGGAGTTTATCAGGGTGGACTTGCCCAGCCCACTCTCCCCCGCAACCATCAGGGTAAATTCAAAGCCCTTTTTCACGGATTTTCTGTGCACTTGGTTGGGGAGGTTGGCGAATCCAACATAGCCGGATGTTTCTTGCTGGAATATAGTATATTTACAACTTTTAGCACAATATTATAAAGTGATACAAAAAAGGGTTGAAAGAGAATTATTCTTAAAAAATCTGATGTTTCATATTTAGGAAATATGATGCTATTAAAATGTAAGTAGACATTATAATGCAGGAGGAAGGAGCCATTAGACTGTGAATTTCACAGGTTCCCAAAGTTTTATTATAACCTAACCATTATATTCGTTGACTTTGGGTATCTTTAATGAATTAGATTAGTCTTGTCCAAAATTTCTTATTTTATTCTCATGTTTATCTTGCGTTGTGCTTTTATTAATATAAAAGTTGTAAAAATAGAATTCCTGTGTTAAACTTGTATATGATCTAGAGCTATCTCCCGTCATTTTGATTTTTCTGAAAATTTTTAAAAACTTTAAAACTTACAACAAACAAAACAGACTTCATTACATAAGTATAAATGTAGTAATCAAATATTAACTATCACAGATTAATTCCATAATAAAAACAAATAACCATCACCTGATAACATTATTTTCATTAAAAACTCTAAAACAAACACTAATAAAATCATTAACAAACTAAATATAAATTGCCAAACGAACAGCAAACTTGCAATCCTTCACAACTCAAGAAAAAACACTTCCAATTTTTTTCATAAGACAAAGTTTCTTACTTTTCTGTCATTTCTATCTAAATTCTTAACAAAAAAAAATACATAACAATCACTATTAGTATTCAAAAAACCAAGCAAAACAAATCAATTCTGAATAGCTCTAATTTTTTTAACTAAAGTAGCAATACTGATAGGATGGTTGAGAGCTTCTGTTTTGAATTGTTGTTGTTCAATCTTGAGCAAGGTAGAAGCACTGGCCAGGTCTCCAGATAGACAGTGTCCAAGGTCCTCCAGCACATTCCCCAGGTATCCTAAAGGAAAAATCCGTATTAAAGGAACATACCTATCTTCCACATTGATAAATCAATATCAATAAATAAACGGATCATGGAAAGAAAACAAAGTCATTCCTAATTAGGACAGAAGTCACTGGAAATTGGTCTAAGGAAGGCTTCTTATGTCCTTCATCTAACAAAATCTAACTTAAGGGAGGTGACTTATGTCCTTTGTCTGACAAATTCTTACATTAGGAAGGCTACTTATGTCCTACATCTTGGAAGGCTACTTATGTCCTTCATCTTGGAAAACTTAGCTTTTCTGTCCTTCACATAGCAAATTCTTGCAAAACATAGCAAATTCTTACAAATTATAGCAAATTCTTGCAAAACATAGCAAATTCTTGCAAAATATAGCAAATTCTTGCAAAACATAGCAAATTCTTGCAAAAACCTAGCAAATTCTTGCAAAACCTAGCAAATTCTTGCAAATCATAGCAAATTCTTGCAAAACATAGCATTTTCTTGCAAAACATAGCATTTTTGTCCTTCACATAGCAAATTCTTGCAAAACATAGCAAATTCTTGCAAAACATAGCAAATTCTTGCAAAACATAGCATTTCTGTCCTTCACATAGCAAATTCTTGCAAAACAAAGCAAATTCTTGCAAATTATAGCAAATTCTTGTAAAACATAGCAAATTCTTGCAAAACATAGCAAATTCTTGCAAAACATAGCAAATTCTTGCAAGAACTAGCAAATTTATGCAAAACATAGCAAATTCTTCCAAAACATAACAAATTCTTGCCAAACATAGCAAATTCTTGCAAAACATAGCAAATTCTTGCAAAACATAGCTTTTCTTGTAAAACATAGCAAATTCTTGTAAAACATAGCAAATTCTTGCAAAACATAGCAAATTCTTGGAAAACTTAGCTTTCTGTCCTTCACATAGCAAATTCTTGTAAAAAATAGCAAATTCTTGCAAAACATAGCCATTTATGTTCTGATACCCTGGTTGTTTAAAAACAAAAAAGTAAAGTTTTTCTGTCTGTAGCTTCAGATCTCATAAATTGAAAGGACAAAATGCTATATATTTTGCAAGAATTTGCTCTGTGAAGGACAGAAAAGCTATGTTTTGTGAGGTTTTGCTATGTGAAGAACAGAAAAGCTAAGTTTTGCAAGAATTTGCTATGTGATGCAAGAATTTGCTATGTGATGCAAGAATTTGCTATGTGATGCAAGAATTTGCTATGTTTTGCAAGAATTTGCTATGTTTTGCAAGAATTTGCCATGTTTTGCAAGAATTTGCTATGTGAAGGTGTAAGATTCTAATCTGAACTCTTTTAGATGCACCACAGTTGTCTGGACAGAACATGTGGAAATTTCAAAGCTATCAAATTGACGAGGACCAACCAGCCCAGCATTAAGTAATTGAAGAATATATGTGGATGTTGATAGAGATTGATGTAAACCGATGGATATGAGATGTTCATTAAGTCAAAGCAACCAAAATATAAGTCATGGAATGTTGAAGGAATCTACAGAACTTGCAAGATGTCTACATTCTTCAATAATCCATCATGCCACCCTTTGTGTTTTGAATCATTATATCTTTCTCCTTATTCAAGTCTTTAACTTCCAATTTATTGATTTTATTCCTATTATTAAATTCGTCAAATGCTTTGCTAAATTCAAACCTACATAAACAGCAAAAAATAGTATAAATATCAAAAAAAGTACAAAATACAATTTTATATCAAATGTTTTTCTAATGTCAAACTAGCATTAATAATAATGATAAATAAACTGTTCCCACCTTGCAGGGGCGTCCAAGCTTTTTTTTTTGGGGGGGGTAAAAAATTTTAGGGGGGGGGGTAATTCGTGTTTGGGGGGGGTAAAATGGCGCGCGAAGCGTGCCGAAATTTTTTTTTACCCCCCCCAAAATTTTTACCCCGGGGGTAAAATTTGATTGGGGGGGGTAATTACCCCCCCTAAAGTCTGTTGGGGGGGGTAAATACTCCCCCCAAATCTGTTGGGGGGGGTAATTACCCCCCCCAAACTAATTTACCCCGGGGGTAAAATTTTTGGGGGGGGTAATTTAATTATGTAAAAAAAGCACCTACCTAATATATTAAGTTAATAAGTACTATCCTATAACATAAAGTAGTAAGTAAGGTTTATTTGACTATAGCTTCAGATTTCATTACTTTTAATACTGAGTTCTCCTTTTTAGGAAAGCTTCACATAGATCCCATGATGGTTCCACACTATTATAGGTCAATCCTTTGAGTGGTTTTAGGCTATTTTTCTCCTCCCTTTTTACCCTTTAGAAAACACGAGTTCTTAGATGCTAAGGGCGCCACTACTATTCAAATATATAGTAGTATCTCATTCTTTAGAACATAAAAATACAATAATTAACTCACTAACCAATGAACCAATATGATTATACTTTAAAGTGAAGCGTCTTATAGGTCCTGGTAAGTTTTATAACTAGTTTTGAGACACCCTGACATCCTCCCAAAAGAAATCGCCTATAGAAATTCTTTTTCATTATTTAATGAAATATTTAATTTAGTTAGGTATCTATTTTATGGAATCTTCAGTGCTTTACAATTACATCATAGATCCCCCCCCCCTAAAAAAAATTTTCAGTAAAATTTTTTTTTTAAGAACATTCAATTTGGGGGGGGTAAATACCCCCCCAAAAAATTTTTTTTAAAGAACATTTATTTTGGGGGGGGTAATTACCCCCCCCAAAATGGTTTGGGGGGGGTAAATACCCCCCCCAAAATGGTTTGGGGGGGGTAAATACCCCCCCCAAAATGGTTTGGGGGGGGTAAATACCCCCCCCAAAATCGTTGGGGGTGCCTACGGCACCCCCAAGCTAGGGGTAATTTTTTTTTGGGGGGGGTATTGTTCAAAAAATTTTGGGGGTGCCAAATGGCCCATTACCCCCCCCCTTGGACGCCTATGCCACCTTGCCAGAGGAACTGATGAGATATTAAAATGTTTTCTTATGTCTAATAAGAATTAATTGTACAAATAATCTGTTCCCACCTTGCCAGAGGAACTAATGAGATAAATAAATTCAAATGTAATTCCATGTCTGAAAGGCAATTAGCAGAGTTTTAAAAAAAGTTTTATCTTTCAGACTATTTTAACCCGTAATAATGTTAATAATTCATACATAAATAAGGTGGCTTTAACAGGTATATAAGCTTATTTATTAATTATTTATATGGACGTCTATGAGGTATAATTAGTTAAAGGAGTTAAAATAAATGGCAACTTTTATTGGGCTTAGTTATATGAGAATTCTGCATAAAGTGATAAAAAGAAACCTGCATAATAATCTACAAAATTATAGCCTTTTAAGAAGCAAATATTTCAACATACATTAATCTTACTTTCTTCAGCTCTTAACTGAGTAACTTCAACATCTAACAGCAACCTTTTTAGGTTGATGAGATCGGCCAAACCTTAAAGTCCATTGCCAGCTGAGAGTTCATCCAGTTGCTGAATAAATAGTGGAAAACTAACTACTACAGATCTGTGGAGCCTGTCTGATCCAAATAGTGTGAGAGCTACTGTGGAGCTTAAGCCTACACTATAGCTGCCAAAGGTATAATTTCCTTACAATTTATTTGAACCAATAAGAGTCCATCAATGATTCCTCAATGTTCTAAATGTAATTGGAAATGTGAATGAGTCCTGTGGCCACCACAATTATAAATAAGACCTTCCATAGCCGCCTCATAATAGTGTTGACTATGTCCTGTGGCCACCTATATGAACCCACTAATGGTTTCTTTTTGTTCAGGACTCGGATCAGGAGTTCAAAGCCTTTGTAGCAGGCCCAGAGATAGGACAATTGATAATAATTAAGCAAAATCAAGAGCCTTAACCAACAGATATCAAAACTAATAAATTAAGAAGATCAAAGTGGAAGTTTCACCAACCACAACAACGCCAATGTGGGATATTGAACAGTACTAGTCATAATCCGGGTGTTCCTGAAAACAGAAACAGCATACCTGCAATGTAAGTTTTTATTCATCCTTGAAACTAAGCCCATTTGCCGAACTTCTTACAGTGAAAATAGGACTTTTAATAAGCTTATATACATTTTATATTTTATTAACCTTCTTTTATCTTTATTTTATTTCTACAATAATAGTTACTGTTAAAGCCTTCGTCTATTGTATATAAATATACTGTTGTAATAAATGTTGGTCTTTTAAAAATTTTACCTAAACTTTAACTTAACTTCATTTGAATCAAATTTTTAATTCACAATACCAAAAATAATTCTCCTTTTTTATTTTAGGTAATTTTTTACCGTAAAAGAACCTATGAGAGAATTTGAATTATGAGTAATGAATGCATATGCTTTAAGACTGAAAATGAAATGAAGACGCTGTCAGACTAGGAACAGACGGCACCTGAGGGTTGGATTGGCTGAAGCATAAGGTACTTGCCATCCGCCACAGAAGGACAGAAATGTTATGTTTTGCAAGAACTTGCTGTTTTGCAAGAATTTGCTATGTGAAGGACAGAAAAGCTAAGTTTTCCAAGAATTTGCTATGTTTTGCAAGAATTTGCTATGTGAAGGACAGAAATGCTATGTTTTGCAAGAATTTGCTATGTGAAGGATAGATAAACTATTTTATGCTAGATTTTGCTATGTGAAGGACCAAAAAGCTAGGTTTTGTGTGGTGAAGGGAGGCTACTTATGTCCTCCATCTTGCAAAATCTTTGTTAAGGGAGACAAGTTATGCCCTTTATCTAACAAATTCTCACATAAGGGAAGCTACTTATGTCCTTCCTAGGAAGGTGACTACTGTCATAATTAAGGAATGACTTTGTTTTCTTTCCATGATCCGAGAAAACTATACCTAGCTTTTATGTGAATTATCAAGCTATAAATTAGTTAGATTTAAATGAAATACACATGAGATTGAATTAGTTTGTATATTAAGATATCTGTAGACTGTTGGATGACAGATAATTTTCATCTTTTGTTTGTTAAATAACTCTATAATCAAATTTTAAGATGCTAAAATGCTTCCTACACGGTTTATTACTAAACAAATGATTTAAGTTATCTACAGCAGTAATAATGGATATTCAAGTATTTTTTAACACATAAAGGATAGACATGCAGTTGCAAATATACACTAGCTTAAGTTATATTATGTAGTTTCTGTGCTGATAAAAACTAATTTACCTATATCAATTCCCAGCTGCCTGGCAGAATTATTGCTGATACCCTGCACTCCATTCAGCTGCTCCATGTATTTACCACAGGTAGAGACGGCCACACAGCCCAGCAGAAAGTCAACAGGCGCACTGCAGTCGGCAGCCGACTCACCGCCCCCGCGCACTGCCTCTTTGGATCCTGGTATGTTGCCGTCTCTGAGGGCTCGAGCAAGGCCTTAAATTTAAGAACCAATTTTATGAAATTGCCCACTTATCCCCCCCCCCCCCTCAAGTATTTTTCTTTAAAAGCAGACTAAAAGGTTTCATATTATAATCTCAAATATTCCTTCTCTATTTCCCGTAAAACATCGAACTTCAAAGAGTGATTGGTGCATTTTATTTATAGTAATCTGGTGTAGTTTGTCATTTCCAGATTAAACTATCAAAAAGATAGCCTCGGACCTTAGGGTTTGTAAGATTATAAAAGGGCCGATGTAGTTATATTCGTTCGTAATTATAATAATTTTGCCTCTATGGTCAAAAACAATCATCAATGATTCAAATAATATTGCCCATAATACAATGATATTATGATTATATAAAATAATTTAAAATTGAAGGAACTGTAATTTCTCTTGATAAAATATTTCTTTAGTGTATCTATCTAGCTAGTCACAATGTTTACCTGTAGTGATATTTGTGTTATCAGCAGCTGACATGAATGGCTCCAAGTGCTGCGGCAGTGTCATCAGATATTCACCTGTCTGGGTTATATACTCCTACAGATCATACAGTATGAAGTATTGTAAACAATATTCAATGGACCTTAAGAGATAAGACAATGGACGAAAAATTGAAGTACACACCCAATGATTATATCCACTTGCAATGCATTAACTACAGTTTTTTCCCTGTCCCTATTAAAATACTTTGTATTGTATGCCTGTGGTGAGAAGCTGAACTCTGGTAGGTTGGCCTCCAAACTTATACCTGGACCTTGCTGTGTGGCCAATTCTAAAAAAATAGAAAATTTGAACACAAAAATAGCCTAGATTTATAATAACTCTTTTAAATGTTACATGCATATTACTAGAAACTAGCGGCTAGCCCCTAGTGACTTTAGCAAGATCCTACAAGAGCCAAAGGCAAAAAAAATAAAGATTTTTTTACCTGAAACTTTATCTAGCTGAGTCTCAATAGGATGGAACATTATGTTAAAACTGGTTTTCTGTAAATCAGCTGAAGCCTGTTTCAAAATATCCAAAGAATCCTTCAAAATTGGTGTTGTACTCCCACCAGATTTGCCAGAAACCTGAATTGTATTTAAGCATTAAAAAATAAATTGGAGCTTTCACTCAAAGTGCATGTCGAGCACTGAACCCCCCTCCCCCCTCTCCTTATTTTTAATACCTCTGCGGGGTCCAAACCGATGGAGGCATATACCTGTGAAGCTAATACCATACGAGGCTATCCAAGGCCCATTAAAAATCATAAAGGTTTCGTATAATAAAAATGATCTATACAAACATCATACCTTAGAATACATAGTTTCCAACTCTTTAATCTTCTCAGGATTGAGTAGGAAATTGTGATACTGGGCCAAAGGTTTGTTGGTAGCTGTATCAGATCCCAGGTACGATCTGGTGGCCTCCAGGAACATCATTGCCAACTTCATATCCAATTCTTCAAATTGATTCAAAAGGTCACCTGAATAATGGATAATTTTAAAACTATGACTATGAACATAAAAACAAATTAAAACTATTGAGTACAGTTTGTTCTCCGATTTTTACAAAAAATTGCCTGTAATCTGAACAGCAGACAGACAGTTCTGTAGAACAGACCAGTCATCATCTGCTATTCCCTTCCTTTTCTCCAGTCTTCGCATCACTTTTCTATATCTAAATAAAAGCCAAGCTATTCATACGAGTGATTAACGTCAGAGAGAGAGGGTACAAGGGGCTGTTTATTGCACTAGTCCCCAAAGATTTATGATAAGGTTTCTTTTTGGTTGGCTTAAGAACTTTGGGGACTTTTACTGAATTATGATTAGTTGGTTTATTAAGTTAAATGTTAAAAGTTACAACCACTAATTTTACGCTACTGAGGGGGTAATTTTGTGTATCATCATTGGGGAGTTACCTCAATTAATCTTATTCCTTTAGGTCCCTGATTTATTTAAGTGGTTATCTTTCACAGATTAATAAACATGTAAGACTGTATTTGTATGCGACAGACCATAAAAAGTAATGAATAACATAACTGGATTATTCATGTTACCTGTCTAGATGTTTATCCATGCAGTCACGGACGGCTCCGGCAAAGGCAGGGAATGCAGTTCCCTTGGTGATTTGATTGCACCTTGTTGCTCCTAAAACAAAAAGCATTTATTCAATGAATGATCCATGTCATGTAAGAGAGTACGGATAATTCCTGGGGCAACTTATACTATGTACAATAAGGAATTTCAGACAAAGGTCGTTTAACAAAGGATTGGTTGTCTGTTGGATGTTAATATCCTAGATTAGGTGTTAGGGTATGGTAACCAATTCCAAGCGGATGATGCCCCTTGGGTTCTCTAGATATTGTCTTGAAATCTAAATAGAACCTCGTCACCCCAATTAAAGAGGCAACTGTACAAACAAAAACAAAAATTAAGAATAACCTGTGGTAAATAACTGGACAAGCTTAGCCACACTGCTGCTCAAGCTATGGATCTCTTCAATAGTATCCTTCCCACCTAAATATATACCTTTTTATTTAATTTTAGAATTTCACACAAAAACGTAAAAAAGTTACAACTAAATCTAATTTCAAGGTCTTTGAATATATATTAAATTAAGAGCACACATAAAACTATGTTTTTTTGAAAATATGCTCTGCCCAATGTATTATGTACTAGAGATATTCTGAAATAATATTAACTCCTAAAATATCCTTGAAAGACGGATATTTGTCAGTTATAGAGAAGCTTTACTACAAGAAAAAAAGGTGAAACCTGAGGTCCAAGACTCCATCTCTTTAATTAAAGTTTGCGCCTCTATTTCTCTGTATTTGCTAACAAACGGTCTGTACGGCCCGTAAACAGCTTTACCGAGATCCCTTTAAGATAAGATGTTATCACAATTATACTTATCTAAATTATATATGTAGCTAGTAAACATCAAACCCTTTAATTGAATATACATGAAACTATCAAACCAAACAAAAAATTATATGAATATGTGAAAAGTGGGGAGGGAGGAGTGTTATATTCGTTAGTTTATTATCCTAAATAAGGGTTAGGTTAGGTAAGGTTATGTTAGGTACTATGACATAGTTATCAATATTGTATTTTATAAAATAGTAAGGTTTTATGTCCAACCTTAAGATCTCAATATCTACTGAACCGATTTAGTTCTATTTTAGATAGGCTTTGCATAATTCCTGTTTTATTTTCAGATTTAAGTCTCAGGACGATTTAAGATATTTTCAAGCCCCTCTCTTCCTCTTTGAATACTGAGCCCCTAAAAGCAAGGGCGTAGGGCTAATATAACTAAAAGGAGTAACATCTTTCCTGCATTCTTTCTCCGTGCAGGAAGATAAATATGGTTCCAGTTCAGACAAGAAGTCATTCGTTTTCTGGATCAGATTTGACAGGTAAGGCAAGAGCGAGGGCTGCAGCTTGCCACCCGCCTCCAGACAGAAGTCAAGGCTAGGATCGAGACCAGTAAGGCATCCTGAAATGTATTAATTCAAATTGTTATTCATCAAAATATTGTTGTTAGTCGTAAAAAATATTAAAATTAGCTTTCATGAAAACTTAAATAATGTCTTTCTGAATGACTGTCCTTTTATGTCGACTCCATACAAAATAAAATGAGAATTAGTGGAAAAAGTATCTAAATGCTAAATGCATTTTCAAAAGGGCAAAAAACATCAAAAAACTAAAGTAATGATCAAACTCAGGGTGGGAGGGGACATTTATTTTACTAATCCCCAAAGTTTTATACTAGGTAACATTTTCTTATTCGATGGCTGACAACTTTGGGCACGCGGCTTTTAATGAACTTTGATTGGTTGGTTCACTAAGTCAAGTGTCCATTCAAATTATTCAAACACTAATTGTAATCTACAGAAGAGTTAACTTTGTGTATCATTATTAGGAATATATATTAATTTATCGGCCATTGTTTTATCCCTTTAGATCCCTAATCCAAATAGTTAAATGATCAGAAATAATATTAAAAGTTTGGCTATGTTTGGAATAATATATTTATATGCTGAAAATGAAAGGAACCTGTAACAACAGAGCAGGTAATCTTATCAGGATTATCATCAGAAAATATTTGTTCACACCACTCTTTGTTCTCCTTGGCTTGGTTTAATAAATCTCTATACAGCATTGCTAACCAGTCGACTACATCAGTCTAAATAAGTTTACATTGGATTAGATTATCCTTGAGGCTTTTAACTCATTAAAATCTTCCTATTTCACCTTATGTTTTCAAAGAACCAAAAGATTTATATAAAAAACATAATACACTTGTGGCTGCCGACTGTTCCTAAGGAAAGTAGGAATATAGCCTAAAACCAAACTTAAATATAAAATGTAATAGCCTTCTAGAGACCTATAAGAAGCTTCCATAAAATGAAGAACTCAATAGGTTCAATTAGTTATTGAAATCTTACGCTACAGACAAAAAAACCTTACTACTGAAATAATAGGATATACCATACCTAGATATTATACAATAATATGCAAAATCTGAGCTGGATCTTTAAATCATTTTAGTGGTGAGCCAGATCGGGGTTAGCCAACTTTCCACCAATGAGAGCACAGCATTTTATGAAATGCCGCGCTGTGATTGGCTGAAATTCGGCTCAACCCGATCTGGCTCACCACTAAAATGATTTAAAGATCCAGATCTGAATAAATACTATGCTACAAATAATATATTTGTATTTACCTCCGGCGTATTAACAATTTCAGTCCATCGCTGAGCAACTCTTGCTTTCACACATTTACTATAAATATTATATAGAATAAAATAAGTACCTAGGTAGGTACCTACCAATTTAAATTTCTGTACTTTTACCAATAACAAAACTTTTAATTTACGGATAAGACAATGTATAATAACTTGATGTAATTCTCATTGTTATATCTAGAAATAATTCCTTCGTTGAACTAAATTCTTGGTTGAAAAGTTTGAATATTTCTATTTTGAAACCAACAAAAAATCAATCTATAATACAAAGTAGCTTGATGTCTGTCTCTCCGTCTGTCCGTCCGTCTGTCTGTCTGTTTGTCCGTCCATCCGTCTGTCCCTTATGATCACGGTAACCACTGAACCGATCAGATTCTACTCTTCAGGGTATATACCTACTGGTCCTGTGGTGGTTTTAAGCTATTTTCTTGGGGGGTGGGACACCCCCAAACCCCACAAAAATGAAATCCCCCCCCCCTTAAAAAAAAAAAAAATTGGGGGGAGAGTATGGTTCGGAGCACCAGAAATTTTTGCAATTTTTTTTTTCTTAATTTGGGGGAGAGTAGGTATGGTTCGGAGCAACAGAAAATTTTTATTTTTTTTTTTAAACTACCTCATCGGGCAAAGCCCCTAGAGGCTAGGGGCGAAGCCGCTAGTTAATTATAAAAGTACCAAAAAGGGGAGAGAAAGTAACTTAAGCACCTTACATGAACAAGGGGCGTCGTAGCTAAGTGGTAACGCACTGAGTTACGGTGATGAGAGTTCGAGTTCTAGTCCCCATGTGGCAACTCGAATTTCTCAGTTGAACACATTCACGCAACTTCCCCTGGTTGTGTAAGAAGGGGATTATTGAGTAAGTTTGGATACTTAATAGTCAAGTACATAATATCAGTACTACCCTTATCCCAAGCTCCTCTGCGGAGAGCGTCATTCATTACGGTGACTTAATTTGGGACACCTGCCATACGCGGCGAGGGTGAGGTAATAATGAGTAGCTCTCATGAGATAGCGGGTCAAGTCATAATGTGCTTGAACGTGGAGCTTGATAGCCCTAGTGGCTATACAAAAGTGTCTCAGCCTACTCCATGACTACTTAGGTCCAAACCCTAAGAGACTATGGTTAATCAATCAATCAAAACATCAGTGAAACTGGATATTTTTTTGGTTAATATAGTTATACTGACTGAAAATATTATGTTTCATCATGGTTTTATATGAAAAATGTTTAGCATTTTTTGACGAAATATCATCAAATATTCAGTTAGGTTCAAACTTTTTCATAAAAAATGCATATTTAGAAAAAGGGATGGTAACTTGTAATATTGTAAATAGTCTGATTAATGTACTTTTGCAATTTACAGCATTTGTTGATGTTTTGTCATGTTATCTTATGTTGCCTTTTGAACTTAACAAAACAAACGGGTACATGGCAGATTTACCACTAGCAAAAATACAGTGATAATACTGTCATAAACACAGTGATTTGATGTTATAAACACAGTTTTACTGTCAAATTCACACCTGCACTTTAAGGGGGTATGACAAAAATACAGTTATTGCACTGTCATATTCACAGTTTTGTTATCATTTTTACACCTACATATTGACAAAAATACATCTATTAAATTCATAATTTGTCAATTATACACCTACATATTGACAAAAATACATCTTTTACTTTTTACATATACAAATAAATATGTATAAAACCATTTTAATTATACTCCTATTGTACATACTCAAATACATTTTATCTAATTTATTAATTTAATTGAAAATCGTAGCAACTCTCAAAATATATCTTAATTCTTTAATTATTAAAAAATCGTAGCAATTCTACAAGTATATCTTAATACTTTAATTATTAGAGTTGAACAATAGCTTACTGAAATGTTCTCTAGCATTGGGAGGTAAAATACCAATTGTTCATAGAACCAAAGCTAAGTCAATGATGAAAGTGAGGTCTAGTCTAAGGGACAAACTTGATTCAGGTTATACTGACCTTTGAAAATATTTGTGAAGTATGGGTTCAAAATTTAAAACAATCAAAAATTTATAATAAGGTGCGCCCGGGAAATTTTTAATAAATATGTTGACTAACAACAATCTTTTTTGTTATTATATCTAATATTCGTCTGTTACCTTCTTTTGATAAGTTTAGAATTATTGCTGTGTAGATTAATTTACATGATGACAAAATAAATAAAAGGCATAGTTGCATGAAGTGCATTTCAGAAAAATGATTTAAAGCATAAGTTACAAGTATATCATAAAAATATATAATTTTGTATAACAATAAAAAAACAAACCTAATATAGTTGAACCTATAAATACAATAATAGTTGGGACTCTATAATCTAATATTTGTCTGTTACCTTCTTTTTCTGAGTTTAGAATTATTGTTGTGTAGATTAATTTAACTATAAACATTAATAGTTATAAGTTATAACAGCTTGGTTAAAATACTTAATATTAATATGAAAATATGTGCATTTTTGTCATCAAATCTGTGAATTTGACAGCCTCATTGAATTTCATGGGTGTGAAAATGGCAGTAAAACTGTGTTTATGACAGCAGTGAAGGTGTAATTTTGACAGTGGATAAAAAAATATTGCCAAAAAAACAGCTAAAATCAAAATTGACAAAAACACACCCACTTTTTGCCAAAAACACAGTGGTTGTATTTTTGCTAGTGGTAAAAGTGGCAGCACCCCAAACAAACATTTAATGATTTTTCGTCTAAAAATGCTTAACATTTTTAAAAAAATTTTAAATATAATACCATGGTGAAACTTTTTTTTTTTTTGTCGATATAACAAGGTATATTATACATTAACCTACTGCTGGAAAGTGCTTAAAATCACTTGCTCTCTTTCGTGCATAATCAAGGAATAAGAAAAAGTGATTTTAATACTATGGGTAACAGTGGAATTTTGTCTAATACAGGGATGTAAATTCTGTACAAGATTTATTTCATTTCCCCGGCTGCAAAATATTTCATTTTGTCACCCAATTTTTTTTCGCAAAGGAGGAGTGTAAAAATGGGAAAATGTTTTCATTATTCTTTATTTTATTCGATTCTTTCCCTCTATACATATTTTTCTTATTTTTTCCACACAAGGAGAGGGGAAAATGGAAAAAATTTTTACCCTCTCACATATTTTTATTTCCCTCTCCCCCTTAATTTTTTAGGGGAACCCAATTCATAAAATACACCCCTGTTCCCACCTCTCCCATGATCAAAGGTTAAAACCTTAATGCAACTATATTTATTAGAATACTGATTTCTCACCAGTTTCTTAAGAATTACCTGTAATATTTAGTAAGTTGTTTGTCCCTCTCCATTCCACGAAATATGTTTACTATAGTTTTAGCTCCTTCCCTGAATATTGAAATATCTTTAAATTTTACTTTCGAAGATTTTTTTTGTCTTTATTAAAAATAAACATAAATTGAAGTTTTATTTATTATCAAAATTTTAAGTATATAGAGTATATACTAAATATATACAATCCAATGTTAACAAACAACAAAGATGGTAAAAAAAAATTAAATTACAACCACATATTAGGTACTTACTACGGAGTATTCCATTGCTTTTAATACCTTAAGTAGGGTTTTGTATAATTGGTATTTACCTATCATTGTTACTGAAGGCCTTGACAAGATTTGGACTTAGGGTAGCCTCAAGCCTGTTTCTTAATGATTCCAGATGATCGACTCTTTCCTTAACAAGGACAATTATGTCAATAAGTAGCTCAGCAATAGTATCAATAAACTGTAATAATATATTAATCTTCAGATATATACAGAAAATGTTAAGTATAAATGACATAGATACTCCATACTCCATTTTCGGTATTATTAGCGAATTAGTGAATGTTTGACATACAGACATACCAAGTTAAATATTTGCTTCACTACTAGGTATAAATTAAGAACATTTTGGTGTTACTCAGGGATAAGGAACCATGATTCTAACACCCAATTCGAAATGAAAATTACCCATAACCCACTTCCTTTATTTCGCCCCTCCTTACTCACTTTCCTTTAATCACAACATTTACCCCCAATTTGCCCAAATAATTTGTTCAATTTCTAGCATTCTGTTATTTATTTTTAAAAATAGGTACCTAGTTATGGCATTGTTTAAATCTTGATAAAATAAAAGAATTATCCAACTGACCTGATAATCCTGGGCATGATGCAGTAACCTGAGACTAATCTGCATACCAGCAATTTTTTCTCCAACCAGGGTGTAATCCTTTTTCAACAAACCCTCCTCAGCCTAAAATATTAGGTAATGTTGAAAGTAGGGATAACAATCAGAATCCTCAATCCGCCCAATTTTTTGACCCAGAATACGCAACCCGCAATTTAAATTGTTGGTTCGTGTTGTCAATCTTTATGACTTTTGTAGCACTTAAAAATTTGTAATGTTTCTTAACTACAGATTAATGATATTATTTTATTTTAACGGTAGCTTTTCATGCGATTTTAGATTAGGTTAGATCAGGTTTTGAAAATCAGACTGTAAGTGCAAGGAAATAGGAGAAAAACTACTGTGAAAATAGAGAGCAAATGAACTTTAGATTCTTTTATACAAAATGACCATTAAAAAAAATTGGTACAGTCCGCAATATCTTTTAAAAATTTACATAATTAATTTCTTTAAAAGTATAATATTTAGGTATTTATTACCTGTGAGTCTAAAATAGACCAGTTATCCGCTTCCTGAAGAGCTTTGCTCGTCTCGGAGATTCTTTCTTTCACCCTACAAATAATAATAAGTAGGTATTGATATTAGGTATTTATCGCATCGTATTACGAGAGCTTTCCGCGAATATCAAAATGAAAATGACGGCCCCTCGGTGCTAACAAAATTGGTATGTATTAATTTTATGATTTTTATTCTAATATTCGTAGAAAATGTTTGTATCGGATTCAATGCCACACTGGAAAAATATGTTGGATTTACCTAACTATAATTTTTGTCACGTATGGTGAAACTTTAATTTCCAATTTATGATTCATAGATTATTTTGGAAAACTAAAATTTTGATTGCAGAACTTTTATCTGCATGATAAAAAGATAAGACCTACCTATCCATTTGAATAAGAGCTCTCATATTTTGTTCAGTTTCCTGTTCAACACTTTCTACATCTGCTTTCACAGATATCAACTTATCCCTAAAATATTATTTGTGATAAAACTTCAAAATAATGTCTATAGAATTTGTAAAATAACATTTTTAAATGCATTTTTTCTCAAAGGGTCGTTTACTTTAAAACATTTAACATATCGTAAATCAATCAATGTAAAAAAATATTTAATTATACTTTAACTAACCATGTACCTATTGAAATAATTAAAATTTAAACCGAAGAAGTTTGTTATACAGTTAATTACGTACTCGGTTGGGCTATATACGTACCATCATATGGTCCTAGGACATACGCAGGAGTAAAATCGTCGGAGTGAACACTAAACCTAACTTAACGTATTTTAAACCTTTCTATGGGTTTTCCAAATGCCTAACCTGCGTGGAGCTGATTTGTATATTCATATATAACCTAGATAACGTGTATAGAAATACTTGATTAACTTAATATCACGGGTGTATATTCTACATGGGATCCCCTGCTCAGGGGGGGGGGGGGGAAATAAAAAATAAGTGGTTGGAGGGAAAAAAAATGTAAAAATTAAGAAAACTGAAAACATTTTTTCCATCCCCCCCCCCCCCTCCTTGGTAAAAAAAAACTAAAAAAAATGTGTGGTAGGAGGGATAAAACAAATAAATTATAGAGTTCTCTAAATATTTTTCCATTTTAACCCCTACTTGGTGAGAAAAAACTAGGGGGGGAAAAAATAAAAAATTTTGTAGCAGGGAAAAAAAATAAATCTTGTGCAGAATATACACCCCTGCTTAATATTTTAATAATCCTGCGTTTGTCCTGGAACCTATTATGAGTAACTGTGCTTTTAAAACTATTATTACTTTAAGAAAGCTGCTTCTTGTTGCAACTGTTCAGCTTCCACAACAATTCGTGGAATACTTTGAACAACCTAAATATATCAATATAAATTATACATTAATCAATTTCAAACAATTTCTCGGACTTTAACATCAAATTTTGTTCAGAATTAAATCATGAACAATGATATTTAGTTTATTTTTCGATATTGTAACCAAAGTCACTTTTAATTTCTTACTTTTTGTTTGTGCAATAGTCTTTTGGGATGTTGTCATCCTTGTTGAACGAGTATACCTGTTGGCACTGGTCCTCCAGTGCAGTGTTTAACTTGGAAATCATGAGCTGTAGTTTCAACACCAGGCTACTAGCAGCTTGCTCCTGTAAATTAAGATTTTTAAAGTCTTTTATGAATGCTTTTTTTTACCCATTTATAATCTAATTCTAAAAAAGCATATTTGTTACCTAACTATAGCAGGTGTTCTACTTTTGGATCTGGTGCCGTTCACAATAAAATGTTGCTGGAATCGATTATAATTTTGTAAAAATTAGAACTTTGAAGGCTGCTAGAGGCCAAACGGATAAACGTCGACATTATGTTCGAACATTATAGCCAATGGCTACAAATAATCTGAAAGCGATCTGTTAAAATATATCAAGTTATTGGATTTATGGAAATAATCGATGCCGACATTTTACCGTGAACTGCACCAGAAACATTTCTTTAATACTAATAATATAAACGAAACCCAAAAGAAAGAAAGCAAAGGAGGAAAAGAGTGCCATTAAAGGATTAAACACTCTTAATAAAAAAAATATAAATGTGTAACCGTGGTAGTTTTACAGAAGTCAATTCGAAGAACTTTCACAAACTCTGATTATTGGCGGCTTCATTAGACACAGATTAAAAATGCGAATGATTCCGAGTAAAATGTAAAAAAATACACAAATTGTCAAGTCCAGAATATTTGAGGAATAACCCGATTTTCCATCCATGATTCACACCATAAAGTGTCCCAGGAACTATGTGGATATTTAGTACCACTTACAAGTGTAATTTACAGTACAATAACTCCTCCTTCTTTGAAAAAAAAATCGGCACCTTGCGACTCCTGCTTACACGCAATAAAAGGGGAAACACAACAATACAAAATTAATACCTACCTTTGTTTGAGTAGGATCAGACGTTTTTAAAGCTTTATTAATCCAATCTTTTGGATTAAAATTTTCATCTGAAAACGCTGCAACATCCATTTTGTCTGTAAACATTATTATAATTTGAATAAAATCATGGTTTATATCTATAAATGTTAAAATCTAAAAAAACACGAATTATTACACTATGAAAATTTTTAAATATAACTAAACTATCTCGTTGAATATCAATATTATTATATTTATATAAATAATATAGTTAATCACAGGAATTTTAAAAAACCGGTACAAAAAATATATAATTGAATTTTTATTGTCTAAGAACACGTACAACATATTACATGTAGATGTAATAAATAGTAAAAAATTATGACCCACGGATTGAACAATGTTGTATTTCAAAAAACCTAAACATATAATATAAGATATTTTTTCAAATTTAGATTTCATAATCCTACCTAATGGATAGTGATCAAATATTGGCAACTACAAGGACTAAATAAAAGGAATATATTTATTTATCTTTTATGTCCAGTTTTTTAATTACAACATGGATAAATCTGTGGGTACCTGAGTATAAATATTTAGACCATCTATAGAGGGTTGTCAATCATAGAAATTCAAAATTTATTTGTACACAATCAAACTATAATATCAACCTGGAAACTTCTAATTATAAATATAAATTATAAAAATTTTCTATTCTAATATCATAATCTATATAAAATTTTTAATAGAAAACTTTTTCATAACCATAAGTCATATCTAAATTCCGAATAGGAGTCAAATCTAATAAAAACTAGTCTAAATACTTTTTATATACCAATTTTCATAAGGAATCAAAATTGTTGGGTAATATTTGACAGTTAATAAAAGTAGACTAAATATAAATTGACTATTTAAAATATTATGCAATTTTTCATAAACAACAATAAAATTATGTTATAGTAATATAACATTAAATATGTAAAGCTATAAATTGAGATTTCTAATTTGAAATATATGCATTTATAATATTATTTCTTAACTATTTAAGAGTATTTGACAATAAGAGTTTAATTCCACATAACATTAAACACATCTAGGAATATAAAAGATTTGTTATTTTGAATTTATTTCCAAAGGGATATTTCCATGAATAGATTTTAACCAAATAATAATTTTAATATAATATTCTTTAAAATCATCAAAAACTAAGTGGTAAAGTTAGTTTATCTTTCTAAATTATAAAAACAATAACTTAAGAAGCATCAATTCACAAGGCTTAGAAGCTGGAGTCGTTAAATACCATTCATGGAATTATCCCTTTATCTAATAACTGTAAAAACATGTAGCTAATGAGCAATATATCGTTGGGGACAGATCTTAATATTGAGTATTCATTTATCTTAATTGGCAAGAATATAAGTTTGCAATTTATTTTGCTTCTAGAATATATCAATAAAATATTTTTTTTCACTGATCAAAATAGCTAAAACTACACACAAAAACAATCAAAGTTAAAAGTTTTGATTATAAATTCAACGCTAGCCTCCTTAGTACTTAAATCTTATTATTAATTTCTTTCTGTGGTAAAACTAAATGCATCATAAAATTCTTAGAATTTTATAATGCAATATTTAAAACATTTGTTCATGGTCGAAAAATTTTAGAGAAATTTATTTGGTGAGTGCATTTACATGTCACCATATAAAAAAATCCAAACAGGATCTTAAAAAATATCACACACACACACGTGGACAAGAAAAAATCGTCATGCATATTAATCATATCTCACAGGGAGTAATGAATATGCATAGTTGTTACAATGGATATATGTAGAATATACGTGGATATTAGGACAGTGGAAAAATTGTCGTTAATTTAGCATGCTAACATGGAACTCGTTTATTGGTCAGTTCGTTCATCCAGTAGGAGGGAGGGGATAGGGTAGGGGGGGGGGTCGAACTGGGGAATCGTTATTTTAGCCCGCTGCATTTTTCACTTTATTAGAGAACAAGAAGATCTGGTAATAAAACAACTGACTCGAGTCATACTGAGGACATATAAATGGTAATTAATGCTGCTATGCATGGCCCGTGACTTTAACAGTAATAATAGGATGAATGCCTTGTTTCATAAACAGTAGCAACTCATTGCAACTCAGATTTAAGACTTCAAAAAAATGTCGTGCATTATAAGTTTTTTCTAGATATTTTATCCCTTTAATATCTCAATTGAATGCATAGGTGACCGTGTGATGCAAAAATTCTTATTTCTACACAATGAATCATATGTGTTTTCTTTAAATATAATCTCTGTAATGCAAATTTCAAAACCTACAAAATCTAAGTAGATAAACAATAAATATAAAATTTTACTAAAAACTAGGGATAACTTCTTAGAATATTAAAAAAATACCTAATCAAGTTACAATAAAACCTACAATAAAATTTTCTATTCTATTAACTTGTAATATTTTTAGAGAAATAGGAAGAGTTTAATTTCAAAATTTTCTGTGAATATCACGGTTATACTATAATTTTTACATTATTCCTTACTATATAATATCATTAAATAATGATATAAACCTAAATATGTCGACTTAATTATGAGGAAAGCCAAATCTCGCGAGTGTCATATTCTTTCTTCTATTCATGATCTGCCAATAGACTTCGTTGGTATGTTGCTTCACTAGTCCCTGGGTGATGTAACGACAGTACAGAAGGAAATCACAAACAGCAGCAATTCTAAGTGAAATATTATTTTGTTATCATTTTATCTATAGTCTTATCTAATGTTTTACTCGTAAAGAATATTCTATTTTGTTGGGGTTTTTTTTCCAGATGCGTTTGATAATAAGTACTTTTTACTTGAAATATTAAAGTAAATCTTTTCCTAGGGTGAGGCGGGGCATTACCGGTAATTTTTTTGGTTTTTTGAAAAAAAAAATGGGGTAAATATTAATATTTTTAAATGGGACCAAGACCATTAGAAAGCTTACGGAAAGGACTATCAGGTCCTTATAGGACGTTATCCTAGGACTTTTAGAAGTTTGTCATAATTGGACTCAAAGAAATTACCGATAAATGCCCCACGGTGGGGCATTGTGGGTAACGTCTTTTCAACCTAAAAAAATCGATGAAAAACGGCCAAACGGCCAGTCAAACATAAATAATCATAATTAGTATAGGTTATAGGGATTATCCACAAAAATTTTCATAAAGATCGGACTATTCCTTATATGTCAAAAATCATTTTATTTAAAAGACGAGAAATTTCGATTTTTTTTTCACAAAAATTTTCTTAAAAAATTTAATTTAATTTTTTTTATATAAAAAAAAACCTGTTCTATTCACTTTTTGGCCTAATTCTTAAAAAGCCCATATTGAATTTTAGATTTTACCAAAGAAAATCTGAAAATTGATCTTAAAAATCGAATTTGAATTTTTTTTTCGACGTTACCGAAAAATACCCCGCGCGAACTTTGGTCATTTTTGAAAAAAATATTAACTCTACATTTAAGCTCTCAACGGATTTGGAAAGAGCGGGCAATTCTTAGTTCAAAAGGTTTTTACGGATCAGTTCTAGGTCTTACCAATTTTTGTGTAGGTCGATCTTTATACACCTAGGTGAAAAAAATTTTGAAGAAAAAAAATTTTCGTCCGACTTTGAGACCCAAAAAGTACCCTTAAAATTCATCTCACAAAAATTTCATTTTATACTTTTTTGTAGGCAATTTAATAAGGAACAAATTTGCTTTTGTGTTTTTTTCTGTCAGTCGATTAGAACATGGAGAAAAATGTCATTTTCTGAAGGTGGATAAAAAATTACCGGTAATGCCCCTTACCGGTTAATGCCCCGCTTGACCCTATTAAATTGGGTTGAAAAAGATTTCTAACTTTTATAGTTTTAATTTAAGATTTTTGTGTACCTATTATTGGTAGTTGTCTTATCGAACTAATTGGGCATGCACATTAAGGACTTTTAGACAAAGTTTGTGCAATATAAGGAATGTTTTTATACCATCCATCCCCCTAGAGCGTCCAAGCCTTAATTATTTTTTTTTTGATGGGGGGGGGGGGGGTAGGTGAGATTAAATGAGGGTTCCTTAAAGTTTTTTTTTGTGTGGGAGGGGGATCTATTTTATGAAACACCTCTTTACCCCTACCTACCCGGACATCCATACCATCCCCCAATGTAATATCATTATTACCTGTTTCTAGCAAGTTGTGATACAAAATGTTGGTTGTTATCCCCCTCTCCCAATGTGATGATGTGAGTACACCGTCGTGGCTGTTCTAATAATGAACAGTTCCGGGGCAGTTCCAAAGACTCCTGAAATATCATTGATTGTGAGAGATGCGTCAGACGTGTAGGAGGATATCAAAATTTAGCAAGTAATATTACATATTGTGATTTTGGCTCCATTAAACATAATGTCATTGAATCAAGAAATCAATTTAGAAGTAAGAGGTCTGTCTGTAAATAAGATCTCGCTAACCGCTGGACCTACATGGATCTCATTTGCATTGAAGCTTCTTTTATGTCCAGGGATTGTTTATAACTTTATGGGGGGCGGGTACCTCTATACTTCAAATTGATATCAACCCTTGAAACTTCCCCCCTCTTAAAATAAATCGCTTTCACATTAAAGTACTTTTTTCTTTGTATACAAGCTATTTAATTTTCAATTGTAAATCTTTTTAAAACAATGCAGGGATTAGCCTTTACTCTATATTGAGCGAAGCTACCAGTATATATAAATAGTATGTATGTACTTACTTTAACAGGACTAATACAAATAGTATTCTGTAGAACAGCTTCCTTCACTTCTGCTGATAAACTCTCGTTAGGAAATTCCAAACAAGGATTTATGTCCTCTCTGAAAAGCAAAAATTCATTTAAAAATGTTTGTAGAAAGATTATAAACTACAGTACACTGTAATAATGAAATAGTTTTATGACAAATTGTCAAATATGTAGTGTTGGACGTTGTACCGCTTAAATATCACATTTAGACGACAGTCAAATTTTAAAAAAATCGGTGATATAATCTTGTCTTCAAACGTTTTTGTTTGTTTAAAAAAATAGAATTTGAGGTGCGTCTACCGGGCCCGTTTGCGTAAATGGAAAATTATAGACTGTGAGGAAGCTATTTTTGGCCAGACCTTACTAAACTTATAAAGTAGCTGTTCTTTTGTAATCTAATTTGTCTATCTGAATGTTAGTACTTAACGATCTCGCTCACTGCTGGACTTGAGGCTCAACCCTCCCGAGATTTAATACTAATATATGACAATACCTATAAATTCTGACAAAGAATGGCAGCTCCGGGTCCATTTTGGGAGATTTCTTCCAGTCAAGATATTCTCCCCTCAAAACCGGATCCATAAATTTTTCCTCCTTCCTCTCCTCACCCCCATCCGTTTCATCACTGCCAACCCCACTCAGGCGCTCCTTTGTGGGGGTGCCAGGGGTAGATCCGCCCCCTCTGACCGCTGGCGACACTGATTTTCCCCCCGATATTTGTGGGTGCAAGTGGGGGTTGGGTTTGGCAGGGGTTGATGTTATGACTAGGGCTTTCAGGGCGGCTACTTCCATCATTAATCCGTCAACCTAAGCATTAAAATCATTGGAAGTCACAATTAGCTCATTGTTCATTGAAATTGCTACTAAAAAATTGAATTTATTGTTTGTCTCTTTTAAAATGCATTCTTGATTTCTAAATTCTAATTGTTCTCTTCAGTCTTTTATGTCATAAATATTAGTAACATAAAGCTGACATATTTTTCATAATTTTTAAAATCATGAAGTTTTACCTTCATATTCGACTCTACAAGCGCTTTTTCAGACATAGCAGCCTTCACATTGGCCTCTCTTACCATATTGTGAGCCTCCTATACGTTTTATTACATTATATTTCTTGTAGACCGGCTCCACACGTCTAAGGATTTTTATTCGAAATAAAAGAAAAATCGCTGAAAACCATACCAAGTCTTGAGTTTATAAATAAGATAATCTAAAACCATTTCATGAGCTAAGTAAAGCTTCCCCGAAAAAGATAACTCAATTGGTTCAATGGTTGGATAGTTCGTAAGCTTCGGGATATGAAAATCAAAGGATAAATTTCTGGGGTCCGAAGATTCAGGCCATCGCAAAAAGTGTTAATAAATAAATAATAATGTATATATTCCTGAAACAGGCTGGCGGTTAATTCTTGTAGTTCTGATTCTACATCATCTCTTATTCTGGATAATCTTGTCACCTCCTCTTCTTTCAACCTGATCAATATCATATTTTAATCTTCTCTGTATGTTTTAATATGTATTAAAGAAATATCGCCATACAAAAAAAAGCAGTCAAACTGTATGATTTATACAGAAGAGGCAACACAAGTTATCATTATTGATACAAAATGTATTGTTTTTTACTAATTATTACAAAGGCTTGGCCACTTGCAGCTTTAGAGGCTCTGTATTTAATGGGGATGGAAAGAAGATAAATAAACTAAACCAACAAAATCCACAAATAAAATAGCTTTAAACCATATATGGACCTACGAGAAACTTATCTAAAGACTATCGGTTCAGTGGTAAGAAAAGAAAAACTTACTACCTACTTTATAAAAACAGGATACTTGTAAATAACAATGAAATAAATAATTTTTACACAAGAAAATAAAAAAACAGCAAAACAGCAATGAACTTACTTTAGTTCTGACTGGGCAGCAGTAAGTTCCTCTTGTAACCTTCCAAATACCCGCTTGTCCACGGCTAGTAGGGATCCCAGACCTGACTGGATTTCATCCTCCCCATCTGTTAGACCTGAAAGTTGATAATCTTTATTTTATTATTCGTAGAAAATGGCTTTAAGATACGATTCATGATTTTTCAGTATGGATCAGAAACGGTTCTACTCCAGCAAATATTAATCGGTCTATCCTCCAATTCTAATTTTTCTTTAAGGGCGATTTCTCTTGGGAAGGTAATTTACCCTTAAATCATAAACCTTTCCTGGACCTAAGAAAACTTCACTGTAACGGAGAACCATATAATTTCAGTGATTAGGGAGATCCTTTGCTACACTCACAGAGATAGATACATAAACATCCTGTTACTTTTAAATATAGCTTACCTTCAGGATCCTCTCTCTCACCAGAAGGAGGCCCGGAGGAGGTATGTACCCCTGCCTGCCTAGTACCAGACTGGCCCATACACTGTCATTACATGCACATTAAGTTTTAGTCAGAGATTTCACAGAAAGTACCTAGTCGGGGGCACTGATAACCCACTACCCCCCCCCCCCCCCCCTTGCCTCGCCTATAATTTTTTTAAGTTAGTAGTATATAATGTTTGGTTTAACTTCAGGTAAGGTTAGTTTATATTGGGTAAAAGGTAGCCAACAGTGTTAAGGTACTCCAGGTATAGGTCCCGCAGGGTTAGGGCCTTCCACAGGGTTTGTGGATGATCAGTGCTCAACAGGCACTTTTTGTGAAGACTAGGCACCTTTTAATCTTACATTTCAATTTATTAACAATCATGAAAAGTTGTTTTAGATAAAAAAAAAATATTTTTTTCAAAACTAAAAATGCATATTCCTGTTGTTGATATAACTCTGAGTTAGGTTGGTCCTGCCTGGTTGCTGCACCTTGCTGGGGGGGATTACCTCCACGGGCTAATGCTGATACAGACAGTAACAGTCCATCTCCTAAACATAATAATAATAATGATTGTGTGTGAGAGTTTAATCTATTGCTCTTTATCATACAAGAATGTATATATATTTACTGTATCGTATTATAGACAGTTTTCCGAGGAAAAAATTATGAAAAATATAGGATTAAGTTCTATTTCATTGGCACCGAAATTCTTGGCCAACAAATCATTGACTTTTCGCGGGAAATGATAAGCTACATATATTTTCTGTACGGCTTGGAACCGGTTTCAATCCAGCGGTTTTTAATTGGATTCAGAACCAGAGCCATAATTGAATGAAGAATATTGCATGAGAAATTAGATTTACTAATATTCACAAGGATGACAATTTCATTGTCAATATAAACTTTTAAGTATTAATTTCTCTTTCCCTAGAAATATTGATATATAGGAAAAAATATTTATTGACCAATGAAAATTAGCCAACTAGTTCTAGATTCATAAAATAATTTCAAAATTTTAAAAATATTTTTTTTTTAAGAAAGGGGAGGGTCAAGTAGGATATGCGATCCATGGAGGCTAGAACAAATATACTTTAATAGATGAAAATATGGGGAGGGTTTCATTGGTCCACTTGTCTATTAAAGGGATTACAACGATATTGCAGTAAAAGAAAGATGTCACGCTAATAATAAATATCAGATTTCATGCATTTCCTTATTTAACATTTTTATCTTATTTTGCATAAATTCTCCTTTCTACTACAGATGTAATATCAAATCACATTGTTTCATATTCATTATAACATTTATTACATACTTAAGTTGCAGTAAAAAAAACAATGAAATTGTGTTTGAATGCAATAATAAAGAAAAAATTCCACAGCAAAAATATTTTCTTTTCTTTAAAAACAGTAAATCCAAAGATGTTCCAGTACTACAGCTAAAAAGTAATACAGTAAAGGTGTTACTATATAAAAGGTAGTTGGCTAAATGTTAAATACATATCTACATGAATCTAAATCTTGGATTTACAATTATTGCTTTATGCTATGGTTCTTTAAAGCCACGACTACTAGTTCTACTGTAACACTATTGCCTTTATGTTCCTGAACCTAGTATACATGGTGATACTATCTCTAGTAAGTTATTACCTGAACTAAGACTACTAGTTCTACTGTGACACTCATGTCTTTATGTCCATGAACCTAGTATACACAGTGATACTATCTCTACTTATTACCTGAACTAAGACTACTAGTTCTACTGTGACACTCTTGTCTTTATGTTCTTGAACCTAGTATACATAGTGATACTATACCTAGTAAGTTATTACCTGAACTAAGACTACTAGTTCTACTGTGACTCTTTATGTTCCTGAACCTAGTATACACAGTGATACTATACCTAGTAAGTTATTGCCTGAACTAAGACTACTAGTTCTACTGTGACACTCTTGTCTTTATGTTCCTGAACCTAGTATACATAGTGATACCATCCCTAGTTAATACCTGAATTAAGACTACTAGTTCTACTGTGACACTCTTGCCTTTATGTTCCTGAACCTAGTATACACAGTGATACTATCTCTAGTTATTACCTGAACTAAGACTACTAGTTCTACTGTGACACTCTTGCCTTTATGTTCCTGAACCTAGTATACACAGTGATACTATCTCTAGTTATTACCTGAACTAAGACTACTAGTTCTACTGTGACACTCTTGTCTTTTTGAACCTCCTATACAGTGACAGAATTAAACATTAAGAAAGCCAAAGAGAATTTTTATTGTAGCTTTTCGAATCTAGATTCGTGAATTATTATGGGCCCAAGAATAGATAAAAATGTAGCATGATTTAATTACAACAATCTCATGTTCTTTTCATATTGTTTTAAGAAAGATCACAAATTTATCTTAAATAACAGTCACTCATAGCCTTACACATTGACGAACAGACAAATTAAATTAAAATTATACAGTAGCTTCGCTAGGTATTTAAAACTACAAAAGGTTTTTTGCTGTAATGCTTTATATAGGTAATGTTTATTCCTGTGCCTGAAGATGATGGTCTACTGCTGCTGGTCGTTGATGATGAAGATGGCCTACTACTTGTTGTAGCCCTGCAAGAAGATTATATCCTTCAATTTACTTTTAAGCATTTAAGTTTTGATCCAGTTCCTAGCTGTAGCTAGGGTGTGATATTTAATCAAAAAAGAAACTTTTCTGCCCACCAAAGTTAGTAATATCATATTATTTCTTTGGGACAATTCATGTTAAAGGTATAATATGATAATAGTTCTATTAAGTAAAATTTTCTTAACCTTTGTCAAACATTCAAATAGGTACATAAACATCAAAGCGAATCATAGTTTAATTGCATAAATACAAATTATCCTACAAGTCTATGTATGTGTTAATTCAAGGAAGAGAGGGGACATTGGCTTATAAATTATACTGGTACCCAAAGTTTTATGAACAAGTTCTCTCATTTGTTTACTCATCAACTTTAGAAACATTTGATAAAACCGTATTGGATAAGGTTCAAACTTTTCCTCCTATAACTCTAAATTACAGATAGGATAAATTTGTGCATAATAAAAACGAGTGTACAATAATACAATTACATCAATTTGACGTCAATTGTCATATATCTTAAGTTCCCTGATTAATTTAAATCACTATTTTAAAAATTCTATTATTATAGGATCTAGATCATTGACAATAATATATTAAAAAACAAGAAAAAAAATCACTAAATTTAAAGATATAATATTTGCCTGGTACAGGTTGGAACCGCAGTGCACCCTGTGCCACCACTGCTTGTCGGCCTGCTTATTGACGACGATGTACTCGCACAGCTGACCCCACACGATGATATTATACAGGGTGGCCACAGACTTTTTTTCAAAATAGTATAAAATAGTATGCAAAAAAAAAGTAAATAGTATGCAATAGTATGTAAAATTTTTAAAAATAGTATGCAAATTTTTTAAAAATAGTATGAAATAGTATGCATTTTAAACAAAATAGTATGAAATAGCAAGCATTTAAAACACTATAGGGCCTTAAAATGTTGGTTAGCTATCAGTAATTTGAAATGTCCGTCTGTCCGTATGTCTTAGTTGGGGGAAACGTGATTTTCTCGGCTCCTATAAAAGATAAAAGGCTGAAATTTTTAAACAACATTCCCATTATTAAGGAGCACAATTAACTATAAAACATCAATGGTGTTAGGACCGCTTTTTAGCAGGTTTTAGGCTATTTTTGTATTTTTTACATTTTTCTCCATATCTTTGGTGTTTATGGTCCGATTTCCAAAATTTTTTCTGTTATAGTATCAAAATTAAATTTCCTGTCGTTTCAAGAAAACAACTATGACGGTCAGACTGCCTTTAAGCAGGTTTTAGGCTATTTTTGTATTTTTCACATTTTTCTCCATACCTTTGGTGTTTATGGCCCGATTTCCAAAGTTTTTCAGTTATATATATCAAAATTAAATTTCCTGTCGTTTCAAGAAAACATCAATAGCGGTCAGACTGCCTTTTTGCAGGTTTTTGGCTATTTTTATATTTTTCACATTTTTCCTCCTATCTTTGGTGTTTATGGTCCGTTTTTAAAAATTCTTGTAGTTAAATATATCAAAATTAAATTTCCCGTTGGTTTAAGCATCCAGTGTGTAATTTACTTTGACCGTCAGTCTGTTAGTCATAGTACTGAAATATAAATATTAAGAAATTAAAAACAAATGTTGAAAAGGTTTCGTGATTTTTTCCTAATTTACATGCTTTAAACAACTAATATCTAAATTCTTATTTATTTGTTTGTGCTTCGCTACTTATGGATGTTGTCATCCTTGTTGTTCATATATAGGACAATCCGGTCCAAAAGTATGTAGCGCAGCGATAACACTAAATACTGAAATAAAACTGATATACTAGATATGGCATATTTATTTAAAGTAGATCGACACATTCAAATAGTATACAATTGATTCTAAATTCTTAAAACCAGCCTATCTAGGTATGATTAGAAAGTACGTAGCATTTTTAACATTTTTCATATAAATTTCAAGTTGTGTATGTTCAATTTATACTTTTTACGTCAATATATTGTCGCGACAGGTTATGTTCAGTGTCAGTATATTGTTTACCTTTACTACAGCTGGGAGTTTTTTTAAGTGCTGCTTTTCTATAAATAGGTTCTCATGTATGTCCGTCCGTACGTAACGGATAGCTCTTGACGATAATTTAGGTATGTTAAAGTTGTCCTATTGTTTTCAAACTGCATTATATGATGTCCGAAACCGTTAGATACTTTATAATTATTGTCAGTATGATTTAATTATGATTCAAAGGAAGATTAGCCACAATTTTATGAACGATTATTTTTAGTTTAATTTTTATCCTATAATATAAGTAGTAGGTAAGTTTGTTTTTCTAAAGCCAAAAGTATGTTGGTCCTAATCGGTTATACTTTTCAGCTAAGCTCATAAAAAACTTGGTTGGTTTTAAGCTATTTTCCTGAGGCGAGGGGCGAAGCAACAAGTGTTATGTAATTGATAAATCAACCCTATCATCTAATTGCAAAAGGGGGGGGGGGGGGAGAAATGTGGTGACTCGTCACACGTGACACGACATACCAGCAATTTCATTTTGGGTGCTACTCCCTTAGTTTTAGAGATAATTGGGTGAAATCTTTTTGGTTGTGTCACTAATTACCCCAAGTTTTGGTATCTTTCAAAAAAAAATCTTTACATTGAATGTAGAAATACCAATAACTTTCAATAAAGGTACAACAATCTGAACTGAAAGACTACTCTCTTCTGGAAACATTTCTAAAAAAAAAATTGAAAACAAAGTAGCGATTTTGCCGTATTTTCACAGTAGCATTTGATAGGTTATTTTAGGTTAGGTAAGTGTTAATGATTGCCCCGCAGGGTTAGAGCCCCCCGCAGGGACGAGAAATAGGAGAAAAGATACTGTGAAAATGCGATGAAACCTGCTACTTGGCTTTCTTTTCATGATAAAAAAAATCAGTTTGTTTTAGTTACCTAAAAATTGAAGATTTATCTGAAATCCAAAGAAATAGTGGAAATAGTATGCAATTTTGGACAATAGTGGAAATAGCATATTTTTTTGGAATAGTTTGCATAGTATGCAAAAATAGTGGAAATAGTGGATATAGTGGAAATAGTATGTTTGTGGCCAGCCTATAATATCTAACTTAAACTCTAGATTCACAGTTTCCTCACTAGAAGTAATTTGGTCACTAGTTGTTAAATTGTTGGAATTATCAGAACCACTAGAGCCACCATGCACAATTAACTGCTCACTGCTCCCTCCTTCTTCCAGAGGGTCACCGCCGCTGTTTTTACTCATTGCTTCACACATGCATTGTTTTTTTCACTCTCTTCTTATTGTATACTTTAGTAGTGTATATATATTATGTACATATATATGTGTTGTCTGTGTGAATTTATGTGTGTGCGTGCACTTTAACTTGCGTTTGGCATTCACGTAGCAGAAGAATCACATACACACACGCCGCTCACGCAATTAGGATTAATTTATATTGAGAAGTAAACGGTGGTGGTGGTGGTGAGTGTGGGGGTGTATTGCAGGGGGGTGGGAGGTGTGTAGACTAGCGCCGCTCAATGGACCGTAACATCAGATCTGTAACAATAATAATACTCGATATCATAATTTCAAGGAAGGGAAATAAGGATTATGAAAACAAACCTATAGCTTCACCAAATCAGGAATTTTTTTCAGTATGGCTGAATTATAACCGGTTCTCAGTAATACTGAAAAATCATGTATAACATCGTATTATAGGCAATTTTCAACAAATATTAAAAAATAAAACATAATATTAATACTATTGGGGTTAACAAAACTGGTTTTAATCTTATCGTTTTTAATTTTACTATCCATAGAAAGCTGTAATTGTATATAATACGATGCAATAAATAACTATTATAGAATAAGTACCTATCCATGTTTAGATTTTTGCGTCAAAATTAAGAATATAAACATATCTTAAATTAAATAATTAAGGGTGTATATAAAAATATTTGCTAAATATAAAACTCAACAAGAACAGTTATGATCATAAAAAGCAACCAACGCTAAAATATTTGATGTGGTAAAAGAGAGAAAAATATTTAGTCTATAGACGAACATAAGGATAATATTCAATCGGAAAATAAATACCCTAACTAACCCCCTACCCCTTATTATTTTCAATAAATTTCATAAATAATGGGGAGGGGTTACTAGTACTTAACGTGTACATAGAAGGTAGCTGCGCTACTTAAAAGTACAAAGGGGGGGGGCGAAAGTGACACTTTTTGAAACCAAAACTAAGAGTCAACAAAGGAACTGAACTAAAAAAAGGGTTACAGGTCTGAGATTTTGCATGGCAGTTGCTTTATAGGGGTACAATATGGAACTGTGAAGAAACGGCGGCGCAACCGCCGAAAACCGCCGTTTCCCGCCGTAATTTTTTTTGCCTTTTCTCGGCGGTTTTCGGCGGTTGCGCCGCCGTTTTTTCACAGTTCCATATTGTACCCCTATAAAGCAACTGCCATGCAAAATGTCAGACCTGTAACACTTTTTTTAGTTGAGTTCCTTTGACTTTTAGTTTTGGTTTCAAAAAGTGTCACTTTCGCCCCCCCCCCCTTTAATTACAAGGTCAAATTAATAAATAAGATTTTTATTAAAAAGTTTTGAAAGGAAACTATCATAAGCTATAAATACTTCCGTATATTTATCAAATATTAGTCATTCGGAAAGGTTTTATGATTAAAATCTTAATAAAAAGAACATATAGTCTACGTAAAGCGGAGCAAAATAAGTTAACTAAAAAGATTTTAAATTCATGTACTGTGTTGTAAAATGAGAGGGGTGACGGATGATTATTTTTAACTATGGCATACAGACAGACAGACCATAAATGTATGGTATAGGAAAAATAAAAATGCACCATTATCCATTTCTGTTTTAAAATCTTCTTTGCATTATTTTTTAGCAATATTATCTAATATTTTGGCAATAAATAACAGTACACAGGCAAATTTCAATTATGCGGTTTAAAAATCTGTTTAAAATCATTCGAAAAGATGTTAGCATGTTTGTATTATTAAGTTTATGCATTTTAAAAGCGAAGCTTTTCTATAATTAGGGTCGGTCAGTCCGTCCGTCCGTCCGTCCGTCCGTCCGTCCGTCCGTCAATCCGTAACGGATTTCTTTTTTCGTTAATTTAGGCATGTTAGAACTGTCCTATCGATTTCAAACTTTGTATGGTAATTCCTGTAGTAGTTAGGTACGATTTAGAAATCGTAACAACTCTATAACCGTTACCAGAATGTCCGTACGTCCGTTTTAAACGAGTTGATTTTTATAACTTTTTTACAACTGATTACTGATTAATGTTACAATAAGGTACAGTATTTTGAGCGAAGCATCTCTATAATCAAGTCTTAAAAATGTCAATATGTCCTTAAACAGAATCCTTTATTTAATAAGTTTTGCAACAAATTTATGTATAATTTTGTCAAAACTTATATATTCATATTTTGTATATTCAGTTCTGACACTCTACAAGAGTTAATGTTCGTCTGTCATACCGTTTCAGAGCTTCGCTTTTATGAATGTTGTCATCCTTGTTAAATTGCTTTTTAAATGCTAAAGTTAGTTTTTGTGATGGAAGCGGCCAGGGAGATATCGGGTTGTTTATTACACTAGTCCCTAACGTTTTATAATAATGTTTTCTTATTCGTTGGCTTAACAACTTTGGGGACTTTCATTGAATTTTGATTGGCTGATTCATTAAGTTGAGTGTCCAAACGTTTATGAAAACAATTGTCCCATTTACTGATATGATAATTCGATGCTTATTCCGAGTTTCATAAAGTTGTGCACATACATATGTGCTTTGGGGCAATTGCAAAGTTTAATAAATAAAATATTTGAATAATTATTATTATGATACATTTACACAATATATTGTAAGTTTTGCCAGGAATATAGGGATAAGAAAATTCAAGATAAAATAATATTTTCCTATGTTTATATGAAATCTATCTTTCCCACTTGTAAATACTTAGGTAAAGAATAGTTTATTTATTGCATAGTATTATAGACAGCTTTACGCGAATATATAAATAAAAAAATACAAGATTAAAACCAGGTTTGTTAACCACTAGGGGCCGAAGACCCGGGCTAATAAAACTGGTATTGATTTTATTATATTTATTTAAATATTCGTGGAAAATTGTCTGTAATACAATACTATACATGATTTTCCTTATAGCTGAGAACCGGTTCTAATCCGACAGTCATACTGGAAATATTTATCCTAAATTGCAGACCCATTATCCTTTCTCTCCCTGAAGTTTAATACAACATAAAATTGCAGGATAATGTGATTCTCTGAATTTTAGTGAAGTACCATTTATTATGCATACATTATTGTGTAGTATGAAGATCAACAAGGAAAAAAGATGAGTTTTCCAGTATGGCTACGAATCCGATTCAATTCCGCTGAAATAAAACCGATCTTTAACCATGCTGAAAATTTGTACCTATTATAGAATTTTTTTTCCTCTGAGCCAATAGAACAAAAAATGCGATGACAAAAAACTATTAGGTACAAAAACGTTACTTCTATTACTTATCGAGTTTTATATATTTATATAAAAAACAACTGTATCTTTAAAATTTGAGATATTTGTGAAGAATTAAACTAAGTTCTTGAAATGCTTTCTTTATCCAGCGTCTTCATTAAAATCATTAAAAGCAAAAAAATATAAATACACAAATATGAATATTGAATATTTACTTGACACTAAACATGACTGACTCAATATACATAAACATTGCACATAATTCAATTATTTATGACATCATTAACTGCCATTTTTCATTTAATATCAATAATACAAAGTTCAATTTAATAGAGTAACGCAAAGTAATTGAATTTATAGGAAGATATAAATTTTGATAAGAAAATTTAAAGATTTAAAGAGATAAGACAATTGCCTATAATCGATGTAAATCCCCAATGATGATACACAAAATTACCCATTCTATAGTATTAGATTACAATTAGTTGTTGAAACGTTTGGACACGAAAAAAAATTAGTTTATCTAAGTTTATATATTACATTTACTTAGAATGCCAATAGATTTCATAATTTTTGGTATATTGCAGTCTCCCGTACTTTACTCGAAGTACTTTTATAATACCTATGCATAACAAGCCCATTAGTCCATGTTTTTAACTAAAAATATTAGGTACTAGGTACCTAGATAAACATAGTTTAAATGCTTCAAAAAATGACTAAAAATACTCACCTATTAATTTAAATAGATTATTAATTTAGTCTAAATCCACACAGAGACTTTTTAGTTTCTCATTTTTTAGTCTGAAATTTAAATTATTGTCACTAAAGATTATATTATTAAAAAAAGTGAATAGATTATACATAAATAAATCAATAGATTTGCATCAATAGATAATTTGTTACTGAGTGCAGAATTTTGTTGAAAATCAAATATTGTTTATGTTAAGCTTCATCCTAAATATAAATAAACTATACAGAATCACAATTTTCTTTCAGGGATCTGAAGGAATAAGATAATGGCCAATAAATTGATGTACATCCCCAATTATGACACACATGACGTTATTAATGGCTGACATTTGGACATTCAAATGAACCAACCTATCAAAATTCAATAAAAGTTTTTTAAGTTGTTAAGTTAACAAATAAGAAAACGTTATTATAAAACTTTGGGGACTAGTGTAATTATCAGCCCATTGTCCTCTCTCTCTCTGATTTTCTTTCCATATTTAATATCTTACCCATAACTAAAATCAATTGCACAGAAGATTAAGATTTGAAACATATTTCACAGCATAATGGCACTAAAACAATAAAAGAAAGATTTTCATTTTAACTGAAATTTTGTAATTATATTAAAATTTGATTTTATTTAAATCACAGCAAATAACACAAATAAGTACTTACTATCTACCAAAGATTTTTTTACAAAAATTAGTTCAATTTCTGGAAAGAATGGATAGCTTTCAATGTTTTGTCTCATAAAACTATGTATCTTATAACTAAAAAAGGATATTTGAGTACATTATGGAAATAAAATTATTAGGTAGTTATCACAATAACAATTACAAGATTAAGATTTCAATTGAGCCAACATTCGCTCAATTTCTGCATCTGCATCCGCATTTTTATCACTAATAGGTTTAGCGGCCAGACTTCCCTTATGCGCGGATGGCGCATTTGACATCTTGCCAGATATCTCAATGCCAATCTCGTCCAGAACCTGGCTGACAATGGCATCGCTCTCCTCTTCATCTCCACTCTCGTTCAATATGTCGTCAAGAGTATCATTCATCATCTCTTCAGTCATTGCCATCTTAGTATTGGCCACCTCAAAGTCTCGCATGGTTTGGGCCACGGCTTGCGGATTCATGACTTTGTTCATTTGACCCATAGTTTTGGCGGTGGCGCCCATAGCTTCTGTGAGCTTTACATTGGCACCCATCGCCTTAGCTGTACTGCCGGCTGCCTGGATACGACTGTTGGCTGTGTACGTTCTTGTTTTCTGTTTCCTAATGTTGATGAGCTGTTTAGCAAGGACTGTCGCCACTTGTTTGTTTCCATCTTTGGCAGCCTAAAACAGTTTTATTATTAGAAACAAATGTATAAAAAGCACACATAAAGAAGTATGTCCTTAAAAATGTCACGGAATTCTATTAAGTTATTCATATCCGGGAAGCCAATAATACACTGGTTTTAAGCTTTTCACCTAAAATTCAAGATGCTCTTAGATAGCCGCTTCTACATAAACGTATTTACCATGTTTTAAGGTTTTTTTCCATAGAAAATAAAAGCTAACCATAGAACTAAACCTCAAAATTAATGTTACCTAAGCAATAACTTAACTGTTATTTTAAAAGTTAATGATATACAAATATATAGAAACAAAAGATAACTATGAAAATTGTTAGTAAATCTTAACTATATATGCTATACTTCATTCACGTATATGTGTACAATTTTATAATCTCTGAAGGAAATTAGGGGCTACGTATTAAATCAATTAATTTGCCCTTTTATTAGCTACCTTAACCATTTGATTTTTATATTTTTATAAAAGTATGAAAGTAAATATTATGAAAACCAAATAAAACTGTTTATAAATAATCCCCATAATAGTGTACATTAAAAAATCTATACCAAACTGTAAAAACGTACACAAAAATTCATATGTAGTATTTTAATGAGAACTGATATAAAGCGAAAAGGTTTTTCTAAATTCACCTTCTTAATATCAGCTTCTAATTTTTTCTCTTCTCTTTCCAACTCCCTTCTGTCTCTGTCCACGTCTCTGTTCACTTTTCTGAGGGCGCGGTCATTTTCCTTCAACTGTTCCTTGACCGTTGGCTTTTTTCCGAATAACTTATCCATTTTTTATCACCAAAAAGCACTGTTTTGTATTTTGATAACTTCAATTAATTATTGTGTGTTGATATACGTAATAAAAGAAAACAATGATTCATTTTTTAAACTTTTTCTTTTGTTGATGCTTATCCGTATGTGACGAAAACTTCTTCCCTTTCTTAACAGACAACTGCTAGCCGGTGTAAGCTGTATACATCTCTTTATATAAAAACCTGTGGATATCTAACGGCTTCAATAACGGTTTTGTCCATGGAACTTGAAACGTCATTTAATGCTGCGTAGATTCTACTTTTATTTTTTAGAGCTAACAACATTTCATTTATACTTTTTATTTATGTAAAAGAGCCCTTTTTTCGTTATAAAACTTACTAAGGCAAAAACGCAGTAAATATTTGGACATTACAAACAATTTTGATATCCTAAATGTTAATTAAACAGCCCCAAAAATAAAATAAAAATGGTAATAATAAAAAGTTGTTTACTTTGCTCTTCTACGCAGTAAAAATTATACGCGGCACTGTAGCTCTTGTAAACAAACCCCCTTCCCCTTTTATACTTCCCCTTCTTTCACAATTGTCAACATATTACATCAAAGACAAAAATAAAAGAAGGCAATCTTATACTGTTTGGTTTTTCAAGTATTTGAAATGAATGTGTTAATTTTTACCTTAGTTTTATCTTAAAATGATCTTTTGTATTATTTAATCTTGTTATATTTTCAGATTTGTTTTTAAAATTTTTTATTTGAAGAGAGAAAAACGTCACAGCAAAATGAGTTTTCTCCTGTCAAAGGTGAAGAATATGGCATTGAGAAGCAAAAGAATATCAGGTTATATGAATCCAAAGCCAACTGTCTCTGTTATAAGATTAGAAGGAAAAATTTTGTCAGGTGGTAGTCCTAAGTTTGGTGGAGAAAAGAAAATTAATTTAGAATCAACAAGAAAGATGATTGATGATGCCTTCAAACAGAAAAATTTAAAATTAGTTTGCTTAAACGTAAATTCCCCAGGCGGTAGTCCTGTGCAGTCAGATTTAGTCAGCCAATACATAAAGGACAAATCCCTGAAACACAAAGTAGATGTGATAGTATTTGTGGAGGATATGGCGGCCTCTGGTGGGTATTGGATTGCCTGTGCTGGAAGCAAGATATATGCTTGCAGAAGTAGCTTAGTGGGCAGCATTGGAGTCATCACTGCCAGCATTGGTGTTCATGAATTAATTAAGAAGTATGGCATTGAGAGTCGAATTTTTACTGCAGGAGAGAATAAGGCTGGTATGAACCCACTAGAGCCCCTGAAGGAGGCGGATATCCAGAGATTAAAGAGCATATTGACCCATTTACATCAACATTTTATTGATCACGTTAAGACAAGCCGAGGGGAGAGGTTGAAGGGAGATGATGAAACCTTATTTACTGGAGAGGCTTGGACGGGTAATAAGGCCTTAGAACTTGGTCTTGTTGATGGAATTGATACTGTAGATGGATATATTGAGCGAACTTATGGAGATAAGGTTAAAGTTTACAGAGCTAAAAGAGGTGGAGGTTTGGCCAATTTATTAGGTGCTTTCTTCGACCCTGACTTTAGTGTTATGGGTCAGCTTGTCGCAGTTAATCAGCTGATTGCTGCAAATCAGCAACTGGCAGCTAATGAATATAGCGGCTCAAGCTTTAGTTTAGACCAGAATTCACCAATTACCACGCCATTAGCTGAAGATTCCATGGCTCTCAAAATTTCACAAGAAAGCTTAAAATTGAAATAAACTAATTTTAATGTTAAACTGTTCTATTATATTAGTATTTGTATAAATCTAATATGATTTTATTAAAATTTTAATCCCACTTACATAATATTTGAGACCTAATGTAGAACCATTTTCTTTATTAAACAAATATTTATTATCTTAGATTACAAAATGTCATTAGAGAGCTCAGGTTTAGTTTGTGAGCTGCCTGGGTGTGGAACAACTCAAAAAGATTTAGAACAAGCTTTTGCAGAATATGTTTCTGAATATTGCGTGGTAAGTATTTATAAGAAAAGGTAGGATGGGTCTAAAGTACTAAGACCACACAAAAACAACCTCCCTTCTGTTTGGCCTTTGACTGACCTATCCTTTCATATATTTTAAAGAAATTAAGAATAGGGATGGGGGTAGATTTTTGTTTGTTTGTTTCTAACTTTGATTTAGTCTTGTTAAGATGTAACATCAAAGTTTATCTACATATAAGAAAATATTACTTGTAGAAATGTGAAAAGAAGCGAGATGGTTCTTTATGTCGTTGCCCTTTTCCTTGCAGTCTGGCTTTTACAGGTAAGGACGATTATGTTTCCCTGTATTGTAAATATAACTGCAAATATTTTAAATAGATATGATAATAAATCTTAAACGATAATACACAATGATTATAAGCTGTTGAGAAAATTTTAGAACTCTCAGTTCGAGATTTGTTTTGTGTAATATAAGTCTACTGAGGGACATGTGTGTTATTGAAGAAATTCATGCACTTTAAAATATTTCAGGAATGATGTTGGTTAAAATATTCGAATTGATACAAAAAGAAATTCCATCTGGAATGAAATCTGTTCAGGTAATATTTGATATTTTAAATGGTCAGTTTTTTCGTTTAGATACCTAAATTTGACAAAATTTGATTATTTTTTTTTTGTCTTGTTGCTTCATTGAAGTATTAGGTATTATGATACTCACTTGTCCTTTGTAACATTTATGGATGTTTGCATTATGATATTATTTTAGGTTTGTTACAAGCACCCGGAACTGTTGAGACAAGCAAGAGAGTTTAGTATGGAATCAAAGGACAAGAAGGTCACCTCAAAAACTAGGGATAGGAATTAGAAATCTTTGTAAACACAAATAATTATATCCATAAGTAGCACAGAAATAACAAGATAGCAAATAGAATCCATAAAATGAAAGAGTTTTTTATTAATCAAGTTATCCACAAACGGAGGGTTCGTTTATACCATTCTTTTCAGGGAATCTTAGGGTTGGTATTATGGGTGTTTTAAGATATTAACAATTCTTTTTTAAATTGTAGAAAAGTGTTTTCAAAAAAAATTAAACTAGGGGGTAGGCTTAGGTGGGAATACTTCAATCCACCCTTCAGTATTTCCAGATTTCTTATTTCTCATAAATTTGAAGCTCTTGCTCAATGGATAAACCTTCACTTTCCTTCAGAACTCCTTTGATGTCACAAACAAAACACATTAGCCTGGTAATTATTTTAATTTAATGAAATTACACCTTTAAAGAAGTAAAACATATGTCATAAGACAAAGAGTAATCTATAGTATTGTAATATGCTGTTGAAAATTATAGAATAAAAACTTACTAGGTATTCACATTAATAAACATTTGTAATTTGCTTGTTTAATTTGTTGACTGAATTTTAAAAAGTAATTGATTTTGATGTTTAGGTTAGTCTAGAGGCACAATCCGGAACCATAGAATCAAGCTCAGGCCTAAATATAGCAGCAACTAAAAGTATTACAGTATCCAGTTCCAGTAATATTACAAAAACACAAAGGTTGTTTTTACAGTCAGGTAAACAATTTTATTCAAATGTTAAATTCACAATTCTAAATCTAATAATTTGCATGAGGGCACATACCATAGACTTTCAACGCAGGGGTGTTTACCTCTCAAATTTTTGAAACTCTCAAAAGATTAACCTCCTCAAAACTTTTGTAACCCCTTATTTCTAGGTATTATATTTGAATATGATTTTTTTGTAATAGGGGTGGCATGTTCGAGTTCTAACTCTCTTTCTACGCCAGAAGAATATCTATCTGAAGTACAAACACAGCGGGTAAGAAATATCTATGAGCGCAGCTACTCAATAACTAACGCTTGTCTGACTTTGAACCACTTATAGAAATGTTACTGCAACCTTATAGAAACTACGGACAGACCAATACCCTTTAGATATACTTACAATACTGTTGCCTTTTTTTTTAATTGTCCGTTTTAATTATGAATAACTAACAATATAATTTTTCAGGCATTTAGTAGCTTGAAAGCAATGGAGATGTCATCAGAAAACTCTGTTGTTGGGTTGACTTCATCTATTCTCCCTGATAAGGTTATATTTTTTTCATTTGGTTTGATTCAGAACAAAAGAAAGACTTATCAATTTGAAAATTAGAATAGTAGCTTTATCCAGAAATTTTATTTAAGAAAGGGTAAAATGGGCTGTTTAGTGTTTACTACATTAGTCACTAAAGCTTTTAATAATGTTATCTTATTCGTTGGCTTAACAACTTTAGGGACTGTTAAGGAATTTTGATTTATTGATTCAAACGTTTCAACCAATAATTGAAGCTACAGATGAGGAAATTTTATGTATTATCATATGCGATGTACATCAATTTATCGGCTATTGTCTTACCCCTTTAGATCCTTGAGCTTTATCCTCTTTCCTAAAATTGTAACGTCCAATTTTATTGTCCACTTAGCCCCAAAACTTTTTAATTTACAGAAACTTATATTTGTTCAGAGTCAAGTTGTTCTTCCTGAAGAATTGTTCAAGATCCCCGTAAATGATATGCTTGAACCAAGGTTTGTAGATACTATAGAAATAAATGTATAAGTATACATTGATGTATAATCAGAAAACTACCTGCTCAAGTGGTGGAGACTCTTTTGTCTGATAGCAATTTGCTTTCTGTTCATTTGTAGGGACTTGGTAGTGCTTATATTTCTAACTCTAGTAGCTGTTTTTAAAGACCCAATACAAAATCGGGAAAGTGTCACCACTCTGTTGGCAGAGTTAAACATAGCTCATGCTCCCTCTATTTTCTACCTATAGACTTGTGCTATACCCTTAGATTCTGCAGGCGATTACGTTCTAGGGAATATGAATTTGAATACCCAACTCTTATTTCTGTAGGGAATATTTTTCAGAGGGTCCGACCGAGACACTTTTTTACACAGGCCATTTCACTTGAAAGTAAAGAGGGTATATCCCATTATAGTGTAATACCTTTTATAAACCATTGTATAGCTTTCACGCTATATCTAGATACATCCAACTTCTTTAGACCATAAATAGGATATTATTTCAATTCTAGGGAAACAAGTTTGTCTGCGTATGAGAACCATTCAGAAGGAGAAGAAACCCAATTTGTGTATAATTCTGATGGACATAATAACATTATAATACAGGTATACGATTTCTTATTTTGTCATAAAAGTGACATATGTCCTACTTATATTCGCCCTAGTGAAAGTTACCTAAGAGTTACATGTATAATACTATATATGATTATCAGGACGTGGAACATAACAAACAAAATAATATTGATTTAATTGATAAAGATTAATTGCGCTTGTTGAGGCTTATTGGTTGGTGTTCCAATGGGATATTATCACTACATTGTTCCCCACACTACCAATTTTACCTAAGTAATGGCATTGATTATCACCGCGATCCTTTATTATTGTTATTTAAGCACATTCACATTATTAGGTAGTAGGTAATAAGTTAAGATAGGTTTATTTCTTAATATGAAAAACTAAAATGTCTATAACTTTTTTTAGGGAGTTGGGGAGGATGGAGGATTATCCAAATCTGCCCGAGTTATGAAAATTCATCTTTCTGACATGTCGGGTTTTCTTTTGAATGATATTGTTTCTGATAGTAGGGTGAGTTGTATTAGTAGCGAAGCTGCTCTATATATTTTTCTGTCTATCCAAATTCAAGACATATTCAGATATTTTCCTTACTGAACTTAGGATGGTACGTGGACTTTTTCAGACTAGTTAGAGTATGAGTATAGCATGCATGAGCAGTGCTCTTAGACTGGTTTTAGTCTATTTTATTTTTGTAAAAGCAGACTATATATTTTACTATTTTTAGCTGCTTTTCTGTAAGATTCTTTTCAAAATTGATTTATTAATGAAAAATATGTACTCTTTCACTTATTAGATTACAAAACCTATGAATTATTTTTGCTTAGGCAATGGATCAATCATCTAGTAATGACATGTCATATGAACTCAGTGATAGCATTATAATGAGGTAGGTATTTTATCAATTAAAATTTGAATTTTGTAGACTGAAACTCTGTACGCTTATAGTCGAATATAGATATGAAAGAAACCGTCATTTATTCCACAGAAGTTTAAGTATAGAATAGAATTCAGGTAGAAGATTCTGCTAGGCTAGTCTTAATTAAAATTGGAACTTATGCAAGACCAAAAAGTATTTCTGGCTTTTAGTAAAATCACATCATATGTTTTCAGAAATTATCCACATATATTTTTAAAATTAATGCCTTTTTTAATCATTTACTAAAAGCCACTAGGACTGGCATTCAACCACCTTTCTTCAATACACAACGGATTAAAACTTTTTATTATGTGCTAAACTATAATAAAATTGTATTAACGTGAATTTCGTTAATTAAATGTATTCATTTCGATATATTTTCTTTAAAAAATATCATTTCAGTTTTGTCCCAACTGGACATATGTACAATTTAAGTTTGAGATAGTATTTTTAATGCAAAAGCGTAACTTTTCTTCAATTTTCCAATAAAGTTTTCAATTTTATACTTTATCTTCTTTGCATTTATTCAGACATGATGGAAGGGAAAAATGTGAGGTGGATGAGCAACGTAAACGTGGATATGCTGGCAGTGATAATATTCTGGAACCAGCCACCAATTCTATCAATATACAACAAATCAAGAGGTAATCCAATATCCAAATTTGTGATAATTTATCTCATAGTACAACACAAATCTCCAATGGGAACACTTCATTCTGGGCAAAAGTTGAAAAGAATGGTAGGTTTTTTAATGTGTCTTATTGTTCTAGGCGAAAAAATCCGAAACCAAGCAAGTCTTTGCGACCATCAACTATAAGAAAGGTAAAAACTTACTTTTAACAGAATAAAAATTTATTAACATATAAATGCATATAAAACATAAAGTACCTAATCAATTTTAGATTGAAGAGTTTTCTGAAGAAAGATTTGAGAACAATATTGAAAACACAAGAATTAATCCAAATATAGAAATACAACACTCCAATATCAATGATGGTGATAACAAGAATATTAGAATACATTGTAAGGTAAATTTAGTTCATATTATTTGATACTTGCAGCTGCGTCTTTAGCATCTAGGGGGAAATGGGGAAGGGGCAGAAAAATAGCCTCAAACTACCCATAAAATATATTTTTTTAAATTGGTCTAAAACCATCCTATTTTGAGCCCCCTCCAAATAGAGTACTCAATCGGTTCAGAGTGGCTAGCGAAATCTTTACGAACAGAAAATAAACTTACTACTTTAGGTATTTGATGAAGTATTGTATTAAGTGAGATAATTAAGGTTCAAAGATGTAGAAAGAAATATGATTTTGTGTTCATTATTAAAAAGTCCCTTAGAGCGAAAAATGTCTGTTTATGAGGGAACTTTGAATAAAAGTTTTCAGTATAAATGAGCAAAAAGATTAATATTAATAATATTTTTAAATTGGAAATTTGTTTAGTTTAGTGATAGGATGATAGCAAGAGAACTGCCATCACTAATTAATATTCCAAAGCTGTGTGATTTGGTCTTCTATTGTTCTGATGGTCAGGTACATACAGTTATTAATTAGGGATCTTTAGGGAATGATATTTTTAAACTACTACAATCAGGAATCTAGTGACTAGACTTTAAAGTATCTATTCTAAATAACCTTTTTTCTTAGGTATTTTCAAGTGGAGTGATTTTAGCGTCTGTATCTGGGTTTTTAAAAGAATTAATGTTTTCCCAGCCAAGAATAGATGCGAACAGGTATATAAAAAGTTCTTAAAGGAAGGGGGGGGGGGGAGGAAATTGACCATCCATTTTTAATTTTAGTTTTTAAAAAATAAGTAAAATAAAGGAAATTTTTTTGGAGGGGGGTGGGGGGATTCAGATGCGATTTCTCTTTGAGTGGTAGAGATACCCTCCTCCAATATGAATATTATCAGTCCAGTTAGCGAGATCTTAAGCTACATACATACATCCTGATTTTTTCAATATTAGGATTATTAACTTACAAACTCCCTTAACTCAAATAATTTCAAATAAATTGGGATTATAGATTCTTTATTTTAGGACTATAATTTTGCCTCCTGAATTTAATACCAGCCAACTACATTTATTAAACAAAATCATTTATCAGGTGAGCTTTTAGAATACCTTTTTTTTATTTGTTATTTTATACTACTTTTCATTAAAATTTCCCAAAGACTATTATATGAGTAGTTGTAAAATTGTGATATCATCAGGGATCTAAAGGGATAAGACAATTGCCAATAAAGTTATGTACATCCCATCCCTGGCCAATAATGATACATAAAATAAGAATTTTGGATTACAATTATTGGATAAAACGTTGGACACTTAAATCAAGACTTAACAAACAAATCAAAATTTATTACAAGTCCCCAAATTGATAAGCAAACGAATAAGAAAACTTTAATTTAAAACTTTGGGGACTAGTGTAAAAAAAGCCAAATGTCCCCTCCCCTCCCTCCCTGGATTTCATGCACTTTTATATTTTGTTTTTTTAGGAATTAAATTTAGAGGAAATTAATTTGGATGAACTTTACAATATTCTACCCCTGGCTCAGCTACTTAATATTCAAAGCATTATACAGTAAGTCAATACCTATCTTATTTATAACATGCGATTTATGATTTTGTGATCTATTGTATTTAAAATAGTTTTCTTTTACCAGCTCTATATCATTCTACCTATTATTAATTGTATTTTTAGATTTAAGCAAAGTAGTGCAATTACATTTTTTAACCAGGTCCAAGTATTTCGGGCTTTTATTGGCATAAAACCTGTACGATAAGAGTTAATTCCAAGCAAAATTTTAATTATCTGTTTTTAGGAATCTTTAGTAAAATATAAGCTGTTTTACCTTTTTATGAAATTTTTACGTATTTGGTAAATCTATGCATTTCATTGACCTATTATAAAATCTAAGTAAAAATGTTGAAGTTTTAAAGAATTTTTGCAACTGTTGGATGCAATCATCCTTGTATTATTAAGATTGTATGAAGCCCGAGTTTATTCCAGCCAATCAATTATACATTTTGATCTGGACCCCGTGGTTAACACAGATCAACATCAAGACCAACATCAAGCTTCAGGCAGAGAGTTAAACAATATTGATAACAATAAGCATAATAGATCAAAATTTGGTCTGTAGCCTTTTTGCAAGTAAGAAAAGACTAGGTATTGCTTAAAAATCATTATTTATATTTTTTACTTGTAGAAAGGTTTCAGAATAACATTTTCACAATTGTACAAGAAATTAATGGAATCATATTTTTGCATCTATAGACGACATTATCAAAACACGGAAGAAACTAAAGCTTTGATAACCCTGTTCCTGTGATTGTTTTCACAATGTTTATCTCAATAACAATACCTAAAGGAGAAGTCCATGAATTAGATAATGAAAACCACCAAGAAAATCAACACAGAAATATTATTAATCAGCATAAAAGAAAGGGTAACTTAACAAAAATTCTATAAAAAAAATTATTTTACAACAACCATTTCGCATTTCCTTAAGTCTGTCTGCCTGTAAATATTAGTTATGAAAATCTACCAAAACTGTGTACCCTTGCTTTTTTATAATCTCACAAGTAAACGAACTTCCCGTTAACCCGTGCAATTATAATCACAAAACAATAAGGTCTCCTATTTTCTTTAATATATGGTATTTTTCCGCCCTAGAATAAATTCGAATATCATTTTCTGGCAACTGTAAAAAAATTGCTTTTCCATCATTTTTATGGCCTTAAGGACTTCTCAACATTGAAAGATCTTTCAAAAGTTCATTGTTTAGAAATCTATCCAGGTCGTGGTGTAGAAATTATTATTCTATGATTTGATGGCCAAGGCCTTGCACTAATTTTAGAGTAGCCATCTCAACACTTCTAAAGTTCTATTAATTATCTTTTCTTAGTAATTTTTCCTGATGGGGAGGAATCTTTGAGTGATTCCATGGTCCTTCTAGATGAACATGGACATTATAAATTTTCACAAGGTATATACGCATAATGAGTTTCATAAAGCTTAGCATCTTCCATCATTTTTCTGTACCTAATTGTAAGCTTGCGTCCTATTTTAAAATGCGTTTAAAGTGAATATAAATGTTTATCGTTTTGGGATTTTATTATGGATAAAAATTTTATTTGAATTTGTAAAAATGAAGATTATAATATTCAAACAAACAAGAAACTAGATAGCAAGAACAAGAAAACTGTACCTAGTCTTTTTTTCTGAATGGTAATATAGCCAAAAAAATGTTTTTAATATTATTATAGAAAATCAAGAGGAGAATGAAGCACTGAATGATAATATTGAAGGACAACATCAAATTAATGTTCAGCCATCAGGTATAGATATTCATTTACTACTTTTTGTGGGGTTAAAGAAGTTGTAACTGTTTCAAAACTTAGCTCGGCCTAAAATTTTCTTTTTGTTTTGACAAAACACAGTTATATCTTATGATTTTTATGCAATGGAAAGTAACTGGATGTTCTTTTGTGTTTAACGAAGTTCCCTTTTACTAAACTTAAAGGTTTGGGTCATCTCAAAAAACGCCTATCTCAAAAAACGCCCATCTCAGAAAACGCCTATCTCAAAAAACGCCTTATCATAAAATGCCCACTATATTTTTTAAAAATAAATCCTAATTTATAACTAGTATTTAATTGAATATTAAAATACTTGTCATTCATGATCTCTTATCTAAAACACAAATAAACAGTTACCAAATCAACCAGTTTATAAACTATGTACAAAGATGGATAAAATGGTAGACTAAAGAGTAGCTGCTATATTAAGAGAATAGGGATAGTTTAAATAAATGGAAAATGGGGGATGGGAGAAAATTATTGGAGGGAGAACTCATTAGAGGAAAGGGTTTAATTATTGAAGCTTATTCAAAAGTACATCAATTTTGAATCTGATAAAAATAAGAAGAAATATAGGGATAAGACATTAAAATAACCTCACCCTATTTTACCCCCAAAATTCATCAACTATGGAAAGTAAAATCTAAAATAATGATAAATTGCTTTATAATTTATTATAATTATTCTAAACTAATTTTTTATTTTGAGGAACAGCTGTATAATTCTGATAATTTTAAATAAGCATGTCATGCTCAATAAATATTTTGTATATTATTTGTGTATGTTAATAATTATATAACATGAATCTAAAATTTCTTTTAAGCATAATAAAAACAAGAACAAAATTTTGTGTTTTCCAAACTATTTATGCCTTCCTTACACCCTACCCAAAGGGGACTTTCAACGAACAAGAGCAAGTAATTCTAAGCACCTTCCAGCATTGATCCATAGTATTTTTTTAGTGAATATACTAGGTTTATGTTTGATTTTTGGTTTATCGACTAAAAAGTTAGGTTTCACCATGGTTTTATATGAAAAAAACTTTGAAATGTAAAGCATTTTCTAAAGCAATATCATAAAATGCTTTGTTGAGTTCAAAGGACAAAATAAAATAACACTGTATATAGAAAAGCATCAAATGCTGTAAATTGCTAAAGTACATTAATTAAACTAATGGGTAATTAAATTAACCCTTTTTCTAAATATACATTTTTGATCACAATAATATACTTTTGTGTCAAAGCTTTTAAACAACAGTTTAAACTCATCAAAGCATTTGATGATATTGCACCAAACAATGCTTAACATTTCAAAGTGCTTAGAATCACTTGCTCTTGTTCGTGGATAGTCCCCTTTTACAACCCTATTTTGAAATTTACCCAACCCAAATTCCACAACATCTTTATGAATATCTCTTAACAAATTTACTAGGTTTAGTCATATTTACAAAATATCAACCTGATATTCTGTTAATTCAAGATATTAGGTCAAAAAATTAAGAAAATAAATTAGAAGTAATTTTTATAGAGCTCATATTTGTTCATCTTATTGTAATAACTGAAAAGTAAACTGGGTTGTTTGCAGTAGATATATGAAATAAAGACACTTAAAACATGAATTAACTAGGAAAAAGTTTTTGTTATTCAATTGTGATCAATTTTCAAAAAGCAAACCTTTTGTATGTTGTTGCTCAAAATGCTTTAGAAAATGAAAAGTGCCTAAGGAATGTACAAGAGTGACATTATACATTAGTTATAGATATTTTAATAAGAAGATTTATAATGTACATATTGTACACTATTCACAATACCTTCTTAGACTGACATGTTTCACTACAAGATAATTTTAAAAATGTAGCAGGCATTTTATGAAAAAGGCTTTTTTTGAGATAGGCATTTTCTGAGATGAACGTTTTGTAAAGTAGGTGTTTTCTGAGATGGGCGTTTTCTGAGATAGGCGTTTTTTGAGTATAGCCAAAGGTTCGACTAGAGGCCTCTAGGGCATAACCGCCACTATATTATACATTAACTATTTTAAGTATCTGGCAATGATCCTGCTGGTATGCTGGATGTCGGGATGCCACCAGAAATACAACCTGCAGCAACAGATATACCTGGAAAGCTGGACCACCAACAATTATGCAGAAAACGAGACCCACTATCCATTGGTATTATAAGAGTAGACAAGGTAAATTTAAAGGATTTTTTTAAAAATCATCAAAAGATTTTTTATCAAATTAATTTGCCATTGATTCCGCATATCAAGTCATTATGCATTTATGTTAGGTTTCTTGCTCCTCATTCATATAAGAGTGCTTAAGATGAAACACCAGACAAAACTCCATAGTAGGGTTATGTAATAATCGTGTAGCTTCCACGAGAATTGTGGGTCAGCTTGTTGTGTAACATAAGATCCCCTCTAGCTCAGCTATTCGCGAAGCTTCCTAATTAAAATTGGCCAAAGGAATTCTTATCTCCGTGTGCATAAGAATCCTAACTTACATACATAGGAGCCTCCAGAGTATGACACTAACATAGAAACAATCAGCTGTGATTGGCCAAAGGATTCTCACCTCCAATCTCCGTGTGATTTGAATCCTAACTTCAGAGAATCATGGATAAAGAAATAAGCTAACCCTGTGTGAACTGGAGTAAATATATGTTTAGAATGAGCTGAATCCTGATTACCTGGATGAGACAGGATTGGTGAGACTTGACACTCGTCTAGAGATGGCTATCCACTACTGTATTGTCTGTGATGCTAAGTTTAAAAAATATAAACAGGTTTAGTTATTTTTTCTCATATGGCGGATTTTTTGGTCTTTTCGATTTATAGAGGTCCTAAGATTAATTCTAATTCTAAATCCAAGCTAATATTAAATTTTCTTAATTTCATTGATTTTAAACCATATAAGGAATTATTGACTACCCAAAATAATTTACATAGCAACCGGAATGGAGGTGATATTTGACTCTAAATTATACTGGTATCCAAAGTTTTAAAACATGCTCTCCAATTTTTTGACTGAAAAACGTTGGGTTCCTTATTAAACCTTGATACGTTGGTTTTTAATGGATTGTCCAAACGTTCCAACCTACAATTATAATCTATGGAAGGGGTAATTTTTTAAAATCATTGGAAATGAATATCATATATCATCCATTGTCTCATAAACAAAGATCCCTGCACATTTATAACAATAATTAAAGTACATAAAATTAATAAGAATATTTAATTTAAGGCTGTTACTCATTATGGTAATATGCATATGCTTGTTGCAAAACTCTCATGTGATTCTTGTGATCAACTATTCGAAGATATGTACGCTTGTAATAAACACAAGGTTAGTAAAAAATTCACAGTTTTCCTCAAAGTAATTAGTCAAAAGCAGAAACCCCCTACCCCTCATATTGAAATAAATTTGAAGGGAGTAGGGGGTGGGTAGTTTTTTGTTTGTTTATTATTTTTGGTTCAGGTTGGATTGGCTATGTATAAGTGAAGTATAGTGAAAAGACCCCCCCCCCCCTTTAATTTCAATTTATTTCAAATCTGAAGTGTTTTAGTAAAGCTGCCAAAAACCTGAAGTATTGGCTCTGTGATATTAATGGACATAAATGTAATAATAATAACTTGTAATCTTTTTCAGCATACTGTGCATGGTGGATTTGACCTAAATCTTCAGTGCTACCTGTGTAAATCTGTCCAATATTCCAGACATAGGCTGAAGACACACATCAAAGATGCACACTCGTAAGTTATTTATAGCGCAGCTACTCTTGCATATAGTGAATCCTCAAAGAGAGTTTGTAAAAATTGATGTTTCCTTGCTGTTTTAATATGCAATTCGAATATATCTTTGCTTATTTGCTGTATTTTTATTTTACAGTTTTTTTCTCAATTTTATTTTTTTTTAGTTTGTTTATGATGCGCTTCCTACAGAAGTAATTGTCATTGCTTTTGTTCTGTAACTAAAGGGAAGTGTGTATGAAGGGGGATAGGAAGGAAGTAGATTGTGGGGAAATTTTCGCTTAGAATTGTTTGTCAGAATCCTGGTCCCTTGTCACTGCCTAATAGTACTATGTTTAATTAGTAGCGTAACCATTCTATAAATTTTTATGAACTTGTATTTTAGAAATGTGTATGGAGAAGTTCAGTGTAAAACTTGTGGGATGAAGTTTCCTGCCAAATATTATCTTTCACAACATTTCCACAATAATCATAACCAGGTAATGTTCAGAGAGGTAAAGGACAATGGGAGATAAATTGTTCTTCCTCCAACATTTTAAGCCATAAAGTCACCATTTTTTGGGGCTAATTAAAAAAAACTTATTTAAATCAGAAAGGAAAAAGAAAATTTTAATACTATACTAATCATAGACGTCCTAGGGGGGGGGGGTAAAGTAGCGATTACCCCCCCCCCCCCATTTTTTTTTCATTTTACCCCCCCCCTATTTGAAATTTACCCCTACCCTGGGGGTAATTTTGGGGGGGGGTAAAAAAAATTGCGGCGCGCTTCGCGCGCCATTTTACCCCCTCCCCAATTAAAAGGTTGGACGTCTATGATACTAATATTAATCAATGCACGTTTCTTTTATATGGGGAACGAAAGGACAATGACAAAGAAAACATACATCCCAAAATTTTTTTAATTGCTCAATAATATTCCAAAATTAATCACCCATATTCTTGTATTATTTGTCCGTATAATTTAGACCTTATTAAAATATTTAATGTTGATTTATGGTGAATATTGATAAACCAATATTTTACAAATTTCAACTATATTTTATATTCATAGTTGCATGTTCTTAGGTGTCTAAAAATCCACGAATTGTCTATTTTTAATTTTAAAAATGTTGTTTTAGACTCAAGGTACTTCCTGTGGTATATGCAGAAAACATTTTAGTGGAAAAAGATACCTGACCATGCATTTAAAAAGTGTTCATCAGACTGGAAGTAGGTTTGATCGAAAGGTAAGAAATGTATTGTTTTACTTCAATTTATTGACATACTTAATTTGTTTCCTCTCTAGTGTATTACTATTAGATGACTCTAGGTTGACTTAAGGTGAGGAGTTGACACCCCACATTTTAAATTTTAGTTTTCAATAGTTTTAAACCTTCCCAGGAGCCATGAGAAGCTACATTGTAAAGGAGAACCATATCGGTTATAGAGATCCTTCGGTATATACGCACAGAAAGACAGACACTCTGTTACTTTTAAATAAGGATATATTATGTTTGCAATTAAGATAAGTTATTTTTTTTTAACTTTTCATATTAATTATGTTCAGTGTAAAACTTGTGGGGAGCCTTTTCAAAACAAGAAACAATTAGCTTTCCATAGAGTTAAGGTAAGTTTATTAATTTCACGTTAAAAATCATTTATAAGAAATATAATGTTTGACCGGCCAGCTGAAAAGTAGTTGGCATAATATTTTTTTTTCAAACAAAGTAACCTTTCAAAAACGATTTGGTATCTTATTTATATTACAAAAGGTAGAGGAAAATTAACATTTGTAAAGTGTTAAACCATAGAAATAAAGTTAAGATGTCATTTGTGATGTAGAAGATATTTAGCTGCTGTAGTAACAATGTTCGTATTATTTAGATGCACAATGATCCAGACAAATCAGATTTGGAGGTGTGTAATCATTGCAGCAAATATTTCAAAACAAAAACTGAACTCAAGAATCATATTCAAAAGAAACATTCATAGTATTAATTGTAGAATGATTTGTTGGGTATTATCATTGTCGAATAAATTTATAAAGTCAAATTAATTTAATTTAAAAGGAGACAAACATGAAGGTTTTCTGCAAATAGGGCATGTCTGTCCGTCTATATAGCATGATTTTTTTTATAATAATCAATTATCTAGTTTAAAGATTCCTATAAAGATTACGTATAGTATAGGTATTGTAGCAACTATTTAGGTACTCTAAGTTTAACTAGCAGATGCGTCCCTGACATCTAGAGGATCTGGTTTCGAAAGGGGAGGGAAGGACAAAAAATAGCCTAAATCTATCCTTATATACATCTGAAGTAAAGAAGAAAAAAAACAATAAATACTAATATATCTAACATTTATTTAACAAATAATTTTATATTTGTACATTGTCATAATATTTATATTGATTTATAAAAATCTAATACATATAATAATACATAAATAATCTTTCTAACTAATTTAATTAGTTATAGTTCTCTTTTAAAACAAATACTCTTTGATTCAAATACTTTTCAGTCGTCAAGAATAAAAAAGATTTTTTGTCAGTACTGTTGTATCAGAAAAAAAGGACACTTTATAAATTTTTGTTTCTCTATAATTATCATTTCTTGATTGTGTGTTTTATTATTTACAAATAATTTGTACTAAAGCTAAAAAAAATATTAAAATGTTTTTCATCACGGTATCACATGTAAACCTTAGAAGTGGAAATCTTAGAAGGTGTTTTATTGCATTGAAAATATTCTATGATTTAAAAATTTTTTATATAATATAGGTATCTTTATTAAAACTTTCATTAGAATAATTTTACAATTTAAGTCAGTCTTATAAAAATGAGCACTTAAAACATAAATTAATATTAAAATTAATACATCATTATTTTATGGAGATCGAATTAGTAGTTTTAGCATGCTGCCAGCGATACCAATGAATAAAAACCGGTTACTGGCCGTGTGACAAAACTGGTTATTGAAATTGGATTTACCACTGTAAGACGGTTTCATAGTTTTTGTATTGCATATAATCACAGTAAAATGTCTGCATGGCTTAGCCAGCTCCTGTTATGTTATACATTGAAAATATTAAGTCTAAGCTTGTGCGTACACAAGGGGGGTGTTACAATTAACAGAGCCCTGGGCAAAGGAAAGGGGGAGGTCAGTTATCCCCTCCTCAATGTCCACCACTCCCTGACAAATTTCTGTGCACGCGCCTCCTGGATGAGACAACCCTGTTATCCTCTCACTAACTTGCCATAGTTGTTGAGATAGTTCGCTATTTTCAACTATTTTATCTAAAACAAAAGATATAATCATCATTCCATGTCCATATGGGATTCTTTTTATTGTATAATAGCAAAATAAAATGTTTAACAAAATTTAAAAGAGAAATGTTCAAATTTTAAATAATATCATGCGATAAGGAGCAGTTAGGATATTAGTTAAATACCTGGTTGTTTCACTTTACAGTCACTATAATACTTTCCAGTTTCACAGCCTAAACAAAAATTTAAAGTAAGTTAAATATTGTAAATTTTTTTCTCAAGAAACCCTAGTCTTTTTCTGCAGCCGCTATAATTGTCGAAAAAGTAATCGGTTTGAGTCTCGGTCTACACCACAACTTGATCTAACTATTTGCGTGTTCATCAATTGAAATGGCAAAAAATCAGGTCTAACTTTCGGGTAGGGTGTGTGCAGTGCAGGATTAATTACCTGTGACATTTTTTACATATATAATTATGCATTACTTACATAGAGATTCTTCAAGACAGCAGTATAAGCTTGTCTGTGCCCCAGATTCTAAAAATAAACATTTTGTTTTAAAATATTGCAACCAAATTCTGGTGCTTGATAGGTTAGGTCAAGTAAAGGTTAGGAGAGCCTTTCAAGGGGCTACAAAGTCGTTTGGGGGCACGTTGGTCGGTTTGTGGAAATATAGCTTTAGCTTTGAAGCCCAATCCATACAAAATGCAATGAAACTCGATGGGAAATTAAAGAACTGGTATTTATAACAGCGAATGAAAAATTCCAAGTATTTATAAAAATCAGCTTTAGTTGCGAAGATGCTCTACAAGACCGGGTGTGTTACCTGGAGTTTTTAACAGAGGGTAACAAAGTTGAGACATGAAGTTTAATACAGATGAGACTTCCTGAAAAAAATATTTACATGAAACAATATTTCTAAAAAAAAATTTTTCTCTCATTTTTCCACCAACAAAAAGAAGCAGGAGGTGCTACAGTTAACATGTATAGAAATAATATTGTTTGTTTCAATATAATTTTTTTACAGGTAGAAAAGTAAGAAGCAAAACAGTTTTGTTTGTATTTTATATTACTTTTAACAGAGTAGGTGTAAACATAAATTGGGAATAGTCCCTTTCGTGACATCGCTCCATAAGGGGCGATTTGTCGTATTTTTAAAATGGCTTTTTATAGGTTAATTTAGGTTAGGTTAGGTTATATTGGGTTAGGTGATTGCCCCACAGGGTTAGGTAATTGGCCCCGCAGGGTTAGAGCCCCCCGCAGGGGCTAGAAGTAGGAGAAAACCTACTGTTAAAAATACGAAGAATCGCCCCATGAGGAGCGATGTCACGAAAGGGACTATACCCCATAAATTTACTTCGAAATAAATATTTCAATAATTAGCAACAAAGTTATTATACACAAGTCATTTGGGTCGGTTAAAGTCTGTAATTACCTTAAAATGTCTGCCCAGGTCTGTAGCGATGACTCCAGGATGAAGTACATAAACATTGACTCCACTGTTGTTGCCAAGCCTGCAGTTAGGGTTATGTCACGTTTGGGCACCATTACAAACATATTATAATAACATCCCCCCTCCTTTTTATTTCTGCTTTATCTAAAATACAAAGTAGAACGATGTCTGTCTGTCCCTTAGGATCTCGGTAACCACTGAACCGATCGGATTCTACTCTTCAAGGAAAATACTTACTGGTCCTGTGGTGGTTTCGGTCTATTCTTTTGGGGATGGGACACCCCAAAACCCCCTCCCCCCTAATAATTTTCTTTTGCGAATTCGCGAAAATTTGCGATTCATTCACATTTTTTTCCGCTGGGAAGGTAATAGAATATGTAATTATACCTCTAGAGGCTAGGGGCAAAGCCGCTAGTAATAAAAAAGTACTATATATTTTATTTATATTTTGGTTAAAAATTTTCAATTTGATATTAATTTATTAATGCTATTTTTAGCTGTTGAAAATCAATTTTAGTCTCTTAGAATTCTAATTAAAAGTTAATAGCTTTTTGAAAAGTTTACTATTAATAGAATATATAGTCTAATTGACTACATACTAGCTTAAAAATTTAATTTTAAAAAATATGTTAACAATTAAGTAGTACACATTCAGAATTTTATAAATAAAAAAAACAATTACTGAAATAATTAGAGTTTTAAAGTTAATTACAGAGAAGCTACAACTCCCAAGAATACTTATTACTTTAATTAGTCTGTCTATTTTTAGTCTTTAACATTCCTTTTCTAAATACTATTTTAATAATTTATTCATTAAGATATCATGAAATTACTTAGGTTTAGTATATGTTCAAATATTTATGAAATTACTTAAAATGTATAAAAATAACTAGATTTCTTCACGAATATATGGTTTTAAACATTTTTGTTGTTTTGATTTTAACAAAGCATTTGATAAATTAGATTATCATCTTTTTATCCTCTATTTGCGATATCAATAAAAATTCAATAAGAGGGGGGGGGGGGTTGTCCTAGCTCAATATAAAACCAGTATTGTGACATTCCTTTTGGCCAATTCTTTGGCAAACATGAGATTAGCCAGCTTGGAGTCGTAGTACGCCTGGATAGGCACAAAAGATCTGCGCTTATAATTCAGATCTTCTACTTGCAGCTTGCCCTGTTTGATATCAACATTTTAGAATTTATTTAATATTTTATGGTTTAAATAACTATATATGTATTATGCTTCTTTAGGCTAAGTTAAGTAGGGTTTAGTCTTTTGTCTTGTCTTACAGTCGATTTAAAAAATCATTTGCTAAAAATTTGCTCGTCTAAAATTCGCCAAATTTAGCAAATTTTGGTGTTTAAATTGTTTTAAAGTGATATTTGAATAAATGTCTTTGTAAGTAAGAAAAAATACTTTTTCTTTTTGAAATGATTAATTAATTCTAAAATGTAAATTTTCCTTGTCATGTATTAATGATGAGACAATGACAACTCTAGCTGTGTTTTTCTGTCCACATTTTAAGCCAAGAATTTGAGTATTCTAAACAATATAAACTTAGATATTTTTAAAATCAATTATGCGCCAGTATTTAATTGAAAAAAAAACAAGGTTTATTACTTGTTAACCTTTAGGCATGATGCTTATAAGAAGCTCTTCATAGTGTCTCAAAAAAATGACGAAATACAATATAAATGACCCATGATAGTCCAATACACAGACAAAATTACCAATGGCAGGCCAGTATACATTTTAATTGAGCAATGGTAGGCCAGTATGTTAAAAATTAGTTTATTTTTTAAATAAAATTATTCAAGTTTGTATTCCTGTAATAATGGCATGAGAAGATTTGTGAGAAGAAAATGTCCAAAATGGTTGACAGCCATTGTGGTCTCGATTCCATCCTGAAAATTAATATTGATATAGGTACACAGTTTCTATTATAAATATATTATTTCATGGATATTACGCCTGATTTTCATGTTCTCTAATAAAGTGAAACTTGCAACGGGCTAAAATAAGGATTTCCCACTTTACCGCATCCCCTGCCTTCCTATTGGATGAACGAACTGACCAATAAACGAGTTCCATGTTAGCATCCTAAAATTGACGACATTTTTTTCTCCTGTAATAATATCCACGTATATTTTACATCCAAATTTTCTATGTAACATCTAAATATCATACAATTATCCTTTTGATTAAAAGAATATTAAGCCAGATCCTTTAAAAATTCTAGGCTAGTCTAGGAAATAGGATATAATAAATACAAAGTTATGTGTAACTCTAACTCCTAGGAAATGTTTTATGATTTTCCGCATTGTTTTTGAAGTATATCAATAAAACATGCTATTGTCTAATAAGAAATAAATATTACCTCTGTAATAGAATAGGGAAGCATGCAGACGCCTGCATTATTGAGAAGAAGATATAATATAGCATGCTATTGTCTAATAAGAAACAAGTATTACCTCTGTAATAGAGTAAGGAAGCATGCAGACGCCTGCATTATTGAGAAGAACATCAATATGATCCACCAGAGTGGACAAAGTGGCTACACATGCCCTCACACTTGATAGGCTACAAAAAATTATAATTTCTGTCAAAAAAAATCAATAGTCTACATTCTACATATATAGTCTATTAGCTTGTCTGTTTGTCGTATAAGATCTCTTAAAAGATGAAATGTAGAAAAATTCAAATATTAAGAAAGTACCCTTCCCCCCCCCCCCCTCCTCAAAAATGTCTATTAATGAACAAAAATAAAAATAATTTCTTGAAAAAAGATCCCTACCTTGATAAATCACATTCAACAACTAACAGTTCACCATTACTTGTTTTGGATCTAAAAAAAAATACTTTCATATTAATCAAAAATCATTGAAATATCATTTTGAAGAACATTTTTTGAACAAATACTTATTTAGTAGTCCGCTATTTTATGATTATTTTTGGCATACCTATCAGAAAAGGAGTAAATATGTCATTTATTATAATTTAACCATTAAAATATTAAATACTTAAATTAAACTTAAAAAAGAATTTAATTCATACAAATTGAAAGACTCAAATTTATCTTCCATTTTCTTATAATAAAATTGCATACTTACTATAATTTAATCTCAAGGTTTTCATAATTTTCTTAAATAGAAAAATAGAACTTTTTTCTCTTAACCTCTCATTAAATTTTCTGTAAGAGACGATTAAACATTTGTTTCTTGGAGTCTACTGACATAATTTATTTGTAGAGAAGCTATACTGTAAAAAAATGAATCACCTTATTTCTTCAGCTGCTACTTGTCCTCTGCCATAATTTCTGCAGAGCATAATAACCTTCCCTCCTCTCTGCGCCATCTCATAGGCACAGACTTTTCCAATTCCTTGAAAAAACACAATATTAATTAATAAAAATACACAATTATTAGATTTGGAAGCTTATTTTAAACCCATAGGATTATATTTGGAGATATTATTAGCTCAAATTAAAACAACAACCTTGTCAGCCAGAAAAATTGGACTCTTTGAATCTTTTCCAGGATTATTATACCAGTCTTATCTCCAGTGATGACAATAATTTTGACAGACAGAGAAATTGGACTCTTTGTATCATATCTAGAACTATTATACCTGTATTAGCTCCAGTGATGACAACAACCTTGCCAGTCAGAGAAATTGGACTCTTTGGTCTGAATTTAGGTCCCTGCATCCAGGTTTTTAACACGAATAGCAGAGCTGTAACTGATACTAAATAATAGATACACTAATTAGATAGCTTAGGTTTTCTTGTCCCGTCCCCAAATTAACACTAGAAAAGCGCAAAACAATATCAAATTGGAAAAACAATTTCAAGTTTTAATTTTGAAAATTAATTTATCTTTTGATGGAAATTTAAAACAACATTAAGGCTACTAGAATTTTCTTTTTAAGTTGATTAGTTTTAAAAAATTTAAATTCACCTCAGAAAAATTAAGCATATATTGATGTGTTTTGTAACTCCCCTAATGAAAATTTCTTTAGGTGAATGATTAAAACTTTTAGGGCAGTAAGCAATTTTTAGGCTCTGAACCTCCTAACAACCCAAGATAATAAGATAAGGACAGATGTTAAAATGATAATTTGATTATCATAGGCTTTTTAAACCCTTACATCACATCCAAAAATCATCAGCCATTTGGTAATTATATCGTAGTAAGATTTTTTTTAAATCTTTTTTTTGTGATTCTAACTAATAATATAAAAAAGAACTTAAGAAGAAAGGTAATTATAGAAAAGCTATGGGGTTAATTATTACCAATTAAACCAGCAAAAACTTGCAAAAGGGTGAGAAGAGCTTCCGTCATTTTGTGTTTTGAAATTTGTTCCCATCCCCGAGTACAGCCACCAGTTGACACTAGATGAGTCGCGCCAATACTGAACTATGTTCCTCGGATTCATCCATTTATATTTATTCTTCTTCATCCGTGCTTGTTTGTGCATGTGTGTGTGTGTGTGATGTGTTTTCAAACGTGTGTGTCTGTGTGTGTTTGTGTTGTGTGCGTCCTAGCGGCACTTTTTATGTTTTCACTGCTGCACTATTTAATTCACGTTCCAATTTTTTTTATAATTGGGCGAAGAATTTTTCAATAAAAGGACAATATGAATTGTTAGAGATTTAATATTTCTCAACACCTAAACACAAGCAAGATATTTAATTTTACTCAGGAAGAGAGGGAACATTGGACTGTGAAGAGATATTTTGACGTACTATTACAACAAGTGGTCGCGACGACCAGGGTGAACAGTTTACATTTAGCGAACAAAATAATGTACATAGATTCAGTGGCGTGCACATGTTTTTGTCAGAGGGGGGGTGCTGTAGGGGAAGTTATACAGACCTTCAATAGGTGTTGTGATCCAGAGAGGGAGGAGACATTGGGATGGTTATTACAAAAGTCCACAAAGTCTTATGATAACGTTTTCTTATTCGTTGGCGACTTCTATTGAATTAAGATAAATTTGTTCATTAAGAATTGAGTGTCCAAACTGTTCAACCACTAATTATAATCTACAGAAGGGGTAATTTTGTGTATCATCACAGTGGACGTACACTATTTATTGACCATTGTCCTAACCCTTTAGAACTCTGAATGTGATCCTAAGGGTGGCGTGACCGTGAGACTTTCAGACAGACTAATATAGTTGGCATTATAAATCTTACTAGGGGCGGCGTCTAGCATGTAGGGACTTTGTATTTGTAGTGGTAGTGGTGAAAATATCCTGAAACCATCCCATCCAAAAACAGTATTTTTGCATATTTGAAAGAATTTGATTAGTTCTAATCATAGAATTTTTTGCAAAACAGTAAATTTTTTTGCAGTTTTAATTTTCTTCCAATAGCACCACATTCCATACGGGACAATTTCATATGTGTATAATAATTGGATGTTATATAAACGTTCAGCCGTTCGGTCATAATTTAAATTCGGGTAATAACAAAAACCTATGGCCATACCTGGCTTTTTCTCAACACATACAATTAAAGTGTATTAAAAACATTTGCAAAAATATTTCTGCATCATATTTTGCTTACACTGTTTAAAATACAGTTTTCGTCTGTACTTAAAAAATCTTTGGTCTGTGTGTTGTTTGAACTTTACGTCGTTTTTTAATTTGTATCCCAAAATTGTTAATCTATAAATAAAAATAGCAGGAATTGTGTGTCTGTCTGTCTGTACCGATGGATTTCGCTAACCGCTGAAAGGGTACCACGTACCCTACTAAGAGAAATCGCCGCTAGAAAAAATGCCCCCCCCTCAAAAAAAACCCAAAAAAACTTTCAAACATTTTCTTTTTAAACTACAATTGAAAGTGGAGGGGTCGATTTCCCCCCCCCCCCCCCATAACAAAGGCCCCAAGAGGCCTCTAGGGGCGTAGGCACTGGTAACGGATCAATTGTATAATCTTGTATCAACAGTTTAAAACGTTTTTTTTCACGCCATCAAAGCGTCAAGAGAAAGGGGAAAATTGGCTGTTTATTACACTAGTCCCAAAGTTTTATAATTTTCTTATTCTTATTGTTTTCTTATTCGTTGGCTTTACAACTTTGGGGACTTTAGTAAGTTTTGATTCATTCAGTGTCCCAACGTTCAAATCCCTAATTGTAATCTTAAGAAGGCGTAATTTTGTGTATCATCACTGGGGATGTACTTTATAGGCCATTGTAAATGTTTGAATTTGAGCTTCATCTTCCACATTTAAAAGTAGCAGGATTCGTGTATGTCTGTACCGAAGGATCCTGCTAAACGATATGGCTCCCCTTTAAAATGTAGTTTCTCATAGGTCCTGGGAAGGAACTTCTTCTATTTAAAACTAAGATACAAAATGGAGAGTGGGGGTCGATGTACCCCCCCCCTATTTCTCAAACTCAGGTGCTCCTAGAGGCCTCTAGGGGGCGTAGCTATAGTTATTAAAGTAATGTTTAAAAGGTACTCACGTTTTTTTGCTTCTTTTATAATTTTGTACAACTTATACTTAATGATATTATTAACATCAAGAACTTAGTTTCATAATAAGATTAAAATAAAAAAATCATGTTTTTGTCAACAACTTAATTACTTTTGCAGGTGGATAATAGTTATTTCTCGCATCGTATTATAAACGGCTTTCCGCGGATATAGAATGTACAATTATAAAATTTAAACTAGTTTTTTTAGCCCCGAAGTGCCGAAGGCACCGGCTAATAAAACTGATTTTAATCTTATGTTTGTACATTTTGATATTCGTAGAAAGCTGGATATAATACGATGCTAGACATAGTTTTTTCGTATGGATGAGAACCGGTTCCTATCCACCGGATTCGAATGAATACGAGAAAATCCGTTAAAAACCTAAAAAATATTGATGGACAGGCCCATAGAGAGAGAAGCTTCGCATATGGCAATCTTTTAAAATATAACCTTTTACAGCCATAAGCAAGAATAAAAATTTCTATGAGTAGCGTAGCAATAACCGACAAATTAAAATAATACTGACAGCAAGAAAAAAGTATTTGTCATATTTTTATTATGACATACAACTATACTAAATATAATAGAATTGTATAGACAGCATTTCTTGGCTTTCTTTTAAGTGACTTTAACGTACGGAGAGACGGACAGTAATTAGATATAAGGTAGTAGCGATATCAGATTTTCAATAATGATTTAGGGAAGAGGTAAGTTGTAGACATATAATACAAAGTAGATCAATGTCTGTCCATCAGTATTTTTGTCTGTCTAAAGCCTAAGATTTCGGTAACTGCTCAACCGATTGGGCTCTAGTCTTCAGGGAATATAGATACTAGTCCTGCAATGGTTTTAAGCTATTTTGTTGAGGGGTGGGATACGACCACACTCCCAAAAAATTCACGCTCTATATTTTTGTTAAAAAAACTATGGCATGATTGTGCAACTTACCTTTCTTCTCTCATGGTATGAGCCCCCTGAGACTGGGGGCGAAGCCAATTATAGTTTATAAATGTAGTTCTTTGACAAATATTTGTCACGTTGTCTCAATTCCTAAGAAATACAAATATTTTCACTACACTGCAAAGCTTCACCAAAATGTTTAAAATACAAAATGGTTTTACATCTGGTTTATTTACCCACAATGTCATATGTATTTGATCATTTGTTTTAGAAGATTTCTCTTGCTAAAAAAACCTATCAGTTTACTTTTAACATCCAGTTAAACTACAAGGTTGATCATATTATTTTCTTTATTTAGCAACATTTCTGCCGTTATAGTTCTATAAATTTCTTTTTACTTATCGTTTAATATGTAAATTTAATTAATATGATTTATGTCATTTAGACTGAAGAGGGTGCAATGTTCACCGAAATATATTTTAATAAATAACTAAGAAGTATCAAAGACTTTTTTACTCAGTGAATTTATCATTCAAAGTTTACATTAAAAATTGTAGTAATAGTTTTTTGATAATTATTTAGAGTGCATGGTCCCTTATAACAAGAATATTATATAATGAAATGATAACCCCAAACAATATAATTACGTTTATAGTACGCTTGTCAGTATCAAATTTCAAGCTCTTTACAGGTCTGATACTAAAAAAAGTATGAGGAAGGTTACAAGGGTCTTCACCCCCCTTTATATATTACCGCAGGGGGGGGGGGGGTGTCAAGGTAAAAAGTCACACCCCCTTAAAATCATTGATTCAGGGGACACTAATTTTTGAGTAAGTGGGTGGACCCCCTAATACTAAAAATACACCCCTCTTGTTGTGTAAAGCTCAACTCGATTTTGGTTTAAGGGGAGTGTCAAAAATTGTATTGGGAATGTCAAAAATTACCAAAAACCCTCTAAATAAAAAAGTCTTGCTTATAAACTTTTTATTTGTTAAACTTTAACCCCAAAGTTTGCATAAACTTTAAAAAGAGATAAAACTTGATTCGTTGAATTAAAAAGACAAGACGAAACTATACTGTCTCTGGAGCGTGTAGCAAGGGGAGGTTTGGTGGTGAGTTTTTAACTTCAGAAGTGCAGTTAATATTTATTATATATTATGTGTAGTTTAAACACTCATTCAAAGCACGTCAAGAATCTATTAAGACAATTTTAAAGTCTACAAAACTCTACATGTAGTTTTTCTCCTTACAAAAAATTCTTATTCAAAAGACTGCAGAACATTTTTCTTATTTTGTCTTACAATTGTAGTAATTTTAACCCACCTTCTAGATATCTTCAGTACGCCCTTGTCCCCACGGTATGCTATGTACTTATACTAAAAGATACAATATCGTATTATTCAAATATCCAATATCTTTTAAAGAGACAGTTAACCCCTAACTTTACCGGTACCCCCACCCCCCTAAACAATTTATTTTTATTATTGGTGTCCAAATGTTTCAACCATTAATTGAAATCTACAGAAGGGGTTATTTTGTGTATCATCATAAGGAATGAGCTGAACATCAATTAATTGGCTATTTTCTTATCCCTTTAAATCCCTGGGTTAGAACTCCACGCAAAAAATAATTTTCAAAATAATTGAGCGAAAGAGGTCCTTTTTTGGAGAACACTAATCGATGAGGAAATTATATATCTTCAAGTTAAAGTCACGGACGGTAGTACATTTACTTTTGAAGCCACGCGTTAATTGTAATAAATTGTTTTCAAGCAAATCTGTTCTAAATTTAGGTTATATCCGTCTATCCGTGCGTTGAAAGCTTGTCTTTCACCTATAACAGTTTGGAAGAATCTAGAAAGTGTATCAACTCTATAATCATTATATGTAAGTCATATGTCCATTTAAAACAAGGTAATTTTTTTATAAAATTTTCATGATATAATCATTCTATTCTTTTGATTTGTTGAACATGGATTACTCGAACTACTAGGTATAATGTTTACTTCTATTATCTTTATTAAGTATCCTATCCTGTAATTACGCAATTTTAATATATTTATACGGAATTTTCGTTTTAACTTGGTTGTATGTATGTCAGTCTAATTTGTGGAGCTTCGCTTCCAGGATGTTATAATACTTGTTTCTTAGTAAAAGTCAATAATTAAAGTTTTTTTGGACTAAAAGATACAATATCGTACTAAAAAAGTCATGTACCTTACCTAGTACATTTCAAATTACCATAATTTAAAGTCATTTTCCATTCATAGTTCATTTACATCCTTATAGTAAAGTAACAGGATGTCTGTTTAAATATTTGTTTGTTAGTAACAAAGGATCTCGCTAACCGCTGAACCGATATGGATCTCCTTTGCAGTGTCTGCTCATAGGTCCTGGGAAGGTTTATAACTATTTTTGGGGAGGATACCACCACCCGATCCCAGGAGAAATCAGAAAAAAATTACTTCCTCTCATATTTTTTGATAAAAACAGCTCTCAGTATTGAAAATATGTTAGAAAATATAACTTTGTATGCCTCTAGAGGCTTTGCCGCTATGGTTGAAAGGCATATATCAGCTGTAACCAACAACAGAATTATTTCAAGAAAATACTAGTAAAGGTTTCGTGATTTAGGGCAATTTTGGAGGGCAACGCTTATACCACCTTCCCCCCCCCCCCCTAATAATTATTTAAAATTTATTTCATTTGTTGGCTATAACTTGAACCTGGGTAAATACACTAAAAATCATTTCTTGGTATATAGCTAAAAATTGAATAGGACGTCCGTCCATGTGACATACGAATGAATAGACAAAGCGACATCCAATTACTCTATATTATGCTAATATCTAGAGACTCTATATTGGGAGTAACAGGCAGAAAATTATTTTTAACCCCTTAACACCCCTAAAATGGAAAACTAAATTGAATCAGTGGTAAGCGAGAAACAATAAAAAACTTACTACTTTTTATAACAGGATGTAAGAGGTATTCAGACGTCTGGCATTTTTTTCTCTTGCTTGATGAAAAATTGCTGGCTAAATCAAAGAGTGGCGTGACAAAATTGTTATTTTACAGTACTCTCAAAAATTACCTCTAGCCAAGTAGAAAGGGTACATTGGGCTGTTTAGTACACTTGTCCCCAAAGTCTTATAAAAACGTTCATTCGTTTGCTTAACAATTTTGGATTTAATGAATTTTGATTGGTAGGTTCATTTATTTGAGTGTCCAAACAGAAGGGCTCATTTTGTGCGGCATCAGTGGGAATGTAAATCAATTTATCGGGCATTTTCTTATCCTTTTAATTCCATGACCTCAAGTACTCTATACAACCTTAATTTTGTAACGCAAAACTTATCAGCATAAACCTTCATTTATGAATTTTTTTAGAAATGTTGCTCAATTCCACTAAAATCTGTATATTAGTCTGTACGTATGTCATATTAACAAATAAATATAAAACTGAATTCGCACATGCATTGCACAAGCTCCAACCCGTCTAGACTGGTACACACGCACACACATATAACTATACATTACGAAGCTTTTTATAGTTCCTATAAAAATGACGTCATACTGGCCTACCATTGATCAATTAAAATGTTTACTGGCCGGCCATTGGTAATTTAGTCTATGTATTGGCCTATAATTGGTCATTTGTATTGTATGACGTCATTTTTTATAGGTATTATAAAGGGTTTCATACTATATAGACCTGATATAGTTTAATTATTTGTCATACGAATTTTTGGGAAATATCTTCTCCTCTCCCTCCCCGAAAAAATAGCCTAAAACATGCGCTGGAATAATACCAAACCTTTTATAAACGATTTTGACGATATCTTACACACCAGGCCTCTCTATTTTAGAGTATATTATTTCTACTATTCTTTTTCTAACATATAGATAATTCAGCTGCGCTACAAACTGACATATTTGTCCTTGTTACCTGCTGCAACTTTAGCTTTGATGATATTTTACTTTATTTACTTAGTGGGAGCGAAACTTCTCTTCAATAATAGCAAAAAATAGGCAAAGATTTTACACGAATAGGTTTTAGTGATTATTTCCAAAAATTTTCCCTAATTATTAAAAAAAAATAATAATTCAACTTAAAAAAAACATTTAAATTCTCTATTTTATTGTATAATTGTTATCCTTGTTTCTACTGAATTGAACATTGATCATTATTATTTCTGTCAAAGCGATTTATAAGTCAATAAGTCCTTTTAAAAAAATAGAATAGAAATCATATCGAATGTAAAAAGGGATGCAAAATCTTTCAAAAAAGCCTTTCTAAGAATTTTAAGGTTTTACACAACTTTTTTAGATAGTCAACAATTTCAGCAATACAAATATCATTTATATAGGTATGGAAAATGTTAATAAATTAAAATTTTTCATTATGGATAAGTTTTCCAAATTGATGGTTGGCTGTTCCAAATGTATTATTGTTAAGTGATGAACGTACTGAAATATCTATTTTCCACGAATATTAACATATAAATCATAAAATTAAAATCAGTTTTGTCAGTCCGGCCTTTCGTCCACCAGGGCTTAATCTTATAATTTTTCATTTTAATATCCTGCAATAGCTGTATATTAGGATATACAGGGTGCGCCACATAAATCCGGACTTTTTTTAAACGACCATAGCGCCAAAACTACTTGACCAATCAGGACGTTTGACCCCACTATAAAAAGCTTAGGTAATGAACTTTTTGCCCATGAAAATCTTTGGACGATGGAGGACGTGTACGCCGAGCTGGCCGCGCATATGTTCAACAAGGCAGATTCGAATTGCGCAGATAAATTACCGTGGATTTATGACTTGGGCCTACTAAATCTGACCTCAGCCCATCTGTAGGTGAGATGGACTAATAAAACTTGCTGGAGATACAATCAGATACCTAGTGAAAACACTAGAAAAGACTAGAGCTCTCTATCCCAGCTGACTTGGCTGTAGTACTCCGACAAATCGGATCGTGGTAGATTTTAAGATGTCAAAAACGTCAAAAATCTTGAAAATTTCTCGGTTCTTGACTTCAGGGGCCCAAATGGAACCTTGAAACTCGTTTTAGACTATGTATTGCGCTGATAACCCTAACTTAATCTTCGTGCCATTTTTAAAAAGGTATAAAACGTTGTAATAGCTTAACTGTGGCCCAAATGAGAGCCGCCGTGTCAAAGGGTAGCTTTAAAGATGGGTTAATTTGGATCCTGCTGTTACTCACTATTTAAGGAGATGTGGCCTCCCAGCAGCCCCGATCTTAATCCAATGGACTTTTGGGCCTGGAGCGCCATTAAAGCATGAACCAATAGACGCGCCCATACCAAAAAGACTTCTCTCATTGCTCCTATCATGGAGAACTTCGCCTGCTTGAACAGGGACATGGTGACCAGGATCGGCGGGCGGTTCAGGGGGCGGGTAGAGGCGGTGATTGAAGCTGGCGGCGATTTTATTAAATAATCTAATAGTCATATACCTAGGTTGCTTCCCAGTTTTTAAAATTCAATAAAATCTTTAAAATTGACGATTTTATGTTTATTTGTTTAAAAATAAAAAAAAGTCCGGATTTATGTGGTGCACCCTGTATAAGTTGGAAGGAATTTTAATGTTAGAGGGAGATTTGAAATCTGCTTTAAATTTTTAGGATATTTTATAAAATTCGTTTTTTGTATAATTATTTATCTAAAAGCGGAAATACAATTTAAGTTCATAAATTTTGACTAATAGGATAGGTGGATTGGAAACTACCTGCGCTCTAATTGGTTGAATAATGTGCGACACTTAAGCTTATCCTATCAGAGCGAAGATAATTTTCAATCCACCAATCACAGATGTGAAAATTAATTAACTTAAATTGTATTTCCTGTTTTAGATAAAGAATTATACAAAAAACGAATTTGATAAAAAATCCTTAAAATTTGATGCAGATTTCAAATCTTCCTCTAACATTAAAATTCCGGAAAACTTATATATCTTAATAAATATACTAAGACTGCAAGTTAATATTATTGCACTTTTTGGTAAAACATTGCTAGGTAACTTGACATTTAAGATTTAAGGGAACATTTTATATCAGCAGTGCAGTTTCGGCTGTGGCTGAATGCAAGGTTGTAGCCGAGGATGGTTGTTGCTGAATGTGCCTTTGGATGGCTTCGGCTGTGGTTGACCATTGCTTGCTGCGGCTGAAGAAGCTAGTGGGGCCTAAATAACGGCTAAGAATGGCTGATTTCTCCGCCCAGCAGACGAGACTGCTACTTCTGTTTTTTTCTAAGCTGTTTTAATGTGTATACAGCTGCTAAAAGTCACTTGATAAAATGGCTGCGGTATATGCTTATAGGGTTGCTGAGTTATCTGATGATGGCTGAGGCTGTGATGCCGACCCTTATGAACAAGTAAGAATGAAATAGACAAAGGTTGTCCAATCAAAGGTTTAGTTGTCTGTGAACGTGATTGATTAAAAGTGCAAAAAATCTACCCGATCATGCTCATTCTAATACAGAGGATAAATTGCATCAACTATAAATATTTCCCTATATCAAGCAATTTCAATTATAACCTTAAGACAGTGTCTAAAATACAAAAGTCTTTTCTCTTTTAATTGTAATGGTATTCTTTACATTTTACTTAGTTTATTGTTTTTGATGGATTTTGTTATACTGATCTTTAAAAATATATAAAATTTTGGTGCACAAAATTTTTAACCATACTTAATTGTCAATATAATATAATATAAAAGTAATAATCCTTGGATAAGATTAGCACGAAAAAAATTTTATATTAGAAAATTTGAACCATTGTTAAATCGTAGAACTTGATTCAAAATGCAGTTGCAATTGTTTTTAGAAAATTTTTTTTTTCAAACTATATATCCTTCCCTTTCTCTCTCTTATAACACAGCCAGTTTGACCGCTTCTCCTTTATTTGTTGTTTCGTTGTGTTATAGTAAAGATCTAAACAGTAGCTGTGAATGTAAAATTTGTTTTTTATGCTATATTTTAACATTTTGACTATTTTTGTATAATTCTTAATGCTTTTTTTTATTTATTTATGTTGTTGTTTTCTATTACAGATGCGATTGATAATGAAGGTTTTTTTCTTTGAAATATATTTCGTTATGAAGCACCAGTAGTTACTAATTTATGAATGTTATGGTTGAGATAGATTTATAACTGTTAATTGTCAATATAATAAGGTTAGGTTATTTCTATGGACTTAATATTAACAGTTCATGGGCAACATAAAAAAGGATAGGAACAACGACGAACAACCAATTTAGGTTAGGTTTTAGGCTAGGTAGCCGAGCGCTGCGGCTAGGCAGGCAAGGGGGCCGATGCGGCTAGCAGGCAAGGGGGCCGAGCGCTGCGGCTAGGCAGGCTAGGGAGCCGAGCGCTGCGGCCAGAGTTCATAGTACGCTGTCAGGGGGGGGGGGGGGGGGCCGGGGGGGTACTCAAATTTTCAAAATTGAAAAAAAAATTTCTAAGAGGATAATACCAAACATTTCAATTCATTTACATTACTCCCAAAACTTTATTCATTGACATTAATTATAATACGATGAATTACTTTTTTTTCAAGGTATTATCATTGATCATGTATAGTTCATTTTCATATCCCTCTCTGGGGTTTTATATCAACCCAATGAATGGTTAAAATCATTAAAATATCTTATGATATAAAGTAGTATTTTTTATCTGTTGCGAAGGATTTCGCTAACGGGTGAACCGATATGGTACTCCTATACAACACTTCTTAGGGTTCAGAGAATGGTTTTATTATTTTGTGGGATGGTAAATCCACACATCCTATAAAAAGTTACCACCCCAAAAATTTACCTATTCTTTTGAAACTTAGAATGAAAAGAGCAGCGGGTCAACTCAACCCCCTCCTCAATATTATGTGCTACTAGAGGCTTCAGAGAAGCGTTATAAATTCCTTACTGTGGTTTTAAGCTACTTCCTGACTTCTCCCCCCCTTCCCTATTTATAAACTAAAATACAAATAAATATTGTTTTCTCCGCAGTAAGTTGACCAAAAAACTATATAAGTATATGGGAATGCATAGAAACTATATGATAATAGAAATATCCAATTCTTGGAAATTAATTTTCGTAAACAGATGCCTTCTCTTATCACAGCAGAGCATTTCTTAGAATTAAACAAGAACAGTGTAAATGTTAAGAAGTAGAAATTATATAATAAAATACTTTGATTATAATTGCTGTGGCTTTTTGGGTGACTTATGTTATGTTTAGAATACAATTTATTATGCCCATCTAATTCATACAGGCGTATTGGCTTAATGAAACATATTCTGTATAAAAAAAAACCTTTGGTTGCATTTCTTTTGTCTGGAAGTCTCAATTTGCATGGTAGTTATTGCAGAAGTTTAAATACCTAGGCATTCCCCTCTAAAGAAATCTCTATTTACCCCAGAAAAATTGCCTAAAATCTAAATTAAAACATGACTAAATATATAGAAGTTTTGCTTTACAATAAAAAATAAAGAGTATTTTGAACTAAGATTAACGTTTGCTTTTATAATTGTGTAAAATTTCATCATTTTAAGTTCCAATCTAAAAATTTTATTGAGCAATATCTCTGAAATCGCCAATGGACCATCATTAACCACCCCCCATCCCTCCCTCATATCTAATCTTTGCAAAAAATAAATAGGCAATACGTTTTGTTATGTTAAGTAAGGTTTAGGAGAGCCCTGCTGGGTTATGACCCCCTACAGTGGTTAAATAGAGGATTTTTGAAGTGACTTAAGAGAGGTGGGGGCTTTATGTGGCCCTTTTGTGTTTTAACGGGATTTATCTTTTGATAACTTTAATTTATTAATTGACCTTTGGTAGAAATAATTCCTAGAATTTGCTTTATCTCATGAAAGTAATATATTTCTGGTGTTTCTTTTTGGTTCAAGTCATAAATATGCCTTTTTTAAAATAACCTTAAAGGCTGCTAACGGCCTCACAGCTGGCTGCAATGTTTTCGTTTGGACGGCTTTAAAGACTTTGAAGCGACACTAAAAATAAATTGAAACAAACCATTAAATGCACAGGGTTTACTAAGACTAGCACTAACTGCTACATGCAAATTTTTAAGGAAGCTATTATAGATTTAGTTTAGAACAGTTCCTATGATATGCCAACATAGGTTGTGTAGTCTGCCGTTTGACCGTTAAAACTGTTTAAAATCGGCTGGATAAGTATCACCATAAGCTAAATTTTCGAACCTATGGAAATCAGGTTACAGTGGGATACTCAAAGTTTTAAAAACATGATTACTTATTAAGTTGCTTAAAAACTTTGGGTACAATTATCAAATATTGAATGGGTTTTACAAACCTTTAGTGGTAATAAATTGATATGATTGTTGATTATACAATTATGTAAAGAAGTAATGTTTTTTGTAAGTATTTTATCCATAAAGACTGAACCGAATAAGTTCTCTATTTTGGAGAAGATTTAAATGTAACAGTCCGTCCGCAATCCAATATAAAGGCCTTAGTAGATAGGGGCGCTGCCTCTGGTTTAAAAATAACCTATGCAAATTTTTTGTACTCATAATGTACAAATAGAAGTGAAAAAAGTGTATGTTATCTTATATTATAAAAGTAACAAGATGTTTATTTGTCTCTGTGTCTGTTTTGGTACTAAAGGACATCGTCAACTGCTGGACCAATTTGGTTCTTCTTTACAGTGATCCTTTCTACAGATCCAAAGATGGTTTATAACTTTTTAGGGAAGACTATCTGAACTCTCCCTATAGAAATTGCCTCTGGTAAATTAAGATAATTAGAGAATAAGTCAGGATGTTACTTTGTGTTTTCATTTTCTCTTTATACATTTTAGGGGAAAGAATCATTTACAGCCCAATGACTTCATCTCTTTTTTAATTGATTAAATAAAATAAAAAGGTCGAATTACATTTCCAGTAGGGCTTCGAAACCGATTAATATATGCTGGAGGAGAACCGGTTCTCAGCCTTACTAAAAAATCGTGTATAGCAACACATTACAGACAATTTTCCACGGATGAAAATAAAAACCATAATATTAATATCGTAATTATTATATTAGCTAATGATGTCTATGAAACGTTGAAAAACTGCTTGATACAGGATAATGATTATGGACATACTTACATTTTTAGAACTTGATTATAGAGTTGCTTCGCCTATAATATTGTACTTTGTTGTCCCAGGAATCAGTATACCAAAAATCAGACCAATCGGATAATTAGGTCACATACAAATTTGTTATAAAAATGTAAAAAATTCAACATGTTTAAAATGGACGTACGGACATTCTGGTAATGATTATAGAGTTGCTACGCTTTCTAAATCATACCTAACTATTACAGGAATCACCATTCAAAATTTGAAATCGATAGGACAATTCTAACATGCCTAAATTAACGAAAAAAGCTATTTAAAAATATATAAAAAATCAACATGTTTAGAATGGACGTACGGACATTTTGGTAATGATTATAGAGTTGCTACGCTTTCTAAATCGTACCTATCTACTAAAGGAATCACCATGCAAAATTTGAAATCGATTGGACAATTCTAAGATGTCTAAATTAATTGGAAAGGTATGGACAGACCGACCCTAATTATAGAAAAGCTTCGCTTTAAATAATATCTATAAAAGCGAAGCTCAACAGGTCAGACCGTCAGACAAACGAATAATATCAAATATAAAGTGTCACTTTTTATATTCGATATCATTTAGAAGTATGCACAAAAAAATTTTCATTAGGCCATTTTTTTCCAAGGGCGATCTTTCTTAGGAGGGTGAAGTTACCCACTCCCCAAATATAGTTAAAACCTACCCTGAAACTATAAGTAGCTTCATTATAAAGGAGAACCATATCTGTTCCCAGACAAACAGAGACAGACAGACATCCTATTACTTTTAGATAAGGATTAATGTGCTATGCAAAGTATTGGACTTTATTACATAAAGCACACTGTTTGTACTTGTAGCTTGAATCAGACCCGCAAAATAGTGCAGCTGTTCTTTAAATAGAAAAAGTCATTCTTCTATCATTACGTCGCTTGGGCAAAAAAGTGGGGGTCACTCACTAGATACCACCCCCTTCGCCTAATTGACAATGTCTTGATATAAACCCCTAAATTATCCAAAGGGGAGGTAAAGTTAAAAAAACTTCTCAAAGTTTAGGTGTTAAAAAAAATTGGTGCTTCGCACGTCAATTGGCGCTTGTTTTACTTCTTACTATGTTGATTCAAAGTTAAATACCATTCTTGTTGTATTTTTTAACCCCCAAGATTCTAGTTTAAAGGGGGGTGTCAACAATCGAATGGGGGTTGTCAAAGTTTTTGCTGGAAGAAAACAGAATTAAAAATTGATAACAATAGCAGCAATACGTCACTTTCAACACACCCTCAAATCTTTTTTCCTATTTTAATTTTTTTGGAGATAAAATATTTTGCAAATTTAAAAGGACTTTCTTTGGTAAATATGTTTAAAGCAATTTAAAAATCACTTGAATCATTTTTTAATCAAGAGTTGTGCATTGCATATGCTATCTTAGTTAAAAACTGCCTTTTATTTTCCATTTTATTGATTAATGTTAATGCGCTGCCCCTTTATGGATATAATTGTCCTTGTAAAATGAACATCTTATATAAGGTATATATTGTGTAAGCACATGTTATTAAGCATTTGCTTATAAAAATTATTCATTGACAATTATGTTTTCAGAGTGGACACATATAGTCTTTACTATTTTGAACTAAAAAGCAAGTTGAAAAGAAACCAAGCGTTAAAAATTTTACAAAAAAATTTAGCAATGATTGTGCTCAAAATATACGGCCAACCAAGGAAACTACTAAAAGAGATGGATATTAGACGTATTTTTATGACGTCACAACACATGACACTTTCCGCTGTCCCGTACAAAATTACTGTTAAAAGTCATAGAAAGTGATAAATAAAGATGAATGAAGGGGAATCCTGCGGGGCCTATACCTGAGGTCTCCTTGCCCTTCGTGTCTAGCACCTAGTTCCCAATATAACCTAACCGAACAAGAACTGAATTAAAAACAAACAAACCAAAGCCTACCAATACCTTATTTTCAACTTACCTTGAGCAAAAAGATGGGAGGAAAGGGTTCTGTGATGGACAAGGCACTTTAATGGAAACCGCCGCAGGTTTGCAACTTTAAGCTTTTACTTTAATTTTTACTTCCTTAGAGAACTATAGGGGTCCTTCAGGGTTTTATAGATTTAAAAAAAAAAATTGGAGGTGTATATTTTTTTCTAGGGGCGATTTCTTTTGGGGGTTGGGGGTACACATCCCCAAAATAGTTCTAAACCTTCTTTTGACCTCTGAATGGCTACTCTGTAAAAGAGAACCATATCGGTTCAGTGGTTAGCGAGATCCTTCGTTACAGACAAAGATCCTTTTACTTTATTATAAGGATTGCATTATAGATGTTGTACAATTTGATAGATTCTTGTTGTGTTGACTTTTTTATCTTTGATTGGTGTTTAGGTAAAATTGCTATAGAAAATATTGGAAATAGTTTAGGTTGTTGTAGGTTAACACACACAAAAAATCACTTTTTTTGCTTAATTGTTTCAATACGTCTTTTTCCGAGAAATTAGTAAAAGTTTCCTATAGTTGGGCAGATTATCGTAAGTTTATTTCCTTTATGGCTTCGAAACTGATTAATATATGTTGGATTACAACCAGTTCCCAGCCACACTGAACAATCATGTATTGCATCGTAGTTCAGACAATTCTCGACGAATAATAAAATAAAATCATAATATGAATACCAGTTTTGTTAGACTGGGACTTCAGATCCTTGGGGATAACAAAAATTGGGGCTAACTGTATTCTGTAATAATAGTTGTCTGATTTTAAAACCATACACGAACCTTAGAAAGTGAGAACAAATTTATTAATTATTTCAAATTAAAAATGCATAAAAGATACTGGTACATCCATAGTTAAGTCTTTTCAATGGAAGTGTTTTTAAGGCTATACTCATTACTCATCCAATGTTTGAGGGCAAATATAAGAAAAGAAACTTAAATGGTTTACCCAACTATGTAAGTATAGAAATAATGATCACTTATTTGTTTGCGGATTAGCTACGCTATAATGGTGTTCCATATTTATTTATTATTGGCCTTCATCTATAGGGACGTTGCCCTAAGAAACTAGAAAAAGAATTTAACTGTTTATGGAGTGATATTCTTGGGACCATTAGGGATGAACTTACCCAGCAAATAGCCTCAACCATGCCTTGAACCAATACTAAACTTCTCTAGAGATTGGTGGACAAACGGTCCCGCAGTTTACGAGGTAAATTAAATAACAGTCTAAGAGACATCCTGTTACTTTATAATATAGGATGTTCTGATAACAGATCTATAGTATAGATGTATATACAGACAACTACCTCCCTGCCTTTTTCAATGACCTTTTTTGTCTGCTAGCAAATTGTTTTCTGCTACTTGGCTGTGTTAATATCATCGACACTATTGGTTGATTTTCAATGACTCAATGAGAGTCGGACAAGGACATTGTGATAGGGAGATACAGTTATTTAACCTTTTCTCCCTCTAGTGTTTTACTCTAATGTTCTGATATACTTAATGAATAGGATCAGTAATATTTGACATAATATTATTTGACATAAATTCATTTCACATAAAACATTTGGCATAAAATCACTTCACATAAAGGTACATTTGACATAAAAACATTTGCCATAAAGGTACATTTGCCATAAAGGTACAATTCACATAAAAACGTTTCACATAAAGATACATTTGACATAAAGGTACATATGATATAAAGGTACATTTGACATAAAGGTACGTTTGACATAAAGGTACACTTGACATAAAGGTACATTTGACATAAAAGTACACTTGGCATAAAACGTTTCACATAAAGATACATTTCAAAGTCTACCCGAGGTTGTCATTTTTTTCCCCGAGCATGGCAACCGGTGAACAGAATCTCAGTTCTGCACCACAAGCCTCGCACGACTGAAGTTCCCATGTCTATACAGTCATATTTATATGAAAATATTTTTAGAAGATTTTTGAATTTTTTTTTGAAGATTTTCCATTTTTTTTAAAGATTTTAGAAATTTTTATTTATTATTAAAAGAAAATCTTCAAAAAAAATTCAAAAATCTTATAAAAATATTTTCATATAAATATGACTGTATAGACATGGGAACTTCAGTCGTGCGAGGCTTGTGGTGCAGAACTGAGATTCTGTTCACCGGTTGCCATGCTCGGGGTACCTTTATGTGAAATGTACCTTTATGTCAAGTGTACCTTTATGTGAAATGTACCTTTATGTGAAATGTACCTTTATGTCAAGTATACCTTTATATGAAATGTATCTTTATGCCAAATGTACCTTTATGTCAAATGAGTTTATGTGAAACGTTTTTATGTCAAATGTACCTTTATGTCAAATGAGTTTATGTCAAATGATACTTTATGTCAAATGTTTTATGTGAAATGAATTTATGTGAAGTGATTTTATGTCAAATATTACTGATCCTAATGAATATGTCAATAATAAATTGATAATTTTTTGATAATATTTTTAAAGAAGTTGTATCAACTTTTTTGCTTTTTATTTAAGATAGCTAGCCGGTCCTTTCAGTAAGTAGTAGATGTAAAATTTTTCATAGAATTCAGATATGCAATTGGTTTTTTTGTAGACCTCTTATTTTTTAAGTAATTTAAGTTTTTAAAAAAAATAATTAAGTCGGTTTTAAGGTACTAAAACGCAACAAAATAAAAGAAGAAAATAGCCAGTATAAACAAAAATAGTAAGATCTTTAATTTGACACCTTACTTTTAAAATTCTGTTTAGTAATTATTGAAAAAATCTATTTTTTTAACCTCGGTTTAATCAAAACATTAAACCTAAATATTTTCTCATACAGACATAAAAAATATGGGTTCATATATACCATTAGAATGAGAAAAATAATATGAATCCATTGTAAGCAAAATTGAAAAAGTTTAAAAAAATTGTAATAAAAAATAGAAAAAATAAAAAAGTTATTTTAAGAATTGTAACTACTAAACTAGCCAATCACAAATCGCAAAAATTGACGAATCGGGAAGCTTAATCTATAAAATTAACCTATAGAATTGCCAGAAAAAAAGGAGAACGTTCATACAATATATACAATAGATACTACAATAAATATAGTGATATTAAAGAACATGTAAAGAATGAAAAATTATGAACAAATATGCATCAGTCTGTTTATAAACTTCAAAACAATGCAGTTAAAAATACATTATTGTTTCTTGTGTTTAAAAAATATCTGCTACATTGCATTGTCTTTTGTTTAGGTTTTTTTCAGGTTTGGTTTAAGCTAACCCTTTAAAGCCGAAAATTATGATTCTTAAAATAAACTTATTTTTTTTATTATAGTTTTATAAAACTTTTTCAATTTTGCTTAGAATAGATTCGTAATATTTTTCTGATTCTAAAGGTATATATGAACCCATGTTTTTTATGTCTGTTTGAGAAAATATTTAGGTCTAAAGTTTTTATTAAACCGAGGTTAAAAAAATAGATTTTTTTCAATAATTACTCAACAGAATTTTAAAAGTAAGGTGTCAAATTAAAGATCTTACTATTTTTGTTCATACTGGCCATTTTCTTCTTTTATTTTGTTGCGTTTTAGTACCTTAAAACCGACTTAATTATTTTTTTTAAAAACTTAAATTACTTAAAAAATAAGAGGTCTACAAAAAAACCGATTGCATATCTGAATTCTATGAAAAATTTTACATCTACTACTTACTGAAAGGACCGGCTAGGTATCTTAAATAAAAAGCAAAAAAGTTGATACAACTTCTTTTATGGCTACACTACTTATGTGAATATAGTTGTCCTTGATTACTTATCACTAATGTTTATTTTTTTAAACAAATAAAAAGTAAAATTTGGTCCACAGTCCAAAAATGATTTATATGTACTGCAGAAGATAAAAATAGATACCACGTGTTTTTGATCTTGATTAATATAATTCTACCCAAGAACATGCCCATAACCCCTACATCCACTCGTTGACTGGTAGGTTTTGGGCTCGAATTTCTGCCTTGTCATAATTAAAGACGTAAAAACTAGTTTGTACTGCTGCTGTGTCAGATGTAAGCATAAAAGATTTAGGAAATGCCTTAGCTAAACAGGTGCAACTCATCATCATACATAGACAATTGTTGATTGTCTATTGGACGTTTGGCCATGTTATCATGAACTTCATAAGTGTAATTTGCTTAGCAGATATAAGATATAAATGTTCATCCCAAAAATCAAAATATAATAATTTTGTTAAATGTCTCATGTTTTTTAAAATTTTTATTTTTATTTTATATCAACAATATGGACTATATAGATGTATCATCCAAAAGACCTCTCAAACCGCACATTACACATCCTAACCTAAACATAAAAGAAGCACTACTCACACTTTTAAGTCTAGCATTTCTGTAACGCTGTAACTCTGTTCGGTTCTCTCTCTCTCTTTTTGGGAGAGGGGGGGGGGGTCAGGAGCGATTTCTCTTAAAATAGTTACCTTCCCTGGACCTTTAAGAAGCTTCACTGTATAGGAGAGCCAAACGGTCCAGCAATTAGCAAGATCTTAAGAAACAGACAGACACATGGACACAAAGACAACTTGTTACTTTTATATAAAGATTATTTATCTAAGTATTGAAAGTACTCTATGCCTCATGTTGTTATTTTGCTTATTCGACCTTTACCACTCTTTTATTTCCTTCTCCATTCTTGGAAGATATTTTCCTTGTTTAAATATAATCTCAAAGAAAGGGTTTTTGAGATTTACTAATGATTTAAAGAAGTTTTAAGTAACATTTTTTTCAAATTTTAATCAAAAAAAAATTTCTTTAATTTTTCCTGATTTAAAATGATTGACAATGAACAGTACAGATATACACAATGTTGGAAAATAATGGTAGCATCTATATAAGTTTTTAAATCCTTTATTCACGTTATTCCTCTTAAACTGTTTTTAACCTATTTTTGAATGGGGGGTCAAAAATATACTAGGACATCTATAGAATCAGACTGCAGAGCCCAAATTTGAATTAAGTCCCCAATAAACTTTTTTTGGGGGATTTAAAAATTGATTTTTAGTGTTGCTGTAATCATATTGACCGGAGCAAAAGCTCTTTTTTTACTTCGGGTAATATTGTGGCTTACAGAACATTTTTATATAATTCACTTTATATTGATACAATAAAAAAAACATTACTCAGTTCATTGGAAATATTTTTTTTTTCCAAAACAATTAATTTCATTGAAAAATCTAACATTTACAATAAAACAAATAATTCTGAAATCTAACCAATAAGAAGTCTTGTTTTATTTCAATTCCTAACAATTCAAAAAAAGAGTGTTTTCACAAAGTAACTTATTTCCAATGTAGTTAAATAATTTTTATTTAATTAAAATGATAAGAATGAAAACCATACACATAAAAGATACATACTTTTTAAAATTATTTTAAAAAATAAGTTTGAATAATCTTATTTTATAACGCATTTGTATATGTGACAAAAATAAAATTGTTGTATTGCATAAACATTTGTTGTCATTTAACCCTTTACAGCCATTTTTTATGTTTTTAAAATAAGTGAGAGAACACAAACATGTTAATGTTAATTCGTTGATATATTATAAAGAATTAACTTTTTAGTGAATTTTTATAGTAAATTCATAAGGCCTAATTTTACTCTATACCAGAATACAATATTTATGAAGCAAAACACTCTAAAAGCTACGAATTTTACCCAAATAAAAAAAAACCCCTTTGCTTCGGTCAAAATGATCACGGCAACAGTAAAAATTAATATTTAAAGGGCGAATATAGGTTGGATATGATATGAGCTTATATCAAAGGTGCAAGTATATACATTATGAATAACTCAAGCAAATAAAGATATTCCATTGGATAAGGCCATTATAGCTAAAAACCTAGCCAATTGGGCTAATTTGTGACGTCAGAGGAGTGGTTCCCTAACATATTCAAATACCCATATTCACAACAGGATGCGTGTAGAGTTTGCCTAAATACTGTTGTTATTTTGCAGTACAAATAAATGAGAAAAAGGTTTCGGGAATTAATCAGGGGTAAATATACCCTCCTTCTACCTTCATACAAAATATATAAAGTAAAATATTTAAAAGTTAAAAAAACATCAAATAATGTAAAAAGTAAAATAAAAAATAATCAATAAAATTTTCTTGGAGGAAGAATGATTTCAAATCCCTGTTTTTTGTGGCCGTGTGTGTGTGTGTGTTGAAAATGCGTAATCAGGGATGTTTATACCATCATGAATTAATCAAAGATCTCTGTACAGAAAATAAACTTTAAGACGTATTATTTACCCTAGTCAATAGTCCTGACGCCCTTCTACGCAAATTATTTTTATGCTTTTTAAAAATTAAATAAACTAGTATATAAACTAAAATAATAAACATTTAAATTATCTTTTAAGGTGCGTGCCAATGTAATAGTCAATCAAACTTAAGCAAAATAGTAAAAAAAAAGTCTTGTAAAGGGCTAAAATAAACGGTTTGTCGTCAATCTGATTTATCATATGTTCAATTGAAACAGAAAATTGCAAAATCTACTTAAGGATTTTTTTGAATTTTTAAATTTGGCATGGATATTCTAAAAGTATGAAATGGCACCTTTCATATAAGCTCATATCATATCGAACCTATATTCGCCCTTTAAATCCCCCCAAAAAAGTTTATTGGGGATTTTATTCAAATTTAGGCTCTGCAGTCTGATTCTACTGGTGTCATAGTATATTTTTTATATACGTTTTAAAAATAGGTTAAAAACAGTTTAAAATAACAACCTTTCATTCAATTATGTGAAATGATTATGTATCTTTACCCTGGGATCTTAAGGAACAAAAGAAGAGACAATAGATTAGTGTATCCCCAAATTATGATAAATAAACTTACCCTTTATGTAAATTAGAATCATTGGTGGAAAAGTTTATCAAAGACACTACAGTATCCAAGCAATTATTTCTAAATTATATCAAACACTTAAATATAAAATAGTATTATGCTTTAATTGCTAAGCTTTGAAGGAAAAAATGGCCTTGTTTTTTTGTTTGATTAAATCATTTTAATTTGCCTAGGTATATATCGATGGAAATTTGGAATCCTTGTAAAAAATTAAAATTTAAGTAAATCGTTCTGAATCTGATGAAGGGTAATAGAAATCTGAAAATAAAAATGACGCAAATGAGTACAAATGATACGCCAATTTTGATCACAATTCTCACGTTTATCTAAAAATGCAACATATAATAATAGCTATTAAAACAATTTTCAAGCATAACTTTTGTCTTATTAGGATAGCAATTAAATAAGAAAAATATTTTTACTATATGCAATTCGTGATCAAACACCTAATTGAAAAAAAATGCAAGACATAGCTTTTATTTTAAGAAAGACTAGGGGCAACGAACGCCCCCTAGAAGCCTAAGGTGGGAGGGGGATAAGTCAATCAGACAGATGTCATTTTTAAAAAAACTTTATAAAAAAAATTGGCGCATTTGTATAAACACCCATGTGTTGTCACGAATTACGCATTTTTAGGGAAAGAAAAAAGAGGGCGAGGGGAACAGGTTTGAAGACATCCGAGAATAGTTATGATCGAGATCTTTCTTCATCCTGAATCTACAATTATGATAGCCTGATATCTAGTTGCCGAAAGTGTACGCAGTTTCCTGGGTGTTTCCTCATCCTAGCTCAATATTTACTACTAGCTAAAAAAGCTTCAAACTTCAAAAAAAAAAAATCAAAATTTAAAAAATTCAAATTTATAATGTATATTGTATAAATCGTTTACACATTCAAATTTTGATTTTTTTAAGGGAAGTTTGAAGATTTGTAGCTAGTAGTAAATATTGAGCGAGGATGAGGAAACACCCAGGAAACTGCGTACACTTTCGGCAACTAGATATCAGGCTATCACAATTATGATTTCAAAAAGGTGACCAATGCTTGACACTAAATTTTGATGATAATAAAATGAATTTATTATACATAGAATATATAAATTATGAATTATATCTTTTTTTAAGGCTTAGCAGTTGTCAATTTTTAACAGACTGTAAGCGATTGTGGATGATTAACATAAATAAGTTCTTAAAGGACGCCTGCAAGAAATAACACGCTTTAACTGCTGAAAGACTGCCACAAGAAGACCCAATACCCCAAATTATAAGCCTTCAGCTTCAATAACAAAAAAGTTCTAGGCATTTCAAAATAGCATTTTATGTACAATGGAATTTTTGAAAGATTTCCAATGCTCATAAAAGAAAAAACAATATTAAATTACGTTGCCTAGACATAAAATTATAACCTTATCTTTGTCAGAAACTTAGATTGCCTGTAACTGATTACATTTTTACAATAAAAACACCACATTTCATAGTCCAAATCTATGAAAAAAATTCGATTTAAATTGCATTTTTAAACGAAAATCATAGCGGAAACAAAGGGGTAAACTAATACAAGCTTAGCTGTGATTGGTTGTTAAGCTGATTCAGCCTTCTGATTGGCTACAGTACATTCGGTACAACGCAAGTAAAACTTAATTTTTTTTAATGATTTTGACTATAAAAATGGGTATTTTTATTGTAAAAATATAATTAGTTACTGGAAACCTAAATTTATGACAAAAATAAGCTTATAATTTTGTTTCTAGGCCACGTAGTTTAATTTGAAAGTTTTCAACATGAGCATTGCAATTCTTTCAAAATTTCCATTGTCATAAAATGTCATTTTAAAATGCCTAGAACTTTTTTGTTATAGAAGCTGAAGGCTTCAAATTTGGGGTATTTGGTCTACTTGTGGCAGTCTTTCAGCAGTTAAAGCGTGGTATTTCTTGCATGCTTCCTTTAAAGGAGACTTCAAATAACGGTGGTTTATTCTTAGTATTTAGCCGTTATTTTCCATAAAAGTAAACTTACCTATTTTGGCAGGTGACTATGGTTGGAGGCTGCTAAATAATGTTGCCTGAATTTGTGGCATCCAAGACATTTTTTTGAAATTTGGCCACAGGAAATTGACACCTTGCACAAATTTGCCATGTTCTGTATTGGTCATAACACAAAACTGTACAACTATACAGTGTCAGGTTTGTTACGCTTCCTTCATTTTGATATGATCTTTAAAAAAAACTGTCAAAGAAAATATTTTTTTCCTTAACTCGTTAATAGATGTAGTAGAATATAAGTGGATAATAAGACAGGGGGAAAATTTTCCATGTAATTTATTGGTCAGTTCGTTTATTTAGTAGGAGGGGAGGGGAAGGGTTAAAAGGGGAGGATGGGGAAGATCGTTATTTTAGCCCGCTACAAGGTTCACTTTATTAGAGCACATGATAATCTGGTGTAAGATCCAAGTAATAATAAATCCATAACTCGTTGAAAATGGTGTTCCCCCAAATCTTGCACACTTCCATAATAGCAAATATATGCATCAACAAATTACATATTTATAACCGGTTCTTCAAAGTAGAACGATGTCTATTTGTTTGCTTGTCTGTCTGTTTGTAGCGAAGGATCTCGCTAACCGCTGAACCGATCGGGTTCTCCTTTTTAGGGTAGCTTCTCATGGGTCCCGGGAAGGTTTATAACTATTTTCTTGGGGGGTGGGACACCTCCAACCCCCCAAAAAAAATTAAAATTACTCCCCCCCCATTTTTTTTTAAAAATTTTTCTTTTAAACCTAAAATACGAAAAATTTATTTGATAAACCTCTTTGGGCTAAGCCCCTAGAGGCTAGGGGCGAAGCCGCTAGTTTTTCATTAAAATATCCGAGCAAAGCTGTCTATAATATGAAATCAAAAATAACCATTTAAATAATTTAATCCGTTTTTGTTGCTAAAAAAGTTCTTTAGTGATGAAAATGACTATCTTAAGAATTAATATGCGTTAAATTAAAATTGACAAATTACACAAACCCTAATTTGTTTTTTCAGAAAGAAAATTTTAAATGTTTAGAGTAATGTTTAAAATTCTTAGGGATCTTAATGAATAAGACAATAGACGATAGATTGATGTAAAATTGGTTGAAACGTTTGGATACTAAAAATTAATCAACCAACCAATCAAAATTTTAATAAAAAACCCAATGTTTTTGAGTCAATGAATAAGAAAACGTGCATTTTAAAAAATTTAATTGAATATATAACTAATTGTATTTTAATGGTTAAGAATGAATTTTAACAGGCTAATTGGGTGTTCGAACATTAAGTAAATTATAGAGTATTCACTCTCCACTTTTTAAAATCTTACCTTTATGTTTGAAGACTTCTTCGGCTTGGATTTGTTTTTTTTTCTCTGATTTCCATAATTTATACAGGGACAAATATTACAGATTCATATCGTTTACCCAAAAATTGTGCATATCAGACTCTTACAATTTTAGTATATACTGTCTCTTATCAAAGCTTTGCACGACCGCTGCGATTTAGCATCGCTGTTTTTAAATAAGAATAGTTTTAAAATATTTACTTACCACCTAAAAACTCTATTTGAAAGGATGTAGTTAATTAAAATTATGATGATACCCGATTTTTCTTATCAAAAAAAGAATGTTAGTTTGATAGATGACCTAAAACATGGATGACAACATGCAAAAAAGCAAAACAATTATATCATACCAAGGAAAATTATCAAATATATATTAATAGCGAGTTTATAATGTCACAAAAAGACGACTTAACAAAAATACAATGCGTAAAATTGATAAAAATTAATGGTGGACAATGACATACTTACATGTTGAGACGAAATTATAAAGATGCATCGCTTTACAAACACATCCTATGATACGGATGTTTTAACGGACTGGCCCTATAAGTAGAAAATTAAAAAAATCCAACCTTTTCTAGTAGTTCTTACAGTAGTCGAAGGATCTTTAGTAGGTTTGGATTGGGTTTCTGAAAAATAACATAATCTATCCTTTTCTTGTTTGTCTTTCCATCTGTCCGTATGTCTGTTCATCTGTATGAAACTTAAGATCTCACTAATCGCTGGACTGTAAATACTGGTTATATTAAGGTTTAGATTATTTGGTATGGGGTAGGGAGTATTCTTTCTTTATCCCCCCACCCCTGTAAAAAAAAAAACTAGAAGTAGTCCATTCCCCCTTATCTAAAATACGTATAATAACTAATAAAAGGGGGGGGGGGGGGTAACTCATTCATCTTACTAAATAGCTTAATTCAGGACAATGATTCTTTTTCTTAATTTGTTAAATGGTTTTTCTGGTTGTTCTAAAATTGTATTAATAATAGAATTATGCTATGTTTCCCTTTTTCTTGATTATTTGAATTATCGGAGTTATTTCCAATTGCTCTGCCAGTTGTTGCATTTGTATCAGTTGACTCAGTTGTGGCTGTTAAGTTAGTTGATACAGTAGTTGCAGTAGTAGTAGATGATGCATTAGATGATTTGGTGGTTGATTCAGTAGTTACATTTGAAGAATTCGTTGCAGTAGTTGCAGTTACAGAAGTTGGTTCAGATGTTGCAGATGATTCATTAGATGATATGGTAGTTACAGCAGGAGTAGTGACCAGAGTAGTTGCTTCAGTTGTTTCTGTTTCACAATTCTCTTTAAAATAATCAGATGACAATTCAACAGACCCTAAATAAAAGATTTCAAAGTAATTCATTCAAATTCGTAATCAGAAAGTTAAGCTTTTTAAAAAAACATAGTTTAAGAATTGATTTGAGCAAATTGGGTGAATGAATATAAATGCAAAAATAATAGTAATATACACAGAAAAGGAAATTTGGATGGGAATATTCATAAAGGCTAACAGGAAGAATATAATGACTATGCACAATTAAAAGTAGTAAGAGAAAAAGGGATGGTAGACCAGAGATGAGCCCTCCGTCCATCCTACTCCGTGCATGAATGATCCTAGGACATACACCAGCAGAGTTCTATTTAGCTGGAAAGGTTCAAGGGTAGATGCCTGACTGAGTCACTTCCCCCAGTTAAGAGGGTTTTGGGTGGTTCTAACAATCCTTTCCTTAGAAAAAAACGCTCTCGTTTAATCCGCACAATTTCATAGAAAAAGGGTGAATCCATTAATGGGTAATAAAACAACCTACGATATCAAAGTAAAGAGTAGCTATGCATTAAAGAAACAAAATATTTACGGCGGCAAAGTTGTGAGGTTTCATTGATGACAAATTTAAATTTTTCTGCAAAAAGAAAACATTGGACACCATCCAGGCTGATTCGGTACCCAAAGAATTTACATTTCTCATCACAATTACATTTTATACCACACCAAGATATTTCCTAAAACAAAGACGAATAATATCCAAAAGTAGCAAATTTATAGATATATAAAAGTGACACATGTTACTCCGAAAATGCCCGGTGACATATGTTTTAAATTTCCGCTGTCTATCATATTTAACCGTTCGTCGTCAGGAGGTGATAGGCTTGAATCTCGGTCCGACACCGCGTTACGACGTTAAAAATGGTTCCTACTGCTGCTGCAACATAAATTAGTTAGAGTAGGTGAAATGCCTTGGCCCAAAAACAGGCGCAACTCCTACCATGCACAGTTAGGACTTCTCAGACAAAGGTCGTGCAATCAAAGGATTGGTTGTCTGCTGAGATATGGACGCTTTGCACCGCAATCATAGGGCTCAGGGCTGACAACCCTATCCCTTATCCATAAGTAAGCTACATTGTTACAGAAACACTGACAAATTATCAGCGGCCTATGCTTTCCTGAGGAGTGAAAACGGCTTGATACTATCATATTTATAAATAGCAGCTGAAAAATTTACGTTTTCCCCAATTCCGTTTCTTACAGACATTTTGATTATAGATTAGCTTTGCTACTAAAAATGTTTACTTACATTATCAAAGCTTGTAAATGTGTATGTTTGAAAGGGCTCAGGTTCTGTCCGCATTTCATTTTTTATAACTTGACTAAAACTATTCGGACACTCTAAAAAATAAAACAAGAATGACAACATTATTAATTCAGGTAACTAAAGAGATAAGACAATGGCCGATAAATTGATGTACATCCCAAATGATGTTTCACAAAATAACCTCTTCTGTAGATTACATTTAGTGGTTGAAACGTTTAAACACTCAACTTAATAAACTAACCAATCAAAATTCATTAAAAGTTGTTAGGCAACAAATAAGAAAAAGTTATTATAAAACTTTGGAGACTAGTGTAATAAACAGCCCTATGTCCCATAACCTTTTTGATTAAATAAGGATATAAGAAAAAAATAGAAAATATATTATTTTTAAATTGGGAGGCAGGATTAATAATAGCTTAAAACCACCGCAAGACTAGTAGATATATTCTCTGAGAAGCACAACCTCCTGGGTTCAGATTTCAGACAGACGGACAGGCAGAGAAATATCCTACTACTTTGTATCATAGATTTACCTAATTGAGAACAGTTTTTTACTCCTGTCGTCACTTTTAAATCTCTAACAAGACCTCCAAACCCCTGACATAAAGAATATTTTGAGGGTGGTATTCAAACAACTCAATTAAAAATTGAACTTGGAAGTTGAATTCAGCAATGGGAAAGAGATAATTGGATAAATAATAATGATTCGTTACTTTGATAACTATGGGGAAGTGATGGCACACATTATAAAAATTTGGGAGTGAGAGGCAAAAGCAGATAAAGTATTTTTCTTTTGATATTCATTTTTAAAAACTAAGATTCAAAGCCAATTTTCATAACCAGTAGACTTGTTTAATAAAATGCGGCGTTAAAAATAATCCTCAAAAAATATCAGAAATGTCAATATTAAATGGACCAAACTTCACTATTATTACAATAATTTTTTAATATTTTTATTCTTTACTCAATGTTCATATGTAACGAAATTCTCCCTTTGGTAGGTTATAACAATCAGTAATAGAAAGAACGAAAATTGCACTATTACAAATTTTATTTATGAGCAAATAAGAAATAATTATATTTTGCAAAGGTTTTGAGAATTTTTAACAAATACTATTTTATGAAAAAAAAGTAAGGTTTTTACATCTGAAGCCGAAGAAATCTACTGAAATGATTTAGTTCTCCATTTTATGGAAGCTTCTTATAGGTCCCTGGATGGTTTTAGGCTATTTCTTTATTATATTAAAGTTTGGTTTTAGGCCATTTTCCTACTTTTTTACACCTTTAAATACAGAGTTCCTATATGCTAGGAGCGCAGCCGCTAGTAAAATTATAAATAGACAAGGATGACAACATCCATAAAAGCGAAGCATTGAAATGGTAGGACAATCGGACATTAACACTTGTATAGAGTCAGAACTGAATAATCAGAATATAAATGTAAAAGAGTCGAAGCAAAATTGTAAGTAAATTTGTTGAAGAACTGCTTGATACAGGATAATTTTTATGGACATACTTACATTTTTATGACTTGCTTCGCTTATAACATTGTACTTTGTTGTCCCAGGAATCAATATACCAAAAATCAGATCATTCGGATAATTAGATCACATAAAATTTTGTTGTTAAAAAAGTAGAAAAATCAACGTGTTTAAAATGATTATAGAGTTGCTACGCTTTCTAAATCGTACCTAACTACTACAGGAATCACCATGCAAAGTTTGAAATCGATATGACAATTCAAACATGCCTAAATCAACAAAAAAGCTATCTGTCTCAGACGTACGGACGCACGGACGGACCGATCCTAATTATAGAAAAGCTTCGCTTTTAATAACAAAATATACAAACTTACAAACATTCTGCTACTTACAATAAGTTCACCTGAACTAAAAGACAAGTTTGTTTATCCTTACTCCAAGACCAATAATGACAAGTAAACTCTAAAATAAAGAAAAGATATTTTATATAAACAAAATGTTCATTCACCAAAAAAAGAAATGATCGTAAGTAAATAACATAAGGCAAAAAAATTGAGTAATATTTTCTAAATGAACAAAAAAAGACCTAATCAACTAAAGGCATAAAAAAATACCAATGGACAAAATACCTCAGATTACAGGCCTTCCAGAAAGAGTTTTTTTTAGGGTAAGAAAGGCCTGAAGGTCTGAAACTTTGCAATTGGACAGTACTAACATACTTTGGAAAAGTTGTCGGAGGCCGGAGCCGATTTAAAAAGTTTGAAACTACACATTAACTATAAGGTTGACGACATTATATGTTCAAAGATTTTTAAAATAACGGTTGGAGGATTTTTTTCTGCCTAAAATGAAAAGAAATTCGATTTATTAATATTCATAAATCATAAAATTAGATAGAGGATTAAGACCCATTAGGATTTTTTGATTTTTAGGTGGATTTTTGTAGCAACGCCTTGGCCATAGATATTATTACCATATTGACAAAGAATAGAGCAAAGATCTGGGGAGGAGACATCATCCTTTTCTATCTTTCCAACAGGATTTAGGAAATTTAGGCTGTTGTAACATTTGTCTAAAAACACAATTAAAAAAGATATTATTATTTAGCCCTCACCCCTTCCCCTTTCCCCCCAAACCAATATTTCTCTGAAACCTACATGATACCTTTATAGTCCCCAAAGTTTTAAAATAACGTTTTCCTATTCATTCTTGTAACAACTTTGGGGAACTTTTTAAATTTCGATTGGTTGGTTTATTAAGTTGAGTTTCCAAACGTATCAACCACTAATTGTAATATACAGAAGGGGTAATTTTGTGTATGATATTAGGGATAAACATAAATTTATCAGCAATTGCCTTATCCCTTCAGAACCATGAAATGATACCAGCATATCAATTTTACCAAAAGGATATTTTTAAGATGGTACAACTTTTAGTGTCTCTAGTATGACGCAGTGTGGTCCAGATTCGAACTTCACACCTGCCCGACTCATTGCTCTTTACGCTATGGCTTTTTGACATTTATACCTTCATCCTTGAATGCTGGGAGGCTGACATTAAAAAATCTGAGTCCCCCTCCTTTGCCTTCATGAGACAGTACAGAAAACTTTATGTACTGCGGATAATCCATCTGAATTCGATGAATATGAAATTTTCCACGGTCACAGTCCTGTAAAACAATAATAATTTTTACAAGGAGAATTAGAAAGTTTATTGTTTTATCGTTTTCATTGGAGGATTTCTTTCTCGTTGTTTTTCAGTTCGAAGATTTTCTTTCTCAATATATTTGAAAAAATGGAGAAAAAATAGAAGAAAAAAACAAATAGAAAAAATTCTATTAATTATGATTATCCATGTTTTTGGTAGCGTAGCTAATGATCAAGTTTAATTTAGTCAGCTAATGTTTAAGATAGTCAGCTGAAAAAAAAGAAAAATAATTTAAAATTTTTATAACGGTTTCGTGATTTTTTTGTACATATATTCTCTTTATTTCCCTTTCTTATTGATGACAACTGAACATCTGATCTTTAACTTACTTTGTCCCCATATTCATTTGTGTTTTTTTTTCTTTACCACTCATTGATGATGTCATCTTGTAAGCAGCGAAGCTACTCTATAATTCACTTGATTTTAAGTGTCTAACCGTTGACTTTGGTGAGCAGAAGCTTCCGTTAATTGTCTCTTTTTCGTCTCCCTCGATAAATAACTGGTAGTCCTAAATAATAGGCGGTTTCCCCTTAAGTGCATAGTCGAGCACAGAAACACTAAATTTGAATTAAATGAAAAGGAAGGTGGGGTAGTTTTTTTTGTATTTTTTCCTTTAGGTCAGGTAAGATTAGGTTTTATTGGGTAGAGGCCTCCTAGTGTTAGGGCTTCCGTATACACATATCATTTTTGAAAAGTATATACTTTCCGGAAGCCAATCTTTATGAGGAAGGTATTTTTAGAAAGGGAAAAATGTGTAGAAAACACCCATGTAAGTTAGAAAACCCGCAGAAATCATTTTTAAAAGTTATTGGCAAACAGTTGCAATGTTAATTTGCAAAATTAATTTTATGCCCTAAATGACATATTCTGAAATAAATCTTTTATGAAAGTTTATTATCTTTGAGTTTAGGACATGCTTAAGACGTAAAAAATATTTTCAGTGTTAATTTTTTCGCCCTACATGTGAAAAAAGGCATTTCTCACATTTTATTATAGAAAATTGCATATAAACAAAATAATTATTTTTTTCTACAGTCAACACAAAAATTGGCATAAAATCTTTCATTTTAAATGTAAAAGTCAGATAAAGAATCCTTTTTAGAGCAAATATAGTGCAAAAAGTAACCAAGACGTTTTAGCAAAGTATGAATATCTAATGAAATAGATACTTTTAAATTTTGATATACATATCAGATAAAAATATATAAAAAAAGAGATCAAAAACTATAAAACAAGGTATATATTTTTTTCACTCTGTCACTGAATAAAGAGCACTTTTAAGTTTGATTTTAACCAATGCAGCACTTAAACACTCATTTTTCAAGGTAAATAAACAAAATAAATGCAATTATACAATTAAGTCAGTTTAATAATACAGTAAGCCTTTTTGTAGCAATTTTTTTTTGTTGAAATTATTCTTTATTTCTATAATAAATTGTATTAAAATCTAATGATTTGAAAATTCGTAATTAAGAACTTCATTTTTACACTGTTTTGACATATAAATTACAAAGAAAAAGATTAAATCCTTTAAGTTTGAATAATACTTTATATATTTACATAATAAAAACATTAAAATTGTTAAAGATTAAAAAAAAAGATAAAAATAAGTAATTTTTAAAATCATTTTGTGTCGTCTTCATAAACTATTTCCCCTTTTATATTTTAGTCTGGTAGAATTCATAATTATAAATAACCTTTCTTGAGCATATATATGTTTTATTGAAATTAATTATAAGAATGTAAAACATTTTTTGATTGATTTAAAATTAACAATTCATCTAACATTTTGTTATTTTACTTTTTTTTGAAACTCTTTTATTCTTATTAATAATTCTATTTAACACAAAAAGCTCATAGGGAGTTGATAACCTTTATTTCTTGCTTTGTATTCTAATCAGGTATTTTATTTGACTAAATTTTTTAAAACTATACAGCATGCATGTTTGTGTCAATAATGAAGACATTACGGGTTTTTATGTACAAAAAGTTGTTTTAAAGCAAGAAAAAAAATATAATCTTTCTAGTGACTAATATACAATTTCGTAGTTTTATATATGTCTGTATTTTGGTTTCTAAAAAAAGTACTATACCAACAAACATGCATGCCTGAAAATTAGTTTCAATATTCGTATTAAACAGGAAAAAGAAACTAAGTCGTCGTTATAATTATTGTTTGTTATTTTTGGTGTAAGGTTTTTTTTAATGAAACTTTTTTGGATCTCGTGAATTCGATTTCTGCGGATTTTCTGGTTGCCAGAAATGAAATCTACGCATCTTTTTTAGCTAGATGGCATTTGTCTGGTTAAGATTGGATAAAAAATTCTTTGGTTGGTTAAATTTAATAAGTGTGCGTAGGAGTCAGGTATAATTTAGAAATACTCCCATCCCAAATTTCAATTTGTTTCAAAAATAAGAGAGAGGTTTCTTTGCTCGCTAAGAACTTTGAGGGAAAATACCGTATAATTAATTTCTGAGATTAGATAAATAAATCCTTCCCCCAATTCAGTTAAACTAAATTTTCCCTCTCTGTATGAATGATGATCTTAGAAATACAGTAGAAGTAAAATAGGTTGTCAGTGACGTTAAACGGGGGGAGGGGTTAAAGTCCAAGAAATTAACATACATTAATGTATTTATTATAATTTGGATCTTACACCAGATTATCATGTACTTTGATAAAGTGAAACTTGTAGCTGGCTAAAATAACGATCCCCCATCCACTATAATAACAAACAGAGCTATCCGTTACGGACGGACGTTAGAAAATGGGTTAACTGGCCCCAATAGTAGAAAAGCTTCGTTTGCTTTTTAAAAATTGTTAAACCTTTGTAGCTCTATCTTTTTGATTTGTATTTTGTAAAATTATAGTCAACTCCCAACTTTTCCTTCGACACTTTAAATCTAGAATAAAAAAATCTATTCAATCTCGGTCAAACACCACATCATAACCAAAGACGTTAAAAATTGTACCTAATGCTGATATGTCAAATGCTCGACATAAATAGTAAGGGTTTAGAAAATGATTGGCTAAAAACAGCATAATTCATTACCATGTACAGTCAGGACAAAATCATGCAATCAATGGGTTGGTTTTCTGCAATAGTTTGGATGTTAGTGTTTTGGGGCCTTCTACCTTACAAGATGAAGGCAAATTATGTTTTTAATGTAAATGTTGCAAAAAAATGCGTCATTAAAAAAAAATTTAAATTGCGTGTGTAAACAGAAGAAAATATTATGCATATTGTTAAAATTGCCATAAGCTTTACTTTTAGGAATTATAAATACTATTATTTTGCTGCTTGTACTTTTTCTACTGTTTACCCTGGCCATACCTGTTAGAAAGTAGGAATCATCCCCTGTAGAATTTTCGGGTGGGATCCAAAATGTTTGGTCCAGTTCTTCCAGGTTGAAAACAGTAGCTCCATTATCAAAGATCTGTTGATAAAGATCTATTTTCGGCTAGGAAGTAATGAGAAAAGACAATTAATCAGTTAGGGAGTTGAATCCATTTTTATAGAAGCAGAAACATAATCTATGATTATGGTTTGGACCCTCTAAAACTATAATCTACCCTTCCACTTTCCCCTCTCTTGGTGAAGATATCTTCAACGCCGATACGATTTTTGAAATGTAAGATTCCACTTTTGCCTCTCTTGGTGAAGATATCTTCAACGCCGATACGATTTTTAAAATGTAAGATTCCACTTTCAATAGAGGCGAAACTGGAATCATGGTTTACATTTTTAATATCTATGTTTCTGTAATCTTCCATTACTTTTTTAACATCGACATAATAGAAATGTACCATACTAGTTTAAAATTATGTCAAATGTGAAAAAAAGCATAGATTTTATATATAATTTAAACATTGTTGTATATTCTTAATTAATTAAACAAAACATACAAAGAGCCTTTTATAAAAGATGTTTTGTTTATTTAAAAAATACTTTTAAAAGTGTATCAAATAAGTAATCAAAATTATTTTAAGAAAGTCGTTTATTAATTAATTCAATTGTATATATTTGTAATTTTTTTGTTCAATTAATTTCATCTTAATATTTCCCTAGTAATCTCTCACCGTGTAAATAAGCACTAAAAGGTTAATTACTTATCTAATTGTGCATTTTTGAGGTAAATTACTGATCAATTACTGAACAATTTGGTCTGATTTGTGAGTTAAAAGTGGATGGAGTAAATAAATGGACATTTATAGGAAAAGTTGCTTGTATCAGTTGAAGTGATGAAAAAGAAGGAGGAGTAATAAGGGGGGGGGGGGAAGTTCTGACACATTTGCGTAAACCTGGTGTATAGGCTTTATCTTTGGACTGAGAGGATAGGTTATAAGGAATAAAATCAATCTTATATGATGAATTTTCCCCAGATTTAAGATTTTTTGGATAGGCCTCCAGGTTCCGGAGCTTCAGGCCTCCAGGTGGTCTCTGTACAGATAAAAACTTAAAAATAAGATTTTTTTTTTGAAGAATTAAAGGTTAACTTATAAAACAAAATATGCTTCTTTTTGATTGTTATTCACATATTTGAAGAAAAAACATTCATATTTTGTCTCATAAGCTGACTTCTAACTCTTAAAATTTTTTTTTTTTTCATTTTTACCTGTAGAGAGACCACCTTGAGGCCTGGAGCTCCGGAACCTGGAGGCCTATCTAAAAATCTTAAATCTAGGGGAAATACATCATATAAGAATGATTTTATCCCTAATAACCTATCCTCTCAGTCCGAAGATAAAGCCTAGGTGCTAGGTTTACGCAAATGTGTCAGAACTTCCCCCCCCCCCCCCCCTTAATCCCTTCCTTCCTGTAAGCAGTTTATGACGAAAATTAAAGATTTGGCCTATATAATCCAAATAAGCAAAAATTTTCATCGATTGCTTAAAAGAAATTTAACATAAAAAGGCATGATTTGGTATATAAGCCAAATAAGCAATAATTCTCATTGATTGTTTATAAGTAATTTATCAAAAAATAGTATGATTTTGTATATATATAATTCAAATAATTTTCATGGATTACTTAGTAGGGGTGTCATGCTTAGTGGTAGCACACTGAGCTACAGTGGTGAGAGTTCAAGTTCAATTCTCTGTAGGTTGACTCTAATTTCTCATTCACAACATTAATCGTGCATCATCCCCTGGTTGTGTAAGAAGGGGATTATTGAGTAAGTTTGGATACCTAATAGTCACTTACTTACAGTACTACCCTTAACCCAAGCTCCTCTTTGGAGAGCGTCATTCATTACCGTGACTTATTTTGGGACATCTGCCATATTCTGCAAGGGTAAGGTAAGAGTAGATCTCATGAGATAGCAAGTCAAGTCAAAATGTGCTTGAACATGGAGCTTGATAGCCCTATTTCTATGAGAAAATTGTCTCAGCCTACTCCAGGTCAAAATCATACAAAACTATGGCTAATCAATCAATCAATCAAATTGATTACTTATAAGTATTTTATCATAAAACAGCATGATTTGGTATATGAGCCAAATAAGCAGTAATTTTTATTGATTGATTATAAGTATTTTTTCGTAAAATTACCATGATTTGGATAATAGCAAAAATTTTGATTGATTGCTTGAAAGTAATTTATCAAAAAAAGGCATGATTTGGTATATAAGCCTAATAAACAAAAACTTTCATTAATTTCTTATAAACAATTAATCAAAAATTTATAATTAATTATTTTTGTAAAAATGAAAGAGTTAAATTTTCTTGCATTAGGGTGAGGGCGGGCTAAACCGGTAATTTTTCAGTTTTTGAAGAAAGAAAATATTTTCTAATGAAACCAAGACCATTAGAAAGCTTATGGAAAAGACTATCAGGTTATCCTAGGACTTTTAGAAGTTTGATATAATTGGACTCAAAGTTGTTACCGATTAATACCCCACAGGGGGGCTAAACCAAAAACATTTTTTTCAACCTAAAAAAAATCAATGAAAAACAGCCAATCAGACATTATTAGGTTAGGTTAGAGGGATTATCCATAAAAAATTTCATACGGATTAAACTATTCCTTCTATGTCAAAAATCATTTTTTTTAAAGATGTGAAATTTTGATTTTTTTGCAAAAATTTTCTTGAAAAATAAAATATTTTCATACAAAAACACTGTCCTACCTACTTTTTGGCCTAATTCTTAAAAAGCCCATATTGAATTTTGGAAAACCTAAAAATTGACCTTAAAAATCAAATTTAAATTTTTTTTAAAAATTACCTGAAAATGCCCTGCCACCAACTCTGGTCAATTTGAAAAAAATATTAACTCTATTTTAAAGCTCTCAACCGATTTGAAAAATAGGGCACAATCCTAGTTAAAAAGGTTTTTACAGATTAGTTCTAGGTCTTACCAATTTTTGTGTAGGTCGTTCTTTAACACCTACTGAAAAATTTTCAAAAAAAATATTTTTTGTCCAACTTTGAAACCCTAAAAGTACCCTTAAAGGACGCCTGCAAGAAATACCACGCTTTAACTGCTAAAAGACTGCCACAAGTAGACCCAATACCCCAAATTTCAAGTCTTCAGCTTCAATAACAAAAAAGTTATAGGCATTTCAAAATAGCATGTTATGTACAATGAAAATTTTAAAAGATTTTCAATGCTCATAAAAGAAAAAACAATATTGAATTGCGTCACCTAGACACAAAATTATAACTTTATCTTTGTCAGAAACTTAGATTGCTGGTAACTGATTAGATTTTTAAAATAAAAACACCAACTTTCATAGTCAAAATCTATGAAAAAAATTCGATTTAAATTGCATTTGTAAACAAAAATCATAGAGGAAAGAAAGGGATAAACTAATACAAGCTTAGCTGTGTTTGGTTGCTTAGCTAATTCAGCCTTCTGATTGGGTACAGTACACTTGGTATAACATGAGTTAAACCTAATTTTTTTTAATGATTGTGACTATAAAAATGGGTATTTCTATTGTAAAAATATAATTAGGTACTGGCAACCTAAATTTATGACAAAAATAAGCCTATAATTTTTTATTTCTAGGCCACGTAGTTAAATTTCAAAATTTCTAACATTAGCATTGAGATTTTTTCAAAATTTTCATTGCACATAAATGTCATTTAAAACGCCTAAAACTTTTTTTGTTATAGAAGCTGAAGGCTTCAAATTTTGAGCATTGGGTCTACTTGTGGCAGTCTTTCAGCAGTTAAAGCGTGGTATTTCTTGCAGGCTTCCTTTAATGTGAAATCAATGCAGCAGTTGTGATTTGACTTGAATTTGGTTAACTTGTCTTAGTGTTTTATTTGTTTTCTTTTTGATCTTAAACATTAAGGTATTGAATTCTTTACTTATTAAGAATTGTGAAAATTTAGAGACACCATCTCTAAATCAGCCAATAGAATAACTGCAGAAGAACAATCTGGCTAAGTTATTGGAAGAAATGTGTAAAACTTTTGACAGGAAAGAGATAAAATTTGTATTTCTTAAGACAAAGATAGCTTTTTAAAAATCATATGGTTGAAAAATTCCTTTGCTGTATTACTGGAATGATTCATAAATAACAAAAAATAAACAAAGGTTACTTTAATTGTGCATTTATTTCAAACCAATGAAAATTCAAACTGAAGTACAAAATAGAATCCAGAAATTTTGCCTGTCTATTTTGGCTTTCATTGTAGGTTGATTCTCAGGATTCTTTAAAACTGTAAAAATAGATTTAAATATATTTCAAATAGCTTAATAAATTAGATTCAAAAGCCTTATAGATTTAATTAACTTTGGGATAATGGTAAAGGACAATAAAATATTAATTACCCTTGCAAAACTATTTCATTTTTATGTAAAAAGGTGTGATAACCAATCTGCCATTGTCCTATCACTCTCAGATAAAGTTTAACTTTGGTTTATGTTATATTTTATAACACATACTTAAGACTTAAAACTTAATGTAATGAAAAGCTTTCACTTAAAGGGAGTGTGAACGTAAAAATTTCTCATCTGATTATCAAATCGTAACATTTTCTAAGCACATTTCACTACATTGATCAACCAAAAACGTCCTATTAACAAAAATATCTAGAAATAATGCATTGATTTTATGGTATTTTGGGAGGGAAAAAGGAAAAAACAAGGTAAATCTGAACGTTTTTGTTCTATCTTAACCTATTAGTGCCGAGCGCCACTTTTATGAGCCGATCGAGCTGAAAATCTCAGGGAAGCTTTATAATGGTCAAAACAAAATTCCAATTATTTTGTTTTGCTCTAGTGGCGTGCACAGGAAAGTTGCAAACAAAATGGGTTTGGCATGGCCATAAATGCCTAACGGGCATTGAGACCCGTTTTGAGCGGTTTCTGCTGGCATTAAAACCCGTTTTTTTCTAAATACCCGGTTATTTTGACAAAAAAATGAATAATGTAACTTTTGAACGCCCAAAGTGAGATGAACACTTTTTAGAACTTTGATACCATTCGTAATTGAAAACTACATAACCTCATGTAATCTATAGAGCTACAAGTAATATACGAAGCAATTTATATCACATTTAGTGTTTTGGCTATAGGTACCACCCTTTTCGGTTAAAAAAGCCCGTTTGTTGAAGTTTTAATACACACACACTACAAAAAAAGAACATATAAAAATTGGGTGATAAATATCAGAAAAAGAGCATAAAAATATTGGAGGACACATATAGAGATTACTAGGGTATACTTATTAGGGTGGCTCAAGAATAATAAATCATAAACAAATATTTAATGGTTGAAAAGTTAAAACCGGGTAATAAACCAAAGCCGAGCCGGGTTTTAAAACTGCTGGGTATTTATGGCCATGCCGAACCGGGTCATAATAGGGCGTAAAAAAACAATAAAAAAATCATATAAAAAATAGTAATTTGAATAAAACGATTTCACAAATAGATGTACTTGTTAATAAACTTTAGATTTCACAAAAAAATCAGCAACTTTACTATAAAAACAAAAAAGTTAGAAGGGGTATTTTAAATTCACCAAAATTTTCGTGGTTTTCAAATTTTGTTGAGCTATACCGGCAAACGGAAGTAAGCAAAACTGCCTGCTCCAGGGGGAAATGAAAACCAGGGTAGTAGAGGGGGGATTCATATTGAGAATGATGCAATTTGTAGACTGGAAACCGGTTATTTTTGTGATTTTTTGGAACTGGATGGAACCGGGTTTTAAAACCCAGTTCGTCACTAATGGGTTAGATTTGTATTGACAAAAAAATACCTCAAAGTCTACAAAGGGTTGAATCTCATAGGTTATTTAAAATAATGATATTCTTTTTTATTGTGTTGGACAATAAATAACCCACTTTGAAGAATTAGTTTACACTTTTATCAGACTGTTTATAAAGAAATATTGCACCTTTATTATTTACAAAGAAGTTGTATCAACTTTTTTTTTTATAGCTAGTCGGTCCTTTTAGTAAGTAGTAGATGTAAAATTTTTCATAGAATTCAGATATGCAATCGGTTTTTTTGTAGACCTCTTATTTTTTAAGTAATTTAAGTTTAAAAAAAAAAATTAAGTCGATTTTAAGGTACTAAAATGCAACAAAAAAAAGAAAGAAAATGGCCATTATGAACAAAAATAGTAAGATCTTTAATTTGACACCTTACTTTTTCAATTCTGTCAGGTAATTATTGAAAAAATCGATTTTTTTAAACCCACAAGAATAAAAACTTTGAACTCAATTTTATCATTTCACAAGTAAAAGAATATGGGTTCATATATACCTTTAGAATCAGAAAAATATTACGAATTCATTGTAAGCAAAATTGAAAAAAAAAGTTTACAATATAGTATATAAACTACAATAAAAGGAATTATATGAAAATATCATATTATATTGTACAGGCAACGTCTTAACTTTTGAATTGTGTATAAAAATGGGAAGGGGGTATAGAGGGGGTAAAGTGGGGGTAAAAAAGGGAAGACAATAGTGTTGCCAGAACAAAAAATACAATTGGCCATTTTTATATTTTTTTATTTTTTTACTTTTTTTCAATTTTGCTTACAATGGATTCGTAATATTTTTCTGATTCTAAAGGTATATATGAACCCATGTTTTTTTATGTCTGTTTGAGAAAATATTTAGGCCTAAAGTTTTTATTAAACCGAGGTTAAAAAAATAGATTTTTTCAATAATTACTCAACAGAATTTTAAAAGTAAGGTGTCAAATTAAAGACCTTACTATTTTTGTTCTTATTGGCCATTTTCTTCCTTTATTTTGTTGCGTTTTAGTACCTTAAAACCGACTTAATTATTTTTTTAAAAAACTTAAATTACTTAAAAAATAAGAGGTCTACAAAAAAACCGATTGCATATCTGAATTCTATGAAAAATTTTACATCTACTACTTACTAAAAGAACCGGCTAGCCATAAAAAAAAAAGTTGATACACCTTCTTTGTAATTAAAGGTGGGCGAGAGATGGGCCATCTAAAGTTACTTGGATACTAATAAAATAACCTGTTTCTAGCTTTGTTATTGTATTTGGTTTTCAATAAAAAATATTACTTATTTTATCAATTTTTAAGTAACTATACATTGGTTTACTTTACATCAAGGATATTGTTAAAAGTCAGCTTAACCGTTAGGAAAAATAGAGAACTATGTCAAAAAGTTTAGTTTTAGCTATAGGAGGAAAAAAAGACAATTAACTGCACATTTATATAGTCCGGAAATTTTTCCCCCAAACTAGGACATAGTTAAAATTTTCGGGAAAAGCCGTTTTTTAAAGAACGAGAGACAATTTTGCCCTATATTTGAGATTATATTAAACTGTTTTTAACCTATTTTTAAAACGTATATAAAAAATATACTATGACACCAGTAGAATGAGACTGCAGAGCCTAAATTTGAATTAAGTCCCCAATAAACTTTTTTGGGGGGATTTAAATATTAATTTTTACTGTTGCCGTGATCATTTTGATCCGAGCAAAAGGTCTTTTTTTTATTTGGGTAAAATTCGTAGCTTTTAGAGTGTTTTGCTTCATAATTATTGTATTCTGGTATAGAGTAAAATTAGGCCGTATGATTTTACTATAAAAATTCACTAAAAAGTTAATTCTTTATAATATATCAACGAATTAACATTAACATGTTTGTGTTCTCTCACTTATTTTAAAAACATAAAAAATGGCTGTAAAGGGTTAAATGACAACAAATGTTTATGCAATACAACAAATTTATTTTTGTCACATATACAAATGTGTTATAAAATAAGATTATTCAAACTTATCTTTTAAAATAATTTTAAAAAGTATGTATCTTTTATATGTACGGTTTTCATTCTTTTCATTTTAATTAAATAAAAAATATTTAACTACATTTGAAATAAGTCACTTTGTGAAAACACTCTTTTTTTGAATTGTAAAGAATTATATAAAACAAGACTTCTTATTGGTTAGATTTCAGAATTATTTGTTTTATTGTAAATGTTAGATTTTTCAATGAAATTAATTGTTTTAGAAAAAAAAAATTATTTCCAATGAACAGAGTAATGTTTTTTTATTGTATCAATATAAAGTGAATTATATAAAAATGTTCTGTAAGCCACAATATTACCCGAAGTAAAAAAAAGCGTTTGCTTCAGTGTTTTGAGAGTTTTGCTTGGTTGTTCATTGATTTTTGTTACAATTTATTCATTTAAATTTCTATAATTTTCCCTTGCATTAAAGAACAATTGGGGTTACATTAAAGCTTGTATTTCAACAAGTGCATATTTACAAATATAAAAATAATCACACATTAACAAATATTTAAGAATAACCAGGATTTAGGAGCTCGAGTCTCATGTTGCATAACAGAAGTTTTACTGAAATATTAGAAAATTCAATAAAATGTTAAATAATAAGAAACTCAGATATTTGAATAAATAGGATAAAACTAACAAATTTACTAGTTTTTATTGTATTTATTTAAATCATTCTTTCAGCAAATAACTTTCAGTTTGATAAAATAAATAACAAATATTCTAGATTATTACATTTACCAGTCCAGACAAAGGGTCTTTCATGGAATAAAAGTAACAATTAAGAATTAAACTAGCAAATGGTAATTAATTTCCATTAGGATCAAATGATTTTAAATCTTTAAAGATTTGAATAAATCAAATAGTTAGGAAGAGATAAATATATAAATCATTACCGGACATTGAGTCTTCCAAGCTCAAGCAGGCAGGTTTTTCATTCCAGGTTAGGCTAGGCTATTATAATCAAATGTATCAGCTAAATGAACCTAAACAGCTAGAATTAATAGCATAGATTGAATATGTCAAAGAGTATTTGACATATCCAACCTAAAAAACATACAATAAATAATAAATTATATGTATAAAAGGCTATATGAATTATTCCAATTTGTAGCTAGGGAATTTAAGATTAGAATAATTAAATAAATCAATCAATCAATAAATTAGTAATTTGCTGGGGTTTACACCAATGTACAATCAATCAATTTGCTGGGGTTTACAGCAATGTACAATCAATCAATAAATCAAGTAATGAAGATTAGTGTTCTAAAAAATATACAAATTAATTTATTATAACTTCTATTGGGACAACTGATCCTACTACTTGAAGCTATGATAAATCAATACATTAAGAAACTTTTACACTTTCAATCTCTAGGAAAATCTTCTATCAATTAGTAATTCTGATAAAAATTAATGTAATATCCAATTACAAAAGCATAGGTCAATAAGTTTACTTTAGTTTAATCCAATCTAATTTTTCTATGGATTTGAGTAATAAAAATAATAAATCAATTTAGAATGGGACTTACCACTCTGGATAGGTTTGTTCTTGGTAGCTGGCCTTCTTGGTCTCGAAAGGACTTAATCTTTAGTAGCTCTCTCTTTGACTACTGGATCAGACTACGATTCTATTGTTGTATTCCTTGGCTTATATAGGTGTTGTACATACTCAAAACCAGTTCTTTGTTTGTAAACAATAGTGTACAGCAACGATTTTAATATATTTATTGCATTATTTTTCTATAATTTACCACGAATTTCCTTATGCTTTTCTTAGTATTTTAAACATAAAATATTGTTTTTAATAAAAATGTACAAAAATAGTTCTTTTTGCCATGGAATTATAAGTCAGAAAGAATGTACACAAGGTACTTTTGGACGTTAAATTTTTGCTCTTTGACTAGGATAAAATTGAGCTACGATTTTTTGCCATTATTAAACAAAATAAAATAAAAATATTTTCAATTTCAATTTTTTCTCATTGCCTTAAAATCTCTCAAAACATTCGGTCAAAATGATTACAGCAAAACTAAAAATTAATTTTTAAATCCCCCAAAAAAAGTTTGTTGGGGACTTAATTCAAATTTGGGCTCTGCAGTCTGATTCCATAGGTGTCCTAGTATATATTTGACCCCCCATTCAAAAATAGGTTAAAAACAGTTTAATGAGATGATGTTAAGGTTTGATAATCTGATGAGAAATTTTCTCGTTCACAGTCCCTTTAAGCAAAGCTAACAAATAAAATTATGAAATATATCAGGGCTATAAAGAGATAAGACAATGGCCGATAAATTAATGCACATCCATAATGATGACGCTCTAAATAATTCTTTCTGTAGATAAAAATTAGTGGTTCCAACATTTATAAACACAATTTAATCAACCAATCAAAATTCAGTAAAAATCCCCAAAGCCAATGAATAAGAAATTGTTGTTGTAAAACTTTGTGTACTATTGTAATAAGCAGTCAGTTGTCTCCTCCCTCTCTGGATACGAATACTAACTAAAAAAGAATAAAATGCGATGGTACTCTACAATTCACTTTTCTGCCTGTCCGTCATTCTGTCCATGATTTTTTATGATTTTCCAGTATGGCTACGAAACCAATTAATATCCGCTGGATCAGACCCGTCTAATCCAAACTTGAAACCATGTATTGTATTGTATTATAGACATTTTTCTACAAATAGTAAAGTTAGACTGGGCCTTCGCCCCTTCAGGACTAACAAAACTGGAAAAACAGATCTACTAATCTTGGCTGTATATTTTTGACATTGCCAGTTTTCATCAACCAATTAAGATTAAATAAAAGTAAACAAATTTATAAATCCAACAAATGTTTATAAAACTTTGGGTACTACTGAAATTTAAACCCTCCCTTATTATATGCATTATTATTAAGACATAGTTATAGAAACCTGCAAACCATAAGAGTGATTTCTTTTAGACATACATATAGACTTCTACCAACCCTTTTTGTAGAAAACGTCGCTTAGAAGCAATAACATTTTGTATGTATCTTATCAATTTATATTGTATATAAAAAGCTTCGTCAAATGTTTTAAATGGACATTCAGGACTTTCTGATATCGATTACAGGGTGCTACTGTCCTTCTCATTCTGTTTTCTCATGTTATTATAGACAGAATTTATTTAATTTTTCGTCCATTTTTCCCTCCCTGTATACAACTTTTATTGTACCCAGGGAGGTAGGGAACATAGGACTGAAATTACCTTCCTAGCTGGTCCAAAACCTCTAGGTACTTTAATTCAAGTTTATCGCCACCAGGGATCTGATGGGTTTAAGACAATAGCTGATAAATGGATGTACATTCCCAAAAATACCTCTACTGTAATTTGCCATCAGTGGTTGAAACGTTTCAACACTATACTAAATTAACTAACCAATTAAAATTCAGTAAAAGTCCCCAAAGATGTTAAGCAAACAAAAATGAAAACATTATTGTAAAACTTTGGGAACTAGCATAGAGAGAGGTGGACAATGGACTGTTTATTACACTAGTCCCCAAAGTTTTACAATAACGTTTTCTTATTGGCTGGCTTAACAACTTTGGGGACTTTTATTGGATTTTGAATGGTTAGGTTATTAAGTACTAGCAGCTTCGCCCCTAGCCTCTAGGAGCTTTGCCCCATGAGGTAATTTTTAAAAATACAAAATAAAAAAAAAAATTCTGGTGCTGCGCCCATAATTTATGAGCATCACCAGAATATTTTTTTTTTTTGGGGGGGGAATTTTCATTTTTTGGGGGGTTGGGGTTTCCCACCCCTCAAGAAAATAGCTGAAAACCACAACAGGACCAATAGGTATATACCCTGAAGAGTAGAATCTGATCGGTTCAGTTGTTACTGAGATCTTAAGGGACAGCTGGATGGACAGACAGATAGACAGAAAGACATCATTCTACTTTGTATTATAGATATATAGTAGATCAAAATTCAGTAAAAGTCTCCAAAGTTGTTAAGCAAACGAATAAGAAAATTTATGTTTTGAGATTTCTAATATAAAATTTTCTTTAAGATAAACATTTTCTGAAAAAATTGTTCTAGCTTCAAAAATAAGGAAATTACATCCATTTAACATTTTAATTAACCTTAAAAAGAAAGTTGTTAAATGAAAGGGTGAAGTGGGCGAAAAATGACTTTGTCTCACTTATAGTCAGAAATTTATTATTTAACAGGGAACATACACAATTTTTTTTGCCATCTAACTCTAATAGGAGCTGAGATGATATGTGGGGAGGGGGGGGGGGGGGTGTTGAACTATTAAGGTCCGGAAATGGGCCTGATTGTTAAGTGTTAGCAACCTTTAATTTTAGGTCCTTTTTTTTCTTAAAAACTTCAAACTAATAAAAATATAAAAAAAAACTAACTAATATGTACAATTTCTACTATGTCGATTTAAATATATGATATGTTATCTTGAATGTATCATTCCAGTTTTGTCTCTATTGAAAGTAGAATGATACATTACTATTATGTCGATATAAATAAGGAAATCAATGTTTATGAATACGCTGATATGTAAACATGAATGTATGATTCCAGTTTCGCCTCTATTGAAAGTGGAATCTTACATTTCAAAAATCGTATCGGTGTTGAAGATATCTTCACCAAGAGAGGGGAAAGTGGAAGGGTAGATTACAGTTTCAGAGGGTCCAAACCATAATCATAGATTATAGTTCTGCTTCTATAAAAATGGATTCAACTCCCTAACTGTTAATGATACACAAAATTACTTAATATTCAGATTAGTATATGAAACGTTTGGACATAAAACTTATAAATGAACCAATCAAAATTCAATAAAAAAAGTCTTCAAATTTATTGAGCCAAATCAAATTTAGTATAAAACGTTGGGGACTAGTGATTTTCGGCTACTGATTTTCAGTAATTTTTTTACAATTTAAAAATAATTTTCATGTAAAAAGGTATTTTCCCAAATTTTCTTTAGGAAATTAGTTTTGCCAACAAAAATAAAATCTAAAGTAATTTCTCTTGGCAATTCTTTCACCCATGGATTATTTATAAACAAGGATGACAACATCCATAAGTAGCTAAGCACAAAAATCAAGGTATGGAAAAACAAACAAATTCAGTTTAAGAGCAGATATTTAGTTGATATATCAAAAAATTAAAGAGAATCACGAAACCAATCATAACCCCCCCCCCCTCCCCTATCATAATTGTTGTTGTTTTTTTAAAAAGAAACTTCGGGTTGTATATGGGTGGTAAATGTGCCAAATATATTTGTATTCCTCTTTAGAGTACAGTATCTCTGAACCCTCCAATATTCTGAACTCAGGGGAAGCTGCTGTTGAACAGTCATGACAATCATCTGAAATTCAATACATAAAATAGAATAGAATTTAGTTAATCAATAAAATGGTTGTTACCAAATGTATTTTATTTACACGAACATACTCTTATAGCTTTGACTCTAATGGCCCTATAGCAACAGAAACTCTAATAGCGCTATACAATATTATTGTGTAAAGAAGTGAGTAAGTGTGTCAATGAGGGAAGCGTATACTTATTGAGATGCTAATCATCCAAAAATATGAGGGGAAAAAATTACAATTTATAGGTACAAAATTTTTTCGTATATGGGAAATTTTGTATTATTAGGTATTTTTTTAAAAATTTAAATTACCATGATAACAGTTCTTATGTCCAATCATTTTATTCTGTTGTTTCTGAAAGCATTCCATACATTTGATAAACCAAACAAAATTTTTTTTTTATAAAAAACAAGGATGACAACATCCATAAAAGCGAAGCACTGAAACGATAGGACAAACCGACATTAAAACTTGTATAGTGTCAGAACTTAATAATCAGAATATAAAAGTATAAGAGTCGAAGCAAAATTGTAAGTAAATTTATTGACCAAAAATCAGATCAAACAGATAATTAGATAACATAAAAATTAGTTGTTAAAAAAGTTGAAAAATCAACATGTTTAAAATGGACGTACGGACATTCTGGTAATGATATAGAGTTGCTACGCTTTCTAAATTGTACCACATTACTACAGGAATCACCATACAAAGTTTGAAATCGATAGGACAATTCTAACATGCCTAAATTAACGAAAAAAAGCTATCCGTTATACGGACGGACGGACCGACCTTAATTATAGAAAAGCCACGCTTTTAAAAACAATTGTCATTTAATTCGATTCATAAATATAGCTCCATTAGGAGAATATGTTTTTTTTAAAGCGAAGGTTTTCTATGATTAGAGACATTCCGTCTGTCTTGTCCTTAATTTGGGCATGTTAGAATTGCCCAATCGATTACAAACTTTGTAATGTGATTCCTGTAGTAGTTAGGCATGATTAAGAAAGTGTAGCAACTCTAGCGAGGAGGGGCATTTTTTGTCCTTTAGGGAGCAAGGGGTGCAGTTCCTAGGGAGGCAGTTTTAGGGGACACATGGGTGTTGACACCATCATACACCCATCTCCTGCACTACACGTCAATGGATAACCAAAATCACCATTGTATAATAACCTTGCATGGAAAAAAAACTTACCTCTGACGACAGTAAACTATATACAGGTATGTCCCTAGGGACACTGTAGAGATAACAGGTTTTGGTCACTGTATTTAAAAATGATCAATCTCATAAAAAAGGAAAATAATATCACAAGAAATATAACCATCTTTTTTTAAAAACTAAAGTAGGTATTTACTTTATAAATTGGAGTATTTAAAAAACTAATATTGTATACTTATTACTTAGTGATATTTTTGGATTAGAGGCTGCCTATAAGATGGTTATAGAATATGTGGATATTTCGATTTTTTTTCAATTTACATTGCTAATAAAGTCCTCAGATAATGGTCAATTCACTGTCAGAGGAGGGGATGGAGTATCGATATATTAGCCACCTGGGAATGCCTATAATAAATTACTAAAATATTTTATGTCTAGCAAATTATTAGAATTTATAATACTTTGAATTCCTCTTTATGCATGTAGTAAAAAACCTAAAATTATCAAATTAATTCTATGTCATTTTTAACTGCTGTTAATTTTTTTGAAGTTTTGCATTGTAATATTGAAGAAAAAAAATAAAATTTTGTGCTATTATTTTTTTAATAAAAAAATGTGGTCGAACTGTTACTACACTGTGTTTTTATTGGTCTAATTAAAGGATTGATTTTCCAGTATAGCTTCGAAACCAATTAATATCAAGTGGATTAGAACCAGTTATCAGCCATATTGAAAAATCAAGTAAAGCAACGTTTTACAGACAATATTCCACGAATATTTAAATAAAAATTGCAAAATCAATGCCAGTATTTTTAGCCGAGGCCTTCGGCCCCGGCCTAGGTGCTAACAAATTTAATTTTTCGTTTTAATATCCGCGGAAAGATGATTATAATACGATGCGATAAATAACTACTTCTAAAATATATTTTTGGTGATCATTTATAAACCTGAATCAGTCATCCAAAAGTCACATTTGCTCCAGTTTTCACATCTACTTAAACATTGTGATCTTTGATTGTAAGATTCTTTTTTCTCAAATGTAATAGTCTCAGTAAAACCTCTGTTGTATCTAGGACACAGGAAGTCTAAAATAGAAATGCAAGCCAGTAGTTTCATCCCCGAATTTTTTAATATGATAAACAAAATCAAACCTTATGTAGATCAATCTTTTGATGTAAAAGTATGAAAACTGCTAATTTGTACAACTAATTAAGATTCGGTAGAAGTCCCCAAAGTTAATTTAACGAATGAATGAGAGAACATGTATATAAAGCTTTGGATTCCAGTGCCTACTCCTTCCCTACTATATAGTATACAGTCAATGTATGTATAAAAATAATGGATATAGAATACGTGGATACATTGACAGGAAAAATTTAACGTCAATATAGGTTGCAAATAACATTTATTGGTCAGTTTGTTCATCCAGCAGGATGGGAGAGAATGGGGTAAAAGAAGTGGATTGTGGGAATTGTTATTTTATCCAGCTGAAAGTATTACTTTATTAGAGTACATGAAAAACTGATGCAACATCCACTCGTAATTGTAATCGTTTATAAAAATACTAGCGGCTTCGCCCCTAGCCTCTAGGGGCTCTGCCCCAAGAGGTTTGATCAAACCAATTTTTCGTAATTTAGATTTAAAAAATAAATCTAAAATAATTTTTTTTGGGGGGGGGAAATCTTTTTCATGGGGAGGGTAGTCGACCCCACTATTTTGATTTTAGTTTTAAAAAGAATTTTTTTTTTATGGGGGGGGGGGGATTATTTTTAATTTTTTTGGGGGGTTGGGGGTGTTCCACCCCCCAAGAAAATAGTTATAAACCTTCCCGGGACCTATGAGAAGCTACCCTATAAAGGAGAACCCGATCGGTTCAGCGGTTAGCGAGATCCTTCGCTACAAACAAACAGACAAACAGACACACAGACAAACAAACAGACAAACAGACAGACATCGTTCTACTTTGTATTATAGATAGATAACTACCTTGCATGCAAACTGTTTTTATTGGTTTATATCGAAATTGTCTTTCTGTACATTCATGAAGATAAAATCCTCCAAGGTATAGTAGCACACACATGTTTATCTAAACAAGAAAAAACATGTTAACCATAAACATTGAAATTCTTCATATTTAAAAAAAGTTGCATTGGCTATTTGCATAAAAAAAATATTTATATGAAAAGTACTACAAACTTTATGGAAACAAGGTTGATAACATCCATTAAAAATAATTTATGGTTATACGTTGCATATTACACATGTTTATTTAAACAAGGAAGAACATGTTACCCCAAAACATTAAAATTCTTCTTTTTTATAAAAGTTGCCATTGCTGTTTTACCAAAAAAAATGACAAAATATTTAGACATATAGCTGTACTACTAACTATATTTGAAAAAGGTTGATCATATTCATATTCATTACAAATATTTAAATGATATTAATTGCATATTACACATTTTCGTCTAAACAAGTAAAAAACATGTTACCCCAAAACATTAAAATTCTTCTAAATTAATAAAAGTTGCCATTGCTATTTCACCAAAAAACAATATGCAAAATATACAAAACCATTTTTATATGAAATAAGGATGATAATGTCCATACAAAAACATTAAAATTAGATTTTAATAATACATAAAAGTTGCGTTAATTGGACCCCACAAAAAATGTATTTCCATTTTTTTTTGTCTATGTCAAGTTATCCATTTTATGGAGGATTCATATAGATCCAAGGATGGTATTAGGATTTCTTTTCTTTCCCTACCTCTTTCATGAAGATATATATTATATAGCTAGGGGCGCAGCGGCTAGTTTACTTAAGAATATACAAATCAAGAGAAACATTGAGGTATCAATAATATTTAACACCAAAAAAATAACAAGTGACTGTAATAAAGCAATTCAGTTATTGATTTAAATTCTTTATTACATCGTTTAATAAAGACAGTTTTTCGTGGAAAGTGAAATAAAGAGTTAAAGGTTTCGTGTTTTGTTAGCCCCGTTGAAACTTGAAATTATTCTATAATTTTGATTTTTATTACTGTGATTCCTTGGGCATCTCCATAATAATGATTCAACATAAAAGTCTAATTAAGCATAACATATAACTTATTCTATTTCAGGTTGTGAAACAAAAATTTTATTTTATAAGCTTTAAATGCAGATCATTATTGAAATTATGAAACCAAATAATTTGTTTTTGCTTTGTTTATTTCCTCTCTGGATTTTCCAGATATTATTTATCAATACGCGGACACTACATATATTACAACCACCTACTAGGATGGCTTCTACAATTTCAATAATGTACACTTTAAAATTCATAATTTGTTTAGGTTTTCATAGTAACCAAAAAATAAGTTGAATTTAAAAAAAATAGGTATACCTATCTAATAGGATAGGTATACTAGTCTTGAGCATGTCAATTTAGAATATATTTTACATTGATTTTTTGTATGATTCTAATCATAAAAATTCGTATAAGGCTTTATAGGCGTTTTATTTTTTTCTTTTCATTTTGATATTCAATCATATTAATGCGACTGAAGAATGAATATGATTTAAATTTTGATGAAAAATAGACCATTCTAAACTAGCTGGTATTATAATGGTTGCACGCCTAGTACCAGCCTGACAGCGAGTATAACCTTGCCGGAATTAAACTACCACACCTCCCACGTAACTACGTGACTCTATACATATTTCATTCTAGGGTGTAATTTACTTCAAAACTTTATTGAAAGTTACCATTTAAGTCATTATAATAATTTTATTCTTTATTTTTGTTTGTTACATAAAAAATTTAAATGAAAAAAGTTGTCCAACCTAATCGAGATGGTAAGGCAATGATTGCAAGGCTAGCCTGTGTCAAGCCGGTTATTAACCTTGCCTTAATTTATTTACCATCCTTCCACTTCCCTATACCAGGTTTTCTTTGCCCCTCGCGTCTTCAAAACTCTCTCTTTTGATATTAGGGTGCAAGATTTATTAATCTTAACTAGCGGTTATGCCTCTAGAGCCCTCTAGAGAAACGTAAAAGTTATTTCTCGCATTGTATTATAAACAGCTTTCCGCGGATATAGAATGTACAAATATAAGATTAAAACCAGTTTTTTTTTCCCCGAAGAGAAAATGTTTTTTTTCATTCTATGTAAACTGTTTAGTTGGAGTTATTTATGTTTTGTTGGTGTTTTCTCTCGAGAGGTTGGTGGTACTATACCCTAAAATAGTTATAAACCTTCCCAAGACCTATAAGATCCAGTCTGTTTGTCTGTATCCTTCAGTACAGACAAAAAAATAGACAGACAGATACACATCCTGTTACTTTGTTAAAAGGATAATTGTGATATTGACTTCATCTGCTCTACCCAAAATGATTGAGCCATATTCAAAGGATTAGAATGGAACTCTTTCAAAATGGTATTGAAATTGGTTGTCTTTCATGAAGTTCCAAAGAGGTGATATTCTTGCAAAAATAATTTTTATATATAACTTAGATTTTCAACCGTGAAGAGTTGTAAAAGTTTCCTCCCAAACATGAACAACCCCTGTTGAGATTATGCACCCCCAATCAAAAAAAAGCTTGAACATCCTTGTCACACTCTATTACATTTTGTACACCTGTCTGAAAGTCCTAATTGTGCATGGTAGTGAGTTGCCCCTCTTTTTGGGCAAAAGCAATCCCCCTACTCTTACTATTTCTGTCAGACATCTAACACAGCAGCAGAATGAACCATTTTAAACATCTTTAGTTATCAATTCTTGACAACAAGTCTAACTTAGCTGATAAAAGTATCAAAATATAAGTTTCCAAGCCAACTTTAGCTTCCAGGTAGGATTCTCAAAAACTCAAGAAAACTGTGAAAGGCTCCTTATAACACATTTGTTTAACTACACGGTGTTTCAGAAAAAACTGCCTTTTCCGTTTTTCTGACACAACCAGAAGGAATACAGAAAAAAACGATTATATGTCCTTATTCTCTGTAAAAAAGTACATCAAATTTAAACAGGTGTTTTTCATTATCTCTAAAAATACGGCCTCTATGATAGGTACATAGTTTCCAAAAATGCTTTATGTGAAAAATGTTGTGCAAGAAAAATTAAAATAACTCTTCTATTATGTATAAAAAAATTGTAGAATTTCAATATTAATTTAGAAAAAGGTATAAGAAAAGTACCTTAATGAGTTTTAAAGGTGAAATGCTTTTTAGCTCCACACAAAAGCATTTTTAAGAAACTGCAATTTGTCATTTTTTCACATTTCTTGATTGTGATGCATTTGCAGTAAAAGAATCTTCTTTAATAACGTAGGTTATAGTAAAAAGATAAAAACTCCTTTTTATTTGACAAAAAAATCTCTAAAGACAAAAAAGTTGTTGAAGTTTGAATTTTTTTTATTAAAGCATTTAATTACAAATTATGGATAAATTGTAAATTGTAATGAGTTTATATCTTAACCTGTCAATCAATTAAAGGATTATAGAAATAAATTAGGGGTGGGGATTTACGTACATGAGCAATTTTTAAGGTCATGTTTCTTAAGTATACAAAAAGAAAAACTGAATATTTGTTTTCAGTGAGGGAATTTTAAATAAAATTTTTAGTGTAATTGGTAGAAAATTGTATTGGCCGTATTAAGATGTTGTTTTGAAGTGAATAAATTTTTGAAAACCAACCTTAAGGCACAAAATTCTACCAGAAAAAAGCATCATAGGCATCTTTTGAAATATTTATGCTTTAAAATGCGCCGTTATTTTCAGAGATATTAAAAAACACCTGTAACAATTTTGATGCATATTTTTATAGAGAATATTGACATATAATTATTTTTTTGTACTCCTAATGGTTGTTTCCCAAATTTGGAAAACGCAGTTTTTTTTTAAACGCCCTGTAGATACTTCAATTTTTATCCTGAAACTATTCTTATAAAGTTATGAATGTACATGAACATGACATATTCATTTTAGACTATATAAGTAAATCATAATGAATCAGGTATTTTTTAAATCAACATTAGATTTTAAGAATGTTTAAAGAAAATATTATGAAATCCTTTATTTAACAGCGCAAATGCAGTTTTAGGTAATTAACTCTGACATCTGTGATTGGAGAAGCTTTAAGTGTCATACATCATTCAACCAATCAGAGCGCAGGTAGTTTTCAATCCACCAATAACAGATGTTAAAATTAATTAACTTAAATTGTATTTGTGGTTTTAAATAAAGAATTATACAAAAAAAAAATTATATAGTCTAATATTTATGTTGAAATAAGTTCCTTGCCACTATTTTTTTCATTGCCTGCCACCCACTTTAAAATATGACTGATTACTGTTAAAAGGACTAGCGACTGCTGTAACAAGTGGATCTATTAAAAAATAGCATAAAACAAATCCAAGGCTTAAATATAAAAAAAACCTAGAACCACCCCAGGACCTATGTAAAGCTTTCCTATAAAGGAGAACACCATAAAATCAGTAGTTTTTTCTAAAGTTTTATTCATTAAAATTTCTTACACAACTTACAAATTTTGACATTGTGTCCTAAAAATTTAAAAATTCATTTATATGGATTTGTAATGTTATGACGCACCCTATATTTTGATGGTAAGGCAATGCTTGTGTGGTATCCGCCGAGGATAAATGGCAGACACCGGAGTTCAATTAGATTACGGCAGTGTGACAGACGTGGACACCTTACTATAGAGAAGCTACGCTTCTCTAGCTTTCACTAGATAATGATCAACATCTATTTTCAGTTGTCACTTTATTGAAGGGTTAAGAGATACTGCAGTTATATACAACAAACAATAATTACATGGATAGGAATAAATAATCATAACATGAAAGCATAAATAATACATATACAATGGTCAGTTTGGGCAATAATGATTCCCCCATCCCTGGAAAGGGTGGGGGAGAATTAAGAATACAGTTAACCATAATAAACATGACAGATTCAAATCATTAATTCTAAGCGTAGGGAGGGGGTCACTAGACCCCTTCCCCAGGACTCGGGGGAGGGCCATTGACCCTCCACCGAACCCCAGATCAGGGGTGCCATAGACATGGCTCACGGTTGCCGAATACCACAACTCTCCCCTCGGAAGGCTGGGAGGTGGTTTCCCTATCAGACTTCCGACAGTGGTTGAGGCCTTCGGCCCGCTCCTTAGGGCTAAAATATATATACAAACGATAATGATTCAATGGAATCCTAGTGGTGAGTATCTTCTTAGGGTTGATGGGCTCCCAATGTGGGATAGAAGGCGGAGGCTGACTTGGGTTGGATACGTTGGTCAGCGCCGGCAGGTATCAGGTTTGCTGGTGGCACAGTTGTTGCTGGAACGGTCAGCAGTGGGGCCTGCGGGTTGTTGTTGGCAGCGGCTGGGGCACTGGCTGCCAGGTTGATTGTCTGAGCAGCGGCCTGTCCTCCTGAGGGGCCGCGGGGTCTGCCAGAGGGCGGTCCTGGCCTACCTGGGCGGTCATGCCCGCTGTCAGTTGATTTCATAGACACCATTTCCTCGGCTGCTTCCCTGCCGATGGGAATGGCATCCCAGTCCACTGAAAAGTCCCGGGACTTGGCATGGTTGAGCCTGGCTCTAGCCAGCGCCTTCCTATACAAAGCTGGATGGTACAGGAACACTTGTGATATCGCATTCAGGGCTGCCCGGACTCCTCCTTGTGCTGCTGCCAGAGAAATGATGGTTAGGTCCCCCAGCAGTTTGAGGATCAGCAACAGCAAGCACAGGATGGCGGCGCCATCTCCCCACTCGTGGATGGCTTGTCTAAATCCTGCCCAGACATCCAGGGCTGCCTCTCCTTCCTCCGCCAGTCGGTCAATGTTGTAGGACACTATACCATGGTCTCCTGTGGCCGAACAGCTGCCTTGCTGAACGCAGGAGCCATAGGATAGGCCGGTCAGCATGGCACTCTTGTATGCTGGGAACGCCAGCAGTTGTTGCCAGTCATTCAACTCAGCCTGCGAATACAAACCACCTGAACTGAAGTCATCTAAGGGTTCTGTCAACAACTGCTTAGGCGTATCCAGCGGGGGTGGCCTCTTCTTGGGAGCAGGGGTTAACTCTATCCAGCCTTCCTCCGCGTGCACAGTCAGGGGGTAGGTGGAGGAACAGGGAATCTTGGTGGCGTGCTCACTGTATACCCGTGTCACAGCGTCTACAAAACCTGTGGGCTCCACTGGCACTTTGTCCCAACACTCCTTGTGTTCGCGGACAACATACTTGTGCCTTTGGCAGGTCAGCTGCAGCAGGATGTCTCCCCTCAGTACCGAGAACGTGCTCCCCTGGACACGCACCGGGTGGGCCGGATCTAGTTGCTGGAGCTTCCAGCAGTTGGCCGCTACTTCTTCTGCTGCAGTGCTTCTCATGCGCGTTTCCAGGGTAAATCCAATATAACCTGCATGGATCTGTGCTTGAAGGGGAACGTCAACATCCCTGGCCGACACTCTGGGCAGCGCAGCCGCGGCTGGGTCAGCTGCCACGAACAACGCTGGATGGTTGGTGGCATGGGCCTCGAAGTCGCAGTTCACAATTGAGGTGGGGTTGGTCATGTTGATGAAAAACTGGGCCTGATGGTCAACCAGATATGCATCCCTCACCAGGCTGGGCTGGAGGCTGCGGATCAGCCTCAAGGGGCAATCTCTTCCCAGGTGGTCCCACACGTAGGTTGCTTCCCCAGTGATACAGGACAGCTCAGAATGGGGACACTCGAGGGTCAGGTGGTCAGACTGGGACTCCACCCGTCCATCCTCCACCACATAGGTCTCCTCCTTGACCAGCAGCCGCCGCTCCTGGAGCACTAATTCATTGCGGTAGAGCTGGCCCTCAAAGTGGACGTCCTCCCCCTCGCAACCCACCCCCTCGGGGCTGTTGACGAGGGCGCCCACCATATCAATGGTGAAGAACAGGGGGTGGTTCAGCTGGAACGTCAGTGGCTGGGTCTTGCCTGGCAACGTGTATACTCGGTTCCTGGCCAGGTCTCGGCACGCTTCTGGGTCTATCTTGGTTGGCCTCATGAGGGTGGGGACCGAGGTCACCTTGAGGTGACCCCATACCCCACACCTGAATGTCCACTGGGACACGGTGAGCTGACAGCTGAACCCAGTGGTTTCCCTCACCTTGACTTGCTGCAGGACGTGGATGTCATGGCCCAGGGGCACCTCCTGGTGTAGGGGCTCCGTGTCACACATCTTTTCTTTATTGTAAGACGTGACATGGGTGGGGTTGGCACAGTCCCACCCCACCAGGACGTAGCTGGTTGTAGGCCACACGGCTGCCAGCAGGAGGCCCCACAGGACCATCCACCAATGGGAGAGGCTTCCAGGTAACCATCTTCCTCGTACACGCGGCTGGGGATCTCCGGCTCTGGTCACGGCTGCTTCTTGGGGCTGGACACGGCTGGGCTGCTCCTGGCTAGATACAAATTTCCATTGAGCGTTATCTGTATGCGGCCGAGGCACCCCCATACCCTCCCCAATGACAGACTGGCAAGCGACTGGCACTTGCCTGGGTGTCGGCTCCCCTAGCCCTAAGTGCTCCCTTCCCTGGTCCAAGGCATGCCCAGTGGCATGGGGCTGAAGTGCATGTGGCACAGGCTCGCCCTTACTCAATGCCCTCCCCTGCCCTAGGAACTCAGGTGCATGTGGCACAGGCAAGTCCTTATTTTCCCAAATTTCAATCTCCCCAGCCTCAGGTGCAGGGGGCACAGGCAAGGCTGGGTGTTTACAATGTTTTGGATACAACACATTTAACAAATTCAACTTATCCTGATGGTGAGCCGCTGGGTTCCCTTGGCTGGTAGAGGGCTCTGGATGGCATGTAGCTGGACTCTCCCTGCAGGCTGTTGGCGCTGGCTGGCATGTAGCTGGGCTCTCCCTGCAGACTGGTGGCGCTGGCTGGCTGGGGGTGACGGGTGTCACCCCTTCCTCTGGGACCGCTGGCTCGTTCCAGGACTCAGGTCTCTCGGTGGCGGCGACGGTTGTCGCCCCAGACATCAGGTTGGAGGCTGGCTCGTTCCAGGATCCAGGTATCTCGGTGGCGGCGACGGTTGTCGCCCCAGGCACAAGGTGGGAGGCGCTGGATAGCACCCCCCCATCATCCCAGGTGGCGACGCCGGGTAGCACCTCCTGCCTCTCTCGTTCAGCGGCTGCCAGGGCCTCCCCGTACACCGTCTCAGGGACGCTGGGCAGCGCCCCTCCACTCTTGCTGGGTAGGCTCAGTCGGGCAGGTTCCATCATGTTGAGGCTGAAAGGCTGGGGCCTCAGCACCTCTGGCTCGGCTATGTTGTTGGGCTGTACCAGCTCTGGCCCCAGATGGTTAAGACTGAAGCCTAGGCCAACCCGGTTGGGTTCAGCCGCGCCGCCCAGTACGTTGATCCTAGCTGGGACAGTCCCGAACTGCGGCATCTCATCGGCTCGGTCCGCAGCTCTGGGGGCGGCTGCTTGCGGTGGTGGTGCTGGGGGCGCGCTCCCTTCCATATGGGCCACTCTGCTGGGCTTCCCTGGAGGGGCACCCTTGTCGGCGGTGCGCCTGCGGCTGGCTACCTGGGCCCAGTCAGCTCTACAATCGGCCGCCGTGTGACCGTCATAGTGGCAACGCTCACACTTGGCAGAACGGTCACGGCGTGGCTGGGTGCGCCTCTCCTCTAGGCTAACTTCCACAGGCGTTGGACAGTCTCGAGCTCGGTGGCCTCTCCCCTGGCAGCGGTAGCAGCGGCCTGGAACCTTGTCATCTGGAGCGACCTTCCCCATCTGGTGGAGACCCGGAGCCAAGGAGCCAATCTCCATTGGCTCCGACTCGTCATATTGGGGCAACTGGATGCAGGCAGATCCAGTCAGCCCGTCGGTCGAGTCCACTAAGCACACACCTTCCTTCAGCTGCTTAGTAACCATGGTCACGGTGAACATGGCCTTGCGAGTGTACTCAGGTACACTCGCAATTTCATGGTTCATCATGAGGCGTTTTACATTGGCGTTACGAATTCCACGATTTAATTCGTCCACCAACAACTCAAGATCCTCATGGTTGTAGGCGTCCCTATACAAGGCGCACTTTGTTGATATGTACGCCTGTATAGGTTCTGTCGAGTGTTGCTTGTAATCCCTAAACGCTTGTTTAAGCGTTTGGGATTCAAAAGCAGGGCGAAATAGCAATTCACACTCGGTCTTGACCTGTTCGTAGGTCAAGGCTTGGCCTGCCTCGCCAAACAGATGGGACGCCATTTCCACCGCTTGCCCTACCAATGACAGTAGTAGGGCGTTGCGGCGGTTGAGGGAATCATGAGGTGGCACGCGGTAAGCCGCCCATGACATCTCAAGTCGGCGGATATGTGCCGACCAGGACTGCTTGGGCGGCCCTCTAAACTCCGGCAGATTGCTCAGCATCAGCTTGCGGTACTCGGCTGGGGCCGGCTGAGGGTCATCCTGGAGCCATCCTGGGGCTTGGTCACCTCCTGGGACTTGATGCTGGTCCATTGGGTCAACGGTGAAACGGCGGGCACAAAGTTATACAGTACTACAATGAATGGGTTGTCACTTGAGGCTTCCTAGCCTAACAGCCAACACTGTTTGTATCACTAGGTTGGGAGTTTTAGTTGCAAAGATATAACTTAGCTGTACTTATCAATAGTTAGGTGTTGAGGTAGATAGATGTTGAGGGTCTGAACTGCTGTCAGGAACTGATTGGGTTTTCCCTTATCACACTAGAGCTAGGAGGAAAGAAACTTGCAATTCTTTATTTGCTAAAAATACCCCTGTTAAATGCTATGGAGTAGCTCCGCTCTGGTGTGAGAGTGTGTGTGTGTGTGTGTGCGTGGAATCTTCTGTCCGTGTAACGCGCGTTCGCGCCGTCAAATCCGCGCACACGGGGAAAACGCGCTCTCACCCCTCAGCTCGCTCTCTCATTGGTCCGCTTCGTCCGTTGGATTTATGATATTTTCCGCACTCTGTTGCGCTACCCGTGAATGGCGCTCTGTGTATCCGATCGCTAGCTCCACACTACAGACGGACTTAGTCTAGTGTGGGTAGGAAGGGGGGGAGCGCGTGAGGGGACGGGGGTAACTCCGTCCGTTCCCCCTGTGAGGGAGGGGGGTAACTGTGTGCTGGTGTAATAGGGCCTTTGCTTCTTAATCTTAGGCTTATCTGTTATATCACCCTGATTGTATTTGCCTTCAATGGAGAGGGGCCCCTCCCCTTCCCTTGGAATAAGGGGTGTATTGTTTTTGTGCTGTGGGCTTGAGATTGTTTTGATTATATTACATCTAGCTTTTATTTTTGTCCTTATCACAATTGCATAACAGATTTGTTGACCAACTCTGTTCTATTTTTAGCTGTTATCACAATACACAGTAATCCAAGCCTGTTCTATTCTTAGATTTATCACAACACAACAATTTGTTTGCCAAGCTTTGCTCATAAATCTATTGTTTGGCCATCACACTAGGGTGGTAATCCCTGCAAATGTGATATAATATCTGTCTTCTAGATGGGTGGCTGCGTTGTAGCTTCTCAGGATACTCGGGGTTGACGTAGTTTTTCTCTGTTCTGGTGCACTACACCCGTATGTTAGCTCGCAGCTTGCAGCTATGTGGCATGTTTCAGCCTATCGGCGGCAGGGAATGTCCCGTCCTGCTAGCGCCACTGGTTCGGATCCTGCTATTTCTTGCAGTAAAGTTGGCCTATTTTCAGCCGTCTACACGTATTTGGCTTGTTTCAGCCGGTCCGCAGGCCTGTTTCAGCCCTTTTGGCGCTCAATTCTCCGTTAGATATCAGCGCTGCTCGCGGTTATTCGTCAGATTTCGCTGTTTCGCTTCCACAACTGCCGGATGCAGAGTTAAACTTTGCTGTCCAGGGTGGGTAATTCAGGTTGCTTGCGTCAGTTTTGCCAGATTCACTGCTGGGAGTACCTTAGCCTCAGATGCGCGTCTGCTCTACACTTGTGGTTCGCCGTAATCTCACACAGCTGTCACCAAAGTTGTGGTATCCGCCGAGGATAAATGGCAGACACCGGAGTTCAATTAGATTACGGCAGTGTGACAGACGTGGACACCTTACTATAGAGAAGCTACGCTTCTCTAGCTTTCACTAGATAATGATCAACATCTATTTTCAGTTGTCACTTTATTGAAGGGTTAAGAGATACTGCAGTTATATACAACAAACAATAATTACATGGATAGGAATAAATAATCATAACATGAAATCATAAATAGTACATATACAATGGTCAGTTTGGGCAATAATGATTCCCCCATCCCTGGAAAGGGTGGGGGAGAATTAAGAATACAGTTAACCATAATAAACATGACAGATTCAAATCATTAATTCTAAGCGTAGGGAGGGGGTCACTAGACCCCTTCCCCAGGACTCGGGGGAGGGCCATTGACCCTCCACCGAACCCCAGATCAGGGGTGCCATAGACATGGCTCACGGTTGCCGAATACCACACTTGCACTGCGCAGTTGATAAACTAGCCAACCTTGCATGCATTTTACTACCATGGTACCATATACTATACATATACATAAATAGACAACTGTAAATTATGTTTTATAATATAAACTTTGTACAGTAGAATAGTAGGTCAAATTTTTATTAGCATTAAACTGGATAGAAACTTTCTAAAAAAGACAATATCAAAGCATTATTTTTCAAAAAAAAATTGTCTTATTATAACAAGTTTGTATTTTTTTCTTAAATCATTAAAATTGTAATCATAAGTATGATTTCTAGATTTTTCATGCGGCTCGATTGGAATGAAAATTGCGGCCTAGCTGCTAGTTGTTTAAAAATAGCTCAGCGATAACGGATGGTAAAGAAATTGAAATTGCTATATTTTTTCATTTATAAATAACAAAAATATTGAAACAAAATATATTGGAAACTATTCATGACTTGAATAAAGTATCTCTAACTTTTATGGGACAAAAAAACTTATATAAATTTTTTCATAAATGGATTCATCTTCTTTTTTTTTAAATAGAACAGCCTTTTCATGATTAGGTTATACTTAAAGTTATGAAAAGATTTTAAAAATTTACAAAACATTTAAATTTTGGTTTTCATATGTCTTATTGAAGTCTACAAAATTCACCAAACCTATTAAATTTGCACTACCCCATGTCAGATTGAAAAAACACTTTAAAAAAAATATATCTTAAAATATGTAAAAAAATAAAAAAAAGATATGATAAAGAATGTCTTTTACCCATAAGCATTAAGCATTCCTATTACGTTTGTCTAAGGACTAGTTAACTAATACTTAAATAACATAATCCTTAAATAAGAGGTACATGGTGTGTATCCCTTTATTACCCTTTCTGTAGATTACAATTAGTGGTTGAAATGTTAGGACACCCAACTTTACGAACCAACCAATCAAAATTCAAAAAGTCCCCCAAGTTGTTACAACCAACGATAAAGAACTTTTAAACTTTGAGGACTAGTATAATAAACAACTCTGTGTCCCCTCCTTGAACAATCCCTAAAATAAATCTCTCATCCCCTCCCCCCCCCCCCCAAAAAAAAATAAGATACTTACAATACAATTCTCATTTTCTTCTTGGTTCCACAAATTGTCATCATTGAAGTCATCCCCATAAACATATCGACCTAAACACCAAGGAAATCAGTTCTTTCCCCAAATTTGCATATCGAGCACTGAAACACCCTCCCCCCTAAATTTGGATAAAAATTTTGGGATTATTATTTTCTATGCATAATCTATGGGAGGGGGGCTATACCTGCGGCGACCTATACCAAGTATAGTTCTATCAAGTACCTAATATCACAATATGCCCGATTATGTTGACGATGATTATTCAATTCAATAATATTTGACATGACATAACATACGCATACATTTGAACTTCAAATAAACTAACAACTTTGGCAGTTTTCTTTCGATGATATTGCATATTAAGACAAAAAACTTGAAAAAGTTAGGTTAGGTTAACTAAATGTTAAAAAAGTCCTGCAGGGGTGAGGGATTTGAATGGACGAGGTTAATTAAGATTAATTTTTTGGGGTGAGTTGGTTTCGATGGACAGGGTATTTTTCTTCCTCTCTTTAATCTAGCTTTAGAACTGGAAACCTATATCTACTATACCTGTGCTATTTGACACAAACTCGCCAACAGCATGTTCAGCTCTTATTCCCAGCCAGATTGGATTGTCTTTGCTCCACTTTTTGATTGTTTCGTACCCGCCCAATTTTCCAAACTCTACAACCTTAGACAAGAATGAAAATGGTCATAACATTCATAACTAAAGTCATGCAAAATTGCAAATTGGCAAATAAATAATGTTGACCATTAAACAAGCGTTACATATGTAAGTAATGCATTACAGACAGACAGAAGAATCTTAAGCTTTATGGAACACGTTTTGCATGTTAAAATTATGTGATGATATTCTTATATAAAAGAGGCAAAAGTTTGATCGCTCTTCTTTTCAGTGAAACTTGTTATAAGTCATTTTTACAATAGGTTTATTATCCAAGATGATCAATAAGACACAATTATCAGTAACTTATTTTCTTTAAATTTATATGATTAAATCAAATAATAGGAACGACGAGGTAATTTCATTTATCCTAAAAGATACAACTATTCACTAGACATGTGTACACTTTCTAACCAATAATGTGGTTGGATTGTTGCCACACTGTTATTCTATTGGCACAATTAAGGTATTGATCATCTACACTGTTTATATTTTTTTATTTTTACCTTTAGATCATTGTATTTGCAATACTGAAAGGCCTCATCAAACGAACAACCTAAAAAAGTTATTTCCCTCAAAGTGCCTAGCGAGCACTGAAACCTTCCACCCCTCCATTTTAAAATAGATTAAATAAGGGATCTGCGTCCCATATTTTTCCCCATGCAGGGGGCCCTTAAAATCTGTAGCCTAAACCTTCAGTGCTCTAATCCTACGGGACTACCGTATCAAATATATAGTCTAAAACATGACCACTCCCCTTTATTTCCAAATTTTTAAACAAGGAGGGATTGGGGTTTTGTTCTGGGCTATATACTAGGGAAAACATCTTGCTGATATCATTATTCAATTTTAAAACTTCTATAAAAAGGATGATAAACTTACTGTTTGATTTAAACTCAAAAATTTGTTAAATTTCTTTTCTGCTTATTTTTACACTGTTAGTGGAATGTGTATATATACAACTGAACGACAGTTGAACAAAATTGACCTGAGCTAGATCTTTAAATCATTTTAATGGTGATTTAGATCGGGGTGCGCCACTATAATGATTTAAAGATCCAGCTCTGTAGATAAGCTCTGCTACATAAAAAGTCATAATTTACCTTCCATACACCATTCTTCTATCTTCAATGGACAAATTCCATCCTAGTTTAGAAATAATTCTATTACAAGCGATGTAATTTTGAAATATTAGATGTACACTTTCATACCAATAGCGTGGTCAGATTGTTACTACACTGTGTTACTAATCGCCAACTGAAGGAATTGATCATCTAGATTCCCTACTTTTATTAGGGAGGGGACATTGGCTATTTATTACACTAGTCACCAAAGTCTTATAATTACATTTCTTATTCGTTGGCTTTGCAACCTTGAGGACATTTATTGAATTTTGATTGAATGGTCATTTAAATGAGTGACCAAACGTTTCAATCACTAATTGTAATCTGCAGAAGGTGTAATTTTGTGTATTATTCATCATTGGGGATGTACACCAATTTATCTGCGATTGTCTCATCCCTTTAGATCTCTGTATTCTCACCATGAAATGTTCACGAGTTGGGCAGATGTGAGTATCTATCTTCTCTTCTAGTGGCACACCTAAATCTTTAATTTGAAAAGTATTTTAAAAATAAAATTTCGTAAATTTATATCTGTTTGTATAAAAAGAGGGGTGGATTTGAATCTAAGCCCAAACTGGATATAATTGACTTTTCTAAAAGGTTCTATTGCTCTTTGAGGGAGGGTCATTGGACTGTAAATTATACTTGTACACAAAGCTTTTAAAACGTGTGTGTTTTCTCATTAGTTGGCTTAAAAACTTTAGTTGCAGTGTCCAAACTTTTTAACCAATGATTTTAATCCATATTAGATTTATTATGATTGAGAATATTTATATATTAGATTGTCTTATTGTTTAAGATCCTATTTATTTCTGATTATTGTTATAAAAGTATTAAGAATGTCTTGGTCTCTCTACAGGCACAAACTTACAGCAAATATTCCACACACCAAAATGTCACTCCTGAAGGGCTTGTCCAGTATCTTGACTATAAGATTTACCTGTTGGTAGGAGTGTTTGAATGTCTTTGTTATCAATGATACCAGCACAAAATTTCTCTTCCTGTTGAGGAAAAAATTATGATAGCAACATTTTATTTTTATCTCTCTGCTTTAATGTCTCTTTTATGTTTTACCCATAGCAATTATCTATGAAATTTTAAGGGGTAATGTAATTAAATAAATTAACCATAAGACATATGTAACCCTTCTTTTTAAAACTCGTTGGTAAGTTCTCTCCCCCCCTCTTATATACATTTTATGGTTGAAAAGAAAGGAATTTTTTTTGGGGGGTGAGGGAGGTAATTATGTATTGAATTGAAAGTGGACAAAGTAATGCCAAGTCTTGCGGTCGTAGAGGTCATGCGTCAAATTGGAAGGGTGACGCAAATTTCATTACTCAGTTTTCGCTATTTGATTTACTATTTTTCTCTATAAGTTAAAAGCGATGCTTGCAAGATTATTTGATTCGCTGTAATATAAAGATATTTTTTTCAAATCTTGAAATCTGGGATCTGAAATTTGCGTCCCCCTTCCAACATGACGCATGACGAAAAGTGGGGAAGAGAGTAAGGTATGGGGTAGGATCGGTTCCCATAATGCCATTGTTTCTAGACCTTGAGTTAAACAAAATCCTTGAATTCATATCTCTTAGGGAGATGCGACACATCTTCCTACCCCCACACCTCCCCCCTAAAACTCAATAATTTCATTTTCAAGTAATATAGTTTACATTGTTAATCATAACTTTCCTGATTTGACAAAGGTCTGATTCCCTTATGGCAGGTGGCCAATCTGCATTCCTGTTTGGAAAAATCATACTCCCATCCTTTGTAATTTGTCTAAAACAAGGATGACAACATCCTTAAAAGCTAAGCTCTGAAACGGTAGGACAAACGGACAGTAACACTTGTATAGTGTCAGAACTGAATAATCAGAATATAAATGTATAATAGTCGAAGCAATATTGTAAGTTAATTTGTTGAAGAACTTCTTGATACAGGATAATGTTTATGGACATACTTACATTTTTAGGACTTGATTATACAGTTGTTTCGCTTATAAAATTGTTCTGTGTTGTCCCATGAATTAGTATACCAAAATTCAGATAATTTGGATACTTGGATCATATACAAATTTGTTGTTAAAAAAGTTTTTAAAAAAACATGTTTAAAATGGACGTACGGGCATTCTGGTAATGATTATAGAGTTGCTACGCTTTCTAAATCGTACCTAACTACTACAGGAATCACCCCTCCCTCCTTAAGTGCCCCTAGAGGCCTCTAGGGGGAAGGGGGTGTAGCAGCTAATTTAGTATAAATTACCCCTTGTGCAAAAAGAATACAGTTCGTAAGTTCTTTTATTGCATAATCAACATCATCAAAATCCGGATCAATAAGTTTAGATCCAACACTCTTTTCACACTCTGCCACAGATTCTAAATCATTTATAGTTTGTGTTTAAATCATTTATTTATCGTACATAAAAAGATCATACATAACAAGGATGACAACATCCATAAAAGCGAAGCACTGAAACGGTAGGACAAACGGACATTAACACTTGTATAGTATCTGAACTGAAAAATCGGAACATAAATGTATAAATGTCGAATCAAAATTGTAGGTAAATTTGTTAAAAAACTGCTTAAAAACAGGATAATGTTTTATATGGACATACTTACATTTTTGGACTTGATTATAGAGTTGCTTCGCTTATAATATTGTTGTCCCAGGAATCAATATACCAAAAATCAGATCAAACGGATAATTAAAACACTTGAAAATTTGTTGTTAAAAAAGTAGAAAAATCAACATGTTTAAAATGGACGTACGGACATTCTGGTAATGATTATAGAGTTGCTACGCTTTCTGAATCGTACCCAACTACTACAGGAATCATCATGCAAAGTTTGAAATCGATAGGACAATTCTAACATGTCTAAATTAACGAATAAAAGCTATCTATCTCGGACGGACGGACGTACGGACCGACCCTAATTATAGAAAAGCTTCGCTTTTAAAAATCATAAAATGCATAAGAAACCTTACATAGAATAAGAAAATCAAATATAAATAGCATTTAATGATTACAGTTAGTTACATCGTGCAATTAGTAAGTCAAATCATATTTTAAGTGTTTACTAATTTAAGCAATCTATACCTAATCTTTTAAATTTAAAACTTACCTTCTGCAGATTGAAGAGCAGAACAGAGCGAGAGACAGAATACCAGAAAACTAAATAAAAAAATGGCATACACAATGGAAATAGTTTGAACATGTTAGGCATAGCGAGAGGTCCTAACCTTGCGGGACACACACCTGCTTGGCTCTCAGGCTGTGTGGCTACCCAGCACCCGGTATAAGCTAACCTAACCCAACCTGACCTAAAATAATAAAGAAACAAACAAAAAAAACTACTCCCCCTAATTTTCATTTTTAAAAAAAATATGGGGGAGTGGGTTACATTGATCAACAACAACAGTTGTTTCTTTTCCTAAGCTGCAAAAAAGAAAGTGGTTGTGGCTTATAGCTGCTACATCTTAGGTTTCAACACAGACACTGGGCTAAAGGATGAGTGCAGTAAGGCTGCTTAGTCCTTATTTCGTGTAGCTTCAGTTTAAATTATTATAGAAATATTTACTAAAAATGGTACGTCCATCTGTCTTTCAGGCAACTGAAAGTCTAATCTAAATTTTGTTTACAGTATCTTTTATTTTTTTTATTTTTGAAATATCATATTTAAAAAAAAATTTTACCTGGTTATAATGATTCTTTTTTCGTTCATTCTTAAATAGTTACTGAACCAAAAAGTCATTTATGTAATTGTCAACTATAATTTTTGGCAATAAAAATGGTCAGGACATTAGAATGGTATTTGAATAAAATTTTACATAGAAGCGTAATTATTCTTGACGGTGCAGTGGTTGAATCCCCCGCTCCCCCCCCCCCCCTCCCTCCTAAAAAAATGTTTCTATAATTTTTTAAAAGTTAGGTTGGGCTCAAAAACCGCCACTTGAGTTCTATCTTTAGGTTTTCATTTGTTTATATCTAATTTCAATCTAACATTTTGACATACTATGTTACATTACTAGGCCAAGAATCAAACTTTACCTATTTTACATTACAAGCCAAAGAATCAAACTTTACAACGCATAATCTGTCAGACAAACTGACATAATAATGTTAAAGAGAAGTTTTACTTGCAATTGCAAAGAACTTATACAAATGATTATTTGAAATAATTATTGCAAATGATTATTTGAAATAATTATTGCAAATGATTATTTGAAATAATTATTGCAAATGATTATTTGAAATAATTATTGCAAATGATTAATTTGAAATAATGATTATAATTATGTTGAAATAAAAATTATTCCATATAAAACTCATTCTTTTTTTTTGCATTAGTCAAAACTTTAAGTTATTTCTTTTAATTTCTTTTATTTCTTTGATAAAGCTATCTATACAACAAAAAGCAATTTTCAAATTTCAAGACAACTTTTTTTTTGTGCATCTGCATCTTGTTGAAAAATAAAAAAATCACATTAGAGGTAGGATTTTATAAATTAAGGTTTAATCAATTAAAGGGAAAGCATCCATAAATATTGAAGTAGATAAACATTTATGGATTGACAAATGGACAAAGTGAGTTATAAAGCAGATACTTGACTTATTCTTTTTAAAAAATCTGTTAAGAACCTTACATGTCATCCTTATCTAAAAGTAACAGGATAGCTATCTTTCTGTAGAGAAGGGTCTAGCTAATTGCTTCTTTTAATTTAAGAAAATTATATTCTCCTGAGAGAAATAGTCCCTAAAAAATAACCCACCCCCAAAAAATAGTGTAAAACCAGGACAAGTGTGTCCATAAGTAGCGCAGTTGTAGAAGTTAAAATTAGTATGGATAAAAGGAAAATAAACAGTGGAAAAAAATAGGAAGATTGTAAAACTAAGAAAATATAGTAGAATTGAATAAACTATAAAAAAAACCCAAAGTTACATATTTCACATTGTGACGTAGTGATGTATGGACAGATAGACGCACGGGCTTGTCAAGTTATATAGTATCTGCGCTACCAATAAAAGGAAAAAAATCGCTTGTAATGAAAGTAATAAAAGTCTATTCTAATGAAACTATAGTATGGTATATTTGAAAATTTGACTTTTAAACATAATAAATCAATCTTATTTTTAAATAATATTCAGAGATTTTCATTTAGTATTTAGTCGTTTAATATGTTTAACTTAATAAAGATATCAGTGAACAATGTTCAGTTATTTGTGTTGCTCCTTGGTTGCGTGGGCTATGCAATTACTCTTTCTTGTTTAGAATGCATGGTAAGCTATCAAAAAAGTATGAAGAGGGGAGGGGGGGGGGGGGGTAGTAGTCGACCCTCAGATGACGGGTAAATAAAATCTGAAATATAAATGACGCAAGTGAGTACAAAATATATACGCATATTTTGGTCAATTTTGGTGTTTTTTTTTTAAAATGCTAAATATAATGATAACTATTAAAACAATTTTTAAGTATAACTTTTATCTTATTAGGATAACAATTAAAAAAGAAAAATGTTTTTACTATATGCAATTCGTGTTCAAACACCTAATTGAAAAAAATAATGCAAGATATAGCTTTTATTTTAAGATAGACGAGGGGCAACGCCCCCTAGAAGCCTTTAGGTATTATTAAAGTGGGAGGGGGATAAGTCAACCGCCTTTCTACTTTTTAATTTGAGTTTTAATAAAAAATATTATAAAAAAATTTTAGGTAGGGGATTTAAAATTGGCGCATTTGTATAAACACCAGTTAATGCACAAAAATAAGGGGGGGGAACAAAACAAGTTTTAAAAAATCCGAGATTTCGAACTACTGTCATCGACCCTCAACTTTAGATTTTAGTTTTAGTTGTTAAAGATTTTAAATATTTGTATGAGGGTTGGGTATTTTTCTAGGGGCGATATCTTTTATGGGGGTTGAGTTACACTCCCCAAAAAGTTAGACCTTAAACCTTCCCTGGACGAACCTATAAGAAGTAGATGAGAGGGGAACCCTCTCGCTACACATACACACACACCCACAGATCATCCTGCTACTTTTATATAAGGATTTATATTTAGAATTGTTCAACAAAAGATGTTCTTACAAAGGGAACAACTGTGAAATGTCCAGAACCAGGGGTAAGCACCTAGAAAAGCGAAGCTACTCTACATTATATGCCATGTGTGCTAGAATGTTGGTCTGTCTGTCTAAATGATTCATTTTTTGGTCTTATTTTATTTTTATGTTTTAATTACTTCTTCATGTAATCATTGATATTAAATTATAGGTTGTCTGTTATATTACATGTCTAAGATACAGGTTTTCCTGTTCTATAAGATCTTCCTGTAAAGCATCGAAGATAGTTGTTATTATATATTTTTTATCAATTATTTTATTTGTTTCCAATATATATTTTTACCCACCCAAGATTGCAACTATAAACTGCACACAAGCCACTGTTCCCTGTATGGGGCCTAAACCTTTCTGGCACCCTGGAGGTTTTTTCTTACCTGGATTTGAACTAACCAAGTTTATCCTAACCTAACTTACTAGAATAGTACGTTTTTTTGTTCATCATTCTATTTTTTAGCCAAATGTAACAGAATATTGTTATAATATGTTTATGAGCACAAATGAAACATGGAATTCTGGTTGCACCGATACTACACAAGGTAGATAAAATTCCATTCAATTCTTGCTTAAGTGATGGCAAAACTTCTTCTATTATGGCTGTGGTCCAGTAATCACTGTATAATAAGATATATAAGTTTTCCGGAATTTTAAAGTTAGGGGGAGATTTGAAATCTGCATCAAATTTTGAGGATTTTTTATAAAATTCGTTTTTTTCTACAATTCTTTATTTAAAAGCGGAAATGCAATTAAAGTTAATTAATTTTGGCATCTGTGATTGGTGGATTTAAAAAATCTGCGCTCTGATTGGATTGCGTACATCATTCAACTAATTAGAGCGCAGGTAGTTTAAAATCCACCTATCCTATTGGTCAAATTAATTAACTTAAAATGCATTTCCGCTTTTCGATAAAGAATTATACAAAAAACGAATTTTATAAAAAAATCCTTAAAATTTGATGCAGATTTCAAATCTCCCCCTAACATTAAAATTCCGGAAAACTTATATATCTTACTGTATAATGTTTAATATTTTTTGCCATCACTAAAGCATAAACCGGATGTAATTATTTAATGTAGTGTGATTGTTTTCTTTTCAAGTACCTTTTAGATGTTTATACAAATGTACAGATTTATTGACAGATAAATATTAACAGATTTCTCTATTTTTCATATGGTTGTTAAAATTCATGATTAGGCGGTTAAAATCCATAAATAGGCAACTATCAAACAACATTTATTTTCCACAGTTCAACGATATGGTACAACTATATGATATATATTATTTAAAGTTGCTAAATGGAAACAGAATACTGAAGGAATGATTGTTAGCGTGGTCCAAAATAGTGCAAAACACGAGACTGATTGTAAAAAGGGTAAATTTATTAATAGAAAGTTACCCCTAGGTACCTTTTAAATCAAACGAAACTCGCTACTGTGTCTTATAGCGTAGCATTGGAGATATGTTTGAATCTCGGTCCAACATGTCATGACTAAAGACAATAGAAATAGTTGTCAGATACGATACATATATGTCAGAGTAGGCGGAAATAATACTTTTACAGGGGTAGTTGCACGAAATGGATTAAACTTGAATTTAATGAACTGTATATTTTTTTGCTTTTGGCCGGATTTCATTAGCAAGATTTGGTTTATAGATATACCAAAATAAGGCCCAATATTAAGAGATATAAGTTTTCCGGAATTGTAATGTAGGGAGTAGATTTGAAATCTGCATCAAATTTTAAGGATTTTTTATAAAATTCGTTTTTTGTGTAATTCTTTATCTAAAAGCGGAAATACAAATTAAGTTAATTAATTTTGGCATCTGTGATTGGTGGATTTAAAAAATCTGCGCTCTGATTGGATGTCGTACAGCATTCAACCAATTAGAGCGCAGGTAGTTTAAAATCCACCTATCCTATTGGTCAAAATTAATTAACTTAAAATGTATTTTCGCTTTTAGATAAAGAATTTTACAAAAAATGAATTTTATAAAAAATCCTTAAAACTTGATGCAGATTTCAAATATACTCCCTACATTAAAATTCCGGAAAACTTATATCTCTTACCCAATATTGGACTCCGCTTAATACAACCAACAAATTAAGGTCTAATCCAGGTATCCAACGTTTCTAAACCAACTAATGAAAGAACTTTTTTTTTTGAAAATTTGTTTACCATAATAATTTACAGTCCAATGTCTCCTTCCTCTCTGCATATATAAACAAGGATGATAAAATTAGGGTTGGGCTGGATATTTTTTTGGTCGGATACCGGATACCGGACATCCGGCTGATTTCAAATGCCGGATATCCGGTATCCGGCCGGATATCCGGCCAACGCCGGTATCCGGCAAATATCCGGTTATCCGGCCAAATTACCGGATATCCGGCCGGATAACCAGCCAAATTACTACATAATAAAGTATCAAAAAAAGATATAGTCCCTTTCATGGCAACGCACCTTAAGGGGCGATTCGTTGAATTTTTTAAATTGCTTTTAATAGGTTATTTTAGGTTAGGTTAGGTTATATTTGGTTAGGTGATTCCCCCACAGGGTTAGGCAATTGTCCCCGGAAGGTTAGAGTCCCCCGCGAGGGGCTAGAAATAGGAGGAAAGCTACTGTGAAAATACGAATAATCGCTCCTTAAGGGGCGTTGCCATGAAATGTACTATACCTGCAAAAAAAATTTCTTCATAAACTGGTGTTTTATATTATACTAGCGGCTGCGTCCCTAGTATCTAGGGATATTAAAAGTGACATGAAAGTGCAGAAAAATACCTTAAAACCTTACAACGACTTTTTTTTATAAAAATTAGACAGCCTAAAACCACCCTGGGACCTATTAGAAGCTTCACTCTAAAGGAGAACTATATCGGTTCAGCGGTTAGCGAGATTCTTTGCTACAGACAAAAAAAAGCTTACTACTTTATATTATAGGATTAAATAAAGGTTAAAACCTAAAAATTAAGTAACTATTAAATGATCTTTCTCTTAGCAAATAAATGTAATTAACTATTACTACCCTCAATCTGTAATATCAACCTCTAACAGTTGGAGGATGGGCGGGGAGGTGGCGTTGAATGCCCCACCCCCCCTTTTTTTATAAAAGGTAGAATGCTCTAACTGAGTGACTTTCAAAATATGGGTATGACACATAACTGAGAGTTGAAATTTTTTTAATACCTACTTACTGGCGGGCACAGGATGCCAGCAAATCTGGTAAGGTCATTCAGGTAAAAAGTAAAAATATTTTTTTACTTAAACAAAGCATTTCATGTTATCTAATACTAAAATATCCTATAGTCGTACATCCTCATATGTAATATAGGTGTTCAAGTCGATTTCAGGATTCAGGTATAATCCTGCAAGTCCTGAACCTCCAGGTCTCTAGAAATCTTTAAACAGTTCCTGTGACCGCAAATTTTTACTTGAAGATTTTAAATTTTAAACTTAGGCTTTTTTATATATCTTCATGACATTTTACAATTTCATAAAATCCGTTACCGTTTACTTGTCAATCATCGGTTTGCGACTGCTGCCACCGCCAAAATTTATGTTTTAAGATTTCTAATATAAAATTTACATAAAGATAAACATATTAAGAAAAAATTGTTCTTCTAGCTTCAATAATAAGAAAATTATATACAGCCATTTAAGATAAAAAAAAACAGAGATTTTTGTTGTAAAATATAAAAGATTATATTGCCGGATATCCGGCCCAACCCTAGATAAAATCCATAAAAGCGAAGCTCTGAAATGGAAGGACATTAACTAACATTAACACTTGTAGAGTGTCAGAAATGAATATTAATGGATAAGTTTATATGTACAAAATTGTAAGTAAATTTGTTGCAAAACTGATTAAATACATGATACTGTTTAAGGTCATACTGACGTTTTTAGGACTTGATTACAGAGATGCTTTGCTTATCACATTGTACCTTGTTGTAATAGAAATCAGTATTTAAAGAATCAGATGAATAGGATAATTTTAAAATACAAAAATTTGTTGTCAAAAAAGTAAAAAAAAAGCTTGTTTTAAATGGACTTACGGACTTTCTGGTAGCAATTATAGAGTTGCTGCGCTTTTTAAGTCGTACCTAACTGTTACAGGAATCAGCATACAAAGTTTGAAATCGATAGGACAATTCTAACCTGTTCAAATGAACGCGCTAACTGTAACGGAAGGACGGACCGACCCTAATTATAGAAAGCTTCACTTTTAAAAACTTAATTTGATTTCTATGTTTAATTTAGAAATATTTGAGAAATCTATGGACAAAATAATAGAGTAAGGATTATTTTATATTAAATCTTTAACACTTTAAATTATTACCAAGGATCTAAAGGAATAAGACAATGGCCTATAAATCAATGTACATCCCCAATGATGATAACAGTATTAACCCTTCTATAGATTACAATTTGTGGTTGAAACGTTTGAACAATCATCATAATGATACAAATAATCAAAATTCAATATAGTCCCCAAATTAAGTTGTTTAGCCAACGAATAGGAAAATGATACTATAAAACTTTTGGGACCAATGTCCCTTCCCTCCCTGATTAGCATAATCTTATATCTTATTGTATACGTATACATTACATAGCTATCTAAATATATATTTCTTCTAGTGGTATTGTACGACATGGAGCAAATTATACTGGTTCAGATTTAGAAAATAAATTCATCTGTATTTGTATGGTAATATACAATAGATCTTTTCATGAAAATACCCTTTTTCGAATTTCAATCTTCTGCTAACCTAAAAAGTTACTTTAGGGGCCTAGAAATATATGTACAAAATTTCAGCTCTCTATCTCTACTGGCGACCTAGCGCCAGGCATGTAAAATATCAACAGATAACGGTAGCACGGCGGTTTTAACAATATCTCAGTAATGTGCAGGTTTTCAGCTCTTCTGCATATTTCAATTTAAACACATAAGGCCAAAGATATTACATCCAAAAAATCTTTTGTCAAAGTCTACTCTAGACCTAGCGCCAGTCAGTTTTCTAAAATCATGCATTTTATACCTGTGAAAAATGAAATCGCCAGCGCTAGGTGTAGAGTAGACTTTGACAAAAGATTTTTGGGATATCATATCTTAGGCCTTATGTGTTTAAGATGAAATATGCAGAACACCTAAATTCACCTTCCAAGCCATTCTCTAAGCATTTTAATTTTTTTTTTGAAATAACGGGATTTCAAAACTGCCTTTTGAAAAGGCCTAAAAAAACTCTTTTTTTGTCCCTTTTTTCACTGTATATAGTTACAACTTATTAAGATATTATTCTCAGTTAAAAAAAAATTGGCGATTCCAGCACCAAAACCGGCAAAAACAGGCAGTTAAACTTCTGAACCCCTACTTAACCCCCTGACAGACCCCCCCTCTATCTCGGCTCCTGTTACAGATAGAGACGTAAAAATTTTTTCTGGTTGTTCATTTGTATTTTTAGAGAATTGCTTTTTCTAGTCATAGCGATCAGACCGCTCCTTATCCGCTTTTTAGCGGCCAGTCGCTAAATATTAAAACAGCTGTAGAGCAGCCAATTTTAAAGCTAAGAAAACCAAATTTTATGACAAACTATTATTTTTTATAATAAAAAAATACCTTTTCTGACCATCGCCGAAAAACGACAAATAACGGAAACCGCCAATTTTGGCGGTAAAACGGCAGTTGGCGGCGCTAAATAATATTTTTATCTGTTTATAGTTACAACTTATTAAGATATAATTCTCAGTTAAAAAAAAATTGGCGCTTCCAGCACCCAAACCGGCAAAAACAGGCAGTTAAACTTCTGTATCCCTACATAACCCCATAACAGACCCCCCTCTATGTCGGCTCCTGTTACAGATAGAGACGTAAAACATTTTTCTGTTGGTTCATGTGTATTTTTAGAGAAAATTACTTTTTCTAGTCATAGCGGTCACTGGTCAGACTGCTCCTAATCCGCTTTTTAGCAGCCAGCCGCTAAATATTAAAAAAGCTGTAGAGCGGCCAATTACTATTCACAGAAGTTTATTATTACTCAAGAATTAATATATATATTTATCAAAAAATTTAATTGATTTGAAGCTTACATGGACTGCCGCCACTGGCTGCGGTCAGCTGGAAACAACAGCTGATTTAAAAACAAAATTTAATATGTCATGTAGGCATGTAAGATAAGCTGAATTTTACAATTTTAAGTCTATGAGTAAAAAAATAAATACACTGGAGCCATTCAAAGTTATTTGAAGACTAGGAGGATTATATCCTGCTGGATCATACCTGAACACCTAATTTTCATCTTATTTTTTACTAAGGTTGATTAAATATTACAAAAGTAATTACAAGAGAGTTGACCTTACTTCTGATCTTAGAGCTTTGTCTTTATGGATGTTGTCATCCTATTTTTTGTCTGTATTTAATCACTTATTAATGTTGTCATCATTGTCATATTATTTGATAAAAATATCAATGCTTTACAAATAAAATTTATAGAGAAGATCATCTTGATGTTTTTAATAATTAGATTTGTATATTTTGATTTTGTTGTTAACCCTTTGTAGACAAATTGATAATATTTCTAAATGTTATTTTTTTTTAATTGTCTGCGACTGGCATCTGACTAAAATAAAAATCTATTACATTAGTTTAAACAATTATCTGTCTTGACCCTTTCCAGACCTTAATCAGCCAATTTTTGTATGTAGTCTTTTATTGGGATCATAAACAGATAAAAATATTAATTGGCGCTTCCAAACGCCATTTTACCGCCGAAATTGGCGGTTTCCGTAATTTGTTGTTTTTTGGCGATGGTCAGAAAAAGCAATTTTTTTGTTATGAAAAATAATTGCTCGTCATAAAATTTGGTTTTCCTAGCTTTAAAATTGGCCGCTCTACAGCTTTTTTAACCCTTTACAGTCGGGCCCCTTGCCGCACCTTAATCAGTTGGGGGGGGGGGCGTTCAACGCCCCCCCTTATTATCTCAGTTACTATTAGAGCTAGAGGGCTAATTTGATAATGAATTTCCGACCTTTTATAAGTCTAAGTCAATTTTTGCTTCCTTCACCCTTTTATTTAACAACCTTTGTTTTTAGGTCTTTTTTTACTTAAAAATTTCAAACGGCTGTAATTTTCTTATTTTTGAAGCTGGAAGAAAATTTTTTTCCCAGAAAATGTTTAACTTTATGTAAATTTTACTTTAGAAATATCAAAATATAAATTTCAGCGGCCGCAGCTGTACTTGGCAGCTGCCAGCCGCCGCATTTGGCGGTCGGCGGGAAAACGGCGGCGGATCTTCATGAAATTTTAATACGTTATATAGACATGTAAGAAAAGCTTAAGTTTAAAAATTGCGGCCACAGGAGCCTTTTAAAGATTTCTGGAGACCTGGAGGATCAGGACCTGGAGGATCATACCTGGAACCTGAAAGTGACTTGAACACCTGTAGTTTATATAAGGATGTACTACTAGAGGATTTTTTAGTATTTTGCTATGATAAAATGCTTTGGTTTAGTCAAAAAAATATTTTTGCTCTTTACCTGTATGACCCTGCCAGGTTTGCTGGCATCCTGTGCCCGCCAGGATGGAGATAATCAAAAAATTCCAACTCTCAGTTGTGTGTCATACCCATACTTAAAAAGTCAAGCAGTTTGGGCTCTTTATCTTTCACACACAGAAAATGAGATAGAAAAAACCGGATGGGGGGGCATTCAACGCCTCCCCCCCCCCTGACCGTTAAGGGTTAATATTTAGCGGCTGGCTGCTAAAAAGCGGATAAGGAGCAGTCTGACTGCTATGACTAGAAAAAGTAATTTTCTCTAAAAATACACATGAACCAACAGAAAAAAGTTTTACGTCTCTATCTGTAACAGGAGCCGAGATAGAGGGGGGTCTGTTATGGGGTTATGCTAATGTCGTATGGGTGAGTTGCACCTGGACTGAACAGTCAACTTGTCAACTCAAGGTCAGACTCTTGGTCCTTCACCTCATACCCGTGGTACAGTACATTACAAACAACCAACTCTCTGTGATGCACGACCTTTGTCTGAGAAGTCCTAACTGTGCATGGTAACGAGTTGCGCCTGTTTTGGGCCAAGGCATTCCCCCCACTCTAACTATTTACGTCGTGCATCTGAAATAGTAGCAGTGGGAACCATTTTTAACGTCTTTAGTTATGACGCGGTGTCGGACGGAGATTCGAACCTAACACCTTCCCGACGACGAGTGGATGCGCTAAAAAGCGGATAAGGAGCAGTCTGACCGCTATGACTAGAAAAAGCAATTCTCTAAAAATACACATGAACCAACAGAAAAAAGTTTTACGTCTCTATCTGTAACAGGAGCCAAGATAGAGGGGGGGTCTGTCAGGGGGTTAAGCACCAATTTTTTTAAACTGAGAATGATATCTTAATAAGTTGTAACTATAAACAGATAAAAATATTATTTAGCGCCGCCAACCGCCGTTTTACCGCCAAAATTGGCGGTTTCCGTTATTTGTCGTTTTTCGGTGATGGTGAAAAAAGGTATTTTTTTATTATAAAAAATAATAGTTTGTCATAAAATTTGGGTTTCTTAGCTTTAAAATTGGCCATTAAAAAATAATAGTTTGTCATAAAATTTGGTTTTCTTAGCTTTAAAATTGGCCATTTTACCACCAAAATTGGCGGTTTCCGTTATTTGTTCTTTTTTTGGCGATGGTCAAAAAAGGTATTTTTTATTATAAAAAATAATAGTTTGTCATAAAATTTGGTTTTCTTAGCTTTAAAATTGGCCGCTCTACAGCTGTTTTAATATTTAGCGACTGGCCGCTAAAAAGCGGATAAGGAGCAGTCTGACCGCTATGACTAGAAAAAGCAATTCTCTAAAAATACACATGAACAACCAGAAAAAAGTTTTACGTCTCTATCTGTAACAGGAGCCGAGATAGAGGGGGGGTCTGTCAGGGGGTTAAGTAGGGGTTCAGAAGTTTAACTGCCTGTTTTTGCCGGTTTTGGTGCTGGAATCGCCAATTTTTTTTTAACTGAGAATAATATCTTAATAAGTTGTAACTACATACAGTGAAAAAAGGGACAAGAAAAGATATTTTTTAGGCCTTTTCAAAAGGCAGTTTTGAAATCCCGTTATTTCAAAAAAAAATTAAAATGCTTAGAGAATGGCTTGGAAGGTGAATTTAGGTGTTCTGCATATTTCATCTTAAACACATAAGGCCTAAGATATGATATCCCAAAAATCTTTTGTCAAAGTCTACTCTACACCTAGCGCTGGCGATTTCATTTTTCACAGGTATAAAATGCATGATTTTAGAAAACTGACTGGCGCTAGGTCTAGAGTAGACTTTGACAAAAGATTTTTTGGATATAATATCTTTGGCCTTATGTGTTTAAATTGAAATATGCAGAAGAGCTGAAAACCTGCACATTACTGAGATATTGTTAAAACCGCCGTGCTACCGTTATCTGTTGATATTTTACATGCCTGGCGCTAGGTCGCCAGTAGAGATAGAGAGCTGAAATTTTGTACATATATTTCTAGGCCCCTAAAGTAACTTTTTAGGTTAGCAGAAGATTGAAATTCGAAAAAGGGTATTTTCATGAAAAGATCTAATATACAATCTTATCAAATATACATAATAAAAAACAAGCGATTTAAAAAATGGAAATAGACATAGCAGCAGTACAGGCAATATTTCTGGCGTCTCTAGCATGACGCGGATAGCTTCAACAAATAAGTTGACACGTGACCAATTTCCAACCAATGTTTTCTTATTGGCAGATTTTAAAAATATGTCTACCTAGATAATCTCTATTCTCTATCACATTATCTTAGATTTTATATTCTTAAAATTTATATTTCTAATAAGATGATCTTTGCTTCCTTGTACTTAATCATCCTTGTATTTTTTAGGGTAACTATAAATGCAATGGAGCATTAAACGATTTTCCATCTTTTATAGAAAGAAACGAAACAAGTTCTAACTCTACAGCTATGGGATATTATTCCAATTATTTTACAACTGTAGTACCCGTTGTATTTACATATTTTGTGCTTTAATATTAATAAATAAAATTTAGCAATGATAATTATCAATGCATAATAATTACTAGATTTTACTATCATATATTTTAGTTTAGCGAAACCGATAGTCGTTGGGGAAGTGATACGTTCAAATCTTCGTCGAAACCTCTACAAGTTGTACCTAATTCTGCTTTATCAGATCCGAGACATTGTTAGCAAGAGTAAGGGGAGGGAACTGCTTACTAGCCTAAACAAGCTCAATTTATTACCATGCATAGTTAGAATCAAGGGGTATTTTACTCCCAAATGTCATAGTCACACAAAATAAAAAGATTGGTAAAAAACTAACCAAATTCTGTTAGAATAAATGGATCATAGAAAGGAAGTAGCTTCTCTCCTATTTCTAACCCCTGCGGGGTCTAACCATGCTTGGCAATCATTAACATTTTCTTAACCTAACCTAACTTTTTAAATGAAACTGCAAACATACGACGCAACCCGCAAATTAGTTCCTTTATACGATCCGAATATTCTTTTTAGGCCAGATTTGAGAGGGTTCGTAAAATATATATCAGAAGCAAACTGTTAACGTCGTGAAACTTAAATTACTGACAAAGATGTTATAGAATAGCTTCGCAATTGAACAAATTAAACAATTTAAAATCTAAATTTTATTGATACATAAATGTTAAAGACTATAAAAATGATAAATAAAATTAGTATCCACAGGTGTTCAGGTACTCTCCAAGAGACTCTGTAATGTTGGCAGCTTCTGGAGCGGTCAGCGGCTCATCATAGATGCTGACCAACAAGGTTTGTTTAGTTTTCATTATGTGAACTCCACCCTTGCCTTGCTTGCCTCTCTTCACCTAAAATAGGATTAATACAATTCTATTAAAAATGTGATACTGAAGTAAAAAATTTCTAGATCAATAAATTAGTGAAAGAACAAATTGTTAGACTGTCAGAAATTTTAAACTAATTATTTAACAAACGATTTAGGGTGACCAAATCTAGTGCAAGAAAAACCTACAATAAATATCAATTAAAGAGAAGAACTTACAATGTTATCACCATTGAAGTAAAGATACTTCTGTCCCTCAAAGACTATGCCAGCACTGCTCAGCTTGCTAGAGTCAACATATCCAGAAAACAGATTCTTCCTGAACCCCTCCCCCCTTCTCACATACAATACAAACGTACCAACAAAGCAAAATATAGAGTAGCTTAGCTACTAAACAATATAATGCAAGAGAAGAACTTACGACGTCATCTCCACTCAGGTAGAGATACTTCTGTCCCTCCAGGACTAGGCCAGCGCTGTACAGCTTGCTGGAGTCATCATACCCAGACAACAGGTTCTTCACCTCGTCAGATGTCAGGTTGAAGTCAGCAGACTGAAAATACCAATTTGAAAAAGTTGTAAAAAATGTTAAAGGGAAAAGAAATTTCTAACTAAATGGGGAAATTAATACAAAAAAAACACTTACCAAAAATTGAAAGTTAATCAAATCTAAATGGATATTAGTAGATAGATTAAGAAGGTAGGCAAAGCCAAAAACCACGGAACCTTTATTAAATTTTAAAATCAATTTAGTTGCTACAGATTTTAAAGTAAAAAATGAAAAAACTTTTAGCAAAAGGGAAGCCTAATCTTTTAAATAAAAACTCTTATCAAAGGCAAGACTGAATAAAACGACATTTTGCTGCATAGAATAGATTTTTATAAATCTTACCTTAGCCCAAATGTTTCCATCCAAGCCAGCAATGGCGGCCTTCTTGAGGTTCTTGCTGATCAGCTGATCATCAACATATGCTTGCCAAGACATCTAAATTATAATCGAATAAATATAACTTTTTATCTAAAGCTAGAGATTTAGCTTTAACAGCTTGACCGAAAAGTTCGCTAATTTTGTAAATCTTAACTTGTGTCCCAGGGTTATTTCAAGCAATTTAATTAAAAACTTAAGACTTAGTTTTGAGCCAATCCCTACCAGTTAGAATAAAAGCGACTAGGTTCTAGGGACGCTAACAACAAAATTTAAAAGTTAAATTGAATACGCAGCCAACGGTTAAAACAAACAGAAATTAAACATCTTATTTTTTAAGAGGTTAAAGCAATTAATAAAAGAAAACAAATGCATAAACTATTTAAATAATCACTGAACCACTACATTGAAACTTTCACAAATAAAATATAACCAAAGTACCTTGATAAAATTGAAGTTAAAGAGTACAAATTAATTACACAAATACTTAATCTATACTGATAAATGTTTTTCTTGACCATAAGTAAACCTTATCATTGTTGTACGTAAACTGGATTTATATAATCTAAACAATTACATAAGATTTTGTTTTATAAATATTGAATTAGTATTTTATTAATTTACTTTTCAAGTATGTGATAATAAATATATACATATTCAAAAATGTACAAAATACAATAATGTTTAAAGAAAGTAAAAATATACATTTAATTGTTTTTATTTTAACCCTTTACACACGATTTGTCACAAAATCCACAAAAGCTTATTTAAAAAGCTTATTTAAAATAAATTAAACACCGTTAAAAACACTTTGATATTGAGGTTCATTAGCTGAAAATATAATTGTCCTTGTTTTGATATATTTGGTTAATCGTGCCATAAATGACGAATGATCTATCTATAATACAAAGTAGAATGTTGTCTGTCTGTCTGTCTGTCTGTCCGTCTGTCTGTCCCTTAAGATCTCGGTAAACACTGAACCGATCAGATTCTACTCTTCAGGGAATATACCTACTGGTCCTGTGGTGGTTTTAGGCTATTTTCTTGGGGGGTGGGACACCCCCAACCCCCCAAAAAATAAAAAATCCCCCCCCTCATTTTTTTTTCTTAAAGCTACTAGCGACAGCACCAGTAGTACTTAATGTTTAAAGTTCCTCTTGGGGCAAAGCCCCTAGAGGCTAGGGGCGAAACCGCTAGAATATATATAAATGTGTGAGGTTAAACAACAGGGAGGAAAGGGTTTGTTTATTACACTAGTCCCCAAAGTTTTATAATAAGGTTTTCTTATTTATTGGTTCAACAACTTTGAGGACTTTTATATAATATGATTGGTTGGTTCATTAACTTCAGTGTCCAAACGTTTCAACCACTAGTTGTAAACTACAGAAGGGGTAATTTTGTGTATCCAGTTTGGGCATGTACAACAATTTATCGGCCATTGTCTTTTCCCTATAGATCCCTGAGCTGGATCTTTAAATCATTTTAGTGGTGAGCCAGATCGGGGTGAGCCGAATTCAGCCAATCACAGTGCAGCATTTCATAAAATGCTGTGCTCTCATTGGTGGAAAGTTGGCTCACCCCGATCTGCCTCACCACTAAAATGATTTAAAGATCCAGCTCTGGTAAAAAAGGCGCGCAATTTCTCTAGAATTTTAGAGAGAGAGAGAGTTAGAAAAAATGTCCGGAAAAAGGGGTTTGGAATTTCCGGGGAGATTTATCTCACCTTTTGCTGTGTTTTACTTTAAACAAGTTCAATTTTATTCAGAGCTTTAATTTAACATCTTTCTAATTGAGAAAGGGTAATTATAAACATAAATTACAAAAAAACACTAACATAGTTTTCCTAATTATAACTTTTAATTAGATATAATTATTTCTTGTTTTAAAATTTGTTTTTGTTTTTGAGTAACAATATATATTAGGGTATGCTTGTTCGTCATTCTATATGACGGTCTAAGTATAAAATCTTTCTGACTGTACTTTACTGTACAAAATTGGACTATGAATTAGCCTGTAATCATTCCGTCTTATATGTTGTTAACTTGAACTTTTGTTTTTGTTTATTGTTAAATATTGATCTGATTTTTGGGTTATAGAGAAGCTATGCATCTTTAAAAATCAACAAAAAATAATTAAATTGTGGGCAAACTATGTCCGTTTGTGATTATCTTGTTTCTAGGCCCAATAAAATAATATACATTTACATAATATTAGTGGCAGCGTGTCTAGCATCTAGGAGATCCATATGCTAAGAATAGTGAAGTGCAGAAAAATAGCATAAAACTATAAAACCAAAGACTTAAAATCTAAAAAAATATAGACTAAAACTGGAGTGGTTTTAGTCTATATTTTTTTTTAGTTTTAGACAGGAATAAACCTATGTGAAGCTTCCTTGAAATGGAAAAATCATCAGTTCAGTAGTAATCGCAATCTTAATCTATAGTAACTTTACTACTTTATATAATAGGATATAAACACTGTTGGCTTTGTTCTTAACTTTAAGGGGGGGGGGAGGGGGGGATGTTGTACCACATTTAATTTTAGTTTAAATTAAAAAATCATGGAAATATTTTTTTTGTTGATGGGGTTGACCCTTCCCTAACCTCCTCACCAAATAGACTAAAAACAGCATATAACAAATAATAAGCTTCCTAATTTGCAGCTATGTGTCATGCCATTTACAAGATCTTGCTGGACATGCATAGACACACAACTTCCTACCCCCCTCCATTTTAGAGGTTAATACAACACAATTAGACATCACACTACTTTAGTATTTACGAAATGAATCGATGTGTTAGGTATATTTCTACAGGGATCTAAAGGGATAAGACAATGGCCGATAAATTGATGTATAAAAAAAACCTTCTGTGGATTACAATAAGTGGTTGAAACATCTGGACACTCATTTAAATGCACCAACAAATCAAAATTCAATAAAAGTCCCCAAGGTTGTTATTAAGCCAACGTAATTATAATACTTTGGGAACTAGTGCAATAAACAGGCCAATGTCCCCTCCCTTCCTGATGTTTATATATTATATAAATTTTGTGTGAATCATTTTAAGAAAATTATATGACTCACAATAATGTATGTATTTACGCTTTCCTATAACGACACAAAGACTTTTGTGACTCATTTTTTCCTCTTTATATTAAAACTAAATTATATTTACCAAAATTGTATCCGCTAGTGATTGGTGGGTAGGTATCATGCGCCATTTTTATCCTACATAACGTCTTACATAGGCGTTAACATAATGCCTACTGTTGTTATGTTAGAAGAATAGCACTAAAATATTTATCTATGACTAGCGGTTGCGCCCATAGCCTCTAGGAGCTCAACAATGAAAAAAAATAGCCTAGACCCATCGTTATGTATCAGTAAGGCTTCTCTGAAAAGTATAACAAGCATTTCCGAGATATTTTGCTTTAAACAAAAACTATATGACTAGTTGCTTCGCCCCTGGCCTCTAGAGGCGGGCGACGGACGTCATGAAAATAGACTTAAACCAACCATTTGTAAAGCTTCTTTGAAAAATACAATCAATGAGGAACAGCAGTTACCAAGGTATTTAGCATCAGACAACAAAAATTACTACTTTATGTTATATCCTAAAATAAAATAAGTCTTCATGTATGAATACCGTTTTTGGTTCATAGGGAAGCTTTGTAAATAAATACAAGAAATATGTGAAATTATTAGCTGAATCGTAATTCTATCATATAAAGTAGCAAGGTTTTTTTGTCTGAAGCTAATGATTTTTTTAGATTAAATCCTTTTGATAGTTTTAGGCTATTTCTCTGCTCCTTTCTTAACCCTTTGAATACTGAGCCCCTACACGATAGTGGTGCAGTCGCTAGTTATCAAATTAAAAGAATAAGGTCTATTGTTACTTTAAATTTATCATACATGATATGGTTAACTAATTAACATCAAAGACTATTGTACGAAAGTTTATTTTCTAAAAGTTAATATGATGGGTTGATGTACGTGTACTTTCCAGGGAAGGAGGGGACATTGGACTGTAAATTGTTGGTTTCCCAGGTTTTACAAACACATCTTCTCATTCTTTGGCGATTTAAAACTTTGGAAACTTCTTGCGAATCTTGTTTGGTTGGTACAAGTTAACAAATATATCAAATTTCCACCAATATTTTAATCTACAGAGAAGGGGGGATTTTATTCTTCCTTATAATTTAGGGTGTACATCTATCTATCGTTCATTGTCGTATCCCTTAAGATCCTATGATTCTATCACCAAACCTGATAATAATTTGAATAATAGGTACAACCCAATAAATTTATTTTAAAAATTTGGGAAATCCCAAATGCTAAAGATTTGGTAATTCACATCTATACTAAAAGAAAAAGTTTTAATTTATGACTTGAATAAAACGCCCATCTAAAAACAAGGATTGCAACATACAATGAAGCGAAGCTGATCAGTAAGTCTAACATACATGCAAAGTCTTTTCACTTGAGTAGTATGAACAAAGATTCGATAATTGATTTAGGATATACGTGGATATATTGAAAGGGGAAAATTTGACCTCATTTATTGGTCAGTCTGTTCATCTATTGGATGTAGTAAAGGGGATAAATGGGGGGTGGCGTTATTCTGGCCAACTGCGAGCATCACTTTATCAGAGTACATGAAAATCTTTTGCAATATCAAAGTAATAGAATCAATAGAATTTTAAGACTTGTTTATAGATATGATTTACTTGTTACATTATTACGTATCATCTTAGGAATTAATGTTCCAAAATTCACATAAATCCTGTAACTATAGACAATTATGGATCAAGTTAGGACGGGACAAAGTGTTCCAAAAATCAGCTATGTGCCGTCATAAAAATGGGGAATTATCAATCTCTTTTTTTGGGATTTTCTTTCCCACTTCTCCTCTCATCTCCCTCCTTTTTATGACGTCACATGGCTTATTTTTGAGACTCTTTGTCCCACTACATCAAGTTATGTTAATACAGCTATAAAACAAACAAGCGTAAACTAACATATTTAGCAACTCAAAGATAAATAAATTACCGATCCCTATATTTCATGAAATATTATTTGGTAGTACCACTTAAATATAGAGTGAGTACGTACTATGATACTTTCACTACCATAAAGAAAACCAGTGAAAAAGTAACATAAAAGTAATAGGATGTTTGTCTGTCTATTTATCTCAAAGGATCTAATATGGTTCTCCTTTACAGTAATCTTCCATAGCTCCAGAATTATATGAATATCATCTAAAATTGAGAAAGTCAAATGCCATGGATGTTCCAACCCTTGTTTGATACGCTTTTAAGTTTAAATTTTTGTTTGTCTATTTATTAAAAGCGAAGCTTTTCTATAATTAGGGTCGGTCCGTACGTCCATCCGTCCGTACGTCCGTCCGTCCGAGATAGATAGCTTTTATTCGTTAATTTAGACATGTTAGAATTGTCCTATCGATTTCAAACTTTGCTTGATGATTCCTGTAGTAGTTGGGTACGATTTAGAAAGCGTAGCAACTCTATAATCATTACCAGAATGTCCGTACGTCCATTTTAAACATGTTGATTTTTCTACTTTTTTAACAACAAATTTTCAAGTGTTTTAATTATCCGTTGACCTGATTTTTGGTATATTGATTCCTGGGACAACAAAGAACAATATTATAAGCGAAGCAACTCTATAATCAAGTCCAAAAATGTAAGTATGTCCATAAACATTATCCTGTTTTTAAGCAGTTTTTCAACAAATTTACCTACAATTTTGATTCGACATTTATACATTTATGTTCCGATTTTTCAGTTCAGATACTATACAAGTTTTAATGTCCGTTTGTCCTACCGTTTCAGTGCTTCGCTTTTATGGATGTTGTCATCCTTGTTACATTTATGATAGTAATTAAATTTATATGATATTCACATAATCAATAACATTATTTTCAGCAATAGCTAATTAATATACTGCGTTTTCTTATTTGGTCTTTTCCAGCGATAGTGCATCTACTCTTGAGTTACAACATTCGTCTGTTTGTGAGACATCTAATTATGCAATATGATTACTATTAGACTAGCGAATACACCCCTAGAGATCTTAATGGGCACTTTGGCGGTAACTCGACCCCTGCCCAGTTTCAATTTTGTTTTTAGAAAGAAAAGAAATTTTTTTTTTTGGGGGGGGGGGATGGAATTTTTTTCTTAGGGTAGATTTTTCCTTTGAAGGATGGTAGTTTCCTCACCCAAAATAGTTATAAAACTTCCCTGGACCTATGAGAAGCTACACTGTAAAGGAGAACCATATCAGTTCATACGTACACACACAAAGATATCCTGTTACTTTATATAAGGATAACAATCAAGTCCTAGAATTAAATCTAGTCTAAATGGCTAATATCTAGAGTTCCGAAGGGATAATACAATTAACGACAGATTGACGTATATTGCATCTCCTATGATGAACAATATGGCCTGTATCTATAGATTAAAATTAATGGTTAAAAAGTTTAGACACTGCTAGTTTAAACCAACCAATCAAGATTTAATAAAATGTAAGTTTCCCCGAAGTGCCATGATAACAGAGCCCCCCTCCCCAATATTTTAATATAAAATAAGGAGGGTAGTTTTTCTGTTCTTATTTCTTACCTTAGGCTAGGTAGGGTTAGGTTAGATTGGGCACAGTGTAGCCCCGCAACGTTGTGGTACCTGGTGTCTAGACCCTGCAGGGGTTTGGCATAAAGTACCTCCACCCAATTTATTTTCACTGTATTTCAAAAATAGGGGATGCATCTATTCTCGCTAGGCATTTTGAGGGAAAGCACCAAATTATAATTTTATTTGCTGCTTTACATGAATATAAATAAACATGGATGACAACATTCATAAAGGGAGGCTTTGAATTGGTAGGACAAACTAACACTATCACTTGTTGAGTGTCAAAACTGAATAAGCAGAATATAAATGTATAAAAGTTTAAACAAAATTGTGAGTAAATTTGTTTCAATACAAAGTAATGTTTAAGGACATTTTTAGAACTTGATTAAAGAGAAGCTTCGCTTATAACATTGTACTATGTTGCTCTAGGTATCATTATTCCACAAATTATCAGATGAATAGGATGATTATATCATATAAAAGTTGCCAAAAAAGTTAAAAAGCGGCAAGTTTTGAATGAACATACAGACTTCCTGGTACCGATTATAGAGTTGCTACGCTTCTTAAATCGTGCCTATTGTTATAGGAATCATCATAAAAAATTTGAAATCTATAGGAAAACTCTAACATGTCTAAATTAACAAAAAGAGCGAACCATTACAGACGGACAAACCGATCTTAATTATAGAGTAGCTTCGCTACTAATAATGTACATATTGATACATATAAAATTAAATGATTTGGGAATCCCTTCTTTTAAATTAAATATTGAGACGCAATATTTGATGTTTATACATTAACGTATCCTATACTATAAAGTAGTAAGATTTTTTTTGTCTGAAGTTAAATATCTCCAAAATTGTAGGTCAGAATGGTTTGTAATTTTTAGGGAATCTCCATAATGATTTTGGGGTGGTTTTAGGCTACTTTCCTGACATATCCCTTTTGCCCTAAAGGCTAGGGACGAAGCAACTAGTATAATTACATGGCAATTGAGATATGATTCCCTTCTAGCCCTTACTGCAACTCCTATGATCTATAGACACACAATCTATATATATTTATGGAAATTTTTTATAAATATAATTGATAATTTTTTTGTCACATTGTATAAATACCATTATACATTTTATTATTAATTTTGATTAGCTGACTTTAACAAAAATTATTATAAGTAAGCATATCATTTATAGTATATACTTGTAAAAAATGATAAGATAATTCGTGTATGTTTTTAAAAGTGAAGCTTTTCTATAGTTATGGTCTGTACGTTGCAGTTAGCTCTTTTCGTTAATTTAGGCTTGTTAGAATTGTCCTCTTGATTTAAACTTTTGATATTGATTTCTGTAACAATGAGGTATGAAAGGAACGAAAGCAACTGTATAACCGTTACGAATGATTCCTAGGACAACAATATTTTGAGCCAAGCATCGTTTTAATCAAGTCACAGAATCCTATTTTTTGTCTGAGGCTAAAATTCTTGGGGAATGCTGGTCCGAATAGTTTACAATTTACAGGAAAGCTTATTAAATATCTAGGTTTGGTTACAGGCTATTTTCCTTATGATACTTGGTTTCCCCAGAAGGCTAATATTTCTTCCTTATTATTAAGTAAGCCTGCCATGGCTGACTTTAACATTGATTGAGATTTTTCTCTACATATAATAAGTTTGCAAGATGTTTTTAACTATATCTTCAACCATGTAGAACAAAGATAAGTTCGAAATTTTTATTCATATTGTAGAATTATTTTGCTTGCTTTTAGTAATAATTAAAATATTAAAAACTAATTTTATTTATGAATTATTTATAAAACTTATTTAATTTCAGTGTTTTTATTTAAAAACATAATGAATTAGGGTTTCCTAAAATATACTAAAATTTAAAATTAAAACTAGACACCTAGCGACTCAAATAAAAACCAAAAATAGGTGTAATATTTTATCGCCTGTTTTGTTCTAAATATTTTATTCCTTTTCAATCTATAAAATTTAACATGCCGTTGTAAACGTAACAAAATATACATCAAAGTAGCAAGTTAAATAAAACCTTATTTTTTTTCAGTGTAGGGGAGCTGGAAATTTGAGAAGGGGATGTTTCATATTACATTTTAAGGAGCAAGGATGCAGGGATATAAAGGGATAAGACAATGGCTGACAAATTGTAAATGTACATCCCCAAATGTTGAAACACAAAATTACCCCTTCTGTAGATTATAATTACATGATTGAAACGTTGGAACGCTCAACTTTATGAATCACTAATCAAAATTCGATAAAGTCCCCAAAGTTGTTGCGCCAACAAATAACAATTTTGGGGACTAGTGTGTAACAAGTTTCATAAACATAAATTAGTACCTATATATTTATACTAGCGGCTTCGCCCCTAGCTTCAAGGGGCTTTGCCCCAAGAGGTGATAAAAAAAATGGGTGAAATACGTAAAAGGACCAAGAAAATCCCCTACAAAAAAAAAGGTGGGGGGATTTTTTGCGTTTGGGGGGGTTGGGGGTGTCCCACCCCCCAAGAAAATAGCCTAAAACCACCACAGGACCAGTAGGTATATTCCCTGAAGAGTAGAATCCGATCGATTCAGTGGTTACAGAGATCTTAAGGGACGGACGGACGGACAGACAGACAGACGGACGGACGGTCAGACAGACAGACGGACAGACAGACAGACATCGTTCTACTTTGTATTATAGATTGCGCTGCATAGTTTATTAAAGTTTGCAATACTCACTTATTTATAACAATCCAAAGGGAAGCTTTACATATGTCTCGGGATGGTCTTATGTTATCTTATTTTTAAATCTAAGTCTTAGGGTTGTTTTAGGTTAATTTTTGCCGCTGCTTACCCTTTTGAATACAGATCCCTTAGATTTAGGTTGTACTAAATTCCGTAAAGTGTGAGTTTTAAGGCTTAAAAACAGTTGTAGAACGATAAAATTGATGTTAACTTTAATAAAAAAATGTCTATAGGTTTTTTCAATAAGGAATACACATATTTTGTGAATATTATCGTTCTATTACTGTTTTTCAGCCTTAAAACTAACACTTTTATGGAATTTTAGCACAACCTACCTCCCCTTTTGTTGTCCAATAGTTATATAATAGCTTTACTCCGTGTTAACATATGTAGTATAATAAATAATACGTAATATAATTGTTCTTTAAAAACAATTATTACGCCTAATTTTCATTCATTATGCTTTCTTTTTAACTAGCGGCTGCGCCCCTAGCATCTATGGGCTCTTTATTAGAAGGAATATTGAAGGGCAGAAAAATAGCCTAAAACATACCCAGACTTATTTATAAAAAAAAATAAAAATAACCTAAAACTATCTAAGGACCTATAAGAATATTCACAGTAAAGGAGAACCATATCGGTTTAGTGGTAAGCGAGATTCTTCGCTACAGAAGAAAAAATCTTACTATTTTATATTTTAGGATTATGTCTTCGCACCTATCTTTATTGTTTTGTTTTTTTAAGAAAAAAGAAAGGATTAAAAAGACATTGCAAGATTTTTTTAGTGCGAAGGACATTAAACTCTCTAAATAAACGGCCTGACACCATATTAACATCCCCTTCAAAGCCCATAGTTTTTGTAAAGGTAATTTTTTTATATTAAGTACATATAATGTTAGCTTAGAGCTCCAAAGTGACCCTATAGGCCTTTAGGGGCGTAGCCGCTATTTCACATATATTTACTCATAATTATTTTTCAAGATAAAATCGTATAACACGTACTATACACGCTATGCTCATTATTTAGTACGTTATCATTTAGTTATAGTTATCATGTAATTGTTAAGGCATTTATAAGATTAAAATGCGGACTCCCCTTAAGTGCCTATAACCCCCCCCCCCCTCCCTGCCGATTATGAAATAAATTGAAATTAAGGGAAGAAGGAAGTTTTGCGATTGTGCATTTTTTACTTTAGATCAGCCTAAGTTAGGTTATGTCGGGTACAGAATAGCAACGCAGGATTTGGACAAAAAAATTTAAAATTTCAAATTAAATTTCAATTGTCTTTTTATGAATCCTTACTTTTTAAAATTGTTTCTAAAGTACAAAGTCAGCATTAATGATTTTTATAATCATTAAATTTTTTCGCGCGAATCAATTTTAAACGGGGGAAGATTAAATTAAAGTTTAAACAACGATTTAAATATTATACATTTGTTGGTTTTTGTGTGTCTATCTAATTTTGTGTTTTTGTCATACATCAATGTAGATTATACGTTGATATTATGACAGAGGAAAAATTTTTCTCTATTTATCTTGCTAAAATGGAACTCGTTTATTGGTCAGTTCATTCATCCATGTAGGAGGGAAGGGGCTAGGGTAAAATAGATCGTATAATCATGAAGCTATTAGTTTAGAGAATAGTTAATTCTCGCATCGTATTATAAACAGCTTTCCGCGGATATAGAATGTACAATTATAAGATTACAACCAGTTTTTTTAGCCCCGATGTGCCGAAGGCACGGGCTTAAAAACTGGTTTTAATCTTATGATTGTGCATTTTTATATTCGTAGAAAGCTGGATATAATACGATGCTAGACAGAGTTTTTTTTTGTATGGATGAGAACCGGTTCCTATCCACCGGATTCGAATGAATAGGAGAAAACATTTTTCAAAACTTGTAGCATTTGTGGTTGTATTTTACCGTGAAGATTCATATAGGTTTAAGAAAGGATTATTACTATTTTGGGGAAAATTACTTCCACCTTCCAAGAGAAAACGCCACTAAAAAATCAATCCCCCCTTCAAAAAAACTAAAATGGAAAGTCAACTTTCTAGTTTAGGAAATAGTAAAGTTTTTATTTGTCTGAAGTTTATGATTTTAGTAACTACATAAACCGATTGAGATCTCCTTTTATGGAATGCTTTACATATGTTTCATAGATTGTTTAAGGCTATTTTATTTTTGAGTTTTAGCAATAAGGTTCGTTTCATGCTATTTTACTGTCAACTTCTTACCCCCCTTGATTCACAGCCCCTGTATGCTAGAGTGCAGCCGCTAATACACTATTAGGGAATAAAAAAAAGAAGAATATGTGACAAAAAGTAGTCTTTTTTGACAGAAAAGTTTTAGCAAAAATATTCTTTTTAAGAGGTGCCATAGCACTGCATAAATTTGCAAGAAATTGCAATGAAAATATTTTTAGTCATCGCGATCATAGAACTAAAAATACAAAAATACTCAGATTATTGAGTAATTAAAAACAATGGTAATTTTGTCCATTAGTAGCGCAATAATAATAAGCTAACAAACTTGTAAAGTAAAAGGATGCCTGCCTTAATGTGTGTAATGAAGAATCACGCTAACCGCTGGATCGAATTGGTTCTCCTTTATAGTAAAGCTTCTTATAGTTTAAGGGAAGATTAATATTTATTTTTAGAATACCCTCACCTCTTAAATAAAGATACTTATTATTTTTTTCTAATTTTTTTTATTAAAATAGAAGTTTTAGTATCAACTTTTCACTTCCCCTTACCCCTCCTTCTTTCAAGTGCCTTTATCTGCCTCTAGGGGCGTAACCGCCAATTTTATTACAAAGCAAGATGAATAGGAAATTTATGGATCAGTAAAAACAGTAGAACGGACGGACCAAATACAAATATATAGAGTCTGTGCAAATAAAATTGCTAAAATAATTGAGTAATACAATAATACTGTGAATGGTAGTGTAATAGTGTTATGCAAAAATTATAAAAATGACGAAGTTTATTACACAAATACTTTCCAGTACATTGTACCCAAGCTCAATACTTAAAATGACAAAAAAAATAATTTTTTTTTCATTGGAGGATTTTTTTTCAATGTTTTTCAGTTCGAAGATTTTTTCTCAATGTTTTGTCAAGATCTGACAAACGAACATTAACACTTTAAGAGTTGTCATGGCTGAATAAGCAGAATATTGATGCCTAAGTCTAGACAAAGTTGTAATTAAATTTGTTGCAAAACTGAATAAATACAGGATAATGTTTAAGGACATACATACATTTTTAGTACTTTATTATAGAGATGTTTCACTTGTAACATTGTACCTTGTTTTAATAGGAATCAGTATTAAATGAAATAAAATATTTAATTTTTTGCAAACAAAACCAAAAATTATTTTAAGAATTGACCCATTCAAATTGCACTGTTTTTTTGCTAAGTATATCTGCAATGGTACTATCTGCCTACCACCAAAAGTTGCAAAAAAATTGCAAGAAAGAATTTGTTTTCCTGAATTATTGCAAGTTATTTTGCAATTTGTCTACATGTTCCAACATTCACCAACAGGAATCTAAAGGGATAAGACAACGGCCGATAAATTGATGTATATTCCCAATGATGATGCACAAAATTACCCCTTCTGTAGATAGCAATTAGTTGTTGAAACATTTGGACACTCAACTTATTGAAACAACCAATCACATTACAATTAAAATCCCTAAAGTTAATAAGAAAACGTTATTATTAAACTTTGGGGACTAGTGTAATAAACTATCCAATATCTCCTCTCTCCCTGATTTACAATACATCATAGGTATAGGTTTCTGGTAGTAGATATAATATTTTTCATTAGGAATATAAAATAACATGATGTCGATTACATTTCAGCTTCTACACTTGTAGTCATCATTTAAATTGATTGAACTATAACATTACGGTTTATGAGAACAATATTGAAACTTTGATCAATTGTATGATTTTCCGTCAAATGTCCTCTGGTTTCTGTCCTTACGTCTTTCTTTCCGTATGCAATGTAATTACAGTTTTGTATGTTGTATGTCTATCAATTTATGTAAAATGTAGAAAAAGGACATTTAATTTACAACCCTTTTATCCCCCTGATATGTAGTTAAAATCAAAGGCAGTATTCCACAAGTTATCTTTCATTGCATTGTCATATCCATGATATAGTATTGGTAATTTATCCTTGATTACAGAAAAGCTTTTCTAAAATATATCCTTCTGTCAATATGCCCGTAACGGAATGCTCATGGTGTTATTTAGGCATAATAAAAATATCCTATGGATTTAAAAATTGGCCTTAAACTTATATAGATATGATGATGTTTTAACTTTTTGACATCAATTTTAAATACAATTATCATATTCATATTAAATTTGGAATAGTGATACCTAGGATGATAAGGCCGGGAATTATGAGCAAAGCAAATGTCGATAAGCGTTTTCTTTAGAGTGGGAGGGAATATTGGTGTGTTTAATGCTCAAGTCCCCAAAGTTTTATATTAACGTTTTCTTTTTCGGTGGCTTTATAACTTTGGGGACTATAATTAAATTTTGATTGGTTGTTTCATTAAGTTGAGTCTCCTAACGTTTCAATAACTAATTACAATCTACAGAAGGATATTTTTTGTGTATCATCAGTGGGGATGTATGTACATCAATTTAACGTCCATTGTCCTACCTCTTTAGATCACTGGTTTTCTCTATCATCACATATGAGAAGTAAAGTTTCTGGTATTTTAAAGTACAAAATAAAAATCAAATTTGTATTGTATAACTTTTAATGATAAGTAAATACAAAATTAAGATTATATGAATAGAATAATAATTTCATGAATATGTATCGGCTGAATAAGGAGTTTAAAGATTAATTTGTGCCTTTTGTTGGAGTATATTTATATATTTTGACTTAAAGTGATAAAGTAAAGTAACTTTTCTGCTAGTCTAAATGACAGTTTCTCTCATTTTATAGGTTCATAACAAAGAAGTATTTAATTTTTAGAATTAAATATTTGATAAGATGCTTAATAAATCAATAAAAGCCAAGATATTAACGGATAAGACAATGGACGAAAAATTTTACCCCAATTATGATTTAACAATCACCCTTCTGCGTATAAATAAAATACATTTTTTAACAAAATAAGGATGACGAAGTCCGGTAGAGCGAAGCTCATCATATCAGACAATGGACAAACGAGCATTTAAAAATAAATCTTTTGCTCATAACATTGTACCTTGTTGTCCTATTGATCAAAGACTAATTGTATCATTCATAAAGTTGTTGTCAAAACATTTGGTACGATTTCTGTTACGAACACACGGACCGACCCTAATTATATAGAAGCTTTTGCTATAAAAATGAACCACGATAATATATATGACTAAGCTTTTATCATAAATCCGGCCCAAGAATCTAAAATAAAATTTGCAAAATAATTAAAACTGTAGAGTGTCCTTTCAATTTTTAAAAAGCTGAATTAACAATTCTAAAATTTAAATAATTGAGAGCAAAATTAAGAAATGATAAAAATGTTTTTCTTAGCACTTTATATTGACTATTGATTTCTGTCAGCAATTATAGAAAATCTCAGCAGTTTTTTGGTTCGGGGGAAATTTTTTAGCAAATTTCAATTATTAAGAAAGATATTTAATATTCAAATTATTTAGATTCTTAACACCTACATTGTATTTGCGGTAATTCGTAGGACGTTTGGACATATTGTAACTCTACGTTTGTTAATTTTTGGTTGTCCTATTGTCTCATTTATTGACAATTGAATTTATTGATTTTAGCCAAATTTCATTTCAATTAGGCAGTAAATCTAAAAAAAAGATATGTTAAACAAACGCTTTTTAGAAGCGAAGCTACTATATAATTTAATTATCTGTCCATCAATCAGTCCGTAAATGTGATTTTCACGGCTGATATTAAAGATAGACAGCTAAGATTTTCTTACATTCAAATTCAAATTAGTCTATACATTGTTTTGTCTTTCTGTACGTCATGCTATAAAAGACATAAACTTTTAAAAAAAGATTTTACGATTTTTGAGTGTTTTCATAATCTCTCTTCTCTTTTAATTTCGTTAATATGAAAACTGAGCATCTGCTCTACAACTTACTTTGTCCGTTTGTCCATTACTTAATTTTTTTAACTTCGCTACTAATGGATTTTATCATCTTAATTAAAATACATCTTGACCCACTGTGTATAAAACTCGGCGGAAATGCCATTGAAGAAATTTTTATTACCCAACAACAACAACAAAAACCCATTTGCCAATGGCGCAATAGTTAAATCTTTAAATTGTAAAAAAAACAGTTGACCTAAAATTATTTCACCATTCTTATATTTGTTGCTACCCGATATAGGGGGTATTTTTTCAAAATTGTCTATATTTTTGTCACGGCTTTAAGGATAGAGCAATGGAATACAAATAAGTTCTCACCTACATTTCCCGTATTCTGAAAATTCTGCTTTTGATTGCTTGATAAATATGAGGTAATGAAAATTTTATCTCCTATTATCCAAAACCTTCCCTGGATTTTGGCTTGGCTGTTGAAAACGATGAACCTTTAACTATTTCACCGTTGTAAAATAGTCACTACCAGATTTAGGGGATTTTTTATCATGAAAAAAATACGGGAAAACATAAGAAATTGAATAAATAAATATTTTCTCAATTTTAATCTTGTAAATGGTTTTATAATAATTTTATTATGGCTCTGCAAATGATGGAAAACATTTTTCTCGTATTCATCCGATCCGGTTCTCATCCATACAAAAAACTATGTCTAGCATCGAATTATATCCAGCTTTCTACGAATATAAAAATGTACAATCATAATATTAAAACCAGTTTTTTAGCCTTCGGCACCTCGGAGTTAAAACAACTGGCTTTAATCTCATAATTGTACATTCTATATCCGCGGAAAGCCGTTTATAATACGATGCGAGAAATAACTATTCCCTCCCTGAAATTAACTTGGAAAAACGACTTGAAACAATTTTTCAATTGAAAAAAACTGTAACTACCCGCTTTTGATGTATATTACAAAATCATATATACAGCATTTTATACAACATATAGACACGTCAATGAACTATGAATCAAACCTTTGAGGACGTAATTCACCCTTTGGTAGCTTGAAATATTATTGACAAGATAAGAAATAACTTATCTGTCAAACTTTTCCTTATTTGGTCTCTAATGAAAGAAAAACGATTTGCGCGCTAAATCTATTTCACCATTAAAAGTTACTAGGCTACGTAGATAAAGCATAGAAAAGCTTATATACAATTTCATCATAATTAAAAAGTTGATATTCGTTTTAGGGGATAATAATAGATTTATTGCCCTAGATGAGTTGTCAGATAAAATAATCCGTTCAAGTTAAATAGGAATTTCTAGTTTTCTAATTCGTTAGCTTAAATACTATGAAGACTTTTATTAAATTTTGATTGGTTGGTTTATTAAATGTGGTGTTCAAACGTTTCAACCACTAATTTTAATCTACAGAAGGGATAATTTTATTTGTAATCAATGGTTATTTACTTCAATTCATCAGCCAATGTCTTATCGCTTTAAATACCTGCGTTCTGACCAATCACTTATCCAGATTGTTTATACACTATGTTCTTATTGGTCTAATTTACTATATAGGGATCTAGATCTACTATATTTATTGCAATTTTGTATTTTAACAATAATTTTAATATTATTTAAGAACATTTCAAATGACTCATTTGGTCCAAAGATTATACTAGAAAAGAACATTTAGTAATAATAGCAAAACTACTCTATAATCAAATGTACATATATTTGTCCGTCTGTATTGAAGATACGTTTGAAAAAAATGGTATCTAAAATAGGTTGCTGAAAGTTTTGGTGAAGATTTACGTAATCGATAAGCCTAATAGTTCGCTTTGTAATATAAATGTAATATGTAAAATGTAATATATATGCTGCTATCAAAGACAAATAACTTGATTTTTCCTTTTTGAAAATTTCTTCGACAATCAGCATCTACACTTTCCTTACTTCTGTCTATCTTTTGCTAATGGGAATTATCAATCTCTTAGTTGATCTCTGAAATTTAATGTGAAGATTCCCCAGATACTTCCTACAAAAAAAGTGTCTAAATATATGTGCTTTCATTAGATCTCACAAAAGACGAGGACAGTTGCTCGTTTTCCAGGTAAATGTATGTCAGCGTGCTGCTTTAAATCTCTAAAATAGCTTGGCAAAAATTTTCACGAAAACTTGGCAATCATCTCATTTTCCTCTTATAAAATTTGTTGTCAGAAGCTTGAAATTTCAATTACTAGTGAACCGATTAAGTTCACATAAGTTTCACATAGGTCTTATTATAGTTCTTGGTTATTTTATTATTTAGATTTAAGTCTTGGGATGGTTTAATGCTTTTTTTATTTCCATCGCTTCCCCTTCAAATGCATAGCTCCTAGAATCTAGGAGCGCAGCCTCTAGTTAAGTTTATAATTTAAGATATTCTTCTATTAATATAAAAACTGCAGTAACTAAATATTCGCAATCATGAATTTAAATCCTGTTTATTTGTGTTTAATAAAATAAAGTAATACACCTCTAGGGGCTTTGCCCCAAGAGGTGATTTTGGGGGGTTGGGGGTGTCCACCCCCCCCCCCCCAAGAAAAAGCTTAAAACCACCACAGGACCAATATGTATATATCCTGAAGAGTAGAATCCGATCGGTCCAGTGGTTACCGAGATCTTGACAGACGGACAGACAGACAGACAGACAGACGGACAGACAGACAGACGGACGGACGGACAGACGGACGGACGGACAGACAGACGGACGGACGGACAGACAGACATCATTCTACTTTGTATTACAGATGAATTAAAACTTTATGATTATTTCATGTCTTTGTGTAATAAAATACATGCATTTTAATTATTAGATCATCGTATACGTGGCTTTGTCTTATATTATATTACGAAGTTGTATCTTTATTGAACAAGGATGACAACATCCATAAGAAGCAAAGCACAATCAAATCATAAATTAACTAACGCACAAAGTAAGTTATAGGGCAGATGTTCAGTAGTCGTAAAAAGGGATGAAAGAAAAGAGAAAATCCCGAAATCTTTATTTATCAATATCTAAATGACCTTTTTAGCATTACCGACAGACTGACGGATTAACTCTAGCGTTATAGACAAACGGACTGGCGGATGGACAGACAAAATTATTTAAAGAGTGGCTTCGCTATTAAAACTCGTTCTTTGTTCTCTGGAGAAATGGGTAACCTCTATAAAGAAGTAGGCTGTAAAAAAGTCGATGTCTTATGTGAAAAAGGATGACAAAATCCACAAGTGTTAAACAATCCAAATGAAATAAATTAACGTTAGCAACTATTTTTGAAGCAAATCTTCGTTAAAAGTTCATAAACAATGAATTATTTGAAATACAAAAAAAATACATACATATTGAAATGTTGATATAGGGTTATTATGCCCATGACATCTTTTTAGATCGCTCTAGGATTTGCCATGTTAGATACAAAGTCAATAGGATGATTCTTTCATATTAAATTGTTTTTTTAATAATTTTCTTGACCTTCTGATAATGGCTACAGATTTGCTTCGCTTCCAATAGTTAACCTTGTTGTTTGTTACTGAGGGATCTTTAGGTAGAATTTTAAACTGACAGAACGATTTTAACTGTATGATAATCAGACAGGGAGGCAATACCTAATTTAGAAAATATTCGCTTTCAAAAACAAATATACATTTTTTTTAAAGAAAAAAATGAAACTTTCTTAGAAAGTATTTCCGTTAACAAAGATTATACTAAACATATACATACAATATCATATTAGGGGTTAATGAACAGAGTTTTACAGGAATCTAAATGGATAAGACAATGGCCGATAAACTGATGTTCAAACATTTGAACACTTAACTTAATGAACCAAACAATTAAAATTTAAAAGTCTCTAAAGTTTTTAATTGCTGCGCCTGTAGCGTATAGATATATAACTAGGATAATAATTTACATAATTAGCGAAGCGCAAAAAAAGCATAGGCAAATGGCTTTTAATTTTAATGATATATTTTTCATTTTTTTTTTCATTTAACGCTTATATATGTGTAAACCTAAACTTACTTCTATGACTTTTAAATAAAATAAAAAATATGTTTTTAATCCATATCTGTTGGTTTGCAGGAAATTCCTTTGATACACAAAAACCATATACCATTTTTTAACAGGCATCTTTAGGATTTACTCAAAAATACAAACAAATATTAGCAAAGTTTTTTTTCGCAATTTTGATATTAGGCTTATGTCTACATTACATACATTAAGCTTACGTGAAAATAAGTCGCCATTCGCTGTTGTAAAAAATTGAATTTTCCGTCAATAAAAAAAGTTTTTTATACGAGTAAAAGAAAAAGAAGAGGGTTAGAATGGGCTGCATTAATAATTTGCAGAATAAATAGCTTTGATTTTATTCAGAAATGAGGGATTACCTACAAATTTATACACCTAAAATTTTTACAGGTTTGTGGCGACACCCTGAATGTACATGTCCATCCTATAGAGTCCGGATTATTCTTGAAAACATAGTCTTGATCCATTAGATGCATAACACGTGGATATTGGGACAAGGGAATTGGCATCGTTAATTTAGGTTGCTAATATAGTCCTCAGATATTGGGTAATACGTTCCTCCATGGTCAGGGGAAGGGGGATGGGTATAGTTAAATTAGTCAGCTGGGAGGAACATTTTATCAGGATATGCGAGAATCTCTGACAATATCCACGTATTCTATATCCATTGGTAATCCTAATCATACCAGTGCAATGGTCGGGTGTACTTTGGGAAAAAGGGGGTAAGGAGGGATTGTAGATTGCAGGGATATACAGGGATAAGACAGTGGAGTATAATTCATAAACAACCCTATAATTCTTATTAATAAAAAGTTAGCTCCTTAATTGTAGGTGTAAGATTGGGGTGTAAATTTGCCATTGTCCTCTCCCTTCTTCCCTGAAAATGTCAGAAATAGGTAGAAATAACAAGCAAATTATTTCAAGGAGAGGAAGGCTTCAAAAGGACACACTTAAATTTTTGTTTTGTTTAAAACAAGAGTTTCAAATTTTTTAAGGTTAAAATATTAATTAACATATTTCTTATCCCTTTTTAAGAGAATTTTAACACAAAATACTAAAATTAAGCTTCTTTAAAAATAGCTTTATGGTGATATAATAAAAAGACAAGGATGACAATATGCATAAGGCAAAGCTCGATAAATCAGGCGGATAGACATAAGAACATTAACAAATGTATGGTTACAACTCATAATATATCTAAATTATTTAAAAGTATAAACAAAAAAAATATATTTAACAAGGATGACAACATCCATAAAAGCGAAGCACTGAAACCATAGAAACTGAAACGGTAAGACAAACGGTCGAAACAAAATTGTAAGTGAATTTGTTAAAAACTGCTTAAGTACAGGATAATGTGTAAGGACATACTGACATTTATAGGATTTGACTTTGTTGTCCTAGGAATCAGTATTCCAAAAATCAGATCAATATCGGACAAACATATCAAATATGTTCTTCAACACACACATCCTTCTACTTGAGCGATATATGAGCAGGGATCCAAAGGGATAAGACAATGATCGATAAATTAATGTACTTTTTCAATGATCTATCATAAAACTTTGGGGATATCCGGCATTAGAAATTAGCCGGATATCCGGTATCCAACCAAAAAAGTATCCGGCCCAACCATAAATTTAACCAATATATATTAAAAGTATAAGAGTAGTAGCTAGAATATAAACCATTAGATAATGGAAAGAATCTTTATGTAAAGTAAAACTAATATGCCTCCATTTTATTTTGTACATAATTTATAAGAATAACAAAAACATAAACACAAAAAGTGTTGTCTAAATGCGATTATTTTTGACGCGTTGAATTGTTAGAGACAATTTATGTTGGTTGATATAAGCATTTTCATGATGATTTGTATCTGGTACAAACTAACACCAAGAAGAAAATATAAAAAAAGCCTTTACATCAGGGATACAGGGATATGTGAATGAACGATTAATAAATACTTCTATGTGTATAAATTCTGCCTTTACAAGCTTATGTATTTCTTTGTGGAAAGCGACATATTTTTTTCAGCAATTATCCTTTCCACCCCTGCTTTAAACCCTTAGGCCGTCACTACGTGCTTTTTGACGTCATTCATGTAAAACAGGTTTCATTCCAGGGAGGGAGGGGACAATTGGCTGTTTATTACACTAATCCCCAAAGCTTTATTATAACATCTTCTTATTCGTTGGATTATCAAATTTGGAGACTTTAGAGTGAATTTTGGTTGGTTAATTCATTAAGTTGAGTGTTTAAACATTTCAACAACTAATTATCATCTTCAGAAGGGGTAATTTTGTGTATCATCATTGGGGATGAATATCTAGTTATTGGCCATTGTCTTATCCCTTTAGATCCCTGTTTTCATTCCCGCTATAAAGTTTATTGTTTTACTCTAGAAGTGTCTTTTTCTCAAACAATATGAATCATCTTATCTTATGGGAAATGCCATTTAAAGATACTAAGTTGCCATAAATTTTTTAGTTAAAACAAGGATGACAACAACCATAAAAGCGAAGCTCTGAAACGGTAGGACAAACGGACATTAACACTTGTATATTGTCAGAACTGAATAATCAGAATGTAAATTTATAAGAGTCAAAGCAAAATTGTAAGTAAATTTGTTGAAAAACTGCTTGATACAGGATAATGTTTATGGACATACATACATTTTTATGACTTGATTATAGAGTTGCTTCGCTTATAATATTGTACTTTGTTGTTCCAGGAATCAGTATACCAAAAATCAGACCAATCGGATAATTAGGTCACATACAAATTTGTTGTTAAAAATGTAAAAAAATCGACATGTATGGACGTACGGAAATTCTGGTAATGATTATAGAGTTGCTACGCTTTCTAACTCGTACTTAACTTCTACAGGAATCACCATGCAAAGTTTGAAATCGATAGGACAATTCTAACATGCCTAAATTAACGAAAAAAGCTATCCGTGACGGACGGACGGACCGACCCTAATTATAGAAAAGCTTCGCTTTTAAAAATAAAGAGTGGAGGGGGGAACCAAAAACTCCCTCTTTGGTTTTCTATTGAAGTGTCTTTTCTCAAGCAATAGGAATCATCTAATCATATGGGAAATACAAGTTTACAACATGTGTATGATATCTGAAACTTAAGAACTCTTAAACGGCAAGCCGATGGACAGGCTTTAGATGATTTTTATGGGGCTTCCAACCCCTCCAAAGTATCTTTTTTTCTCGTAGAGTAATAAAAAATTATAATGGAGGATGAGGGCTTGTACTCGGAGGGGATTGAACACTTTGGGAAGCCTTGAGAGGGAGGGGCGCAGCCGCTGATTATTCAAACAAATTGCAGTTGGAAACAGCCATAAGTGAAAGTAGGCTTTTTTATATGGCTTGAATTAAACTTTTCGAAAGTACTAAACCATAAAATTGCCAAAAATCACGTAAAAAATGAAAGTTCAGGATCTGTATAGTACTTTTTTTGGATGCATAGTACAAAATAAGTTAACATTTATATTTCAACTTTTTGGAAATTTCCACTTATCTAAATAAAATAAACAAATAATCCAATTTAAATTTGTAGTATAGAAACTATAATACAAGCATTAAGTGTCGGTCTGTTTTGCTTTTGCATTAGCTTAGCGTATTTCCTTATCTATGATTCTACAACTAGTATTATTTCTTGTTTTTATATAACTTACTGATTTGTATTTGGAATTTGTTAGAATTCAAGATATTAATTAAGTTTTCATATGGAAAGCTTCGCTAATATTAATTAACCCTTAACGGTCGGGGGGGGGGGCGTTGAACGCCCCCCCATTCGGTTTTTTCTATCTCATTTTCTGTGTGTGAAAGATAAAGAGCCCAAACTGCTTGACTTTTTAAGTGTGGGTATGAGACATAACTGAGAGTTGAAATTTTTTGAATATCTCGTTCCTGGCGGGCACAGGATGCTAGCAAACCTGGCAGGGTCATCCAGGTAAAGAGAAAAAATATTTTTTACTTAAACAAAGCATTTTATCTTACCAAAATACTAAAATATCCTCTAGTAGTACATCCTCATATTAAATACAGGTGTTAAAGTCAATTTTAGGTTCCAGGTATGATCCTGCAGGTCCTGATCCTCCAGGTCTCCAGAAATCTTTTAAAGGCTCCTGTGGCCGCAATTTTTGACTTAGAGACTTCAAATTTCAAACTTAAGCTTATCTTACATGTCTACATAATGTATTAAAATTGCATAAAGATCCGCCGCCGTTTTCCCGCCGACCGCCGACTGCGGCGGCTGGCAGCTGCCAAGTACAGCTGCAGCCGCTGAAATTATATTTTGATATTTCAAATATAAAATTTACATAAAGATAAACATTTTCTGCTAAAAAATTTTTATTCTAGCTTCAAAAATAAAAAAAATTACAGCCGTTTGAAAATTATAAGTAAAAAAGGACCTAAAAACAAAGGTTGTTAAATAAAAGGGTGAAGGAAGCGAAAATTGACCTTGACTTACTTAAGGTCGAAAATTCATCATAACACAGGGGACGTGCACAAATTTTTAGCCCCCTAGCTCTAATAGGAACTGAGATAATAAGGGGGGGCGTTGAACGCCCCCCCCCCCCCCGACTGATTAAGGTGCGGCAAGGGGCCCGACTGTAAGGGGTTAAGGGATCTTAAGGGATAAGTCAATAAACGATAAAATGATGTTCACCCAAAATTACACCTTTTCTAGATTAAATTAATGGTGGAAAAATTCAGACACTGCTAGTTTGTGCAGCCCAGTCATTTGTCATATTTAAACTGTTTTTAACCTATTTTTTTATCATATATCAAAAATATACTATGACACTAGTAGAATTAAACTGCAGAGCCTAAATTTGAATTAAGTCCCCAATAAACTTTTTTTGGGGGATTTAAAAATAAATTTTATATGTTGCTGTGATCATTTTGATGGAAGCAAAAGCATTTTTTAGTTTGGGGTTAAATTGTTTCTTACAGAACAATTTGATGTGATTCAGATTATATCAATACAATAATAAAAACTCTACTCTGTTCGATGCAAATAATTTTTTTCTAAAACAATAATTTATATAGAAGAAATTTAACATTAAAATAAAACATATTATTCTGAAGTCTGAACCAATTAGAAGGCTTGTTTCATATCAGTTTTTTACAATTCAAAAAAGAGTGTTTTCACAAAGTGACTTATTTCCAATGTAGTTAAATAATTTTTATTTAATTAAAATGAAAAGAATGAAAACTATACACATAAAAGATACATGCTTTTTAAAAATATTTTAAAAAATAAGTTTGAATAATCTTATATTTTATCATATTTGTATATGTGACAAAAAAAATTTGTTGTATTGCGTAAACGTTTGTTGTCATCTTTCACTATTTAACCCTTTACAGCCAATTTTTTTGTGTTTTAAATAAGTGATGGAAAACAAGCACGATAAAGTTAATTCATTGATATATTGTAAAGAATTAAGTTTTTAATGAATTAATTTAGATGAAATCAAAAGGCCTAATTTTACTCTATACCAGAATACTATATATATGAAGCAAAACACTCTAAAAGCTAAGAATTTTACCCAAATAAAAAAAGACCTTTTGCTCTGATCAAAAAAGACCACAGCAACAGTAAAATTAATTTTTAAATCCCATCAAAAAAGTTTATTGGGGACTTAATTCAAATTTAGGCTCTGCAGTTTAATTCTACTAGTGTCATAGTATATTTTTGATATATGTTTTAAAAATAGGTTAAAAACAGTTTAAGTCCCAAAAGTATTGATTTATAAAACTTTGGGAACCAATATATAATTCAGTCTTTTATCCCCTCCTTACCTAATTTGATTTGGTTGATAAACTTTGTGAACAAGTATAATTTACAATCAAATGTCCCCTAGGGCCCTACATCGGGGACCAGTATAATCTACAGTCCAATATCCCCTCCCTCCCTGATTTGACGTAATAGTTCTTGTTTGATATTCAAATTTAAACTTTAACATTAGTGGGTTAATGTATTACGCATCTTTTTAACAAGTAAACACACACACACTTACTCACACACTCACTCACACAAACAGATACACACTCACACATTCACCACACAGAAACACATTTTAAAACACTTATAAGAATGACTGTATAGGTGTTAAATTAATAAGCTATTTCTTCTATTCAGCTTTGTAAAAGTAACAGGATGTCTTTCTGTCTGTACCGAAGGATCTCGGTAACCGCTGAAGCGGTATGGTTCTCCTTTAAATATTCCAGGTAAGGTTTTTTACTATTTTGGGGGAGGGTACTTCTATCCTCCCAAGAATTTTTTTTTTAAATTGAAATTGGGAGAAGGCCGACCCCTCCCCTTCTTTTGCCTCAATGACCACTAAAAACCTCTAGATTAGATTAGGTTAGATTTCTTGTAAAATAAGGCATAACCTTAAAGGCATTTAGTTGAATTATACGCACACCAGGATAAGTTATAACACATCATCATCTGTGCACAAGTATTTAGTTGTATTATACGCACACCAGGATGAGTTATAACACATCATCATATGTGCACAAGTATTTAGTTGTATTATACGCACACCAGGATGAGTTATAACACATCATCATATGTGCACAAGACTAAACTTTAGTTGTATTATACACACACCAGGATGAGTTATAACACATCATCATATGTGCACAAGACTAAACTTTAGTTGTATTATACGCACACCAGGATGAGTTATAACACATCATCATATGTGCACAAGACTAAACTTAAGTTGTATTATACGCACACCAGGATGAGTTATAACACATCATCATATGTGCACAAGACTAAACTTTAGTTGTATTATACGCACACCAGGATGAGTTATAACACATCTTCATATGTGCACGAGACTAAACTTTAGTTGTATTATACGCACACCAGGATGAGTTATAACACATCATCATATGTGCACAAGTATTTAGTTGTATTATACGCACACCAGGATGAGTTATAACACATCATCATATGTGCACAAGTATTTAGTTGTATTATACACACACCAGGATGAGTTATAACACATCATCATATGTGCACAAGACTAAACTTGCGCTAGTCATTTCATCATTCTTATTCATACCCTACCAATCATAAAACTAGAAAGCTCCTGTGAAAATTATTCAGTTTGTAACAAACCATCAAAGCATTCAAACCATTCTAGCCATGCTTTATCTTGTGATAAATTTATACAAAGAAGTATATATATACAAACATTATAATATTATAGCATTTGGTGATACTTATTTATCAAATGTGTTATTATCTACAAAGGAAATGGTCAAAAAATGTTTTACCTCCCAACTTTTCTGCCGGTTACTTTTAGGGCAGGTTACTTTTTTGCACTATAGGACTTTTATTCAGTTAAATAATAGTATAGTTTATTATCATTTTATGTTGTTTTTTTTCACTAAGTTTAATCAAACTTGGTTTTAAAATTTTTTCTAAGAAGTTTACCAAAATTTACATTCCTAATTTAATAAAGGGTAATTTACAAATAAAAAATAAAATGTGATTTACATGAAAAAGATTTAAGAGGCCCTTGAAGTACCTATATTACATAAGTAAAAAATATAAAATTTTTATATTTATATAATTTTTATAAATTATCAATTTTTATCAAAAAAAATAATTTTTACATAATGCTCTCTTTTTAACAAAGTTACATATTATGTAGACATTAGAGAGGCGTTTGGCTCGTAAATCTCGTAAACGGCTGTATCGCACGTTGAATTGTTTTAAGGCAAGTTTTAGGCTATAAAACGTAATGGTATCTTAAAGACCAATAAATTAATTATGACAGAAAATTCCACCCGTTTTAGAGAACTTAAATAACACACAGACACACAAACAACTATTGATAAATGAGTAATGATAAAAACATTTGAAGCATTTTATTCAGCTACAAATTTGTTTTACGTAATTAAACATTTTCTGTTAAATTTAAGATAAATAAACAAACAATGAGTAAGCTAATGACAAAAATCTAAATGAATTTTTGCCTTTATCAAAGTAGCTGGATGTATTTATCTATTAATATCTCGATAACGGCAAAGCTATTATTCAACAACCTTTAAGGCAGGTTAAGTTCAGGTTTTAGGCCATTTTCCTTTACGTATTTGTGTAGAATATGTAAATAGTTTCAAAGCTTGCTTCCAAGGACGTCCAAGCTTTTTTAGGGGGTTAAAATAAGGGGTTTCAAAGTTTGGGGCCAACCCCAATTTTAATTCAGCAAAATTTTATTTTTTCTTAATCTCATTTTTGCTGTTATATTAGGGCTCTAAGTGAAAAGGTTGTGTACATTAAGTATAAAAGTGTACACTGTACATATATATATATATATATATGTTATCTAAGATCATAACATTCATAAAAAACGAAGCTTACAAAACTTCATACAGTTAGGAAGTTGAATCCATTTTTATAGAAGCAGAAATATAATCTATGATTATGGTTTGGACCCTCTAAAACTGTAATCTACCCTTCCACTTTCCCCTCTCTTGGTGAAGATATCTTCAACGCCGATACGATTTTTGAAATATAAGATTCCACTTTTGTCTCTCTTGTTGAAGATATCTTCACCAAGAGAGGCAAAAGTGAAATCTTAAATTTCAAAAATCGTATCGGCATTGAAGATATCTTCACCAAGAGAGGGGAAAGTGGAATCTTATATTTCAAAAATCGTATCGGCGATGAAGATATCTTCACCAAGAGAAGGGAAAGTAGAATCTTACATTTCAAAAATCGTATCGGCGTTGAAGATATCTTCACCAAGAGAGGGGAAAGGGGAAAGGTAGATTACAGTTTTAGAGGGTCCAAACCATAATCATAGATTATATTTCTGCTTCTATAAAAATGGATTCAACTCCCTAACTGTCATAGGGTCATCATTTTTGTAGTCATTTGCGAAGGGAAAAGAAAAAGTTTTGAATTGATGGAACAATTTTTGGGTATAGTCCCTTTCGTGGCAACGCACCTTAAGGGTAGATTCTTCGTATTTTTCACAGTAGCTTTTCTCCTATTTCTAGCCCCTGCGGGGGGATCTAACCCTACGTGACTCCTAACCCTGTGGGGCAATCACCTAATCTAATATAACCTAACATAACCTATAAAAAGCCATTTTAAAAATACGACGAATCGCCCCTTAACGGGCGTTGCCACGAAAGGGACCATTCCCCAATTTTTTTAATGTATAGATTTAAGAAAATAGAGATTGACACATACACATATAGACAAACGGACAAAACCTTGATGAGCATTGAAAAGCTTCGCCTGTAAAATAGTGTACACACTTTCTAATGTTTATATTAATCTTTAGATAAAGCTTAATGTTTTTAGTAGCGAAGCTACTTCATAATTGTGATATAATTAAGTAATAAATCCTTTTATAGTGACGAATCATAAAAATCCTAAAAGAAATACAGTTTACATAGAAGTGGCACACTTTTCAAGAATGTTTAATTTATCGACAATACCTGCCAAGTCTTTCCTTAGCCGTTGTTTACATGTGGACAAAACTATTCTTGTTAGAGTTATTTACACTATTAACTATTTGCCATGTGTTCTAAATTTTGAGGCTGTCGGCGGTTTCCCTCCATATAGCATTTGGACCAAAAACAAACTTTTTAAAATAAAAGTTTTTTTTATGCTTATTAAAGGTTAGGTTAAGTAAAGGTTAGAACAACCCTTTAGAAACCTGCAGGGGCTAGAAGTATGTTTTACTTCAAAAATAAAATGGGGGTTTTATTTTATATTTTATCTTCTTAAGAAATCTTATAAATTGTTTTTTTAAGAAACAGTTTTAACAGACGTAAAAGCTTAAAAACGCATTCATTATGACTTTTTCTTAATTTTTTATTTAATTTGTTACTCGATTGGATTTTTATTTTATGTTTTTTTTATAGTTTTAGAAACTGTATAATGTAGGTATATGCGTAAGTAATTGAATTGATTGAATTTTCTGAAACATGATTCATCGTTTGAGAATTTAATTTTTTTATCATTTTATTCATTTGTAGGTAAATCCTAAAAGGAATATTTAATCTAAGAAACAACTGTTTTGCCTTAATTATTTCCAGTCGATGAAATCAGAAATTCCTTTAGAATGTTGCAATTTTCTCGTTTTAAAGATTACATCATAATATTGTGCAATTATACATATATGTGACGCATAATTGAAGATCATTGGCGGAAAAGTTAGAGACAACATAGTTTTTTATTCTGATGAAAAATCTTCTTTTGGAAAATGATTAAATGATTATGAAATTAAAATTTTTATGACACGTTTAATTATTAGTAATCATTTATTTATTTTGTTTATACATATTGTTTTATCAATGTTAGTAGCGTAGCTACTCTAATGTAAAATGAAAATTCAATTATTTTTTTTTCAGAATGGCTGCGAAACCGATTAATATCCGCTGGATTATAATCGGTTCTCAGCCATACTGAAAAATTATGTATGTATATAATCGTGTATTACAGACAATTTTCCATGAATATATTAAAGTCATAAAATCAATACCAGAGTTTGATAATTTTTATATTAATATCCGCGGAAAGCTATCTTTTTAACGATGCGATAAATAACAATTATATTTCTATTGATTATATTTCTATTTCTTAAATCCAAAACTTTATTTGAAAATTATTGTCATTTCTTTTTTCCAAAATATCTCACTGTATAACAACTTACTGTTCTTCTTATCTTATATAAAGTTTTGTCTTTTTTTATTGCTGCATCGTTTATGGATAAAATCATTCTTTTTATTATTATTCATTCCTCTATTAATAAGTTTATCTTTACCTATGACATACAAATTATTTCTTGCAAATTAGCAAAGAAATATTAAGAGCAAAAAGTATTTTAACATAACAACCAATTTTCCCCCAAAAAATTTACATTTTATAATGCAGAAAAAATTCTTGAAGGGAAACTGTAAATAAATCAGTGAATATGATATTTCTATTGGAAATCTTAGGCAAATTTTATTTTTTATTTAAGGCAGCTTTAGCTTTTCAGCCCCTTATGTACTTTCCTTAGTTACCTAAACTTCAACTAATTAAAATCCTCCTTTTATGTAAATCTTAAACTTTTATAATTTGCTGTTTTGGTAAAATACAAACAAAGAAACGTCATAGAAAAGCCTAGAATAATTATTCGGCATGGGCCAATTGGCCGAGGAAGGAAGGTAAAAAGAATTTTTAGTTTTGAACAAAGCTGTTTATTCCTATACTTTTTCATATATTAGGGCCAGTGGCGTGCGAACCGAAGGGGGCGTTTGGGGCAATCGCCCCCCCCTAGCGACCAAAACGCCCCCCCCTGCCCCCCCCTAGCCATCGCCCCCCCTGCCCCCCCCTAAATGTTGAAAAATGCCCCATTTTGCCCCCCCCTGGTCAACAAAAATGCCCCTTTTTGCCCCCTACCCTACAAAAAGCAAAACTATCCCAGTTTCCAAAAAAAAAGATCAAGAAATACCAAAAAAAAAAAATTTTGGCGCTTCGCGCCAATCAGACAGTTACTATTCATTTAACCTTACCAAATTTTCTAATTAGTGTAGAAATTAGGTTATAATCTTTTTTCACTGAACATAACAAACCAGGTAATAGGAAGTATTTTATTTTGTATAATAATACAATGTGATGATACACAAAATTACCCCTTATATAGATTACAATTAGTGGATGAAATGCATGGAAACTCGACTAAATTAACCAACCAATCAAAATTCCATAAAAAAAACATGTTTTTTTGTAAGGGTATGTACACAAGTCCCCAAAGTTGTTGAGCCAACGAATAAGAAAATTTTATATGAAATATTGGGGACTAGTGTAATAAATAGCCCAAAAACCCCTCCCTCCCTGCATATTTGAAGAAAAAAATTTGCGCTTCGCGCCCTTCCAAATGGTTTCTGCTTTTTATCATATTGTATATTTTGTTTTTATTTCTATAAACAAATATTTAATCAAAAAGTTATTTTATATAAAAAAGAAATAGCATTGATATTTATCTAAGCCTTTTTCTCAACACTGTATGTCTGTCTGTATAACTATATATATGATGTCATATTATTTTCAGGATAAGTTTATCTTTTTTTTTGTGTACATACCCTTACAAAAAACATGTTTTTTTTATGTAAATTTTGAATTTTCATTAAAAACCCTTAAAACTAACTACACTCTATATTCCTAACTTGATAAAATACGCCACTCTTGTTGTATTTAATTGATTTTACTTCAAAGGGGGAGTAAATATTTTTAGGTGCGCTTCACACACCGCCCTTATAAATCCTTGGAAACACCACTTAATAAAAAATTAACAGAGTTTTAAAGTGCCATTTAAAGAGGGTAGGATATGTTGATATAACTTTTTAGCTTCTCTATAATCCACTATGCTGTCAGTACGTAATGCTAAAGGGGAAATGTGATTTTTTTAACTGCAATTAAAGATAGAAGGCTAAAACTTAATGTTAACATTCTCATCATTATGGAGTATAATTAACTATTAAAAATTCATGGAGGTCGGATGTTTTTTTGTGCTTTGCTACTTAAAGATGTTGTCATCCTTGTTGTCATACAATAAAGAAATATTTAAAATCAGTTTTACATATTAGGTTAATTTTTGGTAAATTATTTCCAAAATGAGTGTTTTTATCTCCACCCCCCCAAAATTTTTTTTAATGGGGTTTTTCATTCTTCCTGCTGAGATTTTATAACATCGCCTTCCACCCATAAAAAATGTATTGTGGTGGGGGGGGGGGGGGGAAGGTTAAATTATCTTCTGTATTTTTTTTACGAAAATGCTTTCTAGCTCCCTTCCCTTCGGTCATTGCAGGGTGGGGAGAAGGGATAGGGGAGAAGAGATGGTGGGGGGAAGAGATGGGGGATATAAATGGGAAATAGGGATGGGGGAAGGGATGGGGAAGAAGGCATAAGGACTAGAAGGCCCATAACCAAATAATCCCACCCCTTAAAACGCCCTTATTTAAAATTAGTATATATAATCAAAATGCCCCCCCCTAAAGCAAAGTGCCCCCCCGGGGCACTTTGATTTAGGGGGGGGCAAAATTTTACAAAATCTTCAAAATGCCCCCCCCTAGACAAAGTGCTTCGCACGCCACTGATTAGGGCAGGGTTATACCTAGTGTTTATTTGCTACGTGTATTAGTGTATTCATGTATCAGAGCGACGACACTCACACACACACACAATCGCGCACACAAACACGGCTCTACCACGTCCCTTTTATGCAGAGCCGTCCCCTTTCCCTTTTCCGCTCTTGAGGCAAAAAAAGTTTTGTTGGGGTAACTGGAGAGAGAGTAGGAGGTAGAGGGGAAGGCGGATATTTCACCATTCTCTGACATCGAAGTTGTATTAATTCATTCACAAATGGTAAAACGTTCAGTTTAATGCGGAACTTTTAGCTTCAAACATTTCAACCTCCAAAACGTTTGTGTGATAAAAATTTATATTTATAACTCAAACAAAGAACTTTAAATAGTTTACATCATTAAATATTAATATCATAAAAATAGTTTTAAAACTTTATAATGTGTATTTTTAGTGAAAATATTAATGCAACGTGATATTATTAAACAAAGAAATCTGATGAAATTTCTGGGAAGAACCTACGACGTGGCCCACCTGTAGCGCGCAGCTACTCTACATATATCTATTCTCTAAGTGATGTGCAGCCTGAGGAGGGGTCTCAAATTGAGAAAAATTTAATTAGAGAACCCTACTGAGGTCTTCACAACGCTTACTATCTACACATCCTTGGAAGACAAACACCTGCGGGGCACACGCACGCACACAGCACAAAGTGGATCATGGACGTACTTTGCCGCGTCAGTGCACGCACCTATTATAATATCCTGCGAAAAGAAGCTTTATCTAGAAGATTCCAGATTTATAGTTATTTAGTTTACTTGCTTCATACACTTTACATTGTAATTTCTAACTTAAACAAAGCTATTTTTTGATAAACATTTGAACCCCTTCTTGAATGGTTTATTCTCATATAGAAAGTGTATTTAACAAGTAAACTCCAGTAAGAACTGGCATATAATATAGTACAATTTTTTATCAGGAAGGGGTGGGACAATGTCACAAATTGATCTACATCCTGTTCTTTCCCCCAATTTTTTTTTATATTTAAATATGATTTTATAGAACTTTGGGATGAAGATTAATTTATCCGTCATTGTCAAATCCTTTAGTCCCTGACAATCTACAACAGAACAAAGAGGAAAAAGAAGAAAATTTTGAGGTTTCTTTTTCTAGGTTTTTGCACTTTTAGTTCTAGCAAAACCTAAAAATAGCGGCTTCTTTTTATCATCATATCACAAGAAGATAGTTTTGTTTGTATCGTTGCTACTCTATGATAAGGTTATGTCCGTACGTCAATAACGCAAATGTCAGAAATAACTTCCACCAAATTTTTATTATTTATATTATTTCGACCATTTCTTCAAATTATGTTTTAAAATGTTATTAGTTTGTTATATTGTTGTATTTTCATATTGTCTCAAGTTTATGTATTTTTATAGTTAAAAAATAATGTAAAAGAAAAGAAATACCTTCAAAATAATTAATTAAGGCCGCTACATCTGTTTAAAGCAGTTATTTTCAGTTTTTTTTTATAACTAATAACTTTTTTTTCCAGTATGGCTTTGAAACCGATTAATGTCTTAAGAAAAAACATGTATAGCATCGTATTGCTAACAATTTTCCACGAATAATGAAATGAAAATCATTTACATTGGGGGCCATCAAAACTGTTCAAAATCTTTAATATCCGCGGAAAGCTGTCTATATACGATTCTTTGTCTTTCCTATACAAAAATCATGAATCATAATTATACAAAATATTTTTTGTCTGAGCATTTTTGCTTTTTTTTATTGCACAATGATAAAAGTTTTATACGAATTGCATAAAATGGTAAATTGCAATTTTTCCCCGTCATAGACTTTTATAATGGCAGTAGTACTTTGTATATATGATTCATACTTTCATATATTTTTAATATTTTTTTATTTAACAATAATCAAATATGTCTTAAGTAGCGTGGCGCAATTTTATATTAATCATTATTAAGACAAACTGTATTAAAGCAGAGAAAGAAAGGACAATGGGCTGCTTATTACACTAGTCCCCAAAGTTTTATTATGGCGCAACAACTTTGGGAACTTTAGTTAATTTTGATTAGTTTGTTCATTAAGTTGAGTGTTCAAACGATTCTAATAATCATTTTAATCTACAGAAGGGGTAATTTTGTGTATCACCATTGGTAAAGTAAATTTATCGGACATTGTCTTATCCTTCAAATCCCTGGTGTTTAAGTGTTCAAAACTATTATTTTGACTGAAAGATAAGTCAAAGGCAAAATGTTGAAAATGAATTTAAAGATTTGTATATTCAAAGGTTGTTTGTTTTTGATAAGCATGACGTTGACACTTTCTCATATGAGCATTCACAAGTCATTCTGTGACGTCATGTCTACAGGGAGGAGCAAACAAGAAAGGACTAGTGATTTAAAGGGATAAGACAATGGCCGATAAATTGATTCACATCCCCAATTATGATACATAAAATTACCCCTTCTTTAGATTACAATTATTGGTTGAATCGTTTGGACACCCAACTTATTAAACTACCCAATACATGGTTGAACAAAAGTCCTCAAAGTTTTTAAGTCAACGAATTAAGAAAACGTTATTATAAAACTTTGGAACAAGTTTGATAAAAATCTCATTATTCTCTTCCTCCCTGAGAAAGGACAAGGAAAAATAAATGTTTTTCTTTATTATAAATGTGTGTGTGTCTTTGTGTGTATGAGTGTGTGTGTGTGTGTGGGTGTGTGGGTGGATGAATGCTTTTGTGTGTACGTACTCTAAGTATCCCAAAATGAAATAATTTCATATTTCTGGAAAAAAAACAAATTAACATTTGATAAATTTTAAATGGGAATTTAATCATTTCAATACTAATAGTTTGATTCTGCTAAAATCACTATGTAAATAATTTAATGTTTGTTATTCATTTTATTTTGTGAAACTTGCATTTTTTTATATTTTGTTTTGTTATTTTTTGCGAATATTTTTAATTCTTATGATTGTTAACTAATATCTCTGAAAGGTTTTTTTCAATCGAAATTGGGTTAAGTGTACATAATTTTTTCTTTAAAGCGGATCTTTTAAATTCTTATTAACACTCTCTTAACAATTAATTGGAAAAATACAGGGAGAAAAGGACAATAACAATTAAAATGATATACTCCCCTTTCCCCCTCATATTACTTACACAGGCAAAATTTTACACATAGAAATGCTAGGAAAGAATAATTTGTCCTTGATTGTCCCATACCTGTATCAATAATACAATTCTTGTGAAAAGTGTGGAGTAACAAGTATGAGTCACAGGCCAAAGTTTAATTTCTCTGACTCATAAAACTTACACAGTATTTTATTTCAGGGAAAAAGGATATGTAGCGTAGCAATGACAACCTTTAATATAGTTAATTTTTTCTGACTCGTAAAACATTAACTTAGGATTTAAAAACTATGATAAAATTAATCTTTTTCTTATTCAGTTCTGTATTTATAAGTACAATTAATTTCTTTCATATATAAAGGAATACTTTTGATATGATAAAGTTTTGAGTTTTAGAAGACAATATTCCATGCCTTAATAAGGTGAATTTAAATAATTTCATTGTTCTATCTCTTTATACCTGGTTTAACTGCTAATCATAGATACAATTCTTAGTAATTTTAGTTTTGGTACCTCTCTCTGCACTTTTATCTCTCTCTCTCTACTCCCAAATCCTCTTTTTAAAAGCGAAGCTTTTCTATAATTAGGGTCGGTCCGTCCGTCCGTCCGTAACGGATAACTTTTTTCGCTAATTTAGGCATGTTAGAATTGTCCTATTGATTTCAAACTTTGCATGGTGATTCCTGTAGTAGTTAGGTACGATTTAGATAGCGTAGCAACTCTATAATCATTACCAGAATGTCCGTACGTCCATTTTAAACATGTTGATTTTTTACTTTTTTAACAACAAATTTTTATGTGATCTTATAATCCGATTGATCTGATTTTTGGTATACTGATTCCTGGGATAACAAAGTACGATATTATATGCGAAGCAACTCTATAATCAAGTCCTAAAAATGTAAGTATGTCCATAAACATTATTCTGTATCAAGCAGTTTTTCAACAATTTTACTTTCAATTTTGCTTCGACATTTATACATTTAAATTCTGATTATTCAGTTCTGACACTATACAAGTGTTAGTGTCCGTTTGTCCTACCGTTTCAGTGCTTCGCTTTTATGGATGTTGTAATCCTTGTTCTGTATCTTCTTATAGGTCTAGTAATAAAGTTATGTACATAAATAGCAAAAGATCTCTGTAACTGATTAGTCATTTAATTGTGATTTTAGAAAAGCTGTTTAAAAACTTTGTATCATGAAAAGAAAACAAGGTAGCAGGTTTCGTCGTATATTTCCAATAGCTGTTGATAGGTTATTTAATTGGTTAGATAAATGTTAATAATTGCCCCGTAGGGTTAGGAAATTGGCCTCGCAGGGTTAGAGCCCCCGGGGGAGCTAGAAATAGGAGAAAGGCTACTGTGAAAATACAACAAAACTCGCTGATTCGTTTTCTTTCCATGATCCATAATTTTTATTTTAGATTAAGATGAATAAATATTTTCTCAATATTTAGTTTCTATAAATTTTATATTGAGTTTGCTATATTTGTTTTTAGATATTTTGTATGAACACTGTGCCTCTGCCTTCCTAGAAATCTGGGATTCCCTAAACTTTAGCCTGAGTACATACACATTTATATATTTGTAGCGACATTTATTCAAACGCGCCAATCATAAATTAGCGTCGTACAATTTGTGAAAAAAAACATACTTTGATAAGTTAAGTTGGCTATAAAATTATCTATGATTTAAATATTTCATACTTATTCACTTTTTGCTGCTCAAACAGCTGCTTTTTATACCTGCTTCTTATTTGTTTTGTTTTTTGCTAACATGAAAAAAATAATTCTTTGTCGGATTTATTCGAACACCATCTAAAGGGTGTTAAAAAAATAACCGATCGCTCACAATTTGAACCACCATAAGTACTTCAAATCTTGGAGATAGACCCCATTAAGTTTAGAGTTTTTGATGGGGCATGTAAAGACCTTTCTTTAGACACCTTAAGAAGGTTTCTAACTCAATATATGCCGATTTGACATAAAAAAGACATTCCCATCCAACTTTGAGGCATGACGGCTCTGTCTATTCCTAGATCTTGATGATTGCCAGGTCTTTCTTTTTGATGCCAAATTGGCTAAGATTGTGTTAGAAACCTTGTTAATATGTCTAAAGAAAGGTCTTTACATGCCCTATCAAAAACTCCAAAAATTATAGGGTCTATCTACAAGATTTTAAGTACTTATGGTGGTTTAAATTGTGAGCGATTGGTTTTTAAAAAGACAAATTTGTAATAAAATATGCACTTTCGGCGTAGGACAAATTTCTCTGCAAGGGCTAGGTCTTACGCTCTAGGGCTCTGGAAGGGTGAGTAGATTCAAAATTTAATATTGTTTTCTCATTGTCATTGCTTGGGCATGAATTGTATTATTTTTTTATTAGTTTTGGAACTAAACTGTAAGGTTTATATTGAAAAAAGTGAAGCGATTGGTTTTTATTTTAACACCCTTTATTTGAAGCTACAATAAAAATTTTTTTTTAAAGTATTTGATAAATGTTATCACATTACAGCACCAGTCTAGATATGTCAAATATTATTCTGTCATATAAGCATTTTAATAGGAACCACCATGTATAGGTATATAGCCTTCTGCCTTAACGGTGAAATAAAACAGTGTAAATTGGAGTTCTTGGGAAATTGCTATCGGACGATAATGAAAGCAAATTTATGGCAGGTAGTGTCCTTAAATAACTTTATATGACATTCTATGAAGCTTTATATAGATAGCTTTTATCTCTATTTTGGGGAGGGTACTCTACCCTCATCAGAAAAATATCCCCTATCAAAAATAGTGATGTTATCATATCAACATAAGCTTGGAGTTAAAATTTGTCATTACACTGTAGCATATGTCATTATTATTATATCAGCTACGACCAGTTTTTTAAGCCATATAGTCGACAAATACCTTTTAAATTATATTGATAAAATTTCAATAGTTTTGACAGATCTACTAGACAAAATAACCCCACAAAAATAATTTTTGGGTGACCCCGGGCTTCTTTACCCTAAGGTACACCAATCTATTTATATTTAATATATAACCATAAATCATATAAAGATAAAAGCTTGTAATTAATTGTACGTGCATCATTATATTTACATTTTATTGAATTTGTTAAATAAATTTTGAAAATTAAAACATTTTTTTAGAAATTACCTATCATTTCTACTGTTTTGTACTTTTAGTATTTAGGATTCTAATGGTAGGGGTGTCAAAGAAGGGAGGTTTTAGATCATAAAAGTACGAAGCTTTTCTACAACTAAAAAAGTTCGTCATTTGTCCAATAACTTTAAAAAAAATCTTTAATGAACAATAATTATATATTTTATAATGGGACGTTGCCGTTTCTACAACTGGCAGAAATACAATGGATATATTTTTGACAAAATTGTTTGTATGTATGTAAATTCGACAGCAATTTGCTAAATATCGTAGGTATGCTGACAAATATACATCTAACACTGGCATTTATACATCCCAATTTGTTAAGCATACATCTATTTCTTGCCAAATTTACATCTAGACTTTTTAATATGTCATAAATACATCCTGTACATTTAAATTAAGTCAAATTTGGCTAGACTTATTAATTTTAATTCTGTACATTCGCTTCATTTTTATGGATGTTGTCATCCTTGTTTTACATGAAAACTGTACAAAATCTTGTAACATACCTTTAAAGTGTACACTTTCAAATTAGTGGAAATAGAGATAAGGGAGGCGATAACTGATTGTAAGGGATATGACATCTAAAGACAATTTATTTTCTCCCATTCTAAACTAAACCCCCCCCCCCCACCACCCTCTTGTCAAATAATGTTGTTGAAATTTTGACAGGGCCAAGCAATATAAAGACTCTGAAAAATACAACCATATTATACAAGCCATTTCTGAGATCTTATGGTATCGAAGGAAGCCTACATCAGATCTGATTGAGAGAAAACGAAGTTTAAAGTTTTCTAACAATATTATACTAAAAAAGCATGAAGACTTTTATTTGGGACTGATGTACCAATTGAATCGAACTTTTCAGAAAAGCTTTAAATCTATATCTAATGGTAGTTTTGTACAACCTAACACAAGCTATAAGCTTGGGGCGAAGCATCTAGTATTGGAAATAGGTCAACTAAATGCCGTAAAAATTGTCATTAAAAGGCAACTTTTTACTTAACAATTTTGCAGGATTTTTAAGGAATAAAACAATGGACGACAAATTATTTTACAATAATAATGATGATAAACAAAATACACCATTATGTAGATTAATACTTTTCGTTGGAAAGTCTAGACACTGCTATAGTTAGAGCCAACCAATCAAGATTTAGTAAGAGTATCCAAAGTTTTTAATCCAACGAATGCGATAACATTGATAAATCTTGGGTTTTGTCAGAAATGAAGGGGACAGTAAATTTCACTGATACCCAAAGTTTTATTATTTTAGCCACATTGTCTTATTCGTTGTCCTAAAAGGATGGTTACCTTAATTTAAGTTTGATTGGTTGGTTCCAAACTTTTTAATCTACACGAGGGGTAATTTTGTTTATCATTATTAGAATTGTAAATAAATCCAGCATCTAAATGTTCCTCTCCCTGATATTAGTTTTATTTCTAGTCCTATATCCCCCTCTTCCCTGATTTTTCTCGTTGTGTGTATATGCGCGCACGCTCGCGTGTGTATGGTTTAATTATGTGCATGGTTACGTACTATGACTTACATTCATACCTCCTCCTACTAAATATTATCATGTATATACTTTATACTTTGCAAAAACTACTGCGAGTTCAAATATTATACGATCGAGCAAGGAAAATAGATGGATTTACATCAAATACGAAGGTATGTCTATCTCCTAACAGATATCTCCAAATATAGATAGGTATAATACTTTTATTTCATGTGATTTGACACAAAGAAATTCTTAACAAGCAAAAATATCAAATGAGAAAGGGGGTGAAAAAACGGCCTAAAACCATAACGTAAAATCAAAGTTTTTTCCAAAAAAGGAGAAATTAATCAGTTCATCCAAGGCCCTACGTGATTCTTGTTAAAAATGTAGAACTCAATCGGTAGAAAAGTTATTGAATTATTAAACTTCAGACAAGAAAACATTACATCAGGGTACAACAACCCTCCTAAGAGAAGTCGCTCCTGAATAACCCCCCCCCCAAAAAAAAAAAATAAATAAAGAAAATACGTTCAAAGTATCTCCCTCCCTCCTTACGTCATGTGATCTGAAAGTTCTCTAGGGGCATAGGCTCTGGTCTAAATTAGGGTAGTTTCACAAAATGCATTTGAACTTAATTTAGTTAAATGGTTAAACTACATTTATATGGCATATATTTGAAAGAATTTCAATTTTCTACCACGTAGGTTTTAAAATATCAAGACTTGAAAATCGTCTTTTTAAATTGCATATATCACAAAAAGACAATTTTCAAGTCTTGATATTTTAAAAACTACGTGGTAGAAAATTGAATTTATTTCAAATATATGCTATATAAATGTAGTTTAACCCATTAACTAGGAAAAAATATGCGGGTCACTAAATTAAGTTCAAATGCATTTGGTGAAACTATCCATTTAATTATAAAGTTAATTCGCTACCAAAAAGCAACACTCATTCAGCTTTTAACTTACTTCTTATACTTTCGACATGATCCAAATATTATGTTTACATTATTGGGAAAACTAAACTATTAGTCCATTTACATAAACACAGTTAAAAATAAATTTGAATAGTCAGAAATAGAGTCGAGTATGTCCTGATAGACATAGAAATTTTGTACTGACTTAAATTTTAGTGGGTTCTATCGACAATTTATTTACTAATATTGAAGTATTAAAGAAATTCTGAATTAAGATCGAGCTTAATTGACTAATATTTATGTCGACAATGGATTTATTATTACTTGGATATTTCACCAGCTTTACCTGTTCTCTAGAAAAGTGAAACACACAGAGGGCTAAATTAACGATACCCAGCCTCCAACCTTTTTTTCCCATCCCCTTCTACTGGATGAACCAACTGAACAATAATTTACTTTCATGTTAGCAAGCTAAATTGACGACAATTTTTTCCCTGTCAAATAATATCCACGTATATTCTACAATCTACATCCATTATGTCGACATTTGCATTAAAAATAGAAATAAAAATATTATGCAGACTTATTAACCACCTTCAATCCTAGCTTAAATAGGAGCTCAGCTCACAAGGGGGGGGGGGGAGGCGGTGACAGGCACCTCAACATAAAATTTTTATCAACATATTTGTAGCGTCAAAGCTTAACAGGGAGTGTGTAAAGTATGTAAACGTCATAGCACTTTCTCATTCATACTCAAACAAGGTCAATTATATTTATAGTAGCGTAGTATTAAATATTCGGTACTATCTTCATATAAAAGTAACAGGATGTCTTATATACCTCATGAATGTCAAACTATGCTGCGAACCTAGCATCTAGGGGCTCTTTATACGAAGGGATATAAAACCGCAGAAAAAAATAACCTGAAACCATAACAAAACTTTTTCTTAAAAATAAAATAGCCTAAAACGATCTCAAGACCTTTAAAAAGCATCACTTTATGGTAGAACCATATCGGTTCAGCGGTTAGCGATATCCTTCACTACAGACAAATGGCTTATTACTTTATATAATAGGAGGAAGGATATTCAAAAATCTAATCAGTGATCATGTGAATTAGTGTCCAAATCAAACAAAATAACAGCAGCTTTAAATCAAACAGACTCATTTGAATAACGTAGACGCGCCTCAGACCATTATAATTTAAACTCATATAGGATTCTTTCATACCCGAATTTGCTATAATGGCTGTCTGTTACAAAGACAAGGTTTCGTGAATTTTCTAACTATTATTGTTTGTTTGCGCAACTTGAATGATTTCATACGCCCGGCGTTTAAAGTTAAACTTATTATGATTAAAGAATGAGCGAGCGTCACACGCTGACTAGGATGACTTGTAGAGTAGTTTCGCTACTCAAAAAAAATATTTCTATCTAATGTAATTTTTATTTTGACAGTAATTACTATTTAGGTAAACAGACTTTTTATTTATTTTTGTGACCATTTGGTCCGCTGGTTCTTAACGTATTGTGAATCTGCTTTAGAATTATCTCTCCATCTTGTATCCTAAAAATAAACAAAATTATTCAGTTGCGCATAACAACTATAAAATATTAGGGTTGGCAATCCGTCAATTTTTTTGACCGGATTCGGATTCTTAACAAGAATCAGTCCACAAAATGGCGGATTCCCGCGGGTTCCGGATTCTTATTTTTGGATGATTCCGGATTCGGATTCCGGATTCAAGCAATATTTCAATAGGCTTTTATTAAAAATTTAAAATTTAAGTGCTACATATGTCCTAAAAATTAATGTTCTTGGTGGTCTCTATAATTCACTTCCGATAATCGAACCAGATTTAAAAAGATAGTATTTATAATGATGATAATCTTTGCCTACAAAAAGGGGGAGTTGAAAAAAACAACTCAAGACGCTAATTTTAGCCTACCTATTAAGAATCCGAATCCGCTATTAAAAAACGGATTCCGGATTCGGATTGCCAACCCTAAAATATATACTCCTTCGCATTATTGATTTCTAAAAACCTTTATAATTTTAACCCATAGAATATAACTAGTTGATTTCTATAACCTTTGTCAGGATGTCCTACCAGACCACGGGTTAATGAGTTGTGCCTGTATATATGTCAAGACATTCCCTTGATTCTTACTTTTAATATCACGGGACTAACATAGTTCAAGTTGTGTTATTTTCCTCTTTAAAACAACCATCGGCCATGTTAGGGAAGGTTTCGTGATTATTGCGAAAGTATTTAATTTGTTAAATTCTATAGAGAGACTTGAAATCGGTTTCTTCCAACTAAACGCGCGTAGTGCACTAACCACAACACTAGAGGGAAACCCTTGCTTACCTTATGATAATGGTTATCCCCTAGGACACTGTTGTACGGAGCCTTCCAATGTCTCCGACCCTCCTCCGAGATCTCCTTCCGCGAAAGCTTCATCCAGTCCGCGTGTTTGGTCATCTCCTCCAGGTCAACCTTCAGCGAGGGGTGCACTATAAATTCCCCACTAAAATATGGAAAGGGGTGTATAATACAACCATTAGCGAGGGGTGTAATATGAATTCCCCACTAAAAATGGAGAGGGGTATATTATAGGCATAGGTTGCGTAATTTATTTTCGATTTAATTTCGTTGTTTGTAGTATAAGCTGGGAGGGTAATGCATTTGCTGTTCTAATTGTTTGTTACATCTAAAGTAGTGATTTGTAGCAGTGCAGTGGCGTGAACAGTGATTCATCAGTGAAAACTTGTTAAAGTGAATTAGGGGAAGACAGCTCTACCCAATTTGAAATGGACGTACGGACTTACTGGTAACGATTATAGAGTTACTTCGCTTTCTACATCGTACCTAACTGCTATAGGAATCACCATGCAAAGTTTGAAATCGAAAGGACAATTCTAACTTGTTTAAAATAACGAAAAGAGCTAACCGTTACGGACGGACCGACCCTAATTATAGAAAAGCTTCGCTTTTAAAAAGCAAGGGAGGAAGGAACATTGAGCTGTTTATTACAATAGTCCCCAAAGTCTAATTCTAACTTTTTCTTATTTGTTTGCTTAGCAACGTTGGGGATTTTAATTGATATTAGATTTAGTTCAGTGTCTACACGTTTCAACCACTAATTGTAATCTACAGAAGGGGTAATTATGTGAATCATCATTGGGGCTGTATATAAATTTATAGGCCATTGTCTTAACATTTTATTATCCCTGCAAAAAGCACTAAATACGATTATTAAAATAATTAATATTTATTAATATTAACTCATATTCTTGTTTGTTAAAATTAATCACGGACAAAAAAGTTAGCAAACACAAACAGTCTCATATGTAATGACATGACCTAGATTTATAGTAGCTGCGGCATTACCGAAAAAACTTACTTTGATTTGAGCTTGTAACCATGTTTGTCTGGATTAAAATCATCGGGAATACCATTAGGAAATGTTACTGGCGTTATCTAATTATTTACTTAAATAAATTTAAAGTGATTACAATTACAAAGAGCAAAAAATTTCTATAATTTAGGATTAGTCAATTTAATGAAATGGATGACATAATCGATAAACTAAATTTTAGCCTGATAATCTCATCCAATATATTAAAACTTTATATGAAGATTCCTGTGACAGCAAGGTAAAATCTTAGAAGCGTAGCTACTCAGTCATTGTCAGAGGATCTGTACGTCTGCATGAACAATATATTATCATTTTTTAACGAACTTAGACATTCACTTTGTTCATCAAAAACTAGAAAAGGGGATTCCTATGACGATGATTTCAGAATAGCAATTCAAAACTCGTACTAAACGGTAAGTACTCAAGAGTAATTGCATTTTGACAATTTTAAAATAAAACATTTATTTACTACTGTATGATTTGCTCAGCTGTTTTTAAAGTTATTTAAGTATTTATTCCTCAATGAGATGTTTAATCTTGAATAGCATACTGGATACTGATGGAATATTTGGTAGAAATACAAGTTTGGATTCCTTCTCCCATTTTCCTAGTCCTGTTTAGAATGAAGTTTTAGCTAGAAAAATATATTCTAATAGAAAAGAATTCACGAGGTCACTGAGCTATACCAACAACTGAAAAACTAGTCGTAATTTGAGCTGTTTAATGGGGGGCTATCCAGTATTTATTTACTTAAACTTTTCCATCCCCTGAAATTGCCAAACATTTTTTGTTCGAATTAATTCAGTTGTTGGTTAGAGTTGTCCCTTAGCAGATTTAGTGTATATACTCTTTAAGGGATCAAATACAGCCTACATACCAGATGAATTTGAGAAGGGGACATTTCAAGAACTTTTTTACCCAGGGAGGTGAGAAAGGTCTAAAAATAGGGAGTGTCAAAACTTTCCACTAATAATTTGTCTTTCCTTGCCACATACGTTGAAAAAGTTACCTAAGACAATAGCGCAGCTATGGAAGCACCCTTAACAGTACACATAATGACATTTCACACACTCTAAAAAATAAGAACAAATTAAGTAATATTTTTAACCCCAGACTATATTCATAATCTGCAAATAAAAAGACATTTCTTTAAACTCTTATTTACAAAAATAATAGATAGACAATAAATAAATATTTGGTATCGGTGCTTGGTATAGTTTCTTCACAGGGAAGGCTCCTACTGGTTATGGTGTAACTCTTCCTACGCACCTCACTTTGGAATGATTCTTCCTTGGTATCGTTAGTCCTATAAAAAGACATAACATAAAAAACTTAGCACTAATATAAAACATCTTTTTATTTTGTTTTTGTGAACGCTTTCATTTGCCCAACTGAGAGTTACAGTTTACGCTTGCTAGCTTTCATAAGCTTCTTTTCATCCTTGGATAGCTGATATTCACATGCTTTCAGTACAGTGTTGTACAGCTTATTCACCCTTTGTACTTCAGCTTTCTCTTTCTCGTACTTGTCCTTCTCTTTCTCGTACTTGTCTTGCACTTCCTGTAGCTTGTCCAACAATTGCTCACACTCCTCCTGTTTGTTGGTAGCTAGATCCTTCCAGTATCGGGTAGCTGCTTTTTCCTTGATAATGCTTTCATCTTTCTTGACCCTTTCTTTCTTCAGTGCTTTGATTTTCTCGTCAGCTACGGTTAACATCCTTTCACTCTCTTTTATCTTGTCTCTTGCCAGCTCTAACAATTTGGTGGTCTTGTCATCATCACTATTCTCACTCTCAATAGAATCTTTTCTTTCTTTTACCTTCTCCTCGGATTTCTCGTTCTCCTTTACAACAAATTTCATCCCTGTGATGGTTTCTTTTGCACTTGACTTTCTCCAGATTGGCACCGGTTTAGCCTCCTGCTTGAAAATAGGGTCATCATCGCTATCTTCCTCCATCTCTTCGGCATCCTCAAATACAGATTCATCATCACTGGCTTCAACAACTTCAATCTCTCTTATTCCTTCCTCCACTTGATCAATGAGATAATCTTCTCCATCGACATTTGCTTCATCATCCTTATTCCAGACTGGTTTCCTGTCAGATCTGTTCATCAAAAACTTCAGAGATTCAAGAATTCCTTCCCTACAGCCAATGTTCCAGAGATTTCCATGTTGTCTGAACACATGCCATCTTCTCCATCCTGGCATTCTCTGATTCGAATACTGCAGTCTTCTTGTTCTCCTTTCTCCTCCAGTTGATCTTGGTCTGCCCCTGCTTTCTTCAATGAGTTGATACATGTATTCATCATCATAGTATCCAACAGTTTGATCTAGCGGTGGTGGCACCACTTTCTTAGTGGTTCTCCCTCTTCCTTTGTAAGCATTTGAACCAAAAACCGTATCAAAAACTTTGTTTACTGTCCTCACCACGTGTTCTTGACCTTCGTAACTGAGATATTTTCCCAGCCCTATCCCCATCTGATGGTCTGCCCACATACCTGGCCTTGTCCTCAATGATGGATCAGTTTTTGACTTCTGGCTCATGACACTGCGATGTAGATTGACACGCGGAATATGCATGTCTTCATTGATTCTGTGCGCCTCTAAATTGAAAATACCAATTGCTCCCCATACTCTCTCTTCTGCTGGAGGAAACCAACAGGTTGAAAATGCTATCTTGTTGAGAGATTGCTTCGCAGCTACGTCCCTAATATCCCTCATGTGCTGGATCAAAATTTGAACATCAACATGCCCAATAAATTTCTGGAACACCTGCACAATTATGTGCTTTTCTACAGTCTGGTCAGTTACCGCGTCTTTGATCACCTGGACGGCGGTAGCCAGGTCATAATTGGCCAGACTAAGCCAACGCCTTCCCAGCCATTCTTCATCCCACAGTTCTTCAAGAACTTTGAAGCTCGAAATCATGAGATCTAGCACTTTGTGATTAAACTTGGAGTTCACAGGCGGCATGTTTTACTTTCGATTTTTATTCTGAAAATGAAATATTTCCATTTGGTATATGTGGTTTAAAAATTAAAAATACTTGTTATCTTTAGGCAATCAAAATAAATAACAGGAAACATTCTCCACCGGCCTACTTTTAAAAAAAATTTTTAGCGATGTTGTTTCTTATAAAAAAAACCAATTTTTGGTATGTTTAAAAATAACTTTATAAAATGCGTTTAAAGAATATTTCTTGGTATGTTTAAAGAAATGTAAAGACAATCTTAGTTTTTAAAAGAAAAACATGATATTTTTGGTATCCTTGTAAACAAATTGTTATAAAAAAAATTAGTTTTGGTATGTATTAAAGTAGATAAAACTTAAAAAAAAATATTTTTGGTATATATTGAAGTAGATAAAACTTTGATTATTACTGCAGGAATACTTTTTCGGACTATTGTGGCTAATAAAAGCTATATTTTTCACTTCGTTTATGCTTCATATTCATATTGACGAAAATATGTAAAAATCATGAATAAATTGTCTGCACATTGTACGAATACTTTTAAAACTATTATGACTAATGGAAACTATGTTTTTCACTTCGTTGAAAATTCATTTTCATAAAGAAAATGTGTAAAAATTATAAAGAAATTGTCTGCACATTGTACGCAATATGTCCTTTCTTGAATTCACCCGGCTATATGCGCCATCTTGGAATTTTCTAGAAACGATGTTGCCAAATCATCGGTGATCACCATGCCTTGCTAATTCACAGCGCGACTGTTTTTGATTTTGAACTAACTATTTATTCCCTTGTTCGTTTTTCAGCGTATTTTTTTTTTTTTTTTTTTTTGTTGTTTTGGATTTATTGATAGTTTTGTTTCTGTATTTTCTCAATTTTGTTGATTTTTTTCTTTTCTTTTATATTTTTGTGTTATTTTTGTGCTTTTTGGTGGATTTTTGTTTCTTATAGACTAAATATGTACAATTTTTGGTATTATTTGCAATTTTTCATTGCTCTTTTGGTATTTTTGCTATTTATTTGGCATTTATGATTGAATTCATCAATTCTCTTGGAATTCTTCCATTCTCTAGCACATCCATAATTGGTATCTTGTTGACTGATCGTTTTGTGAGTATGTCAGCGAGCATGCTCTTGCCAGCAACCCAAATGACCTGCGCTAGTCTGCCATCCTCTACCATATCTTTGATCATGGCTATGTCAGCCCTTAGCATCCTTTCTCCAACTTCTGACTCTGAGTAAACTGCTTTCCTGGCGGACTCATTATCTGTTATGGCCTTCACTGGCATGTCAGCTTCACCATTTGTCATTTCTTTGATCATAGTTTTTATTGCAAGAGCTGCATCTATACCTGAGTACAGACTCAATGTTTCTGCTCCTAAAGTGCTGTGCACTTTCCTTTTAATCTTCCCACTTCTCCATTCTATGGGAGCACATTTGCTGGTTCTCGTATTGACTATGAGCACAAAGTATCCTCCACAGCTATCGGTATTGTTGTTTAGGTTCCTAAATGCCGCATCAGTGAATACCCATACTTCACAATCCTTGTAATCTCCTATATCAGATGTCTTGACTTCAACATTCAACTTCTTGAGTCTTGCTGCTACATTTTTGGCTTGTATTAGATCTGCTACCAGCCCTCCTTTGAATTTAGTAGACAGTTCAATTGTTTCAAAGCTAAGATCTGGTCTTGTTGATCTCTGTGCCCAGTTGACTATTCCTGTCAGTTGACGTAATAACGTTAACTCTTGTTGATCCATCTCTCTCTTTCTGTCCTTAAGTTGTTTCAGATCAACGCTTGGTATTTGTACATTCTGAGTATATTTCTCCTGATCTACAACAATGCAGTCATTTTCTTGCCTTATCCTGAAACCTGTGTAAAGAAAGTTTCTGGACTCTGACTTTCCTACCTTGAATATTGATAGAATTTGTGGCATGATGGTGTTGTTAAAGAACTGATCTCCTGCATGCAAAAAATCATCAACATGCAAAGCTATAAATCCGATTAACTTGTTATCCTTTATGAAGAAGAATACTCCCTTGTCACAGAAAGACTTTTTGAATCCCATTGCTTTCAGTTTGTTCAGTACTTTGAAGTACCACTGTCTACTGGCATCCTTTAGCCCATATAGACACTTATTCAATTTCATAAGTTTTCCAGGCATATTTGCTTCTTTTGGCGGTTTTATGTAAACATCTCTATCAAGTTGATTACCTTGCAAGAAAGCCGATGTTATGTCTGTTGTTGATATATCCCAACCGTATTTACATGCTAAAGCAAGCAGTAATCTTACTGAGTGTTTTTGCACTGTGGGGCTATCTGTTGGGAAATCACCTTCTTCTTGGAATCCTCTTGCTGTCCACCTTGCTCTAACTTCATCTCCTTTTTCAGTGAGCACCCACGTAGTTGTAATTCTATCTTGTCCATTGTCTTCGACAATATCATATGTGTCAAAAGCTTTAAGCTTGTCCAGTTCTACTAGTTTTGCTGCTAAACATGCTGGGGAGTCTCTCAATTCTCTTGGTATCAGTACCGCAAGTACTTCTTCAGTGACTAGTAGTGCAATGCTCTCTTCTTCATCTTCATATCGTATCTTATTGTTGTCGGTTTTCTTGATAGATATTGTTTTGCCATAATCTAACTTGATTGTTAAGAGTATTTCATCTTCATCATTTCTGTCGTTATCATATTTCACTTCTCTTCTAGACATTTCATCATGGAATACTTGTCCATTGTCAAGTTGGATGTTATACCATCCTGCATGCTTACCTCCAACCTTGCCTCCATGACCCAGTACTATGCCCTTTTCCCATTTACCATTCTCTAGGATTTCTATTCGATCATTTTTCTTCAGGACCATGGCTGCATTTGCAATTGTTCCATCTTGATTGAACTCTGGTTCTGGTTTTTGATAAGCTTTCTTTCGTTTGATTCCACTCTGTCTTTGATTGTTTTCTATTGTGTTTGTGTTTTGTGTGTCTCCACTATTGTTCTGTTGATTTGTCTCTATATCATTTAACATTTCTTCCATGTTATCATCAACGTTGTTATTTTCTTCACCTTCTTGCGTATCCTCGTCCATCCTTAGAGAATCTATGTCTGGTTGTGGATCTCTTTCAGTATCTATCTCGATGGTTTCTTTTTCTGGTTGATTTCTTGTCTGCCTCCTGGTCTTGATATCTGATGTCTCACTTTTCTTGCTGTTGCCATCATGTTTTTCTTCCTCCTTTTCTCTCTCTCTGATGTCATTTGCTAAACCATCTCCAGCTTTTGTTATCCTGTTAGCACTCACTCTGTAATATGCTGAGCCCATTCTTATAAATATTACCTTGCTATCTTGGAATATGACCTTAGCTGGACCTCTCCATGTGTCTTCACCTTCTTTCTTAAAGTAGACTATGTCCCCTTTCTCGTATAACTGATCTGCTACTCTAATCTTTGCTCTAAGCGCTCTTCTCAATCTGTCACAGCGTTCATTTTTGGTATATGCTACCCTTGCTGCATGCATAGCTTCTAGTGTCTCCAACAATGATTTGCTTTTTGTTGGTTCTTCTAGAGCTGCTGGGGGATCCTCAAGTATGTTGGGAAGTCTAGATTGTCTCCCAAAGACCAGTTGATGCGGTGAGAATCCTCGTACATTTGACATTGCATTAACTGCTGTCACCGCCCATGCTAGTGCTACCTCTAGACTCATATTAGGGAAATCTCTTTTGACTATTACTACAACTGAGTCTGTGGTTCCATGGTTTTTCTCTATCGTCCCATTCTGATAGGGGGAGTTGGCCCCTGTAGTCAGATGGATGATATCAAAAGCTGCTAACATCTCTCTCATTTTGTCATTACAAAACTCTGTGCCATTGTCAGTGATAATCTTGTTTACTTTTCCAAATATTGGGAACCATTTGGTTGTTAGTGCTTTTACAATTGTCTCAGGTTCTTTGTTATTGATCACTGTGGCTACTTGGTATCTTGTGAAAGTGTCTATCATGTAAAGTATGTAAATACCTTTGTTTTTGTCCCATACTTTGAGATCTAGACCTAATACTTCTCCAAAATCACTTGATATAGGTGGAGCTACTGCTGGCCTGTCTGGTGTTCTTCGTCTCAATATACAGCCTTCACACTTGTCCATGATTTTATCAATTATTGGTGCAAAATCATCTTTCCACTTTCCAGCCTCTTTAAGAATTGTCATAAACTGTTTCTTGTTACGATGTGCAAACTGCAGATGCAATTTGTTCAATGCTTTATACAGCGCTTTATCATCATCACTTTCTAGTTCTGCAATGTGAATTTGATCATTTCCTTCAGCCTCACTTATCAAATCAATTGTGTAATGTCCTGCTGTAGTGGTGTTTAGTGGTAGAGGCTTTCCATTTATAGTTCCCTTATCGTTCTTCATGTCTAACGCTATGCCAAGCCGTTTCATTTCTCCTTTTGAAATCAGTAGAGGGATGTCTGAGCTGATTATGTCTACTTCTATTAGATTTTCTTCTCCTGCAATCCTTACTGGTAGTTTGTACTTTGTGGTTGCTTTCAATTTACCTTGGTTGCCAAAGATGAACTGTCTTTTGCTTTCCATTGGTCCAATCGTTTTGTCTTTCAGCTCTTTTGGTAATGTTTCTAGGTATATTTTTACCCATTTTTCACCTGCTACATTCGCTGTGCAACAGGTGTCTAAAGCACCCTTGTTCAATGTTTCAGCTGTAAATGCACTCAAATCATCTTGATTTTCAGCACAGTAAATTGAACAGAATACTCCTTCTCCCTCTCCATCTTGACTGGATTCGGTTTCTGTATCGGATACATCACTTGTCACTTCTAGTAAAACTTTCTCTTGTTGTTTTGTTTCATGATTCATAACATATACTGTTTGGTATTTTTTATTCTGTCTATTCTCCATAGCATCTGGACATTCTGCTAGAAAATGTGTAATCGCTTTACAGCCCTTGCATTTCAATGGTTTTCCATTCGGTCCCAATGGATTCTCCCTTTTCTTCATGAAAATTTGTTTACTCGTTTGATTTCCGGTTGTGCTGTGCGTATTCTGCGTATTTTGTGTATTCTTGTACTTTTTCTTATTTTGGTATCGGTTTTGACCTTTTTGGTATTGTTTGTTATGCTTTGGTGGCTTCCAGCCTTTCGCTATGTACGCTTCATCTAATTTCTGAATGTCGTCTTCGGTTTTGGAATTTGTTAATAATACATCTTTATTGGTATTATTATTCTCTAATTTTGAGAAAATTTCACGCATTTTCTGCTTTACGGTTTGATATCTTTTGTTATCGCCTTCTGTAACGTTCGCTACGGTTCGAATCATCATAAATTCTGTACTGGATAAATCCGCCGTAATCATTAAGTCCATTGCTAAAACCTTGTCATTTGGATTGTTTATGCCTAGTTGTTTGGCTTTTTGTAGCATTTTATCATATTCAATGACGTACTCATGAACTGTTTGCCCTGGTTTTCGGCGTATTGTTTTGATATCGCTATACGTTTGATATAGTTGTTCGTCCGTATCTATATAAATTCGCCCCTTTAGAAATTTGAGCACTTCTTCAACCCCTTTTTCATTGTTTGTTAAAGTGCTTAATTTTACTTCTTTATATAGATCTTCTCTTAATGACGCCCCGAAACGCTTCGAAGAGACAGGAATATCACACGCCAAGACATATCCCTGTTTAGATTTTGGTATATCTGTTATATCCGACCATGCGCGGACTGCGTCTAACCAACATTCGAAATCTTGAAAATCCTCTATATAAGGAAGTGGTATCGAATTACGCCCCACATTTTTCTCTCTTTCACCTCTTTCATCTGTCATTTTTATATCTGGGGTTTTATTTTTGATATCGTTAAGACCGCTATCTGTTTTGATATCGTTGTTAAGACCGCTATCTTCAATATTACTTTTACTTACAAGACCGCTATCTTTATTGTTTTTCTTATTATCGAGACCGCTATCTCTCTCTTCCTTATCCATATACTTTTCCTCACTCTAACCTTGGTATGTTTTAGCGTTTTTGGTATATTTAACGTTTTTAACTACCGTTATTGAGATCTTAACTGAGATCCAAACGTCGCTGGAAGTATAATGAGATGTGATTCTATGTCCTGCAATGTGTGCTTAAGGGAGGGTAGATCGTTACAGAAGATCTGCTGCCATTGAAAAAGTTACCTAAGACAATAGCGCAGCTATGGAAGCACCCTTAACAGTACACATAATGACATTTCACACACTCTAAAAAATAAGAACAAATTAAGTAATATTTTTAACCCCAGACTATATTCATAATCTGCAAATAAAAAGACATTTCTTTAAACTCTTATTTACAAAAATAATAGATAGACAATAAATAAATATTTGGTATCGGTGCTTGGTATAGTTTCTTCACAGGGAAGGCTCCTACTGGTTATGGTGTAACTCTTCCTACGCACCTCACTTTGGAATGATTCTTCCTTGGTATCGTTAGTCCTATAAAAAGACATAACATAAAAAACTTAGCATACGTTTTACAATTTTTCGGTTTATATTAATGACTACAACACAACCCTATAGGTACATAAAGAACACTACAGTCAACACAAAGAAACTTTTATTTATTTATCAATTCAGCTAAAAACTCATTCCTATTTGATCGCAGAAATCTTTGTTAAACCAGGGCTCTCCATTTAATGTTTTAACCCTCTTGACCATGAGGACAGGAGAGGGGTTAATGGTGGGTATTTGCTCCCCCGCGTGGGGGTAGTACTTCACGCCACCGTCACCATCATTTATACTGAAAATGTAATAAACAAAATTATAACTTTACAAAAGAAAAAGCTTTTAATGATATAAAGTCGGCTAAACGATTATTTCATGTTTACAAATAATGATTCTTAAATGATTAGATCATTTTTTTTGTACTATGATAGGTTACATTGGCTAAAGATACAAAAAATATTTTTTCTTCTTCTTAATTTCTAATGCGTACGATGACTTTTTTATGTCTATCATGTACTGTTGCCAAGATTCATTATTTGTCAAATATAAGATTTTGTACCAATGTTTTAATTCATAGTTTCATTTCATCATATGGGCATTAGACAAAAATAAAGATAAATATGTTTCTTGAAAAAACTTACTTTTCTCCCATATATTTGACAATGTATTGTGTGGCTCTTTTTCTCTCCGGCGTAGTTGGATCCATTACCAAGGGTTCCTACCCGCGCATATACAGGTTCATATTATGCATGCTCATTGCTCTGTCCAAATTAATAATAGATGAGAAACTAAAATTCTTTACATTAAAATTATGAAATCAAAAAGTAGCTTATGATATAGTTCATAAAATATTAAGACTTGAAAATCATACTCTTGTTATTTTGAAAAAAGTATTTTCACAAAATCAGTGATAGCATGATGAAGGAGCGTTTGTGATCTTACATTAAGTGCCTGTTGATAACCATTACTCCATCATTTTTGAGAAAATATTAGGGAGGGGTGGGGTAAGGGGGAGCAAAGTTTTTTGGTCCTATGCCTAACACATTTTGGGTTACCCTAGTAAATGGAACTATCCCGTTGCATAATATGAAATTATTCCTGAATTCCGTAGCCAAGTTTCCAACTTTTGTCTTCTGGGTTTCTAAACAAGAAATAAAATTACAGCAAAAATGTTGTTTATCTACCTACCTAACGTTATTTTTAAATGGTAAAATTATTAGGTATTTGATTTTACAATTAAATACAAAACAGATCCCAGAGGCGCGCTCCATCATAAAAATCTATTTGTCCGTCCGTTAATGCATAGAATCAAATCATATAAACATAAATTTGGATTTTGTGAATTGGTGCTAAGGGTGGGTAAGTTTCAAACAATTTCCAAGAAAACAATCAAAATGTATACCTGGCGTGTTTAAGTAAATCTTTTGTTTCGTCACTTATGTCTTGTTTGTTGCTCGCTCCCTTTAAGAAATAATTTCTACCTAAAATAAAACAAAATCATAAATATCATGAAGTATCTAAAAGTAGGGTAGCTACAATATTTCAATGGGAGATTTCTGTACGTTCTACGTACGACGATCTGTCACAAAGCGTTCATTACGAATTCAGTAATCTTCAAAATCTAACAAAAAGACAATTACCAAGACAACACGCTTATAACAATTGCTATCAATAGCAGAAAGACAAAAATAAAGAGGAGTATGCACGAACGAGAGCAAGTGATTCTAAATATTTTTTGGTGAATATATTAGGGTTATGTTTAATATGGTTCCATTGGAATTCAGCCCACATGGGATTCAACCCACGGAATTCAGCCCAGCGGGATTCAACCCAACGGTATTTAGCCCACACGGGATTCAACCCATGGTATTCAGCCCACACGGGATTCAACCCATGGTATTCAGTCCATACGGGACTCAACCCACGGAATTCAGTCCATACGGTACTCAACCCACGGAATTCAGTCCACACGGGATTCAACCCATTATATATGTAAAATTACCAGTTTGAAAAAAAATATTTTTTTTAAATTTGAGAACAAAATTCTCAAATTAAAAAAAAATATATTTTTGAAAACTGGCAATTTTATATATATAATGGGTTGAATCCCGTTTGGACTGAATTCCATGGGTTGAGTACCGTATGGAGTGAATTCCGTGGGTTAAGTCCCGTATGGACTGAATTCCGTGGGTTGAGTCCCGTATGGACTGAATTCAGTGGGTTGAGTCCCATATGGACTGAATTCCGTGGGTTGAGTCCCATGTGGGCTGAATTCCGTGTGGGCTGAATCCCATTGGTTGAATCCCGTGTGGGCTGAATACCGTTGGGTTGAATCCCGCTGGGCTGAATTCCGTGGGTTGAATCCCGTGTGGACTGAATTCCAATGGAACCGTTTAATATCGTTATATCAATTTAAAAAAATATGTATCACCATGGTTTTAAATGAAAAAAACTTTTTAGTCAATTTTTGGCTATATATAATCAAATGTTTTGTTGAGTTCAAACTGCTGTGACACAAAAGGTTTTTCAATGAAAAGGGTTAATTTAGAAAAAGGGATGGTAACTTGAAATATTGTAAACATTTTTATTAGTGTACTTTCATAATTTACAGCATTTAATAATTTTTTGGTGTGGTATTTTATTTAAACCTTTGAACTCAACAAAACATTTGATGATATTTCATCAAAAAACATTTCAAAGTTTCATTCATATAAAACAATGGCGGAACATAATTTTTTTAGTTGGTATAACTATATCAAACATAACCCTAGTGTATTCACAAAAAAGTATTTAGAATCACTGCTGGAAGGTGCTTGCTTTAGAATCACTTGCTCTCGTTAGTGCTTAGTCCCCTTTTATCATGAAAACTTGAGTCTTATGTATCTGTTAAGATTAAAATGTTATTCGTGTCAATCTATAGTGTAGGGAAATAATTTTGACTTTAGGGAATTAAATTAATTTTTACCTCTTGCCATGCCTCTGTTCTGTCGGTTTGCCTGCTGAATTACTGCCAGCAAACATGGATCAACCCAGGAAGATAGCCTGCAAATTAATATTTAAAGTTACTTTCTTTCTCCAATCGATGTTCGGCAACGTCTAATTCTTACACTTTAAAACGTTAAAATTGTTATATTGATTTGAAACTTAAAGAGGGGATTAAATCAGATTCCGTAGTTTGCGAGATCTTAACGGGCAAAACAAAAAATATTACCACTTTATACAATAAGATACGCCAAATGCTGTTACGGGGTTTCTATTTACCGTAAAAGAGCTCTTAAACACCTTTTTAGGGAAATTCAAGTTAGTTATTGTGGTAGCTAATGTTTCTTTAATAGGGGGGGATCAACAAACCACTTTCTGTAATAGCATTCACCTTATATTAAAGGACAGTTCCGATCTAAGATATACAGACATAAGACACTTGTAGTAGAGTAGCTGTGCTACTATAAATATAACTTTATTTCACCTGGCAGCTTCCAAGTAACATGCTGTTCGACTTCGCACAATATTAAACATTTTTAGGTCTGAAAAATAAAAAAAAATACTATGTAAAGTTATCACAGACAATATCGGAGATACTTGGATAGGACAATGGAGATGAATCTAACTTCCCTCTATTTTTCATCAATTTAGTACCCAAAGAAATATAACTTATGATTCTAAATCAATTTTTCTTCGTTTAGCCACAGTAAGAATTTTATCATCTAGGCTGGGACACTTCTGCATCTTCAGTAAGGGCGTGTACACCTAAAAAACAAGAATAGTTAATAATCGCATCGTATTATGAACAGCTTTCCGCGGATATAAAAATGTCCAATTTTAAGATGCCGAGAGCACTGGCTAACAAGACTGGTTTATATATTATGACCGTACATTTTTATATTCGTAGAAAACTGGATATAATACGATACAATATATGATTTTTCAGTATGACTTAGAACCGGTTCTAATACAGTGGATATTAAATGGTTTCGAAGTCATACTGGAAAATTGTTTACCATAGAGCAGCACAAGGTAAATACATTTTAAAATAGAAAACTTATATTTGTCTGTTGAAAAAAAGCAACAAAAATACAATGTTCTTTTCTTGTAATTAAAAATGAAAAAACATACCTTGTCCTTTCTTGCCTGAGAAATATGTTCGACCTGTGAACATATCTAAAAACGAATGATCTTATATACAAAGTAATTATGCTTTTGGATGTTTGTTATAGCATAATTCTCAATAACTGCTGGATAGACAAACTAAGTTCTAGAACCTAGGGGCAAAGCCACTAAATACCACAGCGAATTTATCTAATAAAAAGATTCAATGAGTTCTGCTAATCATGGAGCCTTTATATTGGTCGTTAGATGATTTACAGTATTGTAAAAAAATAAAATAATCAAAAACCTGTTCAAAATCATACCTATAGACTATTAGCCAGATTAAGGTATCTTATGAGAGAACTTGAATATAATTTCCAAGATTATTTTTAGTAAAATATGATTTATATTGACCTGTTCTTGGGAATGAGGTTCAAGATCTTCTAAACAGCTTCGAATCATCTGAGTTTTAACAGAATGTTCAGACCACAATTTCTGTAAAGTCTTTAAAACGTATGCCATGGAAACCTAAAAATAATGGGTATTAAAGTTAAAAATAAGAATTGACTTTGTCTCATAAAAGTAATCATTACTCATAGAAAAATAAACAAGGATGACAACATCCATAAAAGCGAAGCTCTGAAATGGTAGGACAAACGAACATTAAAACTTATAGTGTCAGAACTGAATGATTATAGTGTCAGAACTGAATGATCAGAATATAAATGTATAAAATCGAAACAAATTGTAAGTAAATTTGTTGAAAAACTGCTTGATACGGGATAATGTAAATGGACATATTTACATTTTTAGGACTTGATTATAGAGATGCTTCGCTTATAATATTGTACTTTGTTGTCCCAGGAATCAGTATGCCAAAAATCAGATCAATTGGATAATTAGATCACATAAAAATTTATTTATAAAAAGTGAAAAATCAACATGTTTAAAATGGACGTACGGACATTTTGGTAACGATTATAAAGTTGCTACGCTTTCTAATTTGTACCTAACTACTACATGGATCACCATGCAAAGTTTGAAATCGATGGGACAATTCTAACATGCCTAAATTACTGAAAAAGCTATCCGTCTCGGACGGACGGACCGACCCTAATTATAGAAAAAGCTTTGCTTTTAAAAATTTTATGAATTGCAAGGGTGGTATTTACATGTGAAATCAATTTTACAGAAATATTAAAAAAGACTTTTTAGAGTAATATATTTTCAATTGTAAATTTTCTCCTTTTTGTGTGCTTTTCATAGAAGCAATGTTTGTGTACCTGATCATATTCCCAATTAATGTCATCAAAATTACAATGAAATAAATTGAGAGGTAGATAATCCGCCATTGAATAAGCTGGCCGACACGGATTCGCATCCACATCTACAAAAGGTATAAAGTCAAACGATTTACTAAAGTCGTATTTCAGTAAAGAAAATAAAAATTAAAAATATTCAGAATGAATAGGTAATAGTATATGTAGGTATACTTAAAGATATTTCTAATAATAAATTATAAAATGATTATGTATTAGTTTAAAATTAACGTTTTATATTCGAAAACACGATTTAGAGTAGCTTCACAAATAAATGCGTGCGTGTGTGTTTTTCCATAATTTCTTAGCGTCTGACCTAACAAAATATGGATATAAACAAAAAAATAATTACCTAATAGTTGTGTAATTACTTCGGGTTCTTCTTTCCCCTCTCCAATAAGAAATAAAACCGCCATTATACATCTTATTTGGTGCCATAAATATGCTTTACCAACTAAAAAATAATTTTGTGGATTAATTTCAAGACGTACCTTTATTCGCTAACAGTTTACTTTCATTAACAGGAATTAAACAAATTATCCCCTCATTTAATGTATTTTACTCATTTCTGCTAGGAGGGGAGGGGGAAGAGCGATTAAAAATGTAGCCAAAAAAAGTTCAAAATCAGAATTAATTAAAAATGTAGCCAAATCAGTAATACAGTTTCGAGATCTTACTGGACTCAAATACAAGTATATTCTAAACAGGACTGTACAAATAAAAATAAATATACCTATATTAACCTGGCACATGTCATAAGGACTGTCCTCTCCCTGTTTATCCCTGTGGACACACTGGACTGTAAGGGAGTCTATTCGTCGCATATATTCTACTACTCCATTGCCTACATCCATCTACATTAAAAATTATAACTTTCGATTGCCCATTTAACAAGGGGGGGGAAGTTCTGACACATTTGCGTAAACGGTGATTATTGGCTTTATCTTTGGACTGAGAGGATAGGTTATTAGGGATAAAATCATTCTTATATGATGAATTTCCCCCAGATTTAAGATTTTTTGGATAGGCCTCCAGGTTCCGGAGCTCCAGGCCTCCAGGTGGTCTCTGTACAGGTAAAAATGGAGAAAATTTTTTTTTTTTAAGAGTTAGATGTCAGCTTATGAGACAAAATATGTACGTTTTTTCTTCAAATATGTGAATAACAATCAAAAAGAAGCATATTTTGTTTTATAAGTTAACCTCTAACTCTTTAAAAAAAAAAAATTATTTTTAATTTTACCTGTAAAGAGACCACCTGGAGGCCTGGAGCTCCGGAACCTGGAGGCCTATCCAAAAAATCTTAAATCTGGGGGAAATTCATCATATAAGAATGATTTTATCCCTAATAACCTATCCTCTCAGTCCAAAGATAAAGCCAATAATCACCGTTTACGCAAATGTGTCAGAACTTCCCCCCCCCCCTTAAAACAGTAGTTTGTGACATTAAAGTGGTAGTTTCACGAAATGCATTTGAACTTAATTTAGTGAACCGCATATTTTTTGCTAGTTAATGGGTTAAACAATATTTATATGGCATATATTTGAAAGAATTTCAATTTTCTACCACGTAATTTTTAAAATATCAAGACTTGAAAATCGTCTTTTTAAATTGCATTGCATATATCAATAAATGACGATTTTCAAGCTTTAATATTTTCAAAACTACGTGGTAGAAAATTGAAATTCTTTTTAATATATAAATGTAGTTTAACCAATTAACCAGGAAAAAATATGCGGTTCACTAAATTCAGTTCAAAAGCATTTCGTGAAACTACCCCTTTTGTTTTTTGTTTTCTTTAAATAAAAACACTATTTAAGCTGATCCGGTTAAATTGCCAAAGGTAACTGAAAAGCATTCTCTACAATAGTTAAAATGACTTTTAAACGGCAACTAACACTTGCAGGAAATTTGCCCTTCTCTTGTTAACGTCACGCATCTGCCATAGAAGCTTAATAGTAGGCAGACACTAACCAGACAACGCGCTACAGTTTGTGGAATAAGGGCAGTAAAATAGCCAAAAACCATCCAATTAAGTAGTATCTTAAAAAACAAACAAAAACATAAAATTTCATAACTTTTAAAAGTTGCTTATATAGCAACAGCAAGTGAATAAGAAAAAAATTAAACAACCAAACAAACCTTGCAAAAATTTCTAAAGTCATGAGGACCAATAAGAAGCTTTCCACCCTTTTCCATTCTAAATTAAGATTATATTAGTATAGAAAACCTTATGATATATGTACCAGTGTCAATAGTCTTAACCTACCTGACTACTTTTTAAAGTGACAGTGCTGTAAAAATTGATTGCATACAATTTAATCAAAGAGGACTATCACGAACAAGAGCAAATGATTCTAAGCACCTTCCAGCAGTGATTCTAAATGTTTTTTTGGTGAATATTCTAGGGTTATGTTTGATATCGTTATATCGATTCAAAAAATTTAGTTTCACCATGGTTTTATATAAATATAACTTTGAAATGTTAGACATTTTGTGACTGAAAAAGGGATGGTAACTTATATTACTGTAAATAGTTTTATTGTTGTACTTTCGTTATTTATAGCATTTGATTATCTTTTGGCGTATTATTGTATTTGAACTTTTGAACTCAACAAAACATTTGAAGGTATTTTGTCAAAAAATGCTTAACATTTTAAAGTTTTATTTAGAGAAAACCATAGTGAAACTTATTGTAACGATATTAAACATAACCGTAGTTATGCATAGTCTCATTTACCTTTTTAAATCAAGATTGCCACGGGGAAAGAAATATTTGTAGCTTCTTCCATTACAATCAAATCTTGCACTAAAAAAATTTTTTATGAATATTTCATATTTTTGGAAATATATTTGGCCTTCCGAAAGATCTTACTCAATAAAATTAAAAAAAGTATTTGACGGATTATGGGGAAAGAGAGGAAAAGTTTTTTTTAAAAAAATAGCAGTACATAGTCACGATGCATGATTTTTCAAACAGCTTTTTGTTGGCCCTTAGTAGGTTTTAGGCTTCTTTTGAGGAGCGTAGATTACACTATAAATATGGTGGTGTAGTAAAGTGTAAACACAAGATTTACATTCTTGCATTAAACCTTTCAAGAAAGAAATACAACTCACCACCCTTAAGACGTAGTTGAAAGTAATAAGAACCTATATTAACCTGAATTTTGTGTTGCTCAAGGGTGCCCAAGCCGTTACTTTGATATTATCTGGCAGGTTGCGGTTTAATATATTACAATAGTTCACTTCTTCTTCCTACACAAATAAGTATTAGTTGTTAACAAGTAGCTATTCATTGAAGTAAGTGAGAAGTCATCTAATGAAGATGCTACTCTTCGCTAATCATTAATAATGTCCATCTTTAGATAAACCTGAACTGAACATCATCAAAAATAAAGTAGCTATTCAACTACGAGATAAATTGTCTAGTCATATACAAAGTCAGGATACAAAGATAATCTAAATAATAATGGACGTTAATCTATTTATCTATTTCAAATGTTCATTGTGTTTATAACAAAGATGAAAGATCTTAATTCAAATAATGCTTTCAGAAATCAATATTTTTGTAATGAAAAGGTGAGTAAGTTTTGTCATAATTTAATGATTCTAAAAAGATTTATCAAACTCTACCTTAATATTTTTATTGGTCCCAGTATAACCTTCTGGCTCAAAAATACCTGGCCCTTCTGTTAAATTACTTCTAAAAAATAAACGATTATTATCCTATTATAAAATAGTAGTAAGGCGTGTGTGTGTGTGTAGCCACAGTTTCTTAGTGTTTGGACCTAAGTAAGTAGTAAGGTAATATGAAGCTTAAGATTTCAATAATAACTAATCAATTTTAGAGAGAAGCTTTACGTAGGTCCTGGAACGGTTTTAGTCTATTTTTTGCAATCTTTAAATACAGAATACCTACCTACCTAGTACATTTTTAATGCAATAACATGAAAGTTACAAATGGATAAAATGGTTGCTATCATAATATAAATGCTGCTTATTGTTGTATACAATGAAATTGCAAAAAATTTCTTGCCTGAGATCAATAGATATAACTTGTCCATAAGAACTGACCCCTCTGTCTGTCCGCCCGCATCTGTGATAGTTAGAGGTCTCTCTACTGTCTATCAGTTTGCTTCTAAAACAAGAATAGAATAGAATCTAAATACCGTAGCCAAAATAAGTTTTATGTACATTTTACAGGGATTTGACGCTAATTCGAAACTCTTTTTTCTCACACTTTCATCAGTGCCATTTTTCAAAGGATCTAAAGGGATAAGACAATGGTCGATAAACTGATGTACATCCACAATGTTGAAACACAAAATTACCCCTTCTGTAGATTAAAATTAGTGGTTGATACGTTTGTACATTAAACTCCCTGCATTTTTTAGTATAAGCAATATTATATCCCTTCCTAAAGAAGGGTGACCGTAGTTTAATAAAAAAGTTTATTATCTAATTAATCTTACTTCAATAAAGCAGCAAATAATTCAGATTCAATGGTTTTACCCGCATCCTCCTAAATAATATAAGGTACTATTAACCCAACCTTCAGTTACAATTATATGTATATATATTTTTTCTCTCAATAATATTAGTTTGTTACAATTTGCCGTTTTTTTTATTTCACTTAAATCTCTAAATTTCTCCTTATACAATGATCTTATGCTGCGCGGTTTAACATGAATATATTCAGCCGTTACGCCGCTGTTATGGAAACCTTAAAAGACAAAGACTATCAGGGGCGTCCAAGCTTTTTTTTTTGGGGGGGGTAACATTTTTTTAAGGGGGGGGGTAATTCGGTTTTGTGGGGCGAATTTTTTTTACCCCCCCCCCCAAAATTTTTACCCCAGGGGTAAAATTTGCTTAGGGGGGGGGGGGGGGTAATTACCTGAAATCTGTTGGCAGGGGTAAAATTTGATTACCCCCCCCAAAATTTACCCCCGGGGTAAAATTTTTGGGGGGGGTAATTTAAATTTTATTAAAAATTTAGTATTAAAAATGCGCGCGAAGCGCGCAAAAATTTTTTTTGTTAGAGATTTTTTATTTTGGGGGGGGTATTTATCCCCCCCAAAATTATTTTGGGGGGGTAAATACCCCCTCCTAAATGGTTGGGGGTGCCTACGGCACTCCCAGGGTAGGGGTAAATTTTAAATGGGGGGGGGGGGGGGTAAAATGCCTACGGCACCCCCAAATTCGTTTGGGGGGGGTAATCGCCCCATTACCCCCCCCCCTTGGACGTCTATGAAGACTATTATAGCCAAAAAAAATGATAAGGACTAAAAATGTAATGAAATTTGAGACGCGAAGTATATTGGCGAATGTGAATGTAAACAAGTATGTAAATGTGAATAAAACAAGTTTCTATAAACACAATGTTGTAGGTGTACAGCATGACCCTCGAAAAAGTATTTTTAAGCATCTGCAGCCCATATTTCTCAATGAATTATCAAAAAATGTATATGTCCTTGTTCCCTGTAGATTTCCACATAAGTAGATATAAAAATATTTTTTTTACGTCAATTAACAGCTGAGATTTTTAGAGCCAAAGTTTTGAAAAAGTGGCTGAGGAAAAAGTAACTTTTCAAGAAAAATGTTTTTTTAAAGTGAAATGACGTGTTTTCCTCATAATTTCAATACTTTTTATAAAACTTATATAAAGATGTTTCCAAGAAATTTATTTCATGCTGAAAGCACTTTTTTCACCTGCTCTAAAAGGCATTTTTAGATTAGTATAAATTGCAAAAACACCATTACAGAAAGAAATCCTATAAAAAATAGTAGCAAATTGAAAGTTTACATAAACGGAAATCAAACACTTTTTATTTTATCAAAATAAGTTAAAAAACAAAAAAGTTACAGCTACAAACTTTTATTAAACATTTAACAATTTAAATGATTTTTATGTGTCTTAGATTAATTTGATGAGTGGGCGTGAATTTATTGGTAAAGGTGGCGCTAATCCTTCCGGTAATGAGCATAAATTGGGGAGGGGTTTATTTAAGGTCATATTAATAAGTGGGAGATATTATAAGATTTGAGGGAAAATGGTTATAAGAAAAATGTATTCAGTAAAATTTGAAAAGTAGTTTTTTATATGTAAAAGTAACGTTTTTTAATGCAATAAAAAATGTATCAATTGTAAACTTGCTCTTCTTTCTTATTTGTTTTTTAACTGGTTGATAAAAAGTAATATACTAATAAAAAACTAAGAAATATTTAGCAATATCCAGTTTCTCAAGCACTTTTTCAAACTTTGGCTTTAAAAATCTCGGCTGTTAATTGATGTAAAAAAAATATTTTGATATCCTTTGATGTAGAAAATTATAGAGAACAAGTACATATGAATCTTTTAATATTTTATTGAGAAATATAGGCTGCAGATGCTTAAAAATACTTTTTCGAGGGTCATGCTGTAGAATTTTTAAGGACATCTTTATAGAGAAAAGCCTACCTGAACCGCAAATCCCATATAATCCCAGCCAAAGTAGCAAATTTTCAACAGAACATGTCTGCGTTTATATTTACTAAACTCAAACTTCTTGTCTTTCTTTCTGTTCTCAATCACAGTTGGCATCTGACTAGCTGAGTTTTTGGCTATCACATTTCTAGGGGTAAATTTTTATGAGTTATGCAGTCCAAAAAATACTGTAAATGTTATTAAGTTTACTTAGGAATAAAATACTTTAACTGACTTTGAAATGATGAAATACAATAAGTATAAAATAATTCACCTTAGCTGTTGTACATGCTTTTCTAAGGAGATCACTCGACTAATCAATTCTTCTTTACTTAAATTTTCTGAAATACCAAACATATATATTTGTCTTTTAGTTTTCCGCTAGTTAAAATCATATTTGTAAGAGTCACATTGTATAGGTTTATCATGGTACATCATTATGCTGTATGATTATAAACAATACGAAGTATAAAAGGAAGTTAAGTTTTTACTGATACCAAAACCAAAAAAAAAATCTCTTTTGGAAATGGCAAACATGTTACATATACAAACAAAAAACTCACCAAGATTTGTTTCTTTCTTTAATCTCAACAGGCTAGGATCATTTTTGACTAAATCAATGTTTGATATCGACTCCTCCCCCATTTTATCTGAAATAGTTTTATTTCAAGGAGTTTAGGGGAAACCCACATGTTTGAAACCCAACCAAAAAATGCTGAAACGAGTTAAAAATTCTTAACTATAACATCAACCACATCTTTTGCTTTTTATTAGGTTGGGTTAAATTGAATAAATTATATTTACATAAGAAATTTTAATTTATGACACAGCCATTTGTAAATTAATAAAAATTTTATCACAGAAAGTAAAAAAAATAAAGCTATACAACATCCACGCAAAGAGGTGAATAAATAAAATCACAGATTTTACAAAATTTTTAATGCCTATTTTCTAACATACAAACAAGAATGTTCTCAACCAAAGTTTAGTGGATATCAACAACTTCATTACAAATGTATTATCAACACATATTTCTTCCGTGATTTATTGTTGTGAGGATGTATTGGAGGGTTTTGGATAGATTATAAACTGCTGAGCTACAAGCATCTAAAAGTTAAATACAAATTCAAAACAAGAATGTATGTATCGTATATGTATTGTATAATGATTATTCGCCAGAGATCTACAAGGAAAAGACAATCCGAAAAATTGATGTATATTCCCAATGCTAATACACAAAATTACCACTAGAGAGATTACAAATAATGTTTAAAACGTTTGGACACTCAATCAAATGAACCCACCAATCAAAATACAATAAACGTCCCCAAGGTAGTTAAGCCAACAAATAAGAAAACGTTATTATAATTCTTTAGGGACTAAAATAATAACCAGCCCAATGTTCCCTTATACCCTGTTTATAGGCTGTCATTTTAAAAACTCTATAAATATGAGAAAATGAATCACATGTCCATGTTTCTTCTATAAAAACACTTAAATTTTCCCCCTAAATTAATGTTAAAATACCTGGTAGGATGGAACAATATTTGGACCGACATGTGGCTGTGTGGCAACAACATTTCCAACGCCGTTCGGCTGTGGCGCACCACCTGTAAGGGTTGCCATGTCTGCCAGGCCTGTTAGGACGTCATCAGCACTTATTTCTACCTGTCCATCGGCCACACCTGATTTAGAAAGATGATTATATTATTATTCATAAGTAGCGCAGCAATAACAAGCCATAATTCAATGTACATGACAGCGGTACAGATAACTATAATAAGTATACAGTAGACGTTGGATGGCATATTATTTAAGTATTACAATTAGATAGCTTTCAATCTGTATTTTCAATGTCCGTCCATGCAGAACGGATAGCTCTTATTGTTTATCTAGTCATGTTAGAATTGTCATATCGATTTCAAACTTAGCATGAGGCTTCCTATAACCGTTAGGTATAATTTAGAAAAGCCACTCTAAAATCATTACAAGAAATTCCGTATATATTTATTTTAAACATGCTGATTTGTTGAACAATATTTTATATGATAAAATCATCCTATTCACTTGATACTGAATTTATAGTTACCTGTTTGAGTATTAGTTTGTGCGACGACAGGTATGCAATCAGGATCTAAGTTCAGTACAGATACACTGTTCTCTATGGACACCTACAAAATTGGCAAATGAGTTCATCTATATTTGTGAAACTTAGGTATTATTTGTCTTATTGTAATATTAGGATAATTTTCACTCTAAAATTATTTTTTTTATCTTTTATAAGGAGTATAAAAATATGTAAAATAAATACAATTTTATTACCTGTCCATTACCAGCCTCCAATCCAGTACCTCCAGCTATGGTCAAAGGTTCCAACTCATGTAAGTTTTCATCTTCAGCACAAATATTCTCCTCTAAGTTATCATTTGTTGCAACACCATCAGTGCTTGTCATGCCAGCACATTTACCTGTCTTCAAATGTCTGTACAATGAATTCTTTCTCCCCATCAGCTGATTACAATATGGACAGCTATGCTTTAACTTTTCATGCACTGCTTGAATGTGTATTTGCAGCTGATGTTTGACAGGAAATCCTTTGTTGCACAGTTGACAGGTAAATGGTTGGATTCCACCTGCAGGATGTTTCCTTGATGTGTGTCTGAATAGATATAATGGAGATGTAAATTTAGCATCACATTGTGAACAGTTAAACTCCGCAGGGCCATGGCTAAACAGATGTTGATTTAGCCCTCCCTTGTCTTTGAATTTCTTCCCGCACTGTTCACAGATTATGGACAGCTCACTTTTTTCATGCAGTCGCTTGTGGCGTGTAAGGTTGGATTTTGTGTTAAAACTTGCATTGCATATATCACAGGAGAATGAATTTCCACCACCACTGCTGGAATGGCGAATCTCGTTGTGTTTTCTAAGATTGCTCCTATTTTAAAATTATTTCATTTATATTTCTACATTTATTTGGATAATACCAAAGGTACTAAATTATTATCTAACAATGTTTTATATTAAAGAACAGTAAATTTGTAATGCTTGCATAAGTATACGGTAAATATAAAAATAGTCAGCAATGGATATCAAATCCTATACGTGGAATGATGAGGGATATCGTTATTTTAGCCAGCTACGACTGAGTTTTACTTCATTAGAGTACAAGATTTTCTGGTGTAAGATCCAAGTAATAAAAAATCCATAAGTACAACTGTTAGGAGTATTTGACTATAATTTACACACAAATCAATTTTACAGCAGATCTGCTGAAATAGTTTATGGTATGCTAGCAGGTGTCAACGTCGTTCACACGAACATACTATAACTATAACATATTCTCGCAACTAATGAAATAATTTCCTTTGAGTGCAAGAATATGAACACAAATGACACTGGTAAGGTTTTTCTCCTGTATGGATTCTTTTGTGAATATTGAGTTGTGTCTGCTCGCTACATTTCTTCCCACATATTTCACATGAAAATCTTTTGTTATGCATCAGGTTTATGTGTTTATTTCTAAGTCTGTTTGAGGCAAACTTTTTTGTACAAACATCACAAGGATACAGTTTCTGTTTATCACTATTTTAAGAAAACCTCTTTTATTCTATTTATAAATATGATTGCTTAGGTAATTTTTTCAAATACAAATAGAAAATAAAGGGAATAGTAGCTTTTGCAATATTGCAAGCTTATAGTCAAATGCGCTTATTAAATCTAACTGTTCTTCGTGTTGACCAAACGCTTAGTATACTTAAATGCATATTTTGACCTAGATTGACCTAATAAGCGCATTTGACTGGAATTTTACTCACACTTTTACCTACTATTACCTTTATAAATCTCGAGTTAATAATACATCAATTTCTATTATGTTCATGAGAACTTTAAATATCTGTCAACAAGAATAAAAAAATATTCTTTCCTTGCATGTAGTAAAAGTTGGTGATTTTTACAGTTTTCTAAACTCCTAAAAAATATAGAGAATGAAACTAAATATTTAGTTCTTTAAATATGATTCTATATAGTTCTGTTTTAGTAACTGTATTAAGTACTATAAACGGTATGCAAACCTTTTAGTATACACTTAATTAACAATCATACTTAAGAAAAGCTATGTACGTACAATAAACTTACTTAAAACCAGATTTGTAAGTACAACCAGGAAACTTGCAAAAGTATTCATCATCTTTCTAAAATTAATACCGTAATGAGCAATTCTATTATATAAAGTAATAAGCTTATTTTGTCTGTAGCGAAGGATTTTGCTAACCACTGAACCAATATGATTCTCTTTTACAGTTGAAGCTTCTTATAGGTCCAGGGAAGGTTTTTAACTATTTTGGGGGAAGGTATCCTCACCATCCCAATAAAAATGATGCCTCCATAAAAAAAATGGGAGGAGGCGACTTTTCCCTCATCCACCTTAAGTCCCCCTAGAGGCTTCTAGGGGTTCGTAGCCGCTAGTTTATAATTAAACTAGTGGATACGCCCCTAGAGTCCTCTAGAGGCACTAAGGTATTGGGGGTATCATTCCCAAAAATAGTTATAAACCTTCCTGGGACCTATGAGAAGATACACTGTAGAGATGAATTAGTTCGGCGGTTAGCGAGATCCTACGGTACAGACAGATTCTTTTATTTTATTGTAAGGGAAAAAATATATGAAAGATAATGTTATTTGTCAATTTACCTCTTCATAATGTTGAAATTTAAAAACTACACCAGACTTGATATTTTTATTGAGTAAATTTTCATTTTCTTCGTCGGATAATATTTGTTCTTGTTTGCTGCGCTTAATCTTACACTTGCGGGGCTTCGGTCTTTTCATACCTAAACGATAACATACCTTTTTAGGATTGTTGATACATACAGGGATCTTAAGCCATAAGACAGTGGACGATAGTTTGATATACATCCCCAATAACGATGAACAAAATTACCTTTTCTACAGCCAAAATTTTTTGTTTAAAAGATTGGACACAATTAGTTTTTCACCGATCAACCAAAATTCAATAAAAGTACTCAAAGTTTAGGAGCTAACGAAAAAATAACGTGGTTATTAAACTGGCTACAGTGTAATTTACATTTAAATGTCCCCTCCCTCCTATCCCTTTGGATAAACCTGAATATGTAAATGTAAAAAGTAAAAACAAGGACTGAATTCAATAATGTCCATATGTAGCGTAGCAACTAAAATATTTGAATAGGTAATAGGGAATAGTTGACTTTAACAAAGTAATAATACAAAAAAACAGATCAGAGAATGTTGTGAGTAGACTGCCAAACTAAGTATCTACACTTTAGAGTATAAAATGTAGCCCTATGTCTAAATGTAGAAATTTTGATGCTAGAATTGTTCAAAAATCTACACGTAGACTTTGCTATCACATAACATTTAAAGACAAAGTAACGTATGGACAAACTTTAAATATAGAATAACTGCGCCACTTTTAGAAAGCCAAACAAAAACACAATTTACCTCCTTGGGCCAATCTAACTTGACAGACCTCTTGATGGCGCTCAAAAGATTTGGCAAAGATGAAAGTTTTGTTGCAACTCTCACATTGAAATGCTCCTTGCTAAAAAAAATTGTATCATATTTGATATAAATATTAAATATGGGATTCGATAATATGGGTCATGTGAAGGAAACGAAGTTGCGGTTTAAACGTTTTTCACAGTAGCTTTTGAAAGGTTATTTTGGGTTAGGTTAGGTGATTGCCCCGCAGGGTTAGGCAATGGGCTCTCAGGGTTAGTGCCCGGCCCCAAGCAGGGGCTAGAAATAGGAGAAAAGCCACTGTGAAAATATCAAAACCCGCAACTTCGTTTCCGTCACATGATCCAATAAGATTATTGTTTCAATAACTATAACAGTGGCTACTATAAAAAATATTCAGAAAAAACCTCCATTTTATTATTTATCACTAGCGGCTTCGCCCCTAGCCTCTAGGGGCTTTGCCCCAAGAGGTGACAAAAAAAAAATTAGGTGAAATTCGTAAAAGGACCAGGGAAATCTTCTGCAAAAAAAAGAAAAAAAAAGAAGGGGGGTGGGTGATTTTTTTGTTTTTTTTGCAGAAGATTTCCCTGGTCCTTTTACGAATTTCACCTAATTTTTTTTTTGCCACCCCCCAAGAAAATAGCCTAGAACCACCGCAGGACCAGTAGGTATATACCCTGAAGAGTAAAATCCAATCGGTTCAGTGGTTACCGAGATCTTAAGCTTCAGACGGACAGACAGACGGACGGACGGACAGACATCATTCTACTTTGTATTATAGATTACATAAAAATTCTTTGTTTACCTGATTTTTGCTTCTATTTTCAGAAAACTCTGGTGCAAATGAATTACTGGATTCTTCTTCAGCATTTATTCTAGTATCATCAACAACCACCGAGAAGTCATTGTCAACATTATCATCACTTTCACCATCAGAAAACACGTTCCGCGTCACAAGTTTTTTCATGGATTTTTGACGATGCTTTTTCGACGATTTTTTTATTCGATTTTGTTTAGCGGCTGTTGAAGATTTTGTAACTGCTTCTGTTTTGGCAGCTTCTTGTGGTGTTGTTGTACTTGATTCAGAGGCTTTGATGGATGCACTAGCAGTTTTATCCTCACTTCTGACAACAAAGTCACTTTGGGTAATGTCGAGAATTCTACAAACATCCCTCACCTAAGATTACAGAGATCTTAATGGATAAGACCATGGACGATATACTGATGTAAACCCCCCATGTAAATATACAAAATTACCCCTTCTGTGGTCGAAATGTTAATACACTTTCTCATTTAAACAACTCACTCTTATAAGATCTTAGAAGATATGGCCTTTGTGTGAAGTCTTGAAGTGTTAATTCCATATTTAAGAGAAAAAATTCTTATCTCTACTCTTACACTTTTGTATCACGCGTCCGACAAACCAATAGATCTACATAAGCTACTGAAAAAATATTACCTGGCTAATATTATTAAGAGCTAGACCCCCTACAGATCCAACATAAGCCAGCTCTAACATCAAATCAATCATTTCATATGGAACATCTACAAAAACAATTATCCTTATTCAAAAGTAACAGGATCTTTGTGTGTGCTAACCGCTGAACCGATTAAATTCTCCTTTACAGTATAGCTTTTAAGGCCTTTACTTACAGTGTAGCTTTTAAGGTCCTAGGAAGGTTAAAGTATGGGTTCCTCCACCCTTTTAAGAGATCGCCCCTAGAAAAAAGAACCCACAAAAATTAGGGGCGTAGTATAAGTAAAAAAAGCAGTTAGATATTACATAAACTTTAAATAAGAATTTAAATAAAATGCGTTGTCAAATAAAAGTAAAATGTATAAAATAAATCCTAATCTTTTAACAGGTAGTTTTCAAAATATGTTGAAATTACCTGGTAATATGATAGCAAGATCCTCCTCCTCTTGGTTGCATTTTAACACGGATTCTAATAAATGGGATAACCTTAACAAAAAGAGGATGAAAACATATGAGTCATTTAACCAGGAATCAAACAATTTTACAACACGTTAGGTTTTTTTTTCACTCGGAGGGATCTTAAGGAAAAGACAATACCGATATTTTAATTTACAACCCTAAAAAAGCAAAAAGCCTTTTCTAAAAATTAAGATTAATGGTTGAAAAGTTTGGGCACTAAATGTTTTGAGCCATACAATAATAATTCAAAATAAGTACCCAAAGTTTTAAAGCCGACATAGTTTAGTTATAAAACATCAGGTTTTATTTAGTGTAATTTTTTGTCCAAAATCCCCTAACTCCCTAATTTTATTAATACAAAAGCAACTGATCTGTTGTGTTATACAAACATGCGAAGCGGAACTCAAATATAAGCAAAAGCTGTAAAGAAATGAAACTTACTCACCTTGAAACAATAATTTTGTGAGCCATTCTAAATGTTCCATCCATACAATACACCTGAATTTTGTTTATGATTTATACTATTTTAGTAGGTACCTACCCAATAATGGATATTTCTATAGGAATTATTTTGTTCAACAGTGATATAAATATTTTTTCCTGTTATATGAAATGAACTAAATATTATTTGAAAATATTTAATTAGAACTTTAGATCAAATATATTAATATTATCTTTAACTTGATGAATATTCTATATTTTTATATCAAGTAGTCAAACTAGGTAAATCCGTATCTTGATGTATAACTTATTTTACAATCCTTTTTAGTAAAATATTAAGAATTTTTTATACTCTTTCAACACGGAATTGACAGAAAATGTTCTATTTTTTAAGAAGCTTTACATAGGTACCTAGATGGTTTCAGCATGTCATATTTTTTGAGTTCGGAGAAAGTTTTACGGACTTTCCTAGATACTGTAGCGAAACCACTAGTTTAATATAAATAGTGAAAATATTATCATAAAAGTTTGCTCAAAACAGCAAAAAATTCTTTCATTCGTTATTTGCAAGCAACAAATAGGAGGTAATCTGTATATTTCAAATATATTGTTCTTCCATTGACCTATGCTCATATCTCTGGTCCTACCTTAATATCAGGATAAAACTGAGCGTCCATCTGTATATTTTCTTTTCTGTGGATACACTCCATTTTTAGTAGCGTAGCTACTCTATATTATATATAACCTGAAAATAACAAGGGTTACAAAAAATGCCATTTTTACTTTTCACATATTTATATTGATATAAAACACAGGTGGAACTGACAATTATATATTCTAATTTGAAAATCAATATATTTAAAGAAATAAAATTAAACATGCCTTTCATAGATAACAAAGTTGCATTTTAATATTTTGGTTATTTTGCAGTTACAGATTTATAAAAAAAAGTTTACAACAATATTTTTAACGGTAACTTTAGTAAATACTATATTTCATTAATATTTTTGTGATATAAAAATAATGAAATAATAGATATTTTGTAATATCTATTAATATTCAATATGAATAAAATGGGTTTTAAAATGAAAATAAATTGCTGAATTTATAATGTTGAACATTACAATTTACCACACCTGGTTCAAAATATTTTATAAAAACCTTAGAAAAATATAATACGGAGCAAAATTACTTAATTTTTAAATACTGAGTTTTTTTTTATATAAATAAATGCACGAATTAGGTTCAAATAAACTGGTGGACTGCATCGTAAAATATCATAATTACATTTTTTTAATAGCTGTCTTTTTTTTTTTATAAACATACTTACAAAATAAAAAAGTAAATATATTGAGAGTATTTTTTTCAATGAAACAGCTGAAAACTACATAATTTAAGAAGAGACACGCTTTCAAATACTTATTCTTAATAGCTTCATGAAGGAAAAAACATGAAATCTAAATACAAAGCATTAAAATGCAATATATTAGCAATTTTTTTCAGATCCAAATGCCGTAACATGGAAAATGATATTTGGTAAACCGGTTCAGAGTATCAAATAATACCATTGGTTAAAAATACATAAAAAAGATTTGCTTAAGTATCTTGGGAGAATTTTGGTGTTTTTTTTTTGGAGGACCGCCAGTGCTTAATCCCTGCTGGACTGATCCAGGACAGGCATGGCGTTGATGGCAGCCTTGTCCCCATCTGATTTCTTCCTCACGATGAAACAGGAATGAGCTAATCCACATCCAACCCTGAAAATTTAAAAAATTCAGTAAGGGTCAATTTCAAAATCATCTCAATAAATCTTATGTGCGCGGATATCAACACCCCCTTTAATATTAAAATTTAGTAGGTCTACCTTCCCTTTGATTTAGCCCCATCAAAGATCATCCACCCCCCTCCTCGTAAACTTTTTAGATTAATGAGAGCAAATTAAACTGTAATTAAGTAGTAAAGCAACTTTCCTTTGTAGAAGTTCAAGTGCATTACTAAAATTAATATACATTAAGTGTACACACGTTTCAAGTCAACCACTAATTGTACTTTTTATGTACGTAAAGGGTAATTTTGCATATCATCACTGGGTATGACTATGTACATCATTTTATCGGCCATTGTCTAATCCTTTAATATCCCTGAAAAAAACTCCTACCTGAGAACATAAAACTTTGACATAGTTTCAATGATGCATGGTTGAGCAGAACTTTTCTTCTTGGGACCTGTGCCCAGTTCCCCAGTGCAGGGGGAGCCCATGCAACCAATTACAGCATCATCTGCAGCCGCAAGCCAGCCCTAACAACATTTCATTTATAGATTTTATCGTGTCGTATTATAAGCTTTCCACGGATACTTAAATGAAAAATTATAGGATTAAAACCAGTTTTGTAAGCACCAGGGTTGTCGAATTGGGCACTTTTTTTTATATTGGGCGGCCCAATTGCCCAAAAGGGTTTTGGGCGCCCAAAAGTGGTTTTGGGCACCCTTTTTGGGCAAATGTTGTATAAAGCATATAAAAAGGATATAAAATAGCCTAAAACCATACCTAAACTTATTATTAGAAATAAAATATCCTAAAACCATCTCAGGACCTATAAAAGCTCCACTGGAAAGGAGAACCATATCGGTTCAGCAGTTAGCGAAATCCTTCTCAGGTTTCGGATCCGCATTGATTTTTTGCGGATCCGGATCCGGATCCTCCAAATTGGGTCATTGCGGATGCGGATGCGAATCCGGATCCGGATCCTACCGGATCCGGTTCCGGATCCTTGACAATAAAAATAAAATCACCAAATTTTTCAAAAATATTTATTCTTTAATTCGAAGTCAAAATTACTTTTAATTTTTAAGTCTGACCCTAAACCTTAAAGATTGGCTCTCATCAAGAGAATGTCTGAGATTGTATATAAATTTAGGTAGATTTTTCCATTTTTTCCGCATTTTTTTTGAGTCCAAGGATCCGGATCCTTGGACCCAAAAATATGTGGATCCTTGCGGATCCGGATCCGAAACCCTGCCTTCTCTAGATACAAAAAAGCTTACTAATTTATATAGTTAACTAGCAGCTACGGCCCTAGAGGCCTCTAGGGGCACTTGAGGAGGGAAAGTCAAATTGGATAATACAATTATTATACCTATTAGATTTGAAAAGAAAAAGTAAAAAAATTTGGGTGGGGGGGGGGTAATTTTTTTTTTTTTTTTTTTTTGGGGGGGGGGGTTTCCTCCCCCCATTTTTATTTTTAGTTTAAAAATTTTAAAAAAAGTTTTTGGGGGAGTGTAATTTTTTTCTAGGGGCGATTTCTCTTAGGAGGGTGGTGGTACCCTCCACCAAAATAGTTATAAACCTTTCCAGAACCTATGAGAAGCTACCCTGTTAAGGAGAACCCGATCGGGTTAGTGGTTAGCGAGATCCTTCGGTACAAACACACAGACACACATCCTGTTACTTTAGTATAAGTATATCACCCAAAAAATAGGCCCGCCCCCCCCCCCTCTTTTTTAACCCCCTCCCCTTTTTCTCTCCCCCTAAAAGGGGGGTGCCCAAAACTGCATAAAAGGACCTTATATTGGGCGGCCCAAAACCAACCGCCCAAAACTGCCCGCCCAAAATGACAACCCTGGTAAGCACCCACAAGGGCAGTAGGACTGGTCTAACAAAACTGGTATTAATTTCATGAGTTTTTCAATATTCGTGGAAAATTGTCTATAATACGATGATAAACAAGAGTTTTCAGTATGGCTTAGGACCGGTTCTAGTCCTACTGATACAAATCGGTTTCGAAACCATACTTGACTTTACTTTACAAAATTTCAAATTTAAGTAAAGTAGAATAATCTAAGCTTTATCTTAAAAATTAAAGCATAAGCCTATACAGTTTAATAATGTAGCCCCCCATTCCTTCTCTAAAAAAAAGTTATTTTTTTCTGCGTTATTTATGGACGGACATTGAACTCAAAATAAGATTTGTCATGATTGCACTTTACTTAACACCTACTTATGCAGACAATAATATCCCTTCCAAATAATAGATTTGTATACCTTAGAATTGCAGGAAATGGACCTGACATCCCATCCGGAGAGATCCTGCACAGGTTTAGGATACATGTTGGCCTCCTTGTTGGGCTGGTAGATACCCCACATCTGTACCATACCTAGAACAATTTAATGTTAGAAAATAGCTTTAAACCACCAGGTTTGGGATACATGTTGGCCTCCTTGTTGGGCTGGTAGATACCCCACATCTGTACCATACCTAGAACAATTTAATGTTAGAAAATAGCTTTAAACCACCAGGTTTGGGATACATGTTGGCCTCCTTGTTGGGCTGGTAGATACCCCACATCTGTACCATACCTAGAACAATTTAATGTTAGAAAATAGCTTAAAACCACCAGGTTTAGGATACATGTTGGTTGGCCTCCTTGTTGGGCTGGTAAATACCCCACATCTGTACCATACCTAGAACAATTTAAGGATAGGAAGGTTGATTTTTCAGGGATCTAAAGGGATAAGAAAATGGTTGATAAATTGATGTACATTTCCAATGAATGATGTAACACAAAATTATTCCGTCTCATGTAGATTAAAATTAGTGGTTGAAACGTTTAATTAACCAATCAATCAAAGCCAATGTTAAGCCAACGAATAATAAAAAGTTAATATAAAACTTTGGTGACTAGTGTAATAAACAACCCATTTCTTTAAAATGGTTTTAAGAACATAAAAAGCTACTCTGGAAATTTTTCATATTCCATGGCTTATTTTCTATTTTAGGGGGGTGGTAGTGTCCCACATTAAAGAAAATAGCTTAAAACCTTAGGTTCAGTAGATATATTAACAAACTATATAGCAAATTCGATTTAGCGGTTACCGAGAACTTAAGAATCAGATGGAAAGACAGACATTCTACTTAGAATTAATAGATTAAATAGAAAAAAGGAAAAAGCTTACCTAAATCAAACAAATATGCGGTACGTGAAATGAACATTAAAGTGTTAAAAAGAAATAAGGTACAAACCTTTGATCTCGGACATAGCAAGGTTGAACGCGTTGCCACACGCCACGTCCCTGATACCACGGTTCTTCTGGTCCAGATAGTTGATACGGCGGGGCACCAGCTCGTCCCCAGTTTCGGCGTGGCCAAGACGACCGTATCCACCAAATCCCCAGGAGTAGGCCTAAATCAGGATTTTGTCAGAACATTTATTTATGGTCATTATCTAAATAGTTTATAATTTAAAAAGGATGTTTTGTGCTTTCACAGAAAGTAGTTTCTGTTAACCACTGAAAACTCCTATGTTTCCTATGCCCAACCCTAACCCTGCGGTGTTTCTTAGTACCTCCTATAACCTAACCTCACCTAAATTAACACATTAACAAGCGAACCTCCCCCCCCCTCATCTAAACAGTTTTTGATACATGCAGCTTATCTCAACACACCATATAATTCACTTGGTCGCTATTGTATACCAGTTCATTGAACTAACAGAAAGCAGTCCAGCTGTTCGGGAGAGCCGTAGCCAGAAAACTTACCTTGCAGTTTTCGTCAATGGCAATGGTGTGCTGAGATCCACAGGCAATCTTGACGATCTTTGGCAGCGGAAGGGGAGTCACCTCCTAAAATATTTTGCAACAATTACGGAATAGTTAAGGTATTTAGTAAGGTTTTATTTTCTGTCTGATAATACCTCATTGAAAAAGAAAAGGCTTTACTTGACTAAAGTTATAGTTTAAGGCTATTTTCAGCTCTCTCCTTTCTCCTGCGAATACAGAGCCAATAGAATGTTTATTAAATACTGATACCCTAGAGTTAAGTCATAAAGCTAACCAAAGCAATAAATAAAATGCACATATTTTCACCATCATGATCAAGTAGTTACCGTACCCAATGGTTAAAATTATGCATTAAAAGGTTGCATGTATCCATTTTTATGATTAAAAATAGTAAATTGTGACTAACCTTTGTTTTGGAATCTTTATCAACCCACAGAGGAATTTTCTCTGGCAGGTACTCGAATCTAAACTCAACCTAAAACAAAACAACAATTTTGTTATTTTGCTACTTTAGATCTCTATAACAGCTACTGATTTTATTTCTAGACACACCTCTTTTTGTTAAAAAAGGTTTAGTTTGATAATATTGTAAAGCAAAAGAAGGGAATTAAAATGGCAAGGTAAAGTGAGTGAAGGAAGAAAATAAGTCGAATTGTGTAACAGCAAACTGAGGTTCCACGCCAAACGTAGGAGTCCCAAATGTAGGAGCAGAAAAACATCGGAGTGGACAAACGCAGGAGTCCCAAACGTCGGAGTGGGACAAACGTCGGAATGGACAAACGCAGGATTTTTGGACAAACGTCGGAGTGGACAAACACAGGAGTCCAAATTTTTATTTTTTCAATTTTGAATTTTTTTTATACAACCCCCCCCCCTCTTTGTCCCGTTTTTTTCTTAGTTAGGTTAGGTTGTGTTATGTTGTAGACCAGGGGGCTGAGCGCTACGGCTAATCAGGCTAAGGGGCCGAGCGCTGCGGCCATAGTCATTATTTTGTAGATAGGGGTATAAAAAAATTTCAAAATTTTCATACTATTAAAATAGCGGACACTCCTAGGTTTTACTTAAGCAATGTCCACTCCGACGTTTGGGGTAGGACCCAAACTGACAGTACATTAAAATTAGTGGTTGAAACGTTTGTACTCTCAACTTGATAAAACAACCAATCAAAATCCATTAAGTCACCAAAGTTGATGAGTTAACGAATACAAAAACGTTATTATAAAACTTTGGGGACTAGTGTTATAAGCAGTCCATTTCTCTGCAATCAAATACAAGTAGCTTATAGAGTAGCATTGCTATATAAATATTATTTGAAAATAACCTTGTTTGATTTAGTCATAAACTTTCCATCGTCATTGAGTCCCAGATATCCATTTTCTGGATGTCCGAACGCCCAAACACCTCCTTCGCAGTCCAAAATGATGGAAAACTCACTTCCACAAGCAACCTATATAAAATTTCCAGTTAAAAAGAATGATAGAGCGTCATCGACACAAAATCTTTAAAATCTTCTGGTTATTTAATTCTTAAATGCGCAAATTGCAAGACAAGTGTTTTAAAACAAGGGGGGGGGGGGGAAGTTCTGACACATTTGCGTAAACGGTGAGTATAGGCTTTATCTTTGGACTGAGAGGATAGGTTATTAGGGATAAAATCATTCTTATATGATGAATTTCCCCCGGATTTAAGATTTTTTGGATAGGCCTCCAGGTTCCGGAGCTCCAGGCCTCCAGGTGGTCTCTGTACAGGTAAAAATGAAAAAAAAAATTTTTTTTTAAAGTTAAAAATCAACTTATAAAACAAAATATGCATATTTTTTCTTCAAATATGTGAATAATATTAAAAAAGATGCATATTTTGTTTTATAAGTTGACCTGTAACTAAAAAAAAAAATTTTTTTTTTTCAATTTTACCTGTACAGAGACCACCAGGAGGCCTGGAGCTCCGGAACCTGGAGGCCTATCCAAAAAATCTTAAATCTGGGGGAAATTCATCATATAAGAATGATTTTATCCCTAATAACCTATCCTCTCAGTCCAAAGATAAAGCCTATACTCACCGTTTACGCAAAAGTGTCAGAACTTCCCCCCCCCCCCCATGATCGTGCCTCATCTGTTATTTAGATAAACAGGAAGAACCATCAACTATCAAATGCCTTATGAAAGTCAAAGTAACAATATATGAATAATATAAACTCTTATTTTATACATCTTAATTGGAACTGATGATCTATTTTTATAGAGAAACATATGTATTCCACCAATAAATAGTTAAAAAATTAAATGTGTTTATACATATAATAATATATGAATAATATATTCACAATCAGTCAAGAACCCTTTACAAAGACCGTTGTTATATATTATGGAGATCTCAAATATGTTGATGCTTGCAATACAAGCATTTATTTTGACCGGGTAAGTAAAGTTTTTGTCTTGTAAAATATATAAATGTTACTGTATTGCTTTTCAAAATACTTACATCAACAATATCAGGGCCAGTGTATGAGATCTGTTTTGGCTTCTTGGCGTCCTGGCCCTTACCAATACCACACTGACCGGAACTGTTGAGGCCAGAGGCCAACACACGACCATCGTCCGTCAGGAACAGGGCATGACCCTTGCCAGTGGCAATCTAGATTATTGACAAAATTAATATAGTATATCTAGACAGGGATCCAAAGGGATAAGACCATGCACTGTGTGCCCAGAATTCCAATATAAAACAAAAACTCATAATTCTGTTAATTTTGCTTCAAATTAAGATTTTTTTTTAAATGAAGGATAATTTATGTAAGTTTTATTTTGGATACCTTAAAATGCTTACAAAATAAAAAAAAAACATTAATATCGATGAAAGACACTTATTTACTTATTTTGGCAGTAAAGGTTTCGTGATTTGTAAAAAAAAATATATATAAAAAATCTTAATTAATATTCTTAACTAATAATATCATATTTATTGTGGTATTTTGTTTTTTTGTGGGGGGGTTGGTTGGGGTGTTAGCCTGAGGGAAGGGGGGAGGGTCTCATGGCCAGGAACCACCATGGCTGCGAGAAAGAGTTAAGCAAACTATTAAAATATTTTACACATTAACTTGATACAGAGATTTTAAAACTTGTAAGGCCAGTTCATAATTTTTTTAGGGTGGGTGGGTAATTTTTTCTAAGAGCGATTTTTCTTGGAAGGGTGGTAGTACCCACCCTCAAAATACCTCCTCTGGACCTATTAGAAGCTACCCTGTAAAGGAAAACCATATCGGTTCAGTGGTTAGCGAGATCCTTCGGTAAACACAGACAGACAAACAAAGATCCTTTAACTTTTTTTTACAATTTTATTCTATGCATTATGATAAGTTTTGTTAAAGGATTTATAAACTTTTTAAAATTCTAAATTATTATGTACCCTCTTACATTAGTAAGTTTGTGTATAATTATTGGTAATGTACATCAATTTATTGGCCATTGTATATACATTTATTAACAAATTTGCTTAAATCTTTTAGTTATTTTACAAGTTTGCTTAACTCTTTTATTTCTTTAGGGCGTGCATATGGGGTGGAATAGGTTTTAGTTTTATCAAATTGAAACATTTAAGATAATATTCATTTTATTTAAAAAGAATGATAATTGATTAGAAGCAACAGGTTCGATAACATAGCTTTAATAAATATTCCTAGGTGGTGCATGGGGAGATACAGAGATTTTAAAACTTGTAAGGCCAGTTCATAATTTTTTTAGGGTGGGTGGGTAATTTTTTCTAAGAGCGATTTTTCTTGGAAGGGTGGTAGTACCCACTCTCAAAATACCTCCTCTGGACCTATTAGAAGCTACCCTGTAAAGGAAAACCATATCGGTTCAGTGGTTAGCGAGATCCTTCGGTAAACACAGACAGACAAACAAAGATCCTTTAACTTTTTTTTACAATTTTATTCTATGCATTATGATAAGTTTTGTTAAAGGATTTATAAACTTTTTAAAATTCTAAATTATTATGTACCCTCTTACATTAGTAAGTTTGTGTATAATTATTGGTAATGTACATCAATTTATTGGCCATTGTATATACATTTATTAACAAATTTGCTTAAATCTTTTAGTTATTTTACAAGTTTGCTTAACTCTTTTATTTCTTTAGGGCGTGCATATGGGGTGGAATAGGTTTTAGTTTTATCAAATTGAAACATTTAAGATAATATTCATTTTATTTAAAAAGAATGATAATTGATTAGAAGCAACAGGTTCGATAACATAGCTTTAATAAATATTCCTAGGTGGTGCATGGGGGGAATCCCCCCCCCTCCAGCAGTGAGGGGGGGGGGCGTGCATAACCTTTAAAGACTTTAAGCAATAAGAATAAAGGATTGTATAACAAAATTACATTGAGAACTATAAATATCACGATAAAATAATTTGTAAAAAATAGTGATTTTAATTCATCTTTTTTTGTGTAAAAATTGCTATAAAATGGGTCTGACCGCTCCTACAAAATTGTGAATAAAAAATTTCAGCTAACGAGGCCGCCATTGAAACCAACGAGATTTATTCAAGGAGTGCCTTGGTTAAACATGTGTAAAGGTCTGATATGCGGCCTCGTTAGCTGAAAAAAGATCAAACTATTTGAAGTTGAGAGTATCATGACAAAATATTATAATTCCTGCTTCTTTAAGGGGGAATGCTTTGACATAAATTTTTTCATAAGTTTTATAAGTATATGTTTAAAAATTATTTTAAAATCGTATAGTATAGGTATTCAATAAGCTTTCAAAAAAGGTATAACATATTACTGTAGCTTAATTTTTGGTAGTTTGACGATAATTTAAAGTTTGCATATAAAATGTAATTTCAATAGTCAGGCTTTATTGCAAAATCCTAAATATCTAGGTAGGCTACTTCTCGAAGCTGTAACATTTTAAGAAATTGATATTTTCACCTCTAGCTTTGGGAATCCTTCTCAAATATGACAAAGATTAACCTAAAACTTTCAAATTGGTCAATATCCAAAAATGCATTTTTTGGAATCTTGGAGTTTTTGCATTGGCTCGGCACATAGTGCCATGGTCGATAAATTGATGTACATCCCCAATGCTTAATTGATACACAAAATTAACAATTCTCAAGATTAAAAAAAAGTTGTTGAAACGTTTAAACACTCAAATATATTAACCAACCAATCCAATTCAATAAATGTCCCCAAAGTTGTTAGGCCAACCTTAGTACCTTGAAGCCAAGTATTTTGTACCTTTACAAACATTCTTGAAAGTAAACAATTCATATATAGCTTCTAATACACATGTATAAAGAAAGCCGGTTAAAAAACCCGTTATTTATCGTTATTTGTTAACTCACCTTAACAACATGATGTCCAGTGATTTCCTCAATAAGAGTTGGACAAAATCTGTCTTTGGTATCTCCCAAACCCAGCTGACCACTTTCATTCCTAAACAAGGATAGTTCATGTTCTAAAGTAACACAGTTATCAGAAAACAAATATATTAAAGAACAACAAAATGTTGTTATACAGTAAAAGGGGTAGTTTCACGAAATGTATCAAGACTTGAAAATCGTATTTTTAAATTGCATATATCACAAAAAGACAATTTTCAAGTCTTGATATTTTAAAAACTACGTGGTAGAAAATTGAATTTATTTCAAATATATGCTATATAAATGTAGTTTAACCCAATAACTAGGAAAAAAAATGCGGTTCACTCAATTAAGTTCAAATGCATTTCGTGAAACTACCCCTTTAGAACTACCAAATCAAGCATGAACAATAACATGTATGTACACTGAAATCAAAAAAACAAGTTATCAACATTATATCGATAAAATGACAAATTGTGAACGATAAAGAGTAGTTGTTAAGTGCTTCAAAGCATTTATATAATACTAGTGAAGTGCTGAATATATGTCCATAAACTTTGATACTATTTGAAATTCATAGAATAAAAATTTAAAAAAAATCTAAGTTGCTGCTTACCTTCCCCAGCCGTAAACTTTTCCATCCTCTGTGATAGCCATAACAAAAGCAGAGCTGTTACCAACGTTGACTGCCACAATTGGAATGTCCTGAAAATTTAAAATAATCGAATCGCGGCAGAAGCTCAAAGTGTTATGACGTCGGATAGTTGTCTGGGAGAGGAATTTCAACACATGTAAAAATATTTCTTACTGCTGCTATGTCAGATGATAGATAAATTTAGTCTTTCTTAAAAGCAAAGCTTTTCTATAATAAGGGTCGGTTCGTCCGAAACGGATAGCTTTTTTCGTTAATTTAGGCATGTTAGAATTGTCCTAACGATTTCAAACTTTGCATGGTGAATCCTGTAGTAATAAGGTACGATCTAGAAAGCGTAGCAATTCCAAAAATTATTACCAGAAAGTCCGTACGTCCTTTCTAAACATGTTGATTTTTTTTTACTTTTTTAACAATAAATTTTTATGTGATTTAATTATCCGATTGATCTGATTTTTGGTATAATGATTTCTGGGACAACAAAGTACAATTTTATAAGCGAAGCAACTCTATAATAAAGTCCTAAAAATGTAAGTATGTCCATAAACATTATTCTGTATCAAGCAGTTTTTCAACAAATTTAATTACAATTTTGCTTCAACTCTTAAACATTTGTATTCTGATTATTCAGTTCTGAAACTATACTAGTATTAATGTCCGTTTGTCAGTGCTTTGCTTTTATGGAAGTTGTCATCCTTGTTGAATTATGATCTCAGATCTCATAATACTATACCTTGAGCGCCTCCAGCCTCACTGGTCCCCACTGGGTTGTGTCTGATTTTGACAGATCATTAGCTTTCCTTCCAACATCCTACCAAAAAAAAAGTCAAATCTGTTTTCCAGATAACCTTTTATTTTATGGTAGTAGAAAATACCCAACCCCCCAAAAAATTCTTTTTGAAGGCTAGGGTCGAGCCCACAAATCTTTTTTAAATTGACCATTGTATGATAATTGTTCAACATTTACTTAAAAACAATACCTTCCAATCAGTGGCTCCAGTGAAGAATAATTCTCCTGCCTCCAACTTCTCCCTTTTCTTTGGCTCCGGGGCTCCGTTGTCTCCATTCTCAGTCTCCGACAGCTTACGCTTCTCGGCTCCATTCTGGATATGAGAATTTCAAATATTTTTTCAGAACAAGAATATCAACATTCATAAAAACAAAACTCAACAAATTAAATGAACAACCCAACATATTGACATATTAGAATGTTTAAGAAATAAATTTATACTTCGATAATCCTTCAAAATTAAAAAAAATTGTGTGGTTAATTTGATATTGTAGAATTAGGTCAATGATACAAACCGTAAACATAATACAGTTAATTGTTATTCAGTAAAATAATATGACGAAATCTTATTCAATTGAAAGTTTACTGCAAAAAAAGAAGCGTCATTCAGTAAAAAACATTTAGTTACATAACAAAATATTTAAAAATCTCATTCCTGTGCGGCCTGATCGGCTGTGGTTCCGTTCTCACCAGACATGTTTATTTAGATCTCTGAAACCAAAAATTTAGTCTTTACAGTTCAACAATTAATAGGGTGACCTTTTCTATTACATCTGAGCTCGATCTTTAAATCATTTTAGTGGTGAGCCAGATCGGGGTGAGCCAACTTTCCACCAATGAGAGCACAGCATTTTATGAAATGCCGCGCTGTGATTGGCTGAAATTCGGCGCACCCCGATCTGGCTCACCACTAAAATGATTTAAAGATCCAGCTCTGGTTGTTTAGAAAGTAATTTTAGGCTAAACAAAAGTAAATCAAAGAAAAAAAATTACAAAAATATAATACAAAATGAAAAGAATACTCTACACCCCAAAAATATCTTTCAGGAAATATCTCTGTGTTAAAAAGTATCAACTCGTTTCATAGTGATTTGGAAGCATACAAGCCATATCAGAATCTGTCTCAGTGATATTCAAATTCAATATTTTATTCCAAATAAATATCAAACGAGTGAATAACTATGTTACTCCTACGGACAAAAACTGTTTCTATTTATTATTTAACGATTTTACTGACCGCAAGATAAAAAATAAAATGCACAGTTGAAGTCCCTTACTCTTCCAAACAAGTTTTGTTTTACTTTTAGTTTTAACAGATTTTAATAAATTACAATTTTTAAAACAAAGTTTACTTATTTTCATAATATACAATTTACAACAATTTCTAGTTCGGGCAGGGATATTTTACCATAAGAAAATTAAATTTTCCTCCGGTTAAATATAATCAGTATGGACATTATTAGTTTTTTCACTGCTTAGCAATTTTTTATCAGACAATGGAAAAGTTTAGACAAAATATGAAATTTTCTGATTAAATAAAATAACCTTCTTTACCGAGATAAAAAATAATAAGTATATGAAAAAGATATTTCAGTACTTTTCTGTGATTTATTTTTCTTTTTATTAAGTAACATAAACTTAAATAAACTTAATTAAGTAAACAAAACCAACCATAACCTTTTAAACTATGTTCCCCTTTCTATAAGATTGGGTAATTCAAAATTATGCAAATGAAAACGTACAGAAAAAAAAACGTGCGAAAAATATAATATATAATGAAACGCGGCAACGAACGCAAGACCTAATCAAAATAATCTGGTTCGTCTTTGCCTTTCTTGGGCATTGTGATGGTGAATGATTGTTTTCTTCCTGTAGCCTGCTTCTTGTTCATAAATAAAGCCCTAAAAGGGAAAAATGTTTAAAAATAAGCTCGGTCTATAAAAAATATTTAATCATAATCATTCTAGACTGAATGTGAATCCCTTTTTTTCAGCTTTTATTTTTTAGTAGCGAAGCTACTCTATAATTTGAAATGTCCGTATGTCCGTCTTAGTTTGGGGGAAACGTGATTTTCTCGGCTCCTATAAAAGATAAAAGGCTGAAATGTTTTGACAACATTCCCATTATCAAGGAGCACAATTAACTATAAAACATCAATGGCGATAGGACCGCTTTTTAGAAGGTTTTATGCTATTTTTGTATTTTTCACATTTTTCTCCATATCTTTGGTGTTTATGGTCCAATTTCCAAAATTTTTTCAGTTATAGAATCAAAATTAAATTTCCTGTCGTTTCAAGAAACCAACTAAGACGGTCAGACTGCCTTTAAGCAGGTTTTAGGCTATTTTTGTATTTTTCACATTTTTCTCCATACCTTTGGTGTTTATGGCCCAATTTCCAAAGTTTTTCAGTTAAAGATATCAAAATTAAATTTCCTTTCGTTTCAAGAACACATCAATGGCGGTCAGACTGCCTTTTTGCAGGTTTTTTGGCTATTTTTATATTTTTCACATGTTTCTTTATATCTTTGGTGTTTATGGTCCGTTTTTAAAAAAATTTTTGTAGTTAAAAATATCAAAATTAAATTTCCCGTTGTTCTGAGCATCCAGTATGTAATTTACTTTGACCGTCAGTCTGTTAGTCATAGTACCGAAATAAAAATAAATATTAAGAAATTAAAAACAAATGTTGAAAAGGTTTCGTGATTTTTTCCTAATATACATGCTTTTGTCAACTAATATCTAAATTCTTATTTAATTGTTTATGCTTCGCTACTTATAAATGTTGTCATCCTTGTTTATAATAGAGCCGAGAAAATCACATTTACCCATAGCAGTAAAGTCATACGGACGGTTTAAGTGAATAGCTTGGAAAATATCAACACCCGATTGATTTTCTCAACACATTTATAAATAAAAAACTGCTTAGAAAATGTGCTTCAGAGTGTAAAAATGTTTTCATAAAGACGGACATACCCTAAATAACGAACAACTGCGCCACTAATAAAGCAAATCTTACTTGTGTATAAGGTTGAGATCAGGGGCGGGTGTATTTCCAGACTTGTTGTTGATGAGGGAGGCAGGTAGCTTGTTTGTATGCTTCATACCAGCACTGCTGGTCGTTGTCAGGGTACATTTCATTGGCTTGCCGTCCAGTTGTCTGCCGGGTGGGTTCACGCATTACATTGTTGTGACAAAAATAAAGAAGGTTTGGCTATGAGCATAGAAAGAAGGTAAATTATCCGAAAAAAACTATTGTAGCACCTTTAAGACCCAAACTTTGGGTGGACCTTACCAGGCAGAGGACATATGGCTGTTTATTACAACAGTCCCCAAAGTTACTTGGACCTTACCTTTCTATTTTAAAATCCCGAGGACTGAGACCCAAAAAAAACTTCCTAATTCTTCAAGATATAGAAACAAATGTAAGTCTAACTAAAAGTAATGCTAGTTTCCTGTTATGATAAATCTCCACAGCTTTTTCGGCATCTTCGTGATTTACAAATGTAACCTCAGCCTAGTAAAATCAATTTCATAAAACTTAATCATTTATTTACATCAAAGAGTAGGAATTTTTTGATACTGCAAAGATTTCAAGAGAAACTATGACATTAAAATGGTTTTAAATGTTATTTTGTTTAACCTCTTTTAATTTTAGTAGGCTGAATTATTTAGGAAATAAAATATGTCAACTATCTAACAGTCGATCATTACATCTAGTAGTAATCTTCTTTAACAGGTTATCGCTATAATATAAACTCTTAAAAATATCAATTGCATAGTAAACCCTCCATTTTGATGTAGATTATCGTACTGTACGAAACAGATATCGGTATATAAAGAGAATGAGTTATAAATGAAATACGCTGTAAGGCTTTAAATCAAATGTTTTCTCTGTTGTTCAATTCAATAAGATACCTGTCCAGGAGTGCTCATGCGTACACGACGCAGTGCGCCAACATCTCCAAATAGTTCAACTATGTCCTCATAGGTGACGCTAGTCTGCAAGTTTGATAACACGATTTTGGACCCTTAATTAAATGGCATGAACAAAATGGGTTTATATGGAAATGATATATCTATTGATGCTTTTTTAAAATTTCTTAAACTACTAGAAATATTAGAGTAAAACAATAGAGGGGGAAATGGTTAAATAACTGTATGTGCCCACCCCGACGTTGACAATGTGCCGACTTCCAATTACGTCTTTGAAAATCAACCCATAGCGTCGGTAATATTAACACAGCCGAGTCGCTAAAAAAGGACTAAGAAATTTGCTAACAAACTAAAAAGGCCCCAAACACTGGGATTCAGGTAGTTATCATGTCAAACATCAATACATATAGATTTATTCATTATATAAATAAATACAAGTGAATGTACCTTGCAAGGGTGAAACAGTGTTTACTTGATCTCTACGCGAGGCCATGGTATAATTATCATCATATTCCGTTGTTTTACTCGCCACCCTCCGTCGGAGCAGATCCTCTTCCAGGGTCTCGTCTCTCGGCGTGTCATAGTCTATTCGTCCGCCGCCCCGTCGATCTTGGACAGGACTGGCACCGCGCCGCCAATCATCCCGTTGGTGTCCGTTAGACCTGGACCTAGCACCTTGTGGCGACCTAAAAATATGTATTCATGTAAAAAGTTTTAGTGATACTGATAAGGGGGGGAAGGGGTGAAGAACTTGCCTAAATATGTAGTGACACCAACCTAAACTGAAACCAAAACTAAAAGTCAAAGGAACTCAAACTAAATAAAGAGACATAGCTTTGAGATTCGGCATGACAGTTGCTTTAAAGAGGTACAATATAGAACTCTGTGAAGAAACGGCGGCGGAACCTCCGCACCCGCGATTTTCCCGACTGTGATGTTTAAATAAACGAAATTTGATCAAGTAATCGCTATTACAGAACATGTCTACAGCAAGCGTCTTTAGCATGTAAGTAACTGAATAACTATCGAGTCGAATGCATCTAAGCTAAATAGACATACTAATAACTGCAGCCTGCACAACCAAAAAGGATTTGTTTCATAATCTTTCTTAAAATATACCTTGATCTTCTATCAACAGGAGAGCGTGACCTTCTCATAATCGGAGATCTTGACCTCCTTCTTGAGATTGGTGACCTGGATCTGACCGCCAAAGGTGACCTTCCCCTGTTACCACATAAATTTAATTATATTATTCACTTTTAACTTACAATAAATTGCCTTTTTAAACGATCTTTGTGTTTCTTTGCATTTTAAATGACCAATATAATATAAATGTATCTATTAAATGTTTAATTAAAATATTCTTTTATAGTACGATCTTTATTGGAAAGTCCCATATGTAATAAAATGTATTTAATCATGGGCAAATTGTAATTAAGACTCAATTAGTTATTTATCGCATCGTATTATAGACAGTTTTGCGCAGATACAAAATGAAATATTATAATATTTAAACCAGTTTTGTTAGCCCCGGTAAGCCGAAATCCGGCTCTAAGCAGAGTGGGGAAAAACCCAGGGTTTTTTAAAAAAGCCCAACCCAACCCGTAAAAACCCTTAAAACCCTGGGTTTTATTGGGTTTTTTCATTTAGGAGTAAAATACATTTGATATATTGATGAAATATTAATGTTTATGTTGTTGTAGGTAAAAGGTAAGCAAGATTTCACAATAAACAAGATAGATAATGAAAAAAACTGGCATTTCGATCAATTATAAACCCTTATTAGCAACGGTGCACAAAATATTCTATTAAGGGGGAGGGGAGGTTAAAAGCTTCAAAACATGGAACCTCCTCCTCTATTCCTAAGCTGTTAACACCCCCCCCCCCTCCCAGAAATTATTAAGGTATTCCCCTTTTTACATCTCCTTAATAAAACCCTCTGCACGCCACTGTAACTATTTCCTTTCATAAATTGTTATGTTTTAGTTTAAAAATCAATTATGATTATGTAATTTACACAATTTATATATCATCAATTTAGTAGCAAAGCGTTTTCTGAAATTAAGTTTTGAGAGAAAGTAATTTCATAAACATTTGAACAATAAGTAGAACATCATTTTTATAAGGGGGGGGGGGGTTAATGCAACCATCTCGTAATCAATGATTAAATAGCACTTAGAATTCGAATTTCGATCTGAAATTTTTCATGAGTAATCCTTGGTAGGTCTATTTTCCCTAAATCGAACAAAAATTTGGAAAAAGTAACGGCTGGCGGCTCAGCCGTTTTTTGCCTATTTTGAGGGCAAATTCATCATTAATTACGTAGGAATCTACTTTTTAAAACAATTTTTGGTTTAATTCATGTTAAATGATAGCAATAACCATTTTTAAAATTTCTAGTACCTACAGCAACCGGCTAGAACCGTTTGATAAGGTTTTTGAGCGACAAAAAGTATTATGTGGAGATAGGTTTTGTGACTAATTTGCTCTTAAGATAGCCGAAAAATGGCAAAACATCAGAGCTGCCAGCCGTTAGCCATTACTTTTCCAATTTTTTGTTCGATTTAGGGAAAATAGACTTACCAAGGATTATTCATGCAAAATTTCAGATCAAAATTCGAATTTTAAGCGCCATTGAATCATTGATTACGAGATGGTTGCATTAAACCCCCCCCCCCCCTTACTTTATATTTTTTTACGTTTTTTAGGTAAAATTTGCTTTAAAATGTTATTAGATACTAGTCTTTGAGTAAATAGAGATTTAATTTGTAAATTTTAACGTGAAATTTCAATGTTTTTTCAAAAACCCAAAAAACCTAGGGTTTTTTTTCAATGGGTTTTTTAAAAAACCCTGGGTGGTTTTTTTGGGTGGGTTTTTTGTATGCCCACCCTGGCTCTAAGTCATACTGAAAAATCATGTATCGTATTATATCCAGTTTTGTCAATATGATTGTACATTTTTATATTCGTAAAACTGGATAAAAAACGATACTAGTTATTTCTTTCATTATAATACGTTGCTAGACATAGTTTTTTCGTATGGATGAGAACCGGTTTTTATCCACCGGATTTGAATGAATACGAGAAAAGATTTTACAGTGTGAGTAAGAACCGGTTTTCGAATATTAATCGGGTTTGAAGCCATGCTGAAATATATTTTATTTAAATTAATTTCCTAGCAGTTGGTACAGCTGTTCTTGTAATTGTAGCAGAGGTGGACGATTTCCGACGAATACGATCATACTCAGCCTAAACAAAATATCATTAGAATAGAAAACAAGGTTAACAACATCCATTAGTATAACCAAAACACAAAAATCATGTAATGACAAACAGGCGAAGTGAGTTGTAGAGGCCATGTTATGTTTAGTGGCCATAAATTAAAATCTATAATCTTGAAAGTTTAAGTTTTAGTAGCATGACTGACTTAGTAAATGAGAGAATAAAAACCTCAAAAATCAGCTGTGAAAACCCCATTATCCAATAAGCATTACGGTCGGACAACGTTAATTATAGAGTTGATTCAATACTAATAAATTTTAAAATTATGCTATTGATGCCGATGGGTGTTTATATCTTCTACACAGGGTTTCGGATCCGCATTGATTTTTTGCGGATCCGGATCCTTGACAATAAAAACAAAATCACCAAACTTTTCAAAATATTTTTTCTTTAATTCGAAGTCAAAAATACTTTTAATTTTCAAGTCTAACCCTAAACCTTAAAGATTGGCTCTCATCAAGAGAATGTCTGAGATTTTATATAAATTTAGGTAGATTTTTCCATTTTTTCCCGCATTTTTTTGAGTCCAAGGATCCGGATCCGCATTTTTTTGCGGATCCGGATCCGGATCCTTGGACTCGAAAATATGCGGATCCTTGCGGATCCGGATCCGAAACCCTGCTTCTACATATGTAAACCTATCTGAATTGATTAGAGTAATAGGCATTTACCTTATCTACTGAAGATCTCATCAACTCTTCATCCATTCTCTCATATTCTGTTAATCCAATTCTACCCCTTTCTGGTCTAATACCAACCTAAATAATGTGGAATGTAGGCGCTGCTGTTCAATGTTATCTTACGATAATCAACGATTGTTAATAAGATCAATCAATTGATAAACGACAAGGACATCAATATATAGAATTTTTAACATAAACCCCATTGAATTCGAAGTAAACTGAGTAATTTAACTTCGCTATTTTGACTAAAAATTAATTTGTTGACAGTTACGTAAAAGCAGAAACCGGGGAGATGTGCTTGCTAACTTGAGAATTGATTAAAGAGAAGCTGCGCTTCTAGTTTACCTGTGGCGAGTCTCTCCCGCCACCGCCCCTATCTCCACTGGCGGGAACGGAGGGTCTTGATCTCAGCCCACCAGCGGCGGCGGTTTCTTTCTTTGTCGAAAGACTAACTTTGCCAGAGCTTAGGACTGTTTTGGTAAAATTTCCGATTTGATACTTCTTAGCCTCTACTTCTTTTTTCATATCTAGAACACAACATAAGTACAAAATAAGATGTGCTAGTAGATCTTTTAGGTACCTAGGCTTCCCTATAACAGGGCTTTGTCCGAACGTCAAATAAGATAGCTAGAATAAATAAATTACTGAATATTATATATGTTGAATAAGCTATAAAAATTGGAAAGAATTTTAATGAATATAATAGATTTGAAATCTGCATAAAATTTTAAGGAATTTTATAAAATTCGTTTTTTGTATAATTCTTTATCTATAAGCGCAAATACAAATTAAGTTAAATAATTTTGACATCTGTGATTGGTGGATTGAAAACTATCTGCGCCCTGATTGGAGAAGCTTAAGTGACGTACATCATTCAACCAATTAGAGCGCAGGTAGTTTCTAATCCACCTATCCTATTGGTCAAAATTTATTAACTTAAATTGGATTTGCGCTTTTAAATAATGAATTATATAAAAAACGAATTTTATAAAAAATCCTTAAAATTTTATGCAGATTTCAAATCTATTATATTCATTAAAATTCTTTACAATTTTTATAGCTTAATGTTGAATTTTAAAATTTTTTATTCTTAAAAATCGGGATTTATTTAACAGTTTTCTCTATTTCGAATATAAAATGAAAGCTACCATACAAGAAAAGAGAGATAAAATGCAAGAAAAGTTCTGTGTTAAATAAGGCGAGACATTATCAGAAAAACTATATATCTCCCTACATATATTTAGCTTTGCCAATACCTGTGTTGCTAACTTGTTTGTTCTTTTTGGTTGTTAATTCAATCTTTCCATTTAGCTTCTTGGTGATAGTTACTCCTCCAACTTGTTTCACATCCAGTTTTCCCTCCTGATGCAAACAATATGTAATAGTAGCCTAGCATATTCACCCAAAAAAAGCGTGACTTAACAACTGGGAGGTGCCTAACATAACTTGCCCTCTTTCATGCATAGTCCGCCTTGACTTTGTTTAAAAACAAGGATGAAACATCCATAAATAAATAAGAAATCATGAATTGACACAGTGAATTATACAGGAAATGTTCAGTGGTCATTGGAAAAAGAGGATATAGAAGATAAAAGTAGTAAAAATCACTGTGTCTTTTATGATATGACCAACAGACAAAGTAATTTGTATCACAAAAAAAGCAGCAATCCTTTTTTGAAATCACATTTTCCTATAGTGTTACAAACCGAGTGACGAACGGACAGGCAAAGTAATCATGGAGTAGCTTCGTTACTAAAATGGTATCCAGTATAGTGCTTACTTTTAGATTTTTAATTTTCTGTAGCTGCTGCCTGGCATCCAGGATCCTGTTTTTGTTTGCCAGCATGTCTCTGGCGTCCATATTTTTACCTTGCTTGGCCTTCATAATCTTTAGCCTTAAATAATAATATTTATCAATTTTTTTCTTCTAAAGTCTCTAAATATTAAATATAAAAAAAATAATAAATTGGAACCACTTTATTTACCGAAACAGTCAATTACACATAAGATTGTTTTTCCATATACATAAGTATTTAATTAGCTTCACCCATCCCCTCAACACACATTTTTGATTAATAACAGTATATTTTTAGGAAGAAGCTAACATATAAGCTTTCCTGAACTAATGTCAAACTTCCTTAAAATCGGTCCAGCCATTTAGAGATCTAAGCGAACATATAAACAAACATCTTGTAATTTATATTTATAGGATGGTGAAACAAAAGCTAAATTTTGCTAACCTGGCATCTCCTTTGATTCCTCCCCCAACGGGTACTCCGCCCCCATTGCCTAACCTGCGCGCGAGGCTCGCCTTCACCATTGTGTACACTTCCTGTTTAAGAAACTCTGAAACACAGCAATGACAATTATATGATCTTTACATAGACGCAATGTGCAGAGGCATATATTCAGATAACAAATAAAAACGGAAACCATAAAGTAAAGATTTGAAAAGTAAAAATTCAATAATTTTGCAATTTTTCCCCTTCTCATCATATTTCATTTTCCCCCTTATGTATAAAATAAAGCCACAAATATTATAAATATTATCAAGTTAGAAAATGCAGGGGGGGGGGATAAATATATATATTTTGCAGTTGGGAAAAAAAGCTGTGCAGAATATACATTTATTTTGAATATTTGCCTTTACCTTGCATAGGTATTTTATATATAGATTATAATTAAATATGTTTACAATAATAGCATAAGTAAGTATATATAGTATAATAACGATTATAATAGCGTAGTAAGGTACTTTTATGGTAGCACGATAACAAAAAAAATGCCAAATGACAATTTTGAAGTAAAACATTCCATCATACAATGACTTTTTCTTCAGAAAGTGAATAAATGCAAAAATTAAGTTAAAAATCTCATTTAATACCTATGATTATACCGATGAACTTATTTTGTATGAAATAAAAACATCTGTTTTACAAAACTTAATATTTTGGCAATTTATACCTACCTATACAGTAGCAAGATTTAAAAAAAACACCAAAAAACAATTTATCAGAAAGTTTTCTTAAAATATATCTTTCAATAGAAAGAAACTTTTATGTGTAAACATGAGAATATGAGAAAACTAGCATTACCTATCATACATAACTGTAAGGTTTAATTCGGATGTTGTGTACTTATGTATCATTTTTCATACTAATTTTAAAGACCATGCTTCAAACAATTCATTTTGAAAATTTGCAATTAAAAATCTCAAATGTATAAAAAGTATTAGCTCCCTATATGAGAAAGTAACTAAGTAAAAAGTTAGATTAAAATTCTATCATTGACCAACAGGCAAATGTTTTTTACCCTTCAACTTATCAATAATGTTACAAATCTTGAGGGCAGGACCGAGTTTGAGTCCCAAATATTTCATCATCATAGCAGAGGTGAGAAGAAGCAAAGCTTTTCCATCAATTTCGTGTGTTCTAAATGCTTCCACGTGTATAGATAGAGATGGATCCATTCTAAAATAAAAAAAGTTTTAGTTTTAGATTATACCTACATAATTAAAAGGGATAATAGATGAGTAATGCAACAATAACAACTTACTTTGATTGTGATTAATAAAGAAAAATAATCTGTTAAAGTTAAACATTAACAAATGTTGACACAAGTCAAACATTGACACCAACAAATTTACAGACCCCTGTTTAGAAGGTCCCTTAAGAGAATGAAATTATTTTATATTCATTTAGTGGAAGTAAAAAGGCATTAAGAACTTAAAATAAAATAAGTACCTTGAAATATTTGTAATAGTTTCTTCAATATCCCATTCAGATGCATCTATAGGCGAATCTTTTGCAACCATTAACCCCGCCTTTGGACTCGAGTCATTTTGTCCAGATTTCTGAACTTCCGGCTCTATCACCGGCGGTCGTGAAGGAGGCGGCGGTGTGTTTAAGACAGGTGGCGATGAAACAGCCGCCGCCAAAACAGGCGGTTGTTGCATTTGCGCAATTTGTTGTTGCTGTTGACTGCTGGGAAAAACTTGATATGAAGATTGTTGTTGCGGCACTGGGAACTGCTGTTGCAATATTTGTGGTGGCATTTGTTGTTGATAAATATTTTGAGTATGCATAATTGGTTGTTGTTGCTGCATCGGCTGTGTCTGGTAATGTTGTTGTTGAAGAGGTTGGGATATTTGTTGTTGTAGTGACATTGTTGGGCGGGGAGGATATGGTTGTTGTATTTGGGGAAGCAAAGTAGGTGGCTGAACATTATTTGGAATAATGTACTGCGGTGGACGTAGTATTGTGGACTGTTGGATTATTGGGGTAGGCTGTGGAGGACCTGTTGTGTACTGCGGTTGGGGTTGCTTTTGTTGCAACGGAGAGGAAGCAAAACTTTGCTGCGCTATTGTTGAGGTCACAATATTGGATATGGACACTAAATTCTGCTGGGAAATAGGGGTTGTTCGCAGTAAGGTTTGTGAAAGGTAGCTGCTTACGGGAGTAGGCGGATTTATCGCTTGGCTGATTTGACTTGGGGTAAGCACAGGCGGCTGTGAATTATAGGCTGATGAAGGCGGTGGCTTTGGAGCATTTGCTGCCGCCGTTAAAACTGGCGGCGTGCTGGGATAAGAGGTGGTGATACAGCTGCTTAACGTAGGCGGCTGAGAAAAGTTGCTGTTTTTCATGGTAACCGTTGACGGTAAACTTGATGGAGGAAGGCTTGATGGTGGTAATGGATGTTTTGGGAAAGGCATAGCTGCAGATAATATTGGCATGGTAGGTGACGAGGGGTTCGGTTGTACTGTGGAATATACTGGCGTCAATATTGGTGGGGTTAAGTTGCTAGTAGCTTTCTCATTTACTGCTGTATTAATATTTGTAGTAACATCTGCAATTGCAGTTGTATTAATGTTCGAGCTAACATTTGAATTGACAGAAGTTTTTATACTAGCAGTTTCAGAAGTATTTACATTAGCGGCAACATTTGAACTAAAAGTAGCATTCGCATTAGTATTATGAGAAATATTAGCATTTGAGTTTGCAACATTTGCATTAATAGTAGAATTTATAGCATTACTACTATTATTTGGATTAACACTGGTATTAGAATTAGCGTTAGGTTGTTTTTCACCATTTGTCAAACAAGGTGTTTGTGGTTTGCTGGCAGGATCCAGTTGTGGCTTGCTGGCAGGATCAAGTTGTGGCTTGCTGGCAGGATCAAGTTGTGGCTTGCTGGCAGGATCCAGCTGTGGCTTGCTGCCAGGATCCAGTTGTGGCTTACTAGCAGGATCCAATGGTGGCTTGCTGCCAGGGTCACCCTGTTTGTTGGTCTCCTTGATACCAAGTTGTCTGGCGGCTACTTGGGCCTGATGCAGCTTGTGGGCGTTGTGGTAAATTGGAACTCGCTTGCTGTTGCTGCCGCCATTTGAGGATGAGGGTGGTGTACAGCCACCGCTTGGACTCACAGACTGTCGACTACTTTCACTAGACGATGACGAAGGCTGTAGAGGACTTTGTTTGTCTTCTTTCTTGATGTTAGTCTTTTTATTTAGTTTTAGTTTGTTGATGTTAACCTGGACTTTCTTCTTCTTATCAGGCAAAGCATGCTCGTTATCACTGGAGTGTTCTCGCTTCCGAGATTCAACCTTGGTTTTAGAATAAAACATTTCACAACGAAGTTCCTCAAATAGAATCTCCATGAAGTCCCACAGGGAGGTTTCATTGTCGACAACTGGAAGCCGAACTGTCTGCATTTTATCCTCAAAGCTAGCGGTTATGATAACCTTGCCCTCGCCCTGTCGCAATAATCCAAATATTTCTTTCTGATCCAAGGCAGAGTCAACAAGTCTAAAAAGAAATATTTTCTGAAAGCACATAAAATAAAATGTTTTAACTAATTTTTTCTGTTCCATATTATCAAAAAAAATCAAAATAACATTTACAGATTTACCTTTGAACAGACTCTCTAAAAACTCTATGTATAGGTCCTGGTCCAAAACTGACAGGTAGCTGAGTAATTTTCTTATGGTCCAAAAATGGACCACAGGCATTGCTTGCAGGGTGTTTCACAAATATTTGAACCTCAACAGGTGGATTTGTGTTTACAGAGGGGGATGAGTGACTGTTTATGTTGCTGTTTGTTACCCTAAAATAAATACATAGTTTGATTATGTTAATGTGTTCTATTCTCTTGAATTGTCATTATTTGTTTTAAGACAATAGAGATAAATTATTGTACAATTACATCAACAATGATAAATAAAATAAGTCATTATGTAGAATAAAATTATTGGTTGAAAGATTTGAACACTACTAGTATTGAACTAACTATTCAAAATTCAGTTAAAGTAACCAAAGTTTCTGAGAAAACGAAAAAGAAAAAGGGGCTATAAAACTTTGGGTACCATAATAATTATCAGCCTAATGTTCCTCCCTGATCAAAATAGTTCTTTACCTGTTTGTGTCTTCATCTTTGTTGGAGAGTTTTTTCTCTGGGGACGAAGCAGGCTGTTTTGGTGAACTGGTTGCTCTTGGAGACATAGATGCCGACCTTTGGGAGCAGTTATAAAAAATAATCGTTTACATTAGTACAAAGTAGTTGTCTTTCAAATGTAAAATTTTTAAAATACATACATGTTCACCATTAAATCTAATAACCCTCTAACGTCAATAATAAAAAGATAAACATCAAATAAACACTAAAGTTTAAACATTACCTACTTTGATTAAAATGCAATATTAGAACTTTTAAAACTTTTTTCAGATAAATTCCTAACAAGATCCATAACCTCAACCTTCAATTTTTTAAAGCATCTATAAGGCTCGCTTATGTAAAAAATTAACTCAGCAATTTTAGATATTATCATTAAAACTCTGCCTGGATTGAGCTGTAACCCTGGCGGCTGTTGGACTTGATGACGAGGACATCGGACTGTTGTCGGACGTTGAGAGGTTGTGGTTTATCTTGGCCTTTCCTGCTAAAGCTTTCAGACCTAAGGGATATGATTATATTATTAAAATAATTAAAAACTTCACTACGGAAAATTAATCTAGTAGCGGAGCTACATAATAGTATGGTTCTAGATAAAATCTTTAAGTATGTCCAATTAAGTCCATGTATTGTATCAAAGATAACTATAAATTTCTGTTCAATGTGAATTAGGCACCTAAAGTGAAAATAAGGCTGATTCTTAAAAGACATTAGGGCCAAAATATATATAAGGGGGGGGGTTTTTAATGCAACCATCTCGTAATCAGTGAGCAAATGGCACTTAGAATTCGAATTTCCATCTATAATTTTGCATGAGTAATCCTTGGTAGGTCTATTTTCCCTAAATCGAACAAAAAGTTGGAAAAGTAATGGCTAACGGCTGGCGGCTCAGCTATTTTGCCATTTTTTTTATATTTATACTGCAAATTAGTCACGAAACCTCTCTCAACATAATACTCTTTTCTACTCCAAAACGCTATCAAACGGTTCTAGACGGTATCTGTTGGTACTAGAAGTTTTAAAATTGGTTATTGCTATCATTTAACATGAATTAAACAAAAAATATGTTTTAAAAAGTCGATTCCTACGTAATTGATGATGGATTTACCCTGAAAATTGGAAAAAAACGGCTTAACGGCTGAGCCGCTAGCCGTTACTTTTCCAACTTTTTGTTCGATTTAGGGAAAATAGACCTACCAAGGATTACTCATGCAAAAGTTCAGATCGAAATTCGAATTCTAAGTGTCATTTGCTCACTGATTACGAGATGGTTGCATTAAAAACCCCCCCTTATACAAGTTACAAAATAGTATAAAAAGAATACCTGGTGGCTGCAAAGGATGATTAGCTGCGGAACACCATCCGCAAGGAAATATATCTCTACTATCGTATCTTGTCCAGTAATCAAAAGCCCCTTTCCATCCGTCAAAAGTTATGTGAATATTATCTCCGTCTATGGCGCCTACAGTGGCAGCACAAATTAAATGCGGATTCTTCTTATCAACTGCCTCTAGTTTCATGCCAATTTGGAATTTGTTAATTTTTGGGGCTGGGGGATCTTTTTTGAAACATCTCGAGGGACAGTAAACAGCATCTTTTAAGGTCTTAGCAAGAAATTTAGGCCAGGAGGTTGCGTTCAACGTAAACCCCATTGGAGGCTGCAACATGCCACCCATCTTTTCGCAGTGTCCAATTTCATGCAACTCTGAATCATCCACCATTTTCCAAAAGTCATTTTTGGTATCTGATCCGTCCAGCCGCAGCCGCAACCTGGGGCCCTGAACGCTGATAACTGTTGCAATACACGCCATTTGGGAGCGCGGGTCCTGCGCCTCAAGCTTGGAGCCGATTGTAAATTCATTCTTGAGGGGCTGTGGACTTTGTTTGAAACAATAATTTGGAGCCGCTATGGATTTAGTCTCCCTCAAATATGCTGTCCAGCTAAACTCTGAATCATCTTCAGTCGAGGACAAGACACTGTAACCAACACTACTGGATTGCGCATTTTTAAAGGATTTTTCGTTATTTTCGTTTGAATCTACTTGAGAAGTGCTAGATAAAGAGCTTTCAAGTTCTTGTTTTGTAGGCTTGGTTTCATCAATAGGTTGACTTATTTCTTCAGCTTTCCTGTTTTTGGATTCTTTCCTGAAATATTTCATCACTTGGTTAAAACACTTAAAAGAGAAGCTTTTCTAAAATTATGGTCGGTCCATACGTCAGTAACGGTTAGATAGTTATGTTTCGTTAATTTAAAGATGTTAGAATTGTCCTATCGATTTCAAACTTTGCATGATGATTCCTATATCAGTTAAGTACAATTAAAAAACAAATTCAAGGACTTCAAATTAATATTTACTTGTTCAACTTTGCATGATGATTCCTATTTCAATTAAGTACAATTTAGAAAAGGAATCCAGGACTTCAAATTAACATTTACCTGTACAGAGTAAGACAAGGCTCGCTGCAGAATTCCTTCTTTCCTGAAGACAAAGGCAGCACATATTTTAATACTTGTTTAGCCTGTTGACATTGGGTACACGTAGGAGTTATACTTGAGCTTGGCTGGTTCGAATCCATTGTCCATTTATAGCAAACTATTATCAGCTCATTCTTTACAGTCTTGTTTAGGCAATCTGAAAATGCAAATAAATTGTAATTTTTTGTTCATCTATCTTGTACGGAATTTGTTATTTGGTCCCTTAGATAATATCTCCTAAATTTCTATCTTACACAAAGAAAAAAAAACTACACTTAAATGCCCAAAATATAAAACCCGGTGTTTAGTTAATTCAGCTAGAATCATCTTAGCTAAAAATCAAAATTATTTCATTAATAGATAACTAACAATGCCTTTAAGAAATATCTATTTATTCAATATTAGTTCGATAGAATGTTTGTTAATACACAAAGGAAAAAGAAACTACACATAAATGCCCAAAATTACCCGGTGTTCAGTTCGTTAAGGATTTTAGAATTAAAAATCAATTCACAAATTAATAGCTAGCTAGATAGTAGTTCAATTCAACGAAATCCCTATTATATGTTCACAGGAAGCTATGTATTCATTAAAGCTAGCTCAGGTATTACTAAATATATTAAATATCGAGTTTTGGGTTCAGATATCCTTTATTCCAAGTAATATTTATGATAGATTTTTTTTTAAAGTTTAAGCTATTCGGTCTTATTTTAACACGCGACAAACTGGAGTCAAAATGATTTTATTGAGCTAAAACATTCCTCCCTAAGATTAGTCTAAACATTTTAAAACACATTAAAAACGCTAAAAACCATAAAAACTAATATTTGAATAAAATTAATTTTCAATTTTACATGACGCGGTTCTATTGGTAGAGCGCTACAAAATTATCCGCGGCAAGTGGCGCTCACTGGTTAAATCATAGACTAAAAATAGTTAGATTATAAAACTTTTATTTTTGTGAATGGATATAGAATATACGTGGATATATATGACAGGAGAAAAATCTACAATAAATTAGGTCGGTGTCATGGAACTCATTTATTGGTCAGTTCGTTCATTCAGTAGGCGGGGATGGGAGAATTGTTATATTTTAGCCCGCTCCAAGTTTAACTTTTTTAGAGACTAACATTGTCTTATTTGCTGTTAAATGTATGTAGGAAGGCATTTTCAGAGAACATACACTCGAAATAAATTTAGATTTTACTTTTCGTGACGACTAATATAAATCCAATGCAATAAAAACATAAATTTTGGCCCCAAATCTTAAATTTTATCAAACTTGTTAGTTAAACCAACTAATCCAGAAATAAATAAGTTTTTGAGTGAACAAGTGAATAAAATCAGAATATCTTACAGTTCAATATCCCTTCAATCCATAACAAGAACGGCAATTTGGCTTCTTTTATTTCCTATCTAAGTAATACTTTGTTTATTATTTGGTTGAAGGCTAAATATTCTCTAACAAATTATTGTTGATTATTGTATTTTTTCATGTATAATTTGTCATTTTTCGCTATTTTAAAGAAGACGTCTTTAAAAATTTTATAAAATAGAGTTCTTTTTAGTTTGTTTTATATCCTAAACAGTTATCTTTTGTAAAAACCATCAATTAAATATATATTTAGACCTTAAAAATTGTAAGCGGCATTATACAAAGTATCTGCGCATCAACACAGGGCAAACTATTTTCTACATAATAATAAACAATAATTTTTATCAAAATTAACAAGCCAATTTCCTATTAAAAATCATAATTATTTTTATAATTTAGAATTTATATGAAGTATATATAAAATTTTATATAATGAACATTCTCTATTTACTTAGCAAACTTTACAAAAATTGCAATAATTACATTTTATGATGATTTGTTATTTTTTTATACTTAATTCAATTTTGTTAATAAAGAAAAATGTGATTTTAGCTATAATTATTTGAAATCTATATTTTTACCTTCTATGAATATCTCATATAATTATTTTATACCTTTTTTATCTGATAAAGATCGAACCAGAAAACCCAAATGATTTCATAATGTTAAATTCTTGTTTTTTTGTGAAGTACGCTCCACTCCTTAATTTTTTTTCAACTTTTTTATTACGTAATTAGTCCTTTTTTTAGTTTAGTGGTCTACAAAGTTGCTTTTTGATGATATTGATTAAACGAGTAAGCCCTTTTTGTTAAAAGAAAATTATGTAAACTATGACTTGATAATATCATTTTAAATACCGTATCAAATGATAGTAAGATACACTTTGTTCTTTTTTAGTTAGAATATTAATTGTATTTCTATAATAAGATGTAAATAGTTGATTTATCTTCCTAAGAAAATGTATATTTTTGTCTTGTTTACATAATTAATGGTTACATAATATTTCAAACATTTTCCTATTGGTATTTTCATGAGCAAATGTTCTCTACATCTCATGTCCATTTTAAAAGCGAAGCTCTTCTATAATTAGGGTCGGTCCGTCCGTACGTCCGTAACGGATAGCTTTTTTCGTTAATTTAGGCATGTTAGAATTGTCCCTATCGATTTCAAATTTTTCATGGTGATTCCTTTAATAGTTAGGTACGATTTAGAAAGCGTAGCAACTCTATAATCATCACCAAAATGTCCGTACGTCCATTTTAAACATGTTGATTTTTTTGACTTTTTTAACAACAAATATTTATGTGATCTAATCATCCGATTGATCTGATTTTGGTATATTGATTCCTGGGACAACAAAGTATAATGTAATCAGCGAAGCATCTATAATCAAGTCCTAAGTATGTCCATAAACAATATCCTGAATCAAGCAGTTTTTCAACAAATTTACTTACAATTTTGCTTTGACTCTTATACATTTATATTATGATTATTCAGTTCTGACACTGTACAAGTGTTAATGTCCGTTTGTCCTACTGTTTCAGTGCTTCGCTTTTATGGATGTTGTAATCCATGTTATTGATATAATAAAAGTTATGTTAGAATTGTCACTTTAATTTTAAATATTGCATGAGAATTTCTGTAATGATAATGTTAATCTTTCAATAACAATAGTTAAAGTATTAGTTTCAATTTTGAGTTGAGGTAGTCTGGCAAAAATTTTTATTTTATATTTTCGTTTACCCTTTTGCATTGCTTAGGTACTAACTTTTCTTAAGTTACTTAACAAAAGATTTTTTATATCTTTTTTTTTGTTATTTCAGATAAACATGGCGGACCCAGAGGATACGCCTCTCACAAATGATTCATCGACCCCTTCTGCACACACATTCAACATTAAAACTGGAGTTGCTATCACCGTTGGCAAGGCCGTTATAGGCTTGTCATTTGTTATCCTTTCAGCTGCTTTCTCAGACTTTAATCGTGGTGGATTTCTGATCATGGGTTTCCTTGGAGCGTATCTTCTCGTTGATTCTGCTCTGAGTTGTATTCCAGATAGTGATGTTGTTATCTTGATTAATAACAGGTTTGGGTCTATTAAAAACAATTACATTATATTTTTTTTACATTATTATCCTCGTGTATATTAAGTGCTCACAAATAAGCTATTAATTAATAGCAAAGCTGTACTATAGTTAGGGTAGGTCCGTAGCTCTTGTAATTTATTCATGCACATGTAAAAATTGTCATATCCATTATTTCAAACATTAGCATGATGATTCCTGTAACAGTTAGGTATGATCTTGGAAGTAACTTTATGATCATTACCCAAAAGTAACATATAGTTTGAATATCCATTTTAGAGTAGCATTAAGCATAAAATTATAAGCAAAGCATCTCTATAGTAAAGTCTAAAATTATAAGTATGTTCTTATTAAGACATCTCTTCTCAGATTTATAGATAATGCTGAATAAAATGCGTTGACCTCCTGATATTTTTTAAGCAGCTTCCCTTTTATAGACATTGTCATCCTTGTTTGTAAGTAATTTAACAAATTTTTTTATCACACGCCTAGTCCTTAGTTATTTTCATACTGTTTTTAGGAATCATTGCCTAATAGACCCATAAATAAGGACTCTGTGTCTGAAGAAACCAAACAAGAAAATTATAAGGTTGACTTCCATGGTTTTGCTCAGTTTAACGATGTTTATATTAGAGCTGACCGTTGGCGTTAATGGGTGGCCAGCTGGAAAAGTTGTTGGAGCTATTATCTCACTACTTTGCTTAATTATTTCCGCATTTGCTTTATGTTTGACCTACTCTGGAAGAAATTTCAATTTGAGGACAATCTCTGTGAACAATGTCCCTGTCAACATTGGAGACTTTACACTGGACTTGGATCTATACAATTATCTGAAAAATGGTTGGATTGGATTCAACTCGGATGAAGCTTGCAGGAAACAAATTTTGCAAAGCAGATTTCTCTACTTCCCATTGATAGCTGTGCTTGGCTTGCTAAGTCTTACTGTTGTCATTGAAGAATTTGTTATAATTGGAGACTGGAGTTGCAAAAACTATTCGGAAAATTGGGTCGATGGAGTATTTTGGGGTGTGCTCTGCGATTGCCAATACTGGGCTGGAATTTCTGCTGCTTGTACAATTATTTTCATCAGTCTTTTCTTTGGTGGTGCTTATAAACCGTCCTGGCCGGTAGCTATGATAGCTGGAACCCTAACTTTTGGATATGGAATATTTATGGCTATGATAACAATATCCTCTGTACAATCCTTAATGATAGTTGGTAATTTTACAGACAATGACAATCCTGAAAGCAATGATCTTATTTTGGAACCAGTCACCAACAGATTCCTGCACTTGCTACCAATCCAGTACTTGGCTGTTCTCATGATCACACTTGGTGTCTCATTCATTGGGCATTGCTTTTTCAAAGCTCAAGAGCCGACAGATATCTGCAGAAAAATAATAAAAACAGCATCTCTTATTGGAGTGGTGATTCTAACTGTTGTTAACATGACTGTCACTCAAATAGATGTTACTGAACAGCTGTGGAAGTATTGGGAAAGAAGAGAATGCGATGAATATTCTTACTGCCACCCAGCTCTTCCATGGGGCATCAAGAATATATATCTCCTATATCTCTCATCAACCCTGAGCCTATCTTTAGTTTTGCTTGGCTGCGCCTGTTTTAAAATATTACACGCAAACAGGACAATACCCGGGACCATCAACTGGATTCTTAGCCTTTGTATGCTTGGTCTCACCATATTTTGTATTGTCGTCCTGTTCCACGATCCTTACTACGTCCATTTTCATGATAAAAAGATTGTAGAAAGAATGATATTGAAGGTAAAAATATTTATTTATGTTTTAGTTTTATTTGTGACTTTCTTAATAACTTTGGTTTGTCTGGCTGTAAGTCTGTACTAAAATTTATATATGTATGAAGACTACTTGCTCACTCAAACATGCTTTTAAAAGAAACATTCTTAGTCTTCAATTAACTTTTAACATTATTATAAGATATGTTTTAAGATACTCTACATTAGATACTTAAAAACAGTTTACTGTTCTTTTTAAATATCTGTAAAGTTTTTAGGCTTGTTGTTGCTATGCTACTTAAAAATAAATGATTTATTTATTTTAGGAAACACCTTTGTGGAACTTGATTCTGAACTTCATTACAATTTGGATTGGTGGAATTGCCGGTGTATTTGGACTAATCTACTACAGCATTGACACTCTCCAGGCCTTGGCTTGGATTTCTGCTGCAGTCGTCTATCCGTTCGTTTGTTTGGCCTCTTTGTGCCATTTTGCTATGCAGTATAAGATTGCGGCAACACAAAAAGGGCCCACGGAAGAAACGGAACCGCAAACAGCAGCTGCTGACAATGAAGAACCAACTGCAACTAGTACAACAGGGTTAGGATCTCGGCAGCTAATTCCTAACACCAGAAATCCACCAGCAATCTCAGAACGTCAACTCCTCACCCTGCTGAATGAAACTGAATGATCCGGTTTAAAGTTGATTAAAAGGGCATCATTTATAGTCTTTGAATCTTTCATGTTGCAGCATTTACAAATATTTCATAAGCAATTTTTAAGTAAAGCAAAAAAACTCAAATTGAAAAGTAATATACATTCTTAATTAAACCTTCAAGATAATGTTTTTTAAGCGTATCACAAAGTATTTTAAAAATGCTTGTGTTTGTATGTACTGTTATTTGCGGCAAATAACATTCTCAATATATTCAACTTAATCTTAGTTATATATTCAAAAATTAAAAATATGTATTTTATTATGTATGATTTTTCAAATGTATTAAAAATTTACAACAAAAAAAAGCAAAATTCAAAATGGGATAAACTAACTACCTGGTAATGTGATCTAAATTTTATTATATGTATTTGAAGTGGCATCGCTACCCTATAACTAGGGTATATCCCAAATTGGTGACGTTAGAAAAGTATACACAATGTATTATATCAAAATTCTTCGCTTGATTAAAATGAATTATGTTGTGTAGCGTTTTATGAAACTTAATATTACTGTTGCTTTTTATTTTCAGTAATTTTACACGTGACATTACATTATTTTTTAAGCTGGTTCAAGTGGGGATCCTTTATCTGTAAAGAAAAGTATTCTGCCTTTATTTTATCCATCCAATTTGAAATTTCGAGAACAAAGCAACATTTCTTATTTGACCAGAATTCTTTAAGATGAAATATATCTGCTAATTTTTATGATTAAATGTATATTTTGTGCATGCACTTAAAAAGTAATCTCATTTATTTACACTTATGTTATTTTCAGTATAATTTTGTTCGTAAAAAAATATATTTTTATTTCATTTAATTTCATAGTAATTTGGTTGAAGGCAAGATTATTCAAAATATGTCACCTAAATAAGAGTTACAGCAGTGAAATTTGGCACGGCTTTTAAGAGAATGTATGCGGAACTGTGAAGAAACGGCGGCGGATCCGACAATCTCGCGCCGGAGAACTTTCCAGTGCTGTAACACTTTTTTTTTAGTTGAGTTCCTTTGACTTCTAGTTTTGGTTTTATTAGCTGCGATACTTTTGAACAAAAATATGAATATTTAATCGCCTATATATAAAAATCTAATATCTTCCATGTCTTTATATTTTCAGTGAACAATACACAATGTCAGTTTAACTGACTTATAAACTTTAAAATTATATTAAAATGTCGTTGAGATTCCCCGACGAGGGGAACATAAAATCTGATGGAGGTAAGTTTTATTTTTTTTTAACATAAAAAATCATATGTCATAAGGTATAAGACAATTGACGACAAATAATATAATCTCAAGAAAAAAATTACCTTTTCTGTAGATTAAAATTGTAGGTTGGACACTATCAGTTTTGAAAAAAACCTATCAAAATTAATCAAGTGGGGGGGAATTTTGACACATTTGCGTAAACCTGGCACCCAGGCTTTATCTTTGGACTGAGAGGATAGGTTATTAGAGATAAAATCATTCTTATATGATGAATTTCACGAAGTTTTAATATTTTTTGGATAGACCTCCAGGTTCCGGAGCTGCAGGCCTCCAGGTGGTCTCTGTACAGGTAAAAATAAAAATAAAATTTTTTTTTTAAAAGTCACAAATCAACTTATAAAACAAAATATGCATCTTTTTTCTTCAAATATGTAAATAACATAAAAAAAGATGCATATTTTGTTTTATAAGTTGACGTGTAACTTTAAAAAAAAAAAAAAAAATTTATTTTTACCTGTAAGAGACCACCTGGAGGCCTGCAACTCCGGAACCTGGAGGTCTATCCAAAAAATCTTAAATCTTCGTGAAATTCATCATATAAGAATGATTTTATCTCTAATAACTTATCCTATCAGCCCAAAGATAAAGCCTAGGTGCCAGGTTTACGCAAATGTGTCAAAATTCCCCCCCCCCCCCCTTATTAAGTACCCAAAGTTTTTAAGCCTACGAACGAATAGATTACGTGGTTATAAAACTTTGGATACAAGTTTGGGTCCTCTAGTTTCAAATAAATAATGATTTTCTTCATGCACTGCTTAAATTAAAGTTTATGTTGTTTTAGAATTAAACAATTACAAACTTTATTATTTGTTAATTATGGCGGGTTTATAAAATTCAAAACCCAGACAAAAATCCATTAATGTCTAGTAAAACTTTGCATAAATATACAGGGAAGAAAGGACTTGAATTATTCAGAAATAAAGTTTTAAGAACTCACTATATTTTTTGTTGGCCTAAAAACTTAATTTTAATTCTATATTAAATGGATGGTTCATTTATCGAGTGTCCAAACTTTGCCATCAACAATTTTACTCTATAGAAAGGAAAATTTTGTTCATTATATTTGGATTTGTGCATCAATTTAACGTTCATTGTCTTATTCATTAAGATCCCTGATAAATATATTTTGCTTAATTATTAAACTTTTCCTTAACTGAAATTAATTCAATTAGTAAACAATTCTGTTAATCAAAAATAAACAAGGATGAAAACATACATAAAATCAAAGCTCTAAAAAAGACGAAGGAGAAATATAAATATACAGGGAAGGACTTAATAAGCCTTTATTTTTGATTTAAGGGGGGGGGGGGGGGGTTTAATGCAACCATCTCGTAATCAATGTATAAATGGCACTTAGAATTCGAATTTTGATCTAAAATTTTGCATGAGTAATCCTTGGTAGGTCTATTTTCCCTAAATCGAACAAAAAGTTGGAAAAGTAGCGGCTAACGGCTAGCGGCTCATCCGTTTAGACATTTGTTGGGTATTTTCAAGCAAAATCCATCACGAAACCTCTCTCCACATAATGCTCTTTTCCGATCCAAACAGTTTTCAAACGGTTCTAGCCGGAAGTTGCTGGTACTAGAAATATAAAAATTGTTTTTTTGTATCATTTCACATGATTTAAAGCAAAAATATGTTTTAAAAGTTGATTTCTACGTAATTTATGACAGATTTGCCCTAAAAATAGCCAAAAAAACGGCTAAACGGCTGAGCCGTTAGCCGTTACTTTTTCAACTTTTTTTTTCGATTTAGGGAAAATAGACCTAACAAGGATTCCTCATGCAAAATTTCAGATCAAAATTCGAATTTTAAGTGCCATTTATACATTGATTACGAGATGGTTGCATTAAACCCCCCCCCCCCCTTATATCATACAAAAATATATTATCATTTATCAAAGAAATATTTATAAATCAGCATGTTTAGAATTGACGTACAGACTTTCTGATAACGTTTATATAGTTATTACGGCTTTTAAATCGTGGCTAAATATTACAGAAATCATCATGCTAAGTTTGAAATTGATAGCATATTTCTATTATGTCTTATTTAACGATAAGAGCTATCGGTTAAGAACGGATCTACCCTAATTTTGAAAAAGCTACTCTAGTGTTTTAGAGAAAAGAAATTAGAGTCATTATCTTTGTTGATTATTATTAATAATAAAATGATTATACCTATTGCTGGATAACTTTACAGTTTTCAACTTGGTTTTGATTGTTTTAATTGGAAAAAAATTCAAAAGATCCTAAATCTTCTTCATATTATATAGGCCCACTTGCTCTGTGTTTGAGGAAGAGGAAATGATAGAAAAGCAGCCTAAAACCATGCCAGTAGCTAATACATTTTTTGTCTAGGTAAAACCCCGGATACAACTTTGTCCTGTATGATGTGCAAAGCACAAATGCAGGTAACTTACCTAAACAATTTAATCATGAATTTATTTATGTCTGTCTGTCTGTTTGTTTGTTTGTAGCGAAGGATCTTTTTAACCGCTGAACCGATCGGGTTCTCCTTTACAGGGTAGCTTCTCATAGGTCCCGGGAAGGTTTATGACTATTTTCTTGGGGAGTGGGACACCCCTAACCCCCCCCCCCCCCAAAAAAAAAAAAAAAAAAAAATACCCCCCCCCCTCAAAAAAAAAAAAAATAGTGGGGTCGACTAACCCCCCGGGCCCTCCCCCCCCCCCCAGAAAAAAAATCCCCCACCCCAAATTTTTTTTTTAATTTTCTTTAAAATCTAAAACACGAAAAATTATTTTGATCAAACCTCTTGGGGAAAAGCCCATAAAGGCTAGGGGCGAAGCTGCGAATAAAGAATAAAGTAATCTGGACAACTTTGATTAATCTATCAAATGCAGTACAATAAAATCATCTTTCATTCAATCAAATTTGAAAAAGTCACCATATAAGAAAAAGGACTGTTAGCATAAATAAAAGAGTAGGTAGTGTGGTTCTTAAGTATTTTATATGTAAACTAGCGGCTACACCCCTAGAAGCCTCTAGGGGCACTGGTAGGAGGGGGAAAAGTCGACCTTATCCCATTTTAAATTTGCGTTTAAAAAGAGTTAAAAAATATTTTTGGGGGGAGGGGGGTAAAGAAACCCTCTCCAAAAATAGTTCAAAACCTTCCCAGGACCTATAAGAAGCTTCACAGTAAAGGAGAACAATATCGGTTTAGCAGTTAGCGAGATCCTTCAGGACAGACAAAAAACGCTTACTACTTTATATAATAGGATAAACAACACACTTTAAGGCACAACTAGAATCGTTGCAAATAATGCAAAAATAAGGCACATATTAAAGTAATTAAATAACATTAGTATGCTTATGTGTTTCTAAACGCTTAATCTAGTTTTTTTAAATTCGAGGAACTATCCCTTTTTTCTGGTTAGGTATTATTGTATGTTTTTATTGTTATTTTGACTTAATTTACCTGTTTAGGACGCACGAATAGTTCCTGGTTGTTTACACACCTTTTGTAAATGTTGTATTGAACGTCATTCAGGTGGCCAACCTACATTCTCTTGTCCCCAACCAACTTGTAGTCAGGTATGTACAGTACAACATCAATGCATTTAGCCAACTTTCAGTCTAAAATCCAAAAAAAAATTTATCCGATTGTAAATAACTAGGTAGCAGGGATTAGGAACCTAAATTCTGACAAAAAAAGAAAAGTTTTTTCTACACTTTACTTTTATTTCTCCCCTTAATACCCAAATCTTTCAAATATCAAGATTTTAGTTGCTGTATCTAGGCATACCCCTTACCCTGCACACGTATACATTTATAAGTTAAGCTTTTAAGAGGGGGTGGAAATATTAGGTGCTACATAAAGATTATTCCTTTAGTATGTAGGTTTGTTATTGATCATATTTTATTGACTTAGGTTATAAACCAACCAGTTGAAAGTCTTCCAGCCAATTCCTATTTCACCAGCCTGGCTGCTCTAGAAACTGACGAGGTAAATTTAGAAATAAAGATTCAATATTCCAAGTGCTTATTCGAATACAGAACCTCCTTCCCCCCTCCCCCCCCCCCATATTATGAAATCAGTTTTAAAAAGAGGAGGTTGTAGTGGTAATTTTTTGTATGTTTATTTCTTTATGAAAGGCTAGGCGAGGTTATATTAGGATATATTAGGTATATTGCTCCCCTGAGGGGTTAGACATAGGAATCCTTTACGCTTCTCGATAGGCACAATGAGGGAAAGCACCAAAAACACCCCTAACCCAACTTTAAAATTAGATATATTTTTCAACTATCTACATTGAAAACAATCTTCTCAAATAATATAATTTAGAATTAATTTAGCGTGAAAAAAAAACAAAATAATAGTAAACATCGGCAAAAAAAACTTTTTCAGTTATTTATCGATCTCTCTTGCAAAACACTTCAGTCAAAAAAATAGACAGTTTAGTGATTTCCCTCAAACTGCTTATCGAGTACTAACTCGCCCCCCCCCCCTCATTTATTTTCAAAATGAATTTAAAATAAGTGTTGTGTGGGTCTTGGTAATTTTTTCCCCTTTGCCTAACCCTTGCAATGTCCAAACGCTGCGGGACTACCCAGTACCCAATACAACCTAACTCTACCTGACCTAAAACAACAAACGTAAAACTAACCCTCCCTGGCCTCCTCCCTTATTTTTAATTTACTTCAAAAATAGCGTTTGATGCTGGACATTGCATTTTGGGAAAATTGTCGACACTTTATTACTAGCGTACAAAGCGAATGTATATTGTTTGCATATCTTAGATAGAATGCTTTAGAATTTGGTGTAATCAACCCGTAAATGACAAACTAGAAATGTTGTTAAAACGGCAGTTGTTGGCAATTAAAACACTACTGACGAATATACAAACATACATCGCACTATTTTATAATAAATAGATTGTTCTTAGGGATCTGAGGGATAAGACAATGGCCGATAAATCAATATACATCCCCAATAATGAATTACAAAATTACCCGTTCTGTAGATTACAATTAGTGGTTTAAACGTTTTGGACACTCAACGTAATGAACCTACCAATAAAAATACCTAAAGTTGTTTAGACAACGAATAAGAAAACGTTAGGTATTATAAAACTTTGGGGACTAATGTATTTAATAGCCCAATGTCCACTCCTTCCTTAGATTGTTCAACAAAAAATAATTTTAAATTCCCCCCTTAAAATTATTTGCATGCTACGCCCTTATAGACTAGACAAGCTTTATTAATTCATAAATTGAAAGGGGAGAACTCAACTTGGGGAGAAAGAAAATGTGCTTTTCATTATATTATTTCATAATAAAAAGCTAATTGAATTTTCTCAGTAATAAATATTTAGTGTTACAGACAACTTAATATTTGTTATGACATTTAATAGTTTTGAGTGTAATATTTTTTTTTTTACTTTTTAGTTATTTAAATATTTTATAAATACCTATAAATATACATAGGTTATCGGCTAATTCAAAAATAAAATAGCCTAAAACCAACCATCTCATAATAGGATATGCTAGTCCATCTAAGATCGATAAAACGGGTTATGTATATATTGTTATAAACTTTGTCTTATAAATGGGCCGTGACAATTTTTTTTTGAGGGGGGGGGGTTGGTTGAGTCATTTATGTAAAGCAAGGTTTTGGTTGATATTAATAACAAAATCTAAATTATGATAATTTAAATAAGGACAATTGTGATAATAAGTTGCGAGTACTGTACGGCATTGATATGTAAAGAACAGATAATTGCAACCCCAGAAATATTAAATTTTCAAATACCTTCATATATTCTCACTAATTATCTTAATCTTGTGGACGCGCGATTAAACTCTATTTTTATGATAGCTGCGCTTCTATAAATGTTTAATTTTTAGGCGGAAAAATTGTTTATGTTAAATAGTGCAAAGACAAACTCATCAAGTTCTCAGTCCAGTGGTACACCAAGCTTAAAGAATGGTCCTTGCAATATAGTACCAGCAGGTTAGAATTTATATTTCATATGGTTAATAACAACTTAAGAGTGCTTAATAACCTAATCAGAAGACGGCTTTTCTATTTAACAAATGGGTTTAAAATGGGGTTTGCAGTATGTGTTCGAAACCGATAAATATCCGCTGGATTAAACCTGGTTCTGAGCTATACTTAACATACATGTATTGTATAAATTCAGCCCCTCGGGAACAACATAACTGAAACGAATCTTATTTTTAATTTTACTGTCCGCGGAAAGCAGTCATAACACGATGTGATAAATAGCAATTACATTTTAAAATCCGTAAAAAAACTTGTAGTTCTTGGCAATACATTTCAGAAACCAAAAAAAAATATTAAGTGTTGTAGACTTTTATTACTAGGTAATAAAAATGGACTCGGCAGTTTTTAAGCCTTAGAATAGAATAATGAATTGATCACTACATTTTCCTTTATGCATTTTTAATGATTTCATCAAGAATTTTGTTTATGTTTAACTGTTAATGCTTATATTTTTTTTTACAACGTTAAAATTTATCTTCATTTTGTTATGACATTTCATATTTAAACGGATCTGATATTAGGATTGGGTCCTTTCCCAACATCATCATCAGCCGCCGCTGCTATGTCACCAGCAGCCGTTGGATACTTTGTTGGCCGTGGCGGTGATGGGCAGCCGCCAAGATTCAACTCACAACAGCTAGTGGCCGCGAGACAGGACATGGTCTGGAAGTCCATGGACTCCTGGGCCAAGCCCAACACAGTCCTTGGCAACTTTGAATCTCTCAACATGGCGGATAACTGGAAATCACCAGGTACAAACTAGTCTTTTCCAGTATGGCTTTGAAACCGATTTATATCCGCTGGATTATAACGGTTCAAAGCCATACTGAAAAGTCATGTATCGTATTTTATCCAGTTTTTTATACTACGAATATAGAAATGTACAATAATAATATTAGAACCAGTTTACCATGCACAGTTAGGACTTACAGGTCGTGCAATTAAAGTGTTGGTTGTCTGAAGGGCCTTTGACCAAATGATCATGCAAATCATTAAGCAAGATTTGGTTTAAAGAAACACCAAAGGGAGATCTTGTGTAGTATATCCCGTCCTCTATATGTTATTCGAGTCTACAAAATTTGCTTATTTTAGAAGGCTGGGGTGGTGATAACTGTCTTGTTCCCTCCCTGTTGGACAACCCGGTGAATAATGGAGGTGTGGCACTTCTGGCAGGACCTAGTCCTGGCCTTGGAGGCGGGCAGGCAGCTAAATGCGGGGCTTGTGATGAGAATCACGCGGTTACGGCTCATTGCAGGTTGGTTTAAATTAAAAATTAGTTTAGGTATAGGTTACGGTATAACCTTCCTTGTATTATTTATAAAATAGTAAGATTTTTTGGATCATGGAAAGAAAACGAAGTTTCGGATTTTGTCGCATTTTCACAGTAGCTTTACTGCTATTTATAACCCATGCGGGGGGCTCTAACCCTGCGGGGCCTATTTTCTAATTCTTTGGGGCAATCATTAACACTCTAACCTAAAATAACCTTTCAAAAGTTACTGTGAAATGCGACGAAACCCGCAACTTCGTTTTCTTTCCATGATCCGATTTTTTTGTATGAATTTAAAGATCTCAGAAAATACTGGCCCGAATTGGTAACTTTTCATGGAATCTTTTTTAATGGTACTCCATGACTACTTAGATCCAAACACTAAGAAATTATAGCTAAACACACACAATGCTATTTTCCTGGTATCTCCCGCCCCTACCTAGAGGCTAGATACGATGCAACTAGTTTTATGACTTAACTATGCATGATCTTGTAAATATTCTGTATTTTTTGTAGGGATTGCAACGAAGATATGTGTGAATCCTGCGTAATTGCACATCAACGTGTCAAGCTAACCAGAGAACACGCCATACTGTTCTATCCAGCCGGGCCTGAACCTGTGGCCACCAGGGCAGCTGTTAGCTCGGCCCAGCAGGTGTCTAGCTCAAGACCAACCACACAGCCACATAATCCGAATGATTCAGATGTAATGAGGTTAGTATTAGGATTGCAAAATTCACTAAAGCTTTAACATAAAATGAAATGGCAGGAAAGAATTTCTTACGTACAGTTTGCAATATTCTTTATTCATTTGGGGGCATTAAAAAAAACCACTTGGTTTAAACCAAAAAAAACAAGCTTAAAAAACCAAAAATACCAAGGTGGAGATGTTTTTTTAAAAATATTTATTAAGGCGGGTTGATTTCCCCCTTTTTTTTGATTTTCACATTTTTTCAAGTTGGCCAAGCTGTAAATATGTATTTCAAAGGCCCTGAAACTTAAAAAATCATTTTAAGTCAAATAACAATTTTCGCGCAGCTACTCCAAAATTCGCTGTTTTGGTGTAGAAGCTCAAAATCCTAACTTTCTTATTTTTTAAGCCACAATAATGGTAAACCTATCAAAATGCACGTAAATTTAACCACAAAAACGATAACCTGAAAATAAACAAGCCGGAAAGCATATCTAAAAAGATACAACACATTTTTTTTTATCAAATATCATAATATTTTCATTTTTTTAAAGATGGCTGTATTTTATTTAGTTATAATAATAAAGTCATGTTTTTTCCTTTTATTTTTGTCTTGCATCAAGTTTTAACACCCCTCCATCCCCCCTTACTATGATTTTTAGAGAAGTGGGAACTGCTAAATATTCTATTCCACTTATTTTCATGGATGCAATTGTGTATCATGATAGATTTAGCTTAAGAATAATTTTAAGTATTTTTATTAAGTTTTGATTCATTGTTTCCAGAATAGTAGTGTTCAAACTTTTTAGCCAATAATTTCATTTATCATCATTGGGAATGTATAACATAATCAATTTATCATCCATAGTCTTAATCCCCTTTTATCCCTGAGAGACATAGGTTATTAAAATAATTAGTTTACCAAGAGTTTAACATAAGGGATGTTAAGGGATAAGACAATGGATGATTAATTAATTTAAATCGCCCAATGTAAGTTCAAATCATTAGTGGAAAAGTTAAACATTGTAGATTGATTTTAAAGCCAACAAATGATATTATTTTATGAAATATTGGGGACCAGCATAAATTATATTCCAATGTAAATACCTGTCATAATTATTAAAGAGAAAAATGTTTAAAGCTACAATAAAAAGGGGTCTTAAGGGAAATGACAATGGACAATAAAATGTTATACATTCCAATGATTATAAACAAAATTACCCCTAATGTAGATATAAATTATTTGTTAACTAGTTTCAAATTTCAGAGCCAACGTGGTTATAAAACTAGGGTACCTGTAATGAACCAAAAATAATAAAAACCATTAAAAACTGCAACAAAATGAACAAGCTCTCATGTATGAGAGATAAGACAATGTACGATAAAATTATATATATTCCATAATTTTAAAATAAAATAAAATGATTATAAAACTTTGGATACATAAAGAACCAAAAATCATGAAACCATTAACATAAGGAACAAGTTTCAACAAACCAGCTCTCTTAAGAGATAAGACAATGAATGATAATTTGAAAAACAAATTACCTTTTCTATTGATAAATATTATTTGTTAACTAAATACAATAAAAGCACTTGAAGTTTTGTCAGACTGACTGACGGACATACAAAGTGAATTATAGAGTAGCTTCGCTAAAAACAATTAATAGATATAGAATAGATAGATAGAATATATTTTATCAGAGTGGAAAGTTGTTCGTCAATTTAGGTTGCTAATATCAATATAATTTATTGGCCAGGTTGTTCCTACAGTAGGAGGGGATGGTATGGGGTAAAGGGGCTGTATGGGGGAATTATAGAGTAGCTTCGCTGAAAACAATCAATAGATATAGAATAGATAGATAAGATTTTATCAGAGTGGAAAGATGTTTGTCAATTTAGGCTGCTAATATCAATATAATTTATTGGTCATGTTGTTCCTACAGTAGGAGAGGAGGGAATGGGGTAAAGGGGATGGATGGGGGTTTATTGTTATATTAACCAGCTTGAAGACACATTTTATTAGTGCATGCTCGAATCCATCATGTTTTATATATCAATTGCCCTTTCTCAACTTAATATCTTAATAGTCCCTGTATAGGTAAATTTCTAATATTTCCGTTAATTTATGTGTTAAAGGAAAGTATTATATACGACATTGGGGGTTTTTAGGGTCGACTAATTCAAAAATGGGTTCATTTTTTATGTAGATTCAACCATTTAGTAGCTAAGAAGAAAAAAATCACGAAACCTTACAAACAAAATGGCGTCAGTTTTATCAAAAATTACATTTATATTTTTTTTATCTGCGATTCTTATAAAGACATATTTTCAATTGAAAATGCAATTTTCTAGGTTATTTTGGGCCATATTATTCTCGCCATTGTTATAAAATCACCAATTCCAATATCAACCCACCTTGATATTTATACAAAGGTCTATCTTTCCAGTTATATCTTTTTATAATGTAAATAATACAGTAAATAAGTGTCAAAAACCTAAATACCTGATATAAAATTCTTTTAATAGTTTAAATCTTGTACTTTGGTGATTATATCTAATAGCATACAACAGTAGACACAGTGAAATAGAGACATACAGATAATTAACTTAATACTAAATTAGAATATTATAATTTGGATATTGTTAAAAAAAACCAAAAAACCTGGTTGTTTTTTTTTAAAAAGCCGGTTTGAACCCAAAAAAAAAAAACTGGTTTGTTCTTTTTAAAAAAACAACTTTTTTTTACCAACCCTGTTTGGGAGGGGGGGGGGGTGATAAGTTCGAATCTTGGCCCGACACCTTGTCATAAATAAAGACGTTAAAAATGGTTCCTACTGCTGCCATAACATGTGCGTGACATAAATAGTTATAGGAGGGGGGGAATGCCTTAGCCCAAAACAGGCGCAATTCATTACATTGCACAGTAAGGACTTTTTAGACAAAGTTCGTGCAATCAAAGAGATGGTTGTCTAATTGGTGTTACTTAACCTAATACCCTAAAAGGATTTGGCTATCCTGGTTTATTAGACCTGACGTTAGAGTGTCATGGACAGCAGCCTCGCCCGTACGAGGTCATTGTAATTTCATGTTGCGTATAAAATAGTAATTTACTATTATATGAAAATACTTTTTATCTTGTTACACAAGGACTCTGGTAGGAAATTGACAACTTATTCATACGTACTGTACTAAATCAATCATTACTTGGACTAATTTAACCAAATTAGGTTTTTTTTAGGTTTTTGATATTTCATACAACCCCCTTAAGTTATTCATTACAGTAAAATACAATTTTAAAATTTATTTACTGTGTAAATATGCATAAATATGACGTTTTTACTGACAATTATGTTGATTTTTACTCAAAGCATATATCTTGTAGACAATAAAATGATTATAACTTTCGTTCTATTTAAGATAAATTGATGAAATAAAAAGTACATTCAATTTTATTAAGCTGAAAAGTCACTTATTGATATTAAGAAATAATAAACCCCTTTGAGTGGGGGAGGGGGGGGGGGCGTTGAGTATCGAAATAAGAAACTAATGTAAATTTCTTTTCTACGGTGGGTTTTAATGATTCATATAGCAGCCAAACTGTTTTAGGCAATACCCATTTGTCTGTCTGTCCCTCTGTCTGTCTGTCCCACCACTTGTCTGTCTATCTGTCTAACTGCCTCTCTTTTGGATTTCAATGAATCATCTAGCATAGCCTAATTGTAATTTGTTAATGCCTCAAAGACTCTCTGTTACTATTTACCTGTCCCTCTGTCTGTCTGTCTGTCCCTCTGTTTGTCTGATCATTCACAGGTTCTCTATTGGATTTTATCTAATTAATTGTCTATTTTAGTAAAACTTTGATAATTCTTCTTGCCCGTCTGTCTGTCTATCTACTTAGTTTCTAACCTTGGTCTAACAGACTTATTCACTTAATTTATAAAAAATTAGATTTAACTAATAATATGGTGGTATCTTGTACCAAGAGATACACAAATAACCTTGTGTTGAAAAAAACAAATAAAAAATGATTCAATTTCTTCTATGAAGAAAAGTGTAATACATGTTCCTTTATTCTCTTTGTACATCAAAAATATGTTTCAAATTTATAATATCAGGTTATATTCCATTAATTTATTAACAACTAAATTTTTTGACACCCCACTTATGACTTTTAACAGCCCCCTTTAACTAAAATCAAGGGTGATTTTATTAGTATTTTACCAAACCTACTTTACATAAGAAATTTATTACATTTTAAAAATTTTTTTATAAAAAGAGGATTGGGATATATCTCCCTCCCAACATTAACTCTAAAAACTATTGTAAAATATATTAAAAGTTATAAACATATATCTATCAAGATCATTAAAGGAATTAACTCAAGTTTGAGGGGGGGGGGGGGCTTAATGCAACCATCTCGTAATCAATGCACAAATTGCACTTAGAATTCGAATTTTGTTACAAAACTTGGCATGAGTAATCCTTGGTACATCTATTTTCCCAAAATGGAACAAAAAGTTGCAAAAGTGACGGCTAACAGCTGGCAGCTCAGTCAATTAGCTGTTTTTGGGCTATATTCAGGGCGAAACTATCATTAATTGCATAGGAATCAACTTTTTGAAACATATTTTTGCTTTAAATATCCATTTTTAAAATTTCTTGTACCAGCTGCTAGAACTGGCTGAAAATGGCTGGGAGCGGCTAAGAGTATGAAGAGTATATAGGGCTTGTAACATGTCTAGGGGTAGGTTTTTATTGGTACTGAGCTCAAAAATACTACTATAAATAGTGGGGGTCCATCCTTTTGGCAGCTGGGGCTGTTACACAGACTGTTAAAAACCTACCTAGAGACACGTCACAAGCCCTATCTACTCATTCTACTCTTGGCCGCTCCCAGCTGAGCTGCGGCCATTAGCAAGCTGCCAAATGAATTTTTTTGTGGTATTTTAAAAATTAATAAAATAAAATTAATGGTCTTCTTATCAATAAAGGGAGGTTTGGTGCTGGAAGGTGGGCAAAATTGATATATATTGAGCTAAAATTTTTAAACTACCTGGTCCAGTAGTTACTGCATCTAAAAGAAAAACAAAATTAAATTGCTCCATTTTTTTGGTAAATTTCAGGTTTATATTTACATACTAGAATAGAAATTTTGTAAAAATCTTTAAAATTGAGATCACACAAAAGAACCAAAAAAACATTCTTTTTGCAGATTTCAAAAACTTTGAAGTGCTCGTAAGGTCACAATTATTGCATCACAGAAAAAAATATTTAGCATGGGTCATTATTTTGCTTAAATCAACCACATTTTTACTGGGGGCAAAAATTTTTTCAAAATTTTTTCATGGTGGGATGATTTAATCTACAATATATACTTTTGGCTGTTGACAGCTGTCACTATTTTTGGTAGTATTTTTCAGCTCAACACCCCTTAAAACCTATCCCTTATGGATGATTCCTACGTAATTATTGCTGGATTTGCCCTGAAAATAGCCCAAAAATGGCTAAACAGCTGAGCAAACAGCCCTTAGCCATTACTTTTCCAATTTTTTGTTCCATTTTGGGAAAAAAGATCTACCAAGGATTACTCATGCCAAGTTTTTTAATGAAATTCTAATTCTAGGTGCCATTTGTGCATTGATTACATGATGGTTGCCTTAACCCCCCCCCCCTTAAGCTTAACTTATTGTTAAATTTTGAAAAACAGACCTACTAAGGACTACACATGCCAATTTTCATAACAAAATTTGGATTAATTGATTATGGGATGGTTGCATTAACTCCCCCCCCCCTACATATGTATGAGAGTTTCCTCATGTCTCAATTTACTAATTAAAAGTTGTACAGTAAAGTTGTACAGAATATTGCAAGATTTTTTTAGTAAAGTCTGGTAATTAATTTACCTAAAAATAGATAGCATAGAATTATCTGAATCAGTGTCTTGCTTAAATACACCCTCCTTAAACACCCCCAACCCCACTTTATTTTATGGGGTGTAAATTTATTTCCTTTATACCCCCTTGGAATTTATAGAGGGGTGTATCTGAGGGTGTAGGCTCTTGTCAAGAGGGTGGACATGATTGGACACCTAGGGAGGTGTATCCATCCCCCTTTATTTTACAAGGGTGGTGTAAACAACCCCTATACCAACCTTTTGCACGCCTTTGATCTTAACTATACTTTTAGAGAACATAAAGTTGTAAATTCAGTAACTATTCTACAAAAATTATCTTCCTAAATTGATATATGATTTTCAGGGTAATCTCCGGTGGACTAAACATTAAAATTTTATGGAAAAAAAGATATCTTTGGAACATGCATGTCTTGAAATTATCCCCCCTTTGTACTCAATACGCATTTTTAATTCTAAGTGCGTCAATTTTGCGTTTAAAGATACCCTTAGTTTAAGCATTAATTTCTCCAAAAAATGATAAAAAAAGATAAATTTTTTTTTGATAAAATGATAAAAGTATATGTAAAATGAAATAACCAGCAAAAAAAATTACAAAATTACGTTAAATAGAACGAAAATTAGAGCGTTTTGTATGCCTTATAAAATGCGTATTTCTCATGAAAATTGTAACGATTTAGTGTCTTGAGTAAAATATTTACAAACTTCCCGCTGTTATAAGTAGCTAGAGCCTTTGTGGTTATAACTGGGCGTTTAATTGAAAATTAAATAAAACTATTATCAAATATTTTAAGGGTGTACCAGGAGACAGTAGAGAAATCCCGGCAAGATAACCAGCGTCTCTGTTCAGAGGCCAAAGATGATTTAATTCTGTGTGACAACGCTCTCATTCGCATTGCAACTAGGAATGTGTTTTTTTTAACAACTAGATTTTTTATAGTGAATCCTGCTTAAGTATTAAACTTGTTAGGTAACTATTAATAATAACCAAAGTATAAAAATAAACAACGATTTATTGATTATTAAAATAAAAATGACAAAACAAATACCTTACATATAACAAAATGATTTTTAAAACTTCGAACAATGCGCCAATTTAGCTGTCTTAAAAATCTTAATATTCCAATGGATAGAGAAATCTAACTTCTTTAGTTTAAAGAAAACATGTTTTGATACAGGGAGCGTGAAATCCATGCTAAGCGTGACTTGGTCTCACTCAGTGTTCGAAAGGTCATTATCTAATTTAGTTTTTTGCTTTTAGCAGGGAGGATGGGACTATAAACAATACCACTCTCTAAAGTTTTATGAACACGTTCTTTCATTCGTAGGATTTAAATTTACTAAATCTTTATTACTTAGGTAATAGTGTCGAAACTTTTCCACTATATTTTAATCTTAAAAAAAAGTAATATTGTTACGATAATTAAGAGTTTACATTCATTGATCGTCCGTTTTCTTATCCATTAAGATACCTGACTTTCAGTAAAGGGTTTTTAAAAATACACTACAATCCACATGCGTTGCTATGAAATTGTAGTCCCGCCCGTTTTTTCTAAAGTTCCATATTGTTAAACAATAAACATATCTACATAAAAGCAACTTGCAAGGAAAATTTCAGTGCTGTACAACTTTCAATGGCTAAGTTTCTTTTAGTTAGTTTCAAAAAGTGGCTTATCCGCCTCCCCCCTTCAAAGCTGTAATATTACAACTGAAACTAATTGGGTAATGTTTGTGTTAGATAATGGAGAGGGTAATTATTGACATACAAGAACGAGAAAATTATCTTCTAGACAGAATTAATAAAATTGCCCAGGTATTCCATTTAATTCTTATTAGTAGCGGAGCTACTTTATAATTAAATTTGCCTGTCCGCCCGTAGTGCAATGGGAATATGTTTTTCTCTCAAAGGCTAAGGCTTGGAGCTATTAGTACTAAAATCGAAAAACATTTATATCGCACATAAAACTTAGAGTACGAATTATAACAGTAAATTTAGAGGCATAATATATCCATAATTACGATTTAAAACTTAATTAAAAAGGTGCTTAGCTTTTACCTTTAAGTATTATACTAAACACTTTAAACTCTTAGGTAAAGTTCCAAAGCTTGGAAGATCAGAATCAGAAAATCCGGCAGCTGAACCTGATCCTTGGAGAGATCTACAAAGGCCTGGAGGACAACAACATGACCGACAGACAGGCCATTGAGAACAACAAGAAATTTACACAGATCATGGATGGCATTAGGTAATTATAGTTAAAATACATTTATATCCTATTAATGTATTCATTAGAGTAAAACACTAGAGGAGGAAGGGGTTAAATAACTGTATGTCTCCATCCTAAAGACCTTGTACCGACTCTCCATGGATCTTTGAAAAACAACCAATAGTGTCGGGAATATTAACATAGCCAAAAAGCAGAAAACAGTTTGCTGCTGACGATAAAGGTCCTTGGAACAGGGGGTGTGGCAGGTAGTTATTCATCTATACTATACTATAGATCTGATATTAAAAATATGTAACCTAAGAAGACTTCTTAACCCCCCCACCCCATAGGGGCTAGAAATATTTTTTGTACAATTGAAAAAAAAAATTTCTTTAAATTAAATCTCAATTTTTTTTCCTAGACGTGAATTGACAAGTAGCCTGGAACCGTACGAGGATGACGTAATTAATTTTATTGGGCCGGACGAAACTTTCCGTAACACTGTAACCAGGGTCGGCTACGTGTCCAGTTCAGGATTCTACAAGAATTGCAAGGCAGGCAGCAACATTTTGCACTTCATTTTTTACTAACGGCTGGTTACGCCCTTTGCATCTAGGGGCTAGAAAAATGGACTAAAGAAATACAAAATTTAATCTTAAAATAACAAAACTATAAAAGGACCTTATTTTTTTTGTTTCCATAGTTTCGAAATCTTCCTAACTTATATGCAAAATTTACGAAACTTAGATAGGTAGGTAAAACAAAAAAATCAATCGTAAAGCGTAGTTACATATTATATTAGGTACATTTTATTTTCATATCATTTACTCTGTTTTTTACTGTCAAATTACTGGGCCAAAACAATATGGCAATTGGCAACTTTGAAATTTAGTAAAACGGGATGAAATTCACTAGGTAGGTACTATTTTTACTATTTGAATAATTTGCAAAATGTAACACACTGAATGATACCAGGCTGAGGGAGATGGTTTGGTAAAGGGGGTGCTTGGCCGTCACTGTCGGTTCATAGTAGCTTTCCGTGATCATCTCGGTGATCCTCCATGTACCCTGCGGACCACTGATATACCAAACATAAGGAAAAGATACTTTCATAGTTGAAGTTTATGTTTGCTATAGCTGTACTATTTTAAGACAAATTTTGTAGGTAGATATCAATAAACCAAAACAAAGAATTTGTATAAAACCGCCTAAGACCAATAATTAGCTTAACTTCGATTAAGAGATCATCAGGGAGCGAGGGGACATTAGACTTTTAATAAATGTAGTACTCCATGGCTAGTTAACTTTGGGTAGGTACTTTTGTTAAATTTTGATTGAATGGTTCATTGATTAGCAGTGTCAAATAATCTGAATCTACAGAAAGGACAGCTTTTTTTGCCGTCATTTGGTATGGACTTCAAAGTAATAGTCCTTTGTCTTATCCCTTAAGATCCCCGAAGATCACCTGGATTCAATGTTGATGAATGTATCTGTTAACAGCATCCAGTCCCCGGATAATCACAAGGTGTGGATGCAGATGGGGGAGGGCAAGAATGGACAGTATCCTGTACAATGGAGGCCCCATGTGGAGGGAAAGCACATGTAAGATTTTATTTGTAGTTGTAGAGTAGTTTTTCTGTAAGTAATTTCTGTCTGTCACGTGATCTATTTGATTCATTTTGACTGGTTGTCACTGAAAGGAGGGAAAAAAGAAGGCACAACTTAAATGGGGAAAAAAATCAAAAGTTTTAACTTTTAGGTAAAGTAGCCACTCTATGAGTCACCATGTTTATCTGTCAGTAGGTCTATTTATCTGTAAGTTTGTCGGTAGTACTAGTACCTACTTAATACAGAGTTGTATATTCTGCATGAGATTTCCTGCTCAAGGGGGGGGGGGGGGTATTAAAAACATTTTTTTCTACAAGAAGGGTTTAAAAATATGTCGGAAGTTGGAAAAATGAGTAAAATAAAGAGATCTTAAAATATTTTTCCATATTGGTGAAAAAAACTAGAGGGGGATGAAATATTTTTGTTGTTGGGGAAAAATGAATCTTGTGCAGAATATAATAAACTCCTGAATTTATGTTCATATATATAATATATATATATATATATGATTTATAATGTATGCAATAATAAACCCCTACACAGTCTATATCATTCTACTTAATTGATATTTAAGGAACTAATATTACTATTCTTTTCTAGAGCTTAACTTTTTTAGAATTGACATAAAGTTGAACACAGTGCCCATCCCCGGCTCTCCCTTTATGTGCATGATCCGTGCCGGCCGCAACTACCACATAATTGGCGAGCCGTTGACTGTCTTTGGCAGAGAAGGGTCGGCGGATGGTGAATTTTGTAGACCTTGGGGCGTTTGCTGTACTAAGGTTGGTTGTTATTTTTTGCAGCTCAACATAAGGAAAAAGGATAAGAGGATGAATACTCACCCCCTTTTCATGGTAAAATACTACTTCCCCATCCCTAAATTTTTAAAGAAAATCTAGCAGACGAAAATCAAAAACCGCCCAGGGCTTTTTGTATGTCAATCATAAATAATAATGTGAATAAAAAGAAAAGCCATATTTAGCAAACAGCCGTGGGTGGTCAGAATCAGCTGAATGTTCATTATGAAAAAAATTTCCCCCTTTTTAGAAATGCACAAATTTTTTTAAATAAAAATAAATTCTTTGTAATTTATAATTAAAACATCAAAACGACAATATCTAAAAGTAAAAAAAAAAATATTTTTTTAGATATTGTTATTTTAGTATTTCTTATATTTAATAACAAAATTTTATTTTTAATTTAAATATTATATTCTAATTATTAAAACTTTACATATTAATTTTGTAATCCTCCCATTTGAAAAGTGGTGGAATAGCAATAAAATTTAGCGCGGCAACAGCGCTAATTAGGCCCCTGGGCCCACTGCCTATTTTCGTCTTCTAGTTGCTTTGATTCCTCTCTTTTATTTTTTTCTCTATGCAGCTCAAATTATTAGGTAATTTAATTGAATTTTTTGAGAGAAAAAATATGTATTTTGGCGGATTTTTATTGCAAATCTGAATAATTTTAATTGAAGGATGGACGAATTGTCATAGCGGACAGATCCAACAATCGTGTCCAGGTTTTCTTGGCCAACGGACAATTTCAGTTCAAGTTTGGAGTTGAGGGGCGGGGCAACGGGCAGTTCAACAAGCCAGCCAGTGTGGCATGCGATTCCAGGTAGGACTGTCTTAATTTGAATAATTTAAAACAAACTTATTATTTTCTACTTGAGTTGACCTTTTATATAAATCAAAATTGTCTAATTTGGCTAGAAAAAGTAAAGACAATTTCGGCTTTTCGGCCGCCATTTTTTCACAAATCCACTTTATAGTTATACCCCATTAAAGCAACTGCTAAGACAAATTTTCGAGTTCTACTCGTGTTTTATAGTCTTAAAACACACACATTTACGGAAAACACGCATAAAAAGTCTCCCTCTCTCTTTAGAATAACCCACTGCTACAAAGTCATGCGCATGAACTAAACTTCATTTTTTCAGGAATCGGTTGATTGTCACAGACAAAGATAACCACAGAATTCAGATATTTAATATTGATGGTAAGTTTTAAGTTTGACATTTAAAAATAAACTTTAACACTTATGTCACTTATAGAACTCAGACAAAGCAATCCAAATACCCTTAATAAAGATTGATTAAGGGGGGGGGGGGGGGGGGTTCTGACTCTTCCGTTTTTTCTTGAAATATGTAAATAACATTAAAAAGAAGCATATTTTGTTTGAAAAGTTGACCTCTAACTCTACAAATATTTTTTTTATATTTTCACCCTGATACCACCTGGAGGCCTGCAGCACCTGAGCCTGGAGGCCAAATCCCAATTTTTTTTTAAATATAAGGAAACTACATCCCAAAAGAAAACTTTATATTTTGGGATTAAGAATTTTCAATTAATATAGGAACGTTTATCCACAAGTTTGGTGAGAAGGGGAGCGATCATGGCCAGTTTAACTATCCATGGGACGTAGCCTGTAACTCCAGGGACGAGATTCTGGTCTCGGATACACGTAACCACAGGTACGCCAGGAATCTAAAGGGATAAGACATTGGTCGATAAATTGATATAAATCCCCAATTATGATACACAAAATTACCTCTTCTGAAGGTAAAAATTAGTGGTGGAAACGTTTTATCACTCAACTAATGACTTTGAGGATTAGTGTAATAAACAGACCAATGTCTCCTCCCTACCTGCTATTACACAACCCTGTCCTAATGAATCAACCAATCAAAATCTACTAAAGTTCCCAAAGTTCTTAAGAAAACGTTTTTATAAAACTTTGGGACCTAAAATAACAAACAGCCCATTGTCTCCTCTTATCTCTGCGTTTAATATACGCGTAAACACATGAAATTTTCCAACCCTGTTGAATTTATTGGAATTTCTTTAGTACATATACCTAATAATATATGTATTTAGGTTACAACTATTTACTCCTACCGGTGAATTTATAACATATTACGGGTTTGACAGCGGAAACTGGAAGAATTTTGACTCACCACGTGGAGTCTGCTTCTCCGCTGATGATCAGGTTACATTTCATTGATTGTCACAATAATGTTCTCATCAATAGGATGGCTATAAATGTTATCAGACGGATTAACAATTACTATAACCCAAGAATCTTAAGGAATAAGACAATGGCCGATAAATTTATGTACATCCCCAATTATGACACACATAAATATCCCTTCTGTAAAATTCAATTAGTTGTTGATACGTTTAGACACTCAACTAAATGAACCAACCAATCAAAATTCAATAAAAGTCCCAAGGTTGTTAAGCCAACGAATAAGAAAACTTTATTATAAGACTTTGACTAGTGTAATGAAAAGGCTAATGTCTCCTCCATCCCTGCTATTACCCCTAACCCTTATGCTTTGCTTAAATGGAACCATTCACACTTGAAAACAATAACTATAATCACTATTAACCAAAGAAAACTTACTTTCTTATAGATTTCTTTCTCTTTCTTTATCGTATTATTTTCTTTGTTAATGAAAATATCGCTTGTACATTGACATGCAATGTCGCAACAATTGATAAAGTCTAATGATCGTTTTTAATATCTCTAGGTGCTTGTAACAGATTTCAATTTGCACCGTCTACTAGTTATAAGAGCAAACTTTGAAAATGCACAATTTCTGGGCAAACAAGGAGCTGAGGTAGGTCAATTTTAATTTGCAACAGTTTTTAGCAATAAAGCCTAAAAACCAAGCGGAACCGGTCTTAATTGTTGATTTTTATCAAAAGACTGATGCCATTTGGTAGCACGGCAAGCAATAAATCTGACTTAATATTTGTTCCTTCTCTTCACTTGAAAAAATACTAACATTTTTAGATTATGGCACAAAATAAATCAGCAACTTTAGCACAAAAAACCTAAATTAGTGCAAAAAAAGGCAGCGATGCCGTGAGAACCTACATACAAAAAAGTTTCTGACCGAATTTATGTAATGAACGTTAAAAATCTTTAGAACGGCGAGTTTGTCCGTCCAAACGGTGTGACAGTTGACGACGAGGGTAACATCATTGTCGCGGACTCCAGGAACCACAGGATCCAGATCTTTTCCAGCTCTGGAACTTTTGTCAAGAAGTTTGGTGAGAAAGGAACTAGGCCTGGAGAGATAGATACACCTCAGGTATGCGGAGATAGATTGCCAGGGATAATAAGGGATAAGACAATGAACCATAAATTGATATACATTATACATACCCAATGGGAAAAAAGGTTATCCCTACTGTAGATTAAAATTATTGGTTGAACCGCCTGGACAATACTAGTTTGAACTATCCTACTAAGATTCACATTCTTAAGTTAACAGAAATCATATGAAAAGTTTAAAGAGTTTAGATTACTGGACAACATAATTAGATAGTTCAGCACATAAATAGCCAACAAGCAAAATAATTCTAAAATTATATTAGGGGGCAGATAAAAGGTAAACTTTCTACGATTTGTTGCCCCCTAAAATCAAGAAACAAATATTTTTTGAAAGTTAATTGTTGGTTACAGCCGAATTCAGCCCATTGCCAATATTTTAAATGGAATGCTAATACTTTCAGGGTATCTGTATGACTCCAGATGGGAAAATCGTGGTTGTGGACAGTCTTAATAGAATACAAATTTTCTAAACAAAACAAAAAAAGAAAACATCAAAGATATATTTTTAACTGAATAATTCAAATATTTATTAGGTTAGCATCTTAATTATAAGATAAAAGCCTTCATTTAGCAAAGAATTGTCAGAAATTTCCCGCATATTCTTTTCATAACATAATGTAAATAAAAAGACAAATTAAAAGTCCTTTTTTGCTTGGTCGATAAAGTTCTTTATATTAGTTATTTCTCGCATCGTATTATAAACGGCTTTCCGCGGATATAGAATGTTCAATTATAAGATTAAAACTAGTTTTTTTTTAGCCCCGAGGTGCCGAAGGCACCGGCTAAAAAACTGGTTATAATCTTATGATTGTACATTTTTATATTCGTAGAAAGCTGGATATAATACGATGCTAGACATAGTTTTTTTCGTATGGATGAGAACCGGTTCATATCCACCGGTTTCGAATGAATACGAGAAATATAGATAAAAAGTCTTTTTGATTTGTTAAAGTTATGTTTTGAAAAGTGAATGCCCGTACCGCAACCTATAAGACTGAATCTTACATTTTACCTCATGAAAACCATTCATACCTCAAACAGAAATATTAATATTTACCTTTTTTTTATAATCATTTTTTCATAAATGGATATTTTTTGGAAAAAAAAGTCTGCTTGAAATGCAATATATATAAACCATATAGTTCCTATTTATATAGTCACTTTATTATACAGGGTAAAAAAAGACTAAAACTTAAAAGGCATTTGTTGCTTTATTTTTGATTTACTTCTACAGGGTGCTCAAAAATATGATTTGATATAATTGTAAATAGATATTATATCTTTTGCACTTTTGGATCAACTGCAGTTCACGGCAAAATATTCCTGCTAACAAATATTTCCAAAAATCTATGAATTTTAAAGGCTGCTAGCTGCCAAACGGCTGAACTTACACATCATGCCTGCACACTGTTTTAAGCGGCATAAGAAGGCCTACATATAATCTGGAATAGCCATAAATCAATAATGCATAATTATCTCGCAGTGCAGAGAAATGCGCGAAAAAGACCTATTTTATGCGTTTTTTTCTTCAGTGAAGCTTTCCCTGTGCATAATTGGATCTTGGCTATTCCAGATTGATTGTAGGCCTTCTTATGCCGCTTAAAATGGTGTGCGTGTATGATCTGTACGTTCAGCCGTTTGGCAGCTAGCAGCCTTTAAAATTCATAGATTTTTGGAAATATTCGTTACCAGAAATATTTTACCGTCAACTGCAGTTGATCCCTTTTGCCCTGTAGTTTCACTAAAATTAAACTTAAAAAACATACCTAATCAAACTGATGAATGAATGTGTTTTTATTTTAAAGAAATTTCTTATTTATAATTATTTTTTCTCTCTTATAGATAAAAATATTTATAAATCCATAAAAAAAAAGATTATATATAATTATCTGTCGCACTGATTGAATGCTGAGTCAGTTAAGTTGTGCATATTCAAAGTTTCTTCCTAAACTGTGCTGCTGCTTTGCTTTATATGTGTTAAAAACATTGTAATTCTTATTTTATTATTTGTTATCATGTTTGCATTATTGACCCATAGTATAAAGTTTTCAGAGAGGTTTAATTCAACTAAGGAAAAATTATTTTGTCGACAAATTTTCTTTATTTCTTCGTTGGTTTTCTGCTTCTCAACATACATTCATACTGCAATGTTACCATTAAGAGAAATAACTGATTTTAAAAAAAAGCAAATGTTTGTCTGATGGAAGATTTTGAAGCAAAATACTTTTTTTTAATTGAAAATTTCCTCTCTTGATATTAAAGATAGTTTTAATATTTTATCTGAATCATGCTGTCGCATACTATTTTTATGAGGTTGTTTTTTATCTTATTTTACAACCAAAAAAATGCATAATTTTATGTTGAACATCGAAATGTGTTTTATTATATCGATTTTAAAAATAAGATGCTCTAAAAAGAATTTCTTTGGTTACTTCCTAAAGGATTTTAAAAGCCCAGTTTTACTTCTAAAAAACACAAAATATTTTGTTTGTTAGTGTATCTTTTGCTTAATGTTATAAAAAAAATTCTTTAAGAATTAGAAAATTACTGAACCCAGTGTTAGCAAAGGAGTTTCCAAACGTTTGTTAATTCAAATATTAAAAAGAATAAGTATTAAAGATATAATTTTGTTTAATTTTTACGAGAGAAGGAATTAAAAATCACAAGAGTAATTCATATGCTATACAATTTTATAGTTTTCATTGTACATGTAACTTTAATCATAGGTATTATTAAGTTTGATTTCTTTAAATCATTTTTAAAATCTTTAATTATGGATTAACAAACTTTTGAAAATGCCTTTGCCAAAGTGATTACAAACCCTTGCAAAGAATTCGTAGAATTCAGTCAATTTTAACCCCTATTCTGTTTATTTAATGAACTTATAAAATTGCTAAGTAATAATTTTCATTTATTTGGTCTGTGCAATTTTTTTGTGTATTGTCTTGTTAAAAAAATGAGTACCTAAAGGGGACTTTCCATTGACAAGTTCCCTACAGAATAAGTGATTTTTTTTAACAAGACTTCACACTAACTTTAAGTTTGATAAGATCATATATTATTATTACTATAATTGTATTTGTTTTCAAAAACTGGTAAAGGTACTGGAAAAAAAAAGAAAAAAAATCCATAAAAAGTTTTTCTTTTGCCAGTTTTTTTTAAACTAACATCTGGTGTATAGCTGGAATATGTACAGTTTTAAAACTTCCCAAGAAACAAAATAAAAGTCCTCAATCCTTTGTAATCTTAAACAATTGTTGAAAAAAAACTTGATTACAGTTCAATTCCTCATAAAATTGTTAATTGCTGTACATCATCCAGCTATTTAAGTTCTGTACTCAGTACAGGTTTAAAACATTTATCTGTGTCTCTATTAAAGCTCTGGGCTTAGCCTAGAGTATAATGTAAGGCCATTTGGAGCATATAAAAAAACCTTCCAAAATGTGCATGAAAAATCTTCGAATTGAAAATCCTTAATCAAGATTTTAAAATATATTTTTGGAATGTTAAAATGTATCCAAATGTCTTAATAAAATACCACAGTTTGGTTTTATTATATCCAACACAAGACTTAGTCTACTTATTATTACTATTATTATCTTGCCCCTTCTTGTAAAAATTATTTATGGCAATCTCTATATTGCCATGAGGCTTTTAAGCCACTTTTGATCACTTTCAATTAAAAATATGTCTGCTTGGTAAAATCCCATATTTTGTAACTGGAACATCTATAACTCCCTAACTTCCTTAACCCTAAAGTTTGAATATTTTAAGTATACAAACTTACATAGGTATTATGAAGTTTTATCAAAAGGGAAATTGAGGCGATGGAGTTATTGTTGTCCCACTTTAAAATTGATTGATTTTGCCTTTTGCCTCTCTAGTATGAATGCTTTGAGTCTGATTTGATTTTGATGCAAGATTTTTAAATTACATTTTTATTTAGCCTAACCTACTTCACCACTTGAGAATAACTTGTTTTAAGATATATAGCACAGTTATAAGTATCATAACTTTTAGAATTTAAGAACTATGGTTTTTCATTAACTTTTTTCACTAATATGCAGCATGGCCCTAAAAAAGTTTTTAGCTTAAGCTCTTTCATTACAAAAAGTATAGACTTCAATACTTACACTTTGTTAGCTGAAATTGGATTGATAATGGCTGCAAAACCTCATTTTTTTCTTTTTTGGCCACACTGTACTTTTGAGATATTTGAAGCATATGTAGATTAGATAAGTGTATACTATACAAGACTGATTTTGTACTGCCCTATAATTTACCTCTACCTACCATAACTAAGTATACCTCAAATCAGAGCAACATTCGTTTTAAATAAATATACTTGTTACCATTTAAGTACTTTAAGTAATAAAATTCAGGAAGATGAAAAAGATTATTAATTTTAAAACTTCCTATTACTATTATATCTTGAAAATTATTTCTATTATTCTATATTTGTGTTTTATTATTTCCAATTTAATTGGATTAAACGGAAAATTGACTTATGTATGTTTTCCCTATGTGTTTTTAGACACCCTAAGAATGTAAATTTTTATATAATATTCCATGAAACTTCTTCAAATCTTCAAATTTTAACAATTTTAATCCGTTAAATATCCTACAATTTTTAATTCTTGGAATGTTATGTATTGAAATTAATATTTTATCAGCTATTAGTTTTATTATTCTACTCTTCTTTCTCTGTGCTTGCAGAGTATTAAAGTCACAAGAATTTTATTTTGAATTTAAAAATTCAATTTTAAAATACCTACATGAAGTTCTAGTGATTTTAATCTGCAAAGTTTTAAATCTCACAGTTGTTCTATTTTAACTTTTCAGAGCTAGAAGTGAAAGAGTAGCGAATCTACTCTAAAATGGGAGAACCGGAGCTACAGTTGGATCCTGCTATCAGGACCTGGGTCTTCCTACCAATTTTTCTTATCAATTTCTTAATAGGTACCTAAGTTTTAATATTCTTATTTTCATAAAAACGAAGAGTAATGGTTTCTTCATATTTGATACTATCAGACTACTTAATAATTTTATCCGATTTACTTAAGCAAATGTTAAAGCTGTCTTAAATAATTTTCATGTATGATTAAATGTTCTCTAAAATTTTTCTAGGTATACTTCGTCATTATGTGTCAGTATTATTGTCCTCCCAGAAGAAGGTTGACTTGGAGGCCATCAAAGATAGCCAGGCTTTAATTAGGGCCAGGTAAGAATTTTTAAACACTAACTATGTTTGTACTTCAGTACTTAAGTCAAATTGGTAGAATACATTAAAGCCTCTTTGTCGAAAATTTTAGATATATCAAATAAAAGATCAAATGCCTTTTCGTCGTCGATTTTTTTCATATGCATAGTTTTTAGACAAATATTTATAACCTTTTTTAGATTCTTCAACTTAAAATATTTAATTTAGGGTTTTACGAGAAAATGGAAAATATCTTTCAAAGCAAGCTTTCTTTATGAGAAAGAATTACTTCAACGACGAAGAAACTGGAGTTCTTAAGGTAAACTGTAGTTTTAAACTTCAATTACCATAAAAGGAAAATTATGTCAATAGAATCATAAAATTATGTTTAATAATATTAAGACATTTAAAGACAATAATTTAAAGCTAGTGTTCACTGTTGGGATTGTTAAGTAAATGTGTGTTTGTGTTTACTTTAGACTGTTTATGAGTAGCCATTCTATTAATAATTTTTGATACCTATTCTGATTTTATAGTGTTAGTTTTGAGCATGTCTCATAATATTAAATTTAAAAGATATTAGGTAACTTTATTATGACAGGTTTAACTTTTTAACAAGTTGTATACTTTTTTGAAAACTGTGATGTGATAAGTGATTTTATGACAAAAGAGGACTATCCACGAACGAGAGCACATGATTCTAAGTACCTTCCAGCATTGATCCTTAGTATTTTCTTTCAGAATATAATAGGACACCATATATTATTAATATATTGACGAGAAAATTTATGTTTCACCATGTTTTTTTAGGTATCTTAATTGATTTTGAAAACTTTTATGAAGCTAATTCTTTTAATAAAATGGATATTTGATGATATATATGCGAATACTCGTGTTATATAGATTGTAAATTAATTCATATTAGCATTAATTTAAACATACATATGAGATATAGTAAATGTGCTTTTGACTTTTTTTTTAATTTTTATCATTTGACAACATGGACAATTAAAGACACCCAAAACTCAACAAAACGTTTGATAGAATTTTAACAAAAAATGGTGGATATTTTTTTACTTTTCTTCAACTTGAAGTGGTGAAACATAAATTTTCTCGTCAATATATTATTTATTGATAGTGACCTATTATATTCTGAAAGAAAATACTCAGGATCAATGCTGGAAGGTACTTAGAATCACGTGCTCTTGTTCATGGATAGTCCTCTTTTTGAGCCGTTTTCAAATGATAGGTTGGATCTAGAAAGACAGTGGCTCCCCCCAACCCAATGACTGACCCTAGCATGATGACGGAGATGGTGAAGGGTAACATGACCAGTATGGTCCCCATGATGGTGGTGGGCGGATGGATCAATTGGCACTTCTCTGGATTTGTCACCACAAAGGTTCCCTTTCCTCTCACACTTAGGTAAGAATCTAGCATTTTAAGGACTGTCAGCGACCAAATGGCTGAACGTACAGGTTAACGGGTTGGAAATGAACATTATACAGTTTTTTCAGATTTTTAAGCTTCTTTGTTTACCTATAAAGCTTTCATTTTCCAGTCCATTCCTGTATTAATTTTCAAAAAGTACTATTTCATATTCATTATTTATTTTTAAACAAATGTTTTTTTCTACTGAAGTCAAAGTTGGAAAAAATTGTTTTTCTTCAGATGTCAATCACCTGTCTAATAAACGAATTACATTCAGGTTTAAGCCAATGTTGCAACGCGGCATTGAGCTACAGAGTCTAGATGCTTCCTGGGTTTCCTCGGTCTCCTGGTACTTCCTCAATGTTTTTGGTCTCAGGTATGTACACTGACACACCAACAACTTTTAATTATCCTAAATGATACTCTGTAAAAAGACATAGTAGTAAATATTATTAGCAAATCATTGAATCATGGGGATAGAGTTAGGTTTCGGACAATTTCACTTTTAATTTTGCAAGTTTGATCGGTTGTTAACATCCTGTATTTCCTACACTTATCAGAGAATTTATAGTATTCTGATTATAGGTTTTGTCAGTGATGGATTTTGAATTCATTTTCAAATAAAAAAATTCAGTCTACTGTTACTTTTTTCCATTTAGATAACATTTTTTTTGTTTTCATGTTACTTTCTGTTGCTTGTATTGTTTAAAAAACGAAAAAGTTATTGAAAGGGGATATTTGTTATAGGTCAATTTACAGCCTTGTACTGGGCGAAAACAATGCCGCTGATCAGTCCAGAGTTATGCAAGAACAAATGTCCATGCAGGTAACAATCAATCATTAGTTATTGGATTCATTGCTCTAGACGATTAACTTCACAGTGTAGTGGATCAATGGGTAAAGAATACGTGGATATTGTGTCAGGAGAATTTTTGTCGCCAATTTGGGTTGCTAATATGATCCTCAGATATTGATCAATACGTTTCTCCATGTTCAGGGGAGGGAATGGGATAAAGTCATGATAATATCCTGCTGGGAGAAATATTTTATAGGGTATGGGAGAATCTTGCACAAAATTCACATATATTCCATATCCATTTGTGGAACTTGATTCAATATAAGTTACAAAAATGAAACTAAACTTTTTCTTTAGGCTGGAGGAATGCCGCCCGACAGCAAGCAGGCCTTCAAGGCCGAATGGGAGGCCCTGGAGTGTACAGAATACAATTGGGCTCTGGCCAATGCTGATAATGAAATGATAAACTTGGTCGGCCATACGCCTGACAGTCTTATCTACCACCAGAGCAAACCTTTAGAGTAGCCAAAGCCATGCTACAGTTACCATGAGTCAGAAATTTATTTTGAAAGAGTAATAAAAAAGTAGAATATGCAAAACAAATGAAAAAAAGATCTAAATAATACTTAATAAGATAAGCAATTTTATTAGGTTTATCAACATTTTTCATCCTTCATTGTAATAATTTTGAAACAATTCTATGATTAAGATATTGGTTTGTTCTACTTTTTTTATTATTTTCTCTCTTTTCTCAGGTACTCTTTAAACTTTCTAGCTTATTTTAACCGTTTTTTTAATAATTAGCTTATTTTATTTTATTGTTTTATTATTAGTTGAGAAGATTAAATTCTTTTGAATCAAAATTAAAATTCTATTAAAATGAATTACCTAGGTAATCAAATTCCAATATTATGATTTTTTATATTTAATGAATTGTAAATTAGTTCAGTCTTTTGTTACTGTGATGTGTTAGAAATATTGTCATTAAGGGGGGATGGTTATGATTTTTTTTTTTTTTTGGGGGGGGGGGGGGATTGTAGAAGTTACTTAGGAACAATAATAACTAGGTTTGGGTTTTGTGGTGGTTTTAAGTTTCAGATTAAAATTAAGACCTATACAAGTTTAAGCCCGTAGTATTTATTTTTCCGGAGTATCTTCAACTATACTCCCCTGCCGAAACTATTCAAAAATGCCCTTCTCCCCCCCCCCCCCTTTCTATGATTTTTTTGTTGTAGTTAAAGTGTATGTAAAATTGTAGATGTGATCTCAAATACTGAACGAATTAATTGCCATGAAAAACAAATATTTCCTTCAAACTTTTCCGCAAGTCAAAAAGGATTTCTGTTCTTTTCCTTTTGGCTTATTATTGACTGGTTGAAATATTGGAGGCAAAATATTTTTTCTTTAAGTGGAATATCAATCCCCCTATATAAAAACTAGAAATAATTTCATTACACTCATTTTAGGGTTATTAATTTCATATTGTTATTGTTTGATAAATTTCAGATAAACAAAAATGTTTTACTGCCAAAGATCTAGTTATGAAACAGAGTACGAGTCAACTGTGGTCTCTTGTACACCTGCCAGGTAAATTTATTAGAAGCTATGGTACTCTAATTTTAAAATTTTTATCTTTACGTCTGTTGTAGGTAAACATTTTGCGGTCTGCGTGATACGTCAAAGTAAAAAATGAACCTTGATTGTTGTACAATCAACAGAGTAACTTAATCATAAAGTAACTCAGCTCTAACCAACAATTAATTTAATTCGAAAAAATATTTGGTTATATCAGCTGATTTTTCCGTGATTTTTGGGGGTAACGCTACATAGTAAAAACGACATTTTTCTCTTGCCGCAGAAATATTATTTTTGATTTATTTCGCTTGTTGGCTATACCTTAATCCTTATAGTAACTGCTTGCAAAAGATAATTCTAAATTAATACAATTGTGTGTCATTTTTTAGTCGTAAGAAGGAGCAGAGTGGAAAGAAAGTAGAATTAAAGGGATATGAGGTGGTCTTTGAGGACACTGTTTTCTTTCCAGAAGGTGGCGGACAGAACACTGATCTCGGTCTTGTTGGAGATAATAATCAGGTCAGAATCTATCATTTACAAATATTTATGGGCTACCAAGGGCATGATCTTTAACATTCGAATCTATTGAAGGAAGAAAAAGGGGGTATTTTTTTTTCATTAAGTCATACTGTTCTTAATTATGACCAAATGTATATATATATGAAAAGATCATAATTTAAGAACAATTTGACTTAATAAGAGGATTTGACTAAAAGGTTACACCCAGTTTTCCTCAGATGTCAATTGTCCCTTTCCTTTTAAATATTGATATTCTAAATAGCGAAGCCAATAAACTATTTTAAAGTCAATATAATCTGATAAAAAGTCTGTCTAAAAGGATTGTGTTATCAAAATATACATATCATTTTCGGATCATGGAAAGAAAACGAAGCACCTAGCAGGTTTCGTCGTATTTTTACAGTAGCTATTGATTTTGGTTATTTTGTTTTCAACCTTTTGTTACAATTGACCGTAACTAGTCTATATGTAGGTTTTGGAAGTAACCCGGCGGGGAGACTTAGCTGTACACTTCCTAACTGAACAAGTTCAGCCTGGAGATAAACTTGTTCAGAAAATTGACTGGGACAGGAGATTTGATAATATGCAACAACATTCAGGCAAGAATATTTTAAAATATTTTCTCGTATTCATTCGAATCCAGTGGATAGGAACCGGTTCTCATCCATACGAAAAAACTATGTCTAGCATCGTATTATATCCAGCTTTCTACGAATATAAAAATGTACTATCATAAGATTAAAACCAGTTTTTTTAGCCCGTGCCTACGGCACCTAGGGGCTAAAAACTGGTTTTAATCTTATAATTGTACATTCTATATCCGCGGAAAGCCGTTTTAATACGATGCGAGAAATAACTATTCCAGTATGGCTTCCAAACCGATTCATAGCTCCTGGATAATAACCGGTTCTGAGCCATACTGAAAACTCATGTATCGTGTCGTATCGTGGACAATTTATCACGAAAACTAAAATAAAAATTATAAAACTAAGATGAATCTTGTAATTTTTCATTTTACTATCCGCGGAAAGTTGACTTTAATACAAAGCTAGAAAAAAATATTATATTTTCCTGTGTTTACGAAATGCATGGATGAAAAATATTAAAACTATGACAAATCTGTAATGCAACTCTTTATTTTGCCAAATGTTTCAAAAACTGTAAAATCAATCACTAAATTGTAAAATCATAAGATAGAAATTGATTCATTTTAAGGTCAACATTTGGTGTCGGCCATTTTGGAGAAGGATTATAATATAAATACATTGTCTTGGTGGATGGCAGAATCTACTCCAAGTAAGGTATAATTTATCATGTTTTACATTGACCTGTTACACTGCTAAACTGCTAAAAACGAGTTAATAACCACATTTTTCAACTAGTTATTATTTGGAGGGGAAGGACATTTTTTTTGAGATACTTCACTGTTAGGATATCTTTTTAGCGGTTACCGAGACATACAGACATCCTGTTCTATTAAATGTATTAAAAAGACTTGTCAGTCACTATAGAATCGCCGGTTCTTCTAATATATTATACTTCTTACTTTCGGTATTAGAAATGAATAAAAAAAATAGTTTGATTGACTTTATTCCTTAGGACAATCCTTAAAAATAGCTTAGAACTAGCATAGGACCAATAGGATAATCTGTCAAAAATCAGAACCATATTATGCTATAGTTTATTCACTGTTGGTAGTTAGGCATATAACTAATAATTTTTAGGTTGGTGTATCTTATATTGAAGTGGACAAGCCAATATCAGTTGATGTAATGACATCTGTTGAGGATAAATGCAACTTGAATATTAGAAAATCAGTTCCAGTGTCTGTCACCTTGTTTCAAAGAGGAGATCCTCAGTTGGAAGAGGTATGAATTGACCTGAGTTTTACGATTTTTGGTTCATTCTCATTTTTTTTTTAAATACAAGTGAATGCGCCCCCTGATATCTATAGGTATTAGGGGTGTGAGGGTGAGAAAATAGCCCTAAACCATCTCAATCCTTAAGAACTAAATTGAAAGATTTTAAAATCATCTTCCCTATGTAAAGCTTCTCTTAAATGGAGAATTCAAACGGGTCTGTGATTAACGAGATGTTACCTAACGGCCAAACAAACAAAAATCTTTATATAATAAGTTGCTTTGTTTTTTTTTTTAAAATAGATGTGTGTGTGGGGGGGGGGGGGCAAAGACACATCACAGAAAATCATATTTTTTGTCTTTTACTTACTAAACTTTATTTAGGCCCATACAAGAGGACTTCCTGACGACTTTACAGGTCCAATTAGACTGGTCAAGATTGGGGATTTAGACAATAATCTTTGCTGTGGCACACATGTTTCAAATCTGGCTCACCTGCAGGCTATCAAGCTCCTGTACACTGAAAGTAAGTTCTTGCATTTTACAACATATCTGTATTAAAAGAATAAAATTTAACATTTTAAATACTAACCTGCGAGGCTCTTGCTTTACTTAATGTTGTAAGATATAACTACCTAACCAAAATCGAGTGATTTTAAATAGAAACGACGATTTCGTCCAATTTTAACAAAGTTTTGTGAAATGACAAAGTAAATATAGAGACAGCTTTTTTAGCAAGCTGATAATATGCAAAGTTTCATGTTTTACCAGATATAAGAACTAAACAAACATTTTATAAGAAGGAGGGACCAGGGAGGAAGGGGACATTGGGCTGTTAATTACACTAGTCCCCGAAGTTTTATTATCATGTTATCTTGTTCGTTAAGTTAACAACATTGGGGACTTTTATTGAATTTTGATTGGTTGGTTAAGTAAGTTGAGTGTTCAAACTTTGCAACCACTAATTGTAATCTACAGAAGGGGTAATTTTGTGTTTTATTATTTGGGATGTACATCACTTTATCGGCCATCGTCTTATCCCTTTAGATCCATGAGGAGGGACAGACAATTTACTTGTAACAAATATTTTTATATTTTTCGTTATAATTTCAGATAAGAAAGGGAAAACCTTATTATATTTCCTGGTGGGTTCAAGAGTGCTCAAATATTTAGCAAATACTCTACAAAGAGAAAGATCACTTACAGAAACGTTAAGGTACAACAATTTTTAAAAAATAATATGATAAAAGTAATTCAACATTTCTTGCATATATAGACATATATTGTTAAAGCGAACCTTTTCTACTCTAGAGTTCATTGTTACGATCATCCGTTCGTAACGGATAGCTCTTATCGTTAATTTTAATGTCTTAGCATTGTCAAATCGATTTCATCGTTGGCATGATGGTTCCTGTAACAGTTAGGTATAATTTAAACAGCGTAGCAAATCTACTAAATCATTACTAAAAAGTTCGTTATGAACAATAACATGATGATATTTATCTTTTTTGGAATATGGATTCCTATGACATTTAGGCATATTGTAATAAGCGAAGCATATATAATCAAGTGAGTCTTTAACTGTAAGTTTTGCCTTATAAAGCATCTAGTATTAAAGTATTTTTGGGATCGATTTATGTGAATTTTTAGTTTGATTTCTTACAAATGAAATTCTTAATTTTAAAAGCTATGATGATGGTACTCTATATTTGTTAATGTTAGTCTGTCTGACTTTCTGTTTTGTAAAGCTTCTCCTTCATGGATGTTGTCATCCTTGTTCCATTGGCACTAATGTTAATTTTTCTAGAAATGGACCAGACTCTCACATTGATTTGGTGGAAAAAATGCAGAAGACATTAAAAATATCAACAAAAACAAATTCTAATTTGCTCAAAGAAATTGCGCTTAGTGAAGCTAAAGAGAAGAAAAATTTAGAAACTAAGGTTGGTCAATTAATATTAATTTTGTATACCCATTTATTACTCAACAAGTATACCATTACCTACCTAAATAAAGTAAATTGCAATTTGTGTGTGAGTAAAGGAGAAAAACTTACTTTTATGGTAGTTTCACTTATCATTTACCAACAACGAAATTAATTCAAAATAATCACAAAACCTATACCTAATTGATTTTTAGCTGTCGTTTGGAGGCAATACTTGACGACCTTTTTACCTTCTCCCCTAATATTATTTTAGATTTTTTTCGCTTGTTGGCTATACCTTATTCCTGAGTTTCACTTCTAAAAAAATATTTTGTTTTTATTTCAGCCTTCCTATATCTATTTTTATCGAAGAGAAGGAGACAATGACTATATTTCTACATTAACTAAGGTAAAACCTTATTTTTAAAAATCTTGATTTTTAATGTTTTTTTGCATTCATAAATTTCCAGATTTCTCAGGGAGGAAGGTATCATTGGGCTGTTTATTTTTGTGTTTATTGTCTTAACCCTGAAGATCCCCGGATTACAACTGTACTTGTATTTAAGGAATTAAGTGATTATCTGTTGATTGTGATTGTTGGGGAAGGAAATTCTGGCCAACTTGTGGTTACTGGACAAGGAGAGGTCGTCGTTGATATTGGCAAAAAGTAAGTTTTTATTATTATACCTAATAAGAATTTCTTCTGACATCATTTGCGCTGTTTTTAAAGATTTATTTTTCGATGATAACAATAATTATGAACACTACCACATACATCAATAATAGAAATAGATTTTTTATTACTTGGATCTTGCACGAGATTTTCATGTTCTATGATAAAGTAAACTCTATATCGGGCTAAAATAACGATCTTTCCCATCCCCTCTCCTCCTTCTGGATAAACCAATGCAAGAAGATTTTGCAACCTAAATTGACGACTGTTATAATATCCACGAATTTTCTACATCCATTACACTAGCATAATGGCTTTCATACTTATATTTTATCTAATTATAATATTTTGAATTATAGAATAATAGATTGACAAATATTTGAAGAAACTTTAAAATCATTTGATTTTGCTTTAGGTTGGCGGAGCTTTTGGATGGAAAGGGGGGAGGCAAAGGATCAAGATTCAATGCCAAAATTAATTCATTCAAAAACATCAGTCAAGTTGAAAAAGTTATTCAATCTTGTATTGCACCAAGTAGCTAAATATAAAGTGTTTCATGCTTCATGACTTTTTCAAAAAGTTATTTGTTTTTACTTTTTTATTTCATTTAAGAATTTTTTCTATCTTATACTCCTTTAAGTTTTTAATTTAGAATTTATCTAAACAAGAACTTTTTTTACAATCCCTGTGAAAGCTTAGGTTATAAATAATGCTAGTCCAACTTCTTTATATTGATTTTTTTTTACAAAATGTTAAAAACCATTGACTGTTAAAAAATGATTTTTTTTTACCTTAATACGTTTTAATTGTTACATTTCTTGTTTTTTTTTTGCAGATGTAAAAATGGGGGTGGGGGATAAAGTGGAAGGAGGAGAGGGTACACCATCCACACAGAACCAGGTAATCTACAACTCCATTTTCCTCCTAATATTTATCAGCTACCAAATTTCAGGAACCTTAATTCATTATAATTGCCATACTCCTTTATAGTTTGGAGATTCTGTGCATAAGCTAAATTGGGTTACAAATAATTTGGTATGGGTTTCCCCATAGGATCTAAAGGGATAGGACAATGATCAATAAATTGATGTACATTGTACATCCCCAATGATCATTAATGATACACAAATTTACCCCTTATTTCTGTAGATTACAATTAGGGGTTGAAACGTTTTGATATTCAATTTAATGAACCAACCAATTCAGTAAAAAAAGTCCACAAAGCTTTAAAGCCAATGAACAAGAAAACATCATAATACAATTTTGGGACTATTGTAATAAACAGCCCTATGTCCCCTTCTTCCCTAATTTCAATAAAATTAGTAAAAACTTTATTATTGTTGACATTCATCTTTTCAACAATTATTTATTTTGTCAGGTAATCCTACGCGATGAAGATACAAGAGACTCTGACTCCATCAGTTTACATGATGAGGGACACCACACTTTTAACAATTTTATAAAGCAGACATCAACCGACATCATTGAGGAGGAGACGACGGCTGAACCAAACCATACCAACCATGGGGCTGTGAATTTACATGACAATAACAAACTTCAAGATTCAGAATCTTTAAATCCTATTGATGATAATGATGATATGGCTGATATAGTTGATGATGCTGGTGATCAATGTTTAGATGATGATACCAAAGTTGATGAATATAATTCTAACCCAAACAATCCTGCCAATAATCCTACCACAGATACTGATGATGATTTTAGTAATGATTTTTCTCCAATTAAAACTGTTGATCCCAAAAAGACAAACACTGCGTTTTTGAATAATTATGATTCTGAATCTGATCAGAATACATGTTCACATGATGAGCACATACCACAACAAAATAAAAGTGAAGATGATAATGAAAATATTTACCTGGAACTTGCTGGTGGCACACAGCTGGCCTTACCTGAGGTGCCAGAATTATCTTTTCCAGACCTGCCTCCAGAAAACCTAAACTTAAAACCTGCTGCCTCAAAAAATAAAGAAGCCATGACCCATGATACTCATGAACTTGATAATGAACCAGATCAGTGCAACACATTTGTTACCAACCATGCTGCTCAACAAGATATTGTACAAGAATCATTTTTTAGTTCAACCAAGGACGACTGCAATGTTGGCAACAGAGATATGCAACAACAGGTTGCAGCAACAACTGTTTATTCTCCACAGCAGCTGATAACAACAACATCTGCTGAAGAACAACTACAGAGCTTTCATAGTAATATTTGCACACTGGCCGCACAAGTGGACGACATAAATAATGGATTGTCAGGAATGGGAAGATCATCCAACCAAACTATTACTACAATGTCTTCAGGTATGATTAATTTTTAACATTTTTCTTTATTTGGCAGTACTTGAAATTAAGTCAATTACCTTGACATTTTTGTGTACTACTTTTTTTGCTTATCAACGAGATACTTTTCAAATTGAGCATTTCATTATATCATACTAGCAGCTATTCTCCCATGCATGGGCTCTGTATTCGAAGGGCAGAGAGGGTTTAATTAGCTTAAAAACCGTACCACTAATTAAATCTGAAACTGAATAGGTAGTCTAAAACCATCACAGGGGTAAAAGTTACCTTGAAAAGGGAACTCAATAGGTTCAATAGCTTCAGACAAAGAAAACCTTACTACTTAACTTTATGTAATAAAATATTCTTTGATTTTATTTTTATTAATGAAATGTATCAGGAATAATAAAACAAATATGGTATGGATTCATCTAACTATATTAGAATAGTTATAATTTAGGCCTTACTGTTAGATTTTAATAAGAACGGTGTATAAAAGTAGGACATTTTTACCTATAAGGTAGAATCCTATTGCTATATGCGACATCAACTTAACAATATTCGGGTCAAGTGCAGTTCATTGTAAAATATTGCTGGTGATGAATGATTTCTGGGATTATTACAAGGTTCCTGGATCCAGCAGCACAAATATTCCCCCAAATCCGAAAATTAATTAAAACGGGAAATATTGCTTAGTATTAGGTTCCTTTCATGGCTGGCATTGGCCAGGGTTTTTCAGAAGTTGCTGGTAACCAGGAAAATCAAACATTGGTGGCTCTAGTGTTATTTTTTGTAATGCTAGATCCCAGGATTCAGGAAGCATTCGTTTCCAGCAATATTTTACCATGAAGTGCACTTGACCCCAATATTCAATTACTTAGGAGGATCTGCCATGACAAGTTCTAGTTGTGTGGTCTCACTTCAGTGAATCAATGTGCCACTGCAGCTACTATTATTATTATTATTAAGGAGGATCTGCCATGACAAGTTCTAGTTGTGTGGTCTCACTTCAGTTAATCAATGTGCCACTGCAGCTACTATTATTATTATTATTATTAAGGAGGATCTGCCATGACAAGTTCCAGTTGTGTGGTCTCACTTCAGTCCATCAATGTGCCACTGCAGCCACTATTATTATTATTATTAAGGAGGATCTGCCATGACCAGTTCCAGAAGTGTGGTCTCACTTCAGTCCATCAATGTGCCACTGCAGCCACTATTATTATTATTATTAAGGAGGATCTGCCATGACCAGTTCCAGTTGTGTGGTCTCACTCCAGTCCATCAATGTGCCACTGCAGCCACTATTATTTTTATCATTAAGGAGGATCTGCCATGACAAGTTCTAGTTGTGTTGTCTCACTTCAATCCATCAATGTGCCACTGCAGCCACTATTATTATTATTATTAAGAAGGATCTGCCATGACCAGTTCCAGGTTGTGTGGTCTCACTTCAGTCCATCAATGTGCCACTGCAGCCACTATTAATATTATTATTAAGGAGGATCTGCCATGACAAGTTCCAGTTGTGTGGTCTCACTTCAGTCCATAAATGTGCCACTGCAGCCACCATTATTATTATTATTAAGGAGGATCTGCCATGACAAGTTCCAGTAGTGTGGTCTCACTTCAGTCCATAAATGTGCCACTGCAGCACTATTATTATTATTATTAAGGAGGATCTGCCATGACAAGTTCCAGTAGTGTGGTCTCACTTCAGTCCATAAATGTGCCACTGCAGCCACTATTATTATTATTATTAAGGAGGATCTGCCATGACAAGTTCCAGTTGTGTGGTCTCACTTCAGTCCATCAATGTGCCACTGCAGCCGCTCTACAACAGTTCAAGTAAGTTTACACAATAGAGTAAAGCAATAGAGGGTAAAGGGGTGAAATATGTCCCCCTTGGCCTTAGGACCCTGTGCCGCTTTTCAATTGTGTCTTTAAAATTCAACCCATAGCTTCGGAAATATTAACACAGCCAAGTCGCTACAAAAGAGCATAAAGGATTCAGGGAGTTGTCTGGTTTTACATCTATATTGATATATTTATTGTTTCCACCTTGCCAGCTTAATTATAAACTTTTTGTTTATTGGTTCTTTATTCATCCTTTAAGCTTTTAAATAGACTTATATGCAAATATTTCATTATGTTCGTTGGACTTAAACAGCAAATTACAAAATGGTTTACGTTTATCATTTTAGTAAAATGCTTGTTTCTATTTCTTAACTGTTTGTATCAATAATTAACCCTAAATCTAATAATTTTTTCGCGTATTTTCCATAAAGTTACTATTTAGTCAAATGCGCTTATAAAGTCGAACTGTTCTTATTTACTAAGTATATTTGCGATTACTTTTATTTAATGAAATCTTCCAATTTTTAACATTTACAAAACAGCCTGCTTTATTGCATCAAGATCCATGACAGATCTATATAGGAAATAAACGTCTCTAAATGAGCTCGAGTCTTCCAATGGTAAAGTGTTTAAAACTCATGGTGCTCCAATAATCCTCATTAAACTCTCATTGACCAAAGCGATAAGACCTTTATCCTATTTGTTTATGGAATGAATTAAGTTTTTCACTTCATGTAGATATTTGAATTACATTGAAGTATTTAATCCTTATTTCATAAATAAAGAATATACGTTCATAATAGAGTAAATCTAAGAAAACTGTATTTTAAAAGAATTCGATTGTGGCGACACTTCCTTTGTGTTAAAATATTAAAACTAAAATTTTAATCATATTAACCCTTTGGTGATGGTAATGTGAAAAAAATATAATTGAATAAATATTTTCAAAATCATTTAAATGAATAAATATTTACTTCTTTCTTTTAGATAGTAATGGCGGGGGAGGAAAATTGATTTATTGAGAAATAGATAAATAGATATGTACTTATAGAAAACTAGCCAATAGCGATATAGTTATATTGAGCCAACTCTAGTTTATTAATATTTTATATATATACAGTTGGTCAAAATTAAGTAAAGTTTGATTTAAAAGGCGCATTTGACTAAATTTTTTTCTTCAAAATCTCGAATAAACACATATCTTGTTTTACAATAGATAAAAAACAATTAGACATCGCTAAATTAGTCGTCATGTTGTTTCTTTTATTTAATAGTCAGCTATATAAATTGCATTATCACAAAAATACGATTTTCAAGTCCTGATATTTTTGTAACTTCATAGTAGAAAAATTTAATTAATTCATTATATGCCCTATAAATGTAGTTTAAACCATTGAACAGGAAAAATTATGTATTTCACTAAATTCAAGTTTAAATGCATTTCGTGCAACTACCCCTTTGAAATATTTTTGTGTCTAAAAAAGCTGCGTTTACAGTTTGTAATAGGTCTATACATTTATTTTTTGGACTTAACTTGGGGCGTCTAAGCTTTCTATCCTTCTTTATTAAAAACATAATCTATATAGACACCCAACCTCTATGCAAGTCAACTTCTCAACTCGAGAAAGAAGACCAGTTTGAAAATATTATGAGATGCCTTCAGTTTCCAGATTCCGCCCTTCAAAACCAACAGGTAACATCATTTTTTATCAGTGTTGCAGTTTTTTGTGGTTTAGTAAAATTTGAAAATATTCTTTGTTAAGATATTGAATTATTATTCTTTTAAGAAGTATTTCGTTTAAAAAAAATCACGTATGAAGGAAACAAAACGAAGTATTTTCACATGAGCTTTTGTCCCTTTTAGGGCCCACCACTAGTAAACATTTTTCCAGTTTGGCTTCGAAACTGATTAATGTCCGGTGGATTAGAACCGGTTCTTAGATTAAATACAATTTTCCACGAATATTAAAATAAATCATAAAATTAATGCCAGTTTTGTTAGCCAGGTTTAATCTTTTTTTATATTTTAATAGCTGCGTGAAGCTGTATATAATACGATGCGATAAATAACTATTCATACAAGAAAACTTTTAT